>NW_028261394.1:29758287-30428287 GCF_051295495.1 Thamnophis sirtalis | reverse complement strand
GTTTCAGGAACCAATCTGCATGCTTTTCTACCCTGGCTTTGTTTATATAGCTAGTCCTTGACTTACAACCACAATTGGGAGCATTATTTCTGTTGCTTAAGCAAGGCAGTTGTTAAATGAGCCACTCCCAATTTTACAACATTTTTTTTGCCATGGTTGTCAGGCGAATCAATAGCAATTAGCAATACCACTTAGACTTCTGTGCCGCTTCACAGTGCTTTCCCGCCCTCTCTAAGCAGTTTACAGAGTCAGCCTATTTCCCCCAAAAATCTGGGTCCTCATTTTACCCACCTCAGAAGGATGGAAGGCTGAGTCAACCTTGAACCTGGTGGGATTTGAACTGCCAAACTGCTGGCAGCCTGTAGTTTTGCACTCTAACCACTGCACCACCACTGCTCAAACAGCAGTTATATGAATTATGTGGCCATTACATGAATTTAGCTTCTCCCAATTTGAACTGGGTTCAGGAGAAGTGCTACCATCTGAACAAAAAGTATTAGTACTATACCATGTGGATTAAATGTTAAATAACTAGTAGTGGATATGTGCAGTCTTTTTTTTTTTTGTGGGGGGGGGGAGATCTACTGGTTCCTGTTTAAATCGAAAAGATCTCCTGAGGTTTCCAATTTGAGCTTTAGAAGACCAATGGTCCCAACCTTTCCAGGAAAGTAAATGAAGAAGTTTGAGAAGGAACATCATAGAGATTTCTTGGCATGTTCTCCTGTTGCTGGAAATATTTTTAGTGCCATAATAAATCAGCACTTTCTGCCAGATGCATTCTGTGAAAAGTTTAAACATGTTTTAGCCTTAGCACATCTGCCAAAAAAATAATAATAATCCAACAATTCACTGTCAAGAAATTGGTCTAAGCCGAAATCCTATCATGGTTGGAAGTTAAGGCAGACAAAGATTTTATCACCAGAAAGAAGATCTGTTTAGATGTTTATATTAAAATCATGGAAAAAATGCTGCAGTCTCTTGGGTGAACTTCCTTCAGGGTGAAATGGGAGAGTACAAGTGGAAAGAAGGATTTAGGGGGGTCAGAAACAGGAATTTAAAACCCAGTTAAACAGATAATAGAGGGACACGGTGGCTCAGTGGCTAAGACATTGTGTTTTTGATCAGGAAGGTGTGCAGTTCAGCGGTTTGAGTCCCTAGCGCTGCATAACGCAGTGAGCTCCCATTACTTGTCCCAGCTTCTGCCAACCTAGCAGTTCAAAAGCACGTAAAAAATGCAAGTAGAAAAATAGGAACCATATTTGATTGGAATGTAACAGCGTTCCGTGCGCCTTTGACGTTTAGAAATGCCGGCCACATGACCACGAAGACGTCTTTGGACAGCGCTGGCTCTTCTGCTTTGAAAGGGAGATGAGCACCGCCTCCTAGAGTCGGGAACGACTAGCACATATGTGCCAGGGGAGCATTTACCTTTAAACAGATAATGTTGGGCATGGGTCTCCTTTGGGAAAGATCCGTTTGATTCAAGAAGGGAGAGTGCAAATCCCACAGTGGCAAGTGTTATTTCCATTTGCGTGCCTTTCCAGTCCCAACCCACTGGGCTGAGATCATGACAAAGTTTTGCTGATGTCATGAAACCCTCTAGTGACTGGGGCTCATGCCTTGGCATGAGAGGTTGGGAAGGAAGGGAAAAGAATCATGCGTCATTTCTAGTTTTATGTACAGTGTTTCAACATGCCTGATTTATTCAGCTTTAATCTGCTGCCTCAACAGATGACTAGGTCTACACACACATGTTATCAATAGTACAGGTAGTCCTTAACTTACAACACTTCATTTACTGGCTGTTCAAAGTTACAACAGGACTGAAAAAAGTGACTTTTGACCATTTTTCACACTTACAACTGTTTCAGCTTTCCCGTGGTCACGTATGTTCTGAACTAGGCTTCCCCAAAAAGCACAAGGCAGAGTCCTGGTCCCGACAAAACTCCTTTTATTAAATGAATGTGAATTCCTCTCATTCACATTCAGCAAAGGCCTGGCAAACCTTATTTCAAAGTGATATTTATGACTACAGACCTTATCTATCTTGGAAAGCTGCCATGTCAATATTTTCCAAATGAGGTGCTGTGCAAAGAAAGACTGGGCACAGAGTCTCTGAGATTCATGGACAGATCTTCGCACTCCTGAAACGAATCTAATGAACGAACGAACAAATTGTTTCTTGTAAAAGCCCACTTCCCTTTCGCTCCTCTTTTATTTCCTATGGGAGGTGTTATGTTCTGCGCAGCCGCCAAAACAAGGAGTTTAAGCGGGAAGCGATTCGACATCTGATTGGCTGATCGTTTGACAGCTCCTGTATAAATAGGGAGCTGTCCAACGAGCAGCGGCGGCATTCCTGTTCTAAGCCGGTTCTGAACTGTTAGCTTGTTCTTTTGAGGGAATAAACTTGTTAGCCTTTATTCCTGTCTCCGCCTCAGTCATTCCTGGCTACCCACAGGTCCTTGGTACACACCACTGGCGACGAAGGTGGGATAGCCAAACTGAGGTGCGAGAAGCTGAAGTCACTTACTGCTGAAGTCACTAGAACCGCGCTTAGCTTTATTGCGACGAGACGTCGCTGGCTCTGACAGGAATGGCCACGTTAAACTTCGCGCCATTCAGCTATGGCTCTGAGACATGGGAGTCTTATACGGCTCGGTTCGAGTGTTTTTTGGTCGCTCACGACCTAACCGAGTTGACAGATGAGCGGAAATGCGCATTTTTCCTGTCCGTCTGTGGCAAAGACGTTTTTCATACTGCCAGGGCTCTTACCGCCCCAGAGCCTATTAAGGCCGTCCCATGGCCCGTGCTGCTGGCAAAGTTGACAAGCCATTATGCCCCGTCGCCGTCCAAGATAGCCCGCAGGCACGCCTTCCATCAGCGGAGCCAGGCTGAGGGGGAGTCCGTCAGCACCTACGTTGCTGCACTACGTTCAGCCGCCCTGCACTGTGAGTTCCGAGACCTAGATGAAGCTCTCCTCGACCGCCTAGTGTGTGGCCTCCGAGACCTCAAGCTTCAAAAGCGGTTACTGACTAGAACAGATCTTTCGTTTCAAACCGCCCTTGATGAAGTTCGGGCATCCGAGATGGCTGAGGCTTCCCTAGCGACCATCGCAAAGGCCCGGTCTCCCACTTCCACGCAGGCTGCCAACGCTTTTAACACTGTGGCAGGTGCACCAGGCTCAGAAAGTGAAGATTCGGATGCTGAAACTCAGGACGAGGACATTAACCGCCTTGAGGAGGCGAACAGAAAGAGCTGGCATCGGCGGAAGGGCAACTCTAAATCTGCATGTAGTGGTTGTGGAGGCAATCACGAAAGAGCTGAGTGCAGATTTAGACAAGCCCTCTGCCAGAGGTGTGGACGTAAGGGCCACATCGCTCGGGTGTGTCGGGCAGCGCAGCCCATGTCCTCTCCAGAGTCCCACACCGAGGGGTCTCGGCCATATCGAACCAAGAAAGCTAGAACGGACTGCCATGCAATCCTCCGCAATTCTAACCACGACCTCTCTTGCCATCTTCTGCAAAAGAAGATCCAACTGGCTGTGACGATAGAAGGGAAGCCCTGTGAGATGGAGCTCGACACCGGTTCCGCAACGTCTATTGTGTCCTGGAGCACAATCAAACGTCTCTTGCCTCAGCTGTCTAAACGCCAATTACAAGACTGTCAGTTAACATTAAGAGACTATCAGGGTAACCTGATTCCAGTAATCGGCACCCGGAAAGTCAGAGTGCAGTTCAAGGGGTTTGACGGCCGGCTACCCCTCATCATAGTCGAGGGAAGACTGCCCAGCCTTCTGGGTCTCGACTGGTTCCAGTCCCTAGGCCTGCAAGTCAGCGGAATCCACCACCTCGGCACAACTGCACTCGACTGCTTGGTCAACGAATTCCCCGCTGTTTTCGATGGCACCTTAGGTAAATACACAGGAACGCCTGTTTCTTTCAACCTCGACCCATCAGTGCAGCCGGTGCGAATGAAGCCACGCCGCGTCCCAATTGCACTCAAGCCGAAAGTGGACGCCGAGCTGGACAAACTCGTAGCTCAGGGCGTCCTCGAGCCAGTGGATCATGCACGATGGGAAACACCCATCGTGCTGCCGATTAAGCCGGACGGCAGCGTGAGGATCTGCGCAGACTACCGCTGTTCGATCAACCGTGCCCTGCCTTCAAATGCGTACCCAGTGCCAGTGGTCCAGCACCTCCTACACACTCTGGGCGAGGGGTCACTTTTTGCAAAACTCGACCTTGCACAGGCGTATCAACAACTGGTCGTAGACGACGAAGCAGCTGAGGCGCAGACAATCATCACGCACCGGGGTGCCTTCCGTTGCCGCAGGCTGCAGTTTGGGGTGAGCATCGCCCCTGGACTTTTTCAGAGCTTAATGGAGCGCTTGCTCCAAGGACTCCAAGGCGTCGTCCCCTATTTTGACGACGTCCTTGTGTCAGCCACCTCCATGGATGAACTCATGGCCCGTTTGCGCATGGTTCTCCAAAAATTCCAAAACGTGGGCCTGAAGGTTAAGAGAGACAAATGCCAGGTTGCGGTGTCCCAGATAGAGTTCCTGGGGTTCCTCATTGATGGCAATGGCATCCATCCTACTGCGGCCAAGACCAAAGCCATCCTTGAGGCCCCTATCCCTACCAATAGAGCTGAATTACAGGCCTTTTTAGGCCTTCTCAATTTCTATGCGGTCTTTCTGCCGCATAAAGCCTCTGTCGCGGAGCCACTCCACCGTCTCCTTGACTCGGGGGCTGCCTGGGTCTGGGGCCGGCGGGAGGCTTCCGCATTCAAGGCTGTGAAACATCTCCTAATTTCTAACGACGTCCTTGTTCAATACAGCGAGCACTTGCCTTTAGTGCTCGCCTGCGACGCTTCACCCTACGGGGTGGGCGCCGTCCTGTCCCACCAGTTGCCTAGTGGAGCTGAGGTGCCGGTTGCCTACTTTTCCCGCACTCTCTCTGCTTCTGAGCGCAATTACGCGCAAATTGATAAAGAGGCCCTAGCTATTGTGGCCGGGGTGCGGCGTTTCCATCATTATTTATACGGCCGCCCCTTCCAAATTGTCACTGACCACAAGCCTTTACTGGGGTTGCTTGCCGGCGACCGCCCGGCCCCGCAGGTGCTGTCCCCCCGAATGACACGATGGTCTGTGTTCCTCGCTTCCTACGACTACCTGCTACTGCACCGACCAGGGAAACAGATCGCTCACGCCGATGCCCTCAGCCGTTGCCCATTGCCGGACGCTCCTGAAGACCCTACTGCTGCCGCCCCCGTCTTCCTCATTGACGACCTCAACCTTCCAATTTCTGCCGCCGACATCGCCCGGTCGTCCGCAAGGGATCAGGTAATATCCCGGGCACTAGATTGGGTTAGGCGAGGGTGGCCCAAGGACCCCGTAGATCCTGTTTTCATTCCTTTTAAATCACGGCTGGCGGAACTCTCCGTTCAGCGCGGCTGTTTGCTGTGGGGTCACCGCGTTGTGGTGCCGGCCTCACTAAGGACTACCGTCTTGCAACAGCTTCACCGTGCACATCCCGGCATTGTCCGAATGAAAGCCCTGGGCCGGAGTTATGTCTGGTGGCCCAAGCTGGACCAGGACATAGCTGCCCATGTTGCCGGGTGCCCAAAATGTCAAGGTGCCCAAGCTTTACCGCCCAGAGCCGAGCCCCGAACGTGGGAGCCCCCATCCTCTCCCTGGTCGCGAATACACATCGATTTTGCAGGCCCAATTCAGGGCCGCATGCTCTTGATTATCGTGGACGCCTTCTCGAAGTGGGTCGAGGCGATCCACATGTCCTCCACTACGGCGGACGCGCTTATTGCCACCCTCCGCCACGTCTTCGCCACCCATGGGCTACCCGACGTGTTGGTGTCCGATAACGGACCACAACTGACAGCTGCCAAATTTGAGGCCTTCTTAGCTTCCCAGGGCATCCGGCATGCCCTGACGTCTCCCTTTCACCCCTCTAGTAATGGCTTGGCGGAGCGCGCGGTGCGGTCCGTCAAGGAGGCCCTGTCCAAAATGGATCACCTGCCCTGGCTAGAACGCATTGATGCCTTCTTGCTGGCTCACCGCTCCACGCCATCCCCAGACTCCAACACCAGCCCAGCCGAGCTCCTTATGGGACGGCGGCTAAGAATGACCCTTGACCGGTTGCACCCTGCATACTCTACCCCAAAGCCTTTGGATTCTCAGGGAGGGACGAGGTCCTTCGCCCAGGGGGAAGCAGTGTATGCCCGTAATTATGGGGGGCATCCCTTGTGGCTACCGGGCATAGTAACTGATCAGACCGGGCCCTGCTCCTACAGGGTCAGGCTCCTCGACGGCAGAACGTGGAAACGTCACTGCGACCAGTTGCGGAGCAGGCACCCGGGGCAACCTTGCCAGCAGAGCCCAACAGTAGCCCAGCAGTCACCAACCAGCCCAGCGAGCCCAACAGCAGCGGCGACCAGCGACGAGGAGGCCGACGTCGAGCAGGCAGCCAGCGTGCCAAACCAAAGCGGCGACTTACCTGGTGGGCCTGCACCCTTCTGCGGTCTTCCTCGGCGACCCGGGCGATCACCATCCTCCGGCGCAGAGTCCTCGGCCGAAGACGAGCAACCAGGGCCTCCAAGCAGGCCAGAAGGGCTCCGGGCATCCAGCCGAGTCAGGCGGCGGCCAGCGTACTTGCAAGACTACGCTTGCGCGAACTTAGAAGGGAGGGGTGTTATGTTCTGCGCAGCCGCCAAAACAAGGAGTTTAAGCGGGAAGCGATTCGACATCTGATTGGCTGATCGTTTGACAGCTCCTGTATAAATAGGGAGCTGTCCAACGAGCAGCGGCGGCATTCCTGTTCTAAGCCGGTTCTGAACTGTTAGCTTGTTCTTTTGAGGGAATAAACTTGTTAGCCTTTATTCCTGTCTCCGCCTCAGTCATTCCTGGCTACCCACAGGTCCTTGGTACACACCAGGAGGGACCAATCACTTTCCACCTGTGGCTTTACTCCCAAGTCTACTCTGATTTCTGAGCTGTTCTTTCCTTCTGGCAGCTCTGCGCATGCACACACTGGGAACAGGCTCCAGCTGTTCTTCTGCCTCACTGCTGTCTAGCTCTCTGTAGGCACCTGATCACTGCCAGACAGCCTCGGCCCCATCTCTGCCTCCAATGCAGCGCCCTCATCCAAGCCTTCCTCAGCCTCCAGGACTGGCCCATGCTCCTCCCCAACCTCCTCACTGTCTAATTCTGCTGCCAGCTCAGCCACAATAACATGATCAAAATTCAGGTGCTTGGCAACTAACTCATATTTATGACGGTTGCAGAGTTTTGTGATGATAAGAAAGGCCATGAAGATTAGACCCTTTGATAAAACAGTAAAACATTCATGAGAGGTTTTATCAAGTGTCATGTCACTAGAATAAGTTTAGAAGGACCATGTTGCATTTCTTTATTCGAAAGGTAAATCCCGTTGCATTTATTATTGCTACCTCTATACATGAATTGTCACCTAATGTTCAAAGCTAAATTGGTACTAGATAAGAGTCAACAGAATTCATGGGAGCTGGACTTGGGTCGCTTGTGGCAACACAACTATTCCATACTGATCACACATTTAACCTCACTTTCCAGCTCATCCTGCTCTTCTCCTACAATAACCCAGGTGTAAAGATGACCACTCACTTGTGGCTTTAAGGAAAAAGTAGAATTGCTTGTGGGGAATATAGCTTTCAGTGATAGCTCAATTCTGATGGCTAAATATTGCCCTTTCGTTCAACTTCCGGGAATAGATTTATGGCAAAAACTGGAGGAGTCTTCTACTGATTAAATATTTGCTTTTAGTTTTGCTAATGCTCCATGATGATTTGAAATTAAAAGTGTGGTTCAGGGCCATTATATTACAGAAATCTTGGTAAGTAAAGGAGTTAGACAGCATTACACTATATTCTTCAATGATTATAAGGTAAAGGTAAAGGCTCCCCTTGCATGTACATGCTAGTGATTCCCGACTCTACGAGACAGTGCTCATCTCCATTTCAAAGCCGAAGAGCCAGCGCTGTCCAAAGATGTCTCTGTGGTCATGTGGCCACCAAAGGCACACGGAACGCTATTACCTTCCCACCAAAGGTGGTACCTATTTTTCTACTTGCATTTTTACATGCTTTTGAACTGCTGGGTTGGCAGAAGCTGGGACAAGTCACAGGAGCTCACTCCGTTACATGGCGCTAGGGATTTGAAACATCGACCTGCCGACCTTTCTGATCGAAAACTCAGCGTCTTAGCCACTGAGCCACCGGGTTCCCTTTCAATGATTATATAAACCCCTTAATTGACAGGGGTTGATGGCTCAGCAGTTAAAGCAAGACACTGAGCGTGTCAACTGGAAAACTGACAACCCGGGTTTGAGACCCAAGCACCATGAGATGGGGTGAGTTCCGGTTATTAGCTCCATCTCCTGCCCACCTCGCAGTTCAAAAGCATGTAAATGTGAGTAAATAAATAGGTACCCCTTCAGTGGGAAGGTAACAGCATTCTGTGCACCTTGGCATAAAGTCACATAATCCCAGGGGTGTTGTCAGATAACACTGGCTCCTTCAGTTAATAAATAGAAATAAGGACCTCTCTGTAGAGTCGGACACAACTGGCGAGGGAAAACCTTTATCTTTAATTGACAGATCATCAACACAGTTGACACATAAGCATGTTTCAACACTCCAAGAGTGGATGATGTAACAATATTGGTGTTAATGCAGGTTGATCTGAGAAGGACCTTGCAATCCCTTGTGGAATTCTGCTCGGAGAAAGTGCTTGAGATCAATTAGGACAAACTTACAAGTTTTGCAAAGTGCTCTAAAATCCCTAAATTGAAAAGAGGCATGAGCTACACCAGGTCAAACAGCGTAAGTGCTTGGGGATAATATTTAACCTGCAGAAAGTTAGAATGTACACTTAACGGTACTCTGTTATAATTTGCAGGAAGATGAAGCTTGACTGTTCAAACCTTAAAAAAAAATATATCCCGGGGAACAATATATATTTCAATAGAACAGAATATCTGTAGCTGTAGAAGAGCAGGCAGAGATAGGGGTAGTGGAGTTAAGCATGTCATTGGCTTAGAGTCGTTGCATTCCTACAAGGGGTCCAGGTCAAACTTCTCCTGAATTCTCTAGACACTTATCTGGTGCAATTTTAGTACTGAACTTCAGGTGTCTAGATTTTTGTATATAGGCCACAGCAATAAACCACTTGATCTACAACTTCAACAACTTATGCTGTAAGATGCCCAGAGTCACTTCAAAATGAGACAGGCATTAGCCCTGATCCTTTGTGCCTGACAGTAGCTCAGGGTTGAAGTCCTTGATGCTCTCTCTGTTTATACCTTGGTTGTACTTAACAGATTAACAGAGTTGGAAGGGACCTCGTAGGTCATCTAGTCCAACCCCCCCACCAAACAGGAGACCCTACACCATTTCTGACAAATGGCAGTCCAATCTCTTCTTGAAAGCTTCCAGTGATGAAGGTCCCACAACTTCCGAAGTCAACTTTTGTTCCATTGGTTGATTGTTCCCACTGTCAGAAAATTTCTCCTTATTTCCAGGTTGAATCTCTCCTTGCTCAGTTTCTAGCCATTATTCCTTGTCTGGCCTTCACGGGCCTTGGAAAATAGCATTACCCCTTCCTAACTGGAAGCCTAACTGGAAGTTCAATTCTGGAGCCAACCAGATATCCGGTTCCCCCACCATAGAGTCTCCTAGCGTGGCACCCTTTTTCCTCTACCTGTCCTAACCAAAAGCCCTATCAATTGTGGAGCTGACCGACGACAGGGAGCCGCAGCAGAGGGATGAAAGAGCCACATGTGGCTCCAGAGCCATGGATTGCTGACCCCTGGCCTAGCCTAATGAAGAATAGGATTAGGGACAACATGCCAGCTTCCTTCCAATACTTGAGGGGCTGTCACAGGGAGGAAGAGATTGATTTATTCTCCAAAGCATCAGAGGGCAGGACAAGAAGCAATGGGTGGAAGTTCAATAAAGACTCTTTCTACCTGGGAACGGAGGAGAAATTTAAGTGAAAGCAGTTAATCAATAGAAAAGCTTGCCTCTCAGCTTTATGGGTGCTCCATAGCTGGAGTTTTTCAAGAAAAAATTGGACAGCAATTTGTCCGGGATGTTATACGATCTCTGCCTTGGGCAAGGGTTTGAACTAGAAGACCTCCAAGGTCGCTTCAGTGCTATGATTCTATGATTCATTATTTCCCTATTGTTCCCTTGGTAGGAAAGTGTACAACAATTCTTGTAATGATTGGTTTTGCCCATATGGAACAATGAAAAACATTGCTTATTATCTTTTTCACATCATTCCTTTTGTCAGGATACTTGTTCATACTCTTTGACACCATAAATAGCAAATTACTCAGGCCATCCAGATATATTTTGTACTGTGGTATTTGGGTCTTTTTGTGTGTGATAGAATTGATATAATCTTTCTGAATGTTACTGATTAAGGGGAGAATTGTATTACTTTTTTGCAAGAGCAGAATAGCTTAGGCTTTTTTTTTATACCCATCAGTTGTTTTAGAATTCTGTATTTTAGCTTATCAGTTAGTCATAGAACTGTAGGAAAGCATTCACACCCTAATCTTACTGTTTTTGTTGCCTCTTAGCATAGATCTAGTTTGCAAGAATTAGGATAACACATTCTTCTTAGATTTAGTTACTTAGCCTTATTGATGTTATAGATTTGATGCTATTTATTCTGTATTCATATGCTGTATTCATAGCTGAATGGATGCTTTATTATAGCCTACAGTATCTTATTTTGCTGATCGTTGAGTAAAATAAATTTCCAGATTTTTCCTTCTCTTCATTATTATCAGCATCATCACTCTTCATTACTTTCAATCTCATTTTCTGCATAATACAAACAGAATAGATATGGTACCTAGCCTTACAGTGTATTGGTTCCTTCCTTCCTTTTCTCCCTCCCTCCCATACTCCCCCCTCCTTCTTTCCATCCTTCCTTCCTTCCTCCCTCCCTACTTACTTCCCTATTTCCTCCCTCCATCCCTCCTTCTTTCTATCCTCTCTCCTCCCTCCCTCCCTCTCTATTTCCTTCCTTCTCTATTTCCTCCCTCCCTCCCTTTTTTCTTCCTTCTCTATTTCCTCCCTCCCTCCTTCTTTCCATCCTCTCTCCTCCCTTCCTTCCTTCCCTCCCTCCATACTTCCTTGTTTCTTTCCCTCCCTCCCGCCACACTCCCTCCCTTCTTCTTTCCATCCTTTCTCCTTCCTTCCTTCCTTCCTTCCTTCCTTCCTTCCTTCCTTCCTTCCTCCCTCCCTCCCTCCCTCCCTCCCTCCCTCCCTCCAATGGCTGTTTCACTGCATTGAGCAAGCCAGTTCTCTTTGTTTTCTTTTGAAACGGGCAGAATCACATCCAGGAACAAATCAAAAGTATGCCAGTTTATCTCTGGAGGTTTATTAGTATCTTTCCAGCCCCTTCCTGGGCTGGGCTATAATTTTTACAGTAACATTTCCTGAAGATAACAGTGCATCATGCAAACAGGTTTAAATCCTTCTGGCTCCAAGAGCTGCCAGTAGAAGAAGTGGGGAAGACAGAGAGAGGGAGAGGGCTTTTTTTGCCCCCACCAAGAAGCCAGAGAGAAATTAACTCCGAAGAAGATTAATTTCAAAATACAGCATATCTTCCAGACATCCACTCTAATCTTTCCTGGCCCATCTTTAGTGGCAGACAATTTGTTCCGTACTCTCCAGCTCGCTCCTTCAAAAAGTAGCAATCACATTTTTTTTCCCCTGAAAAAAAGTATATACTTAGAAGTCTGTAGCTATAGAGCTTAGTGAAGGTCAAGGAGAAGAAGAGCAGTGGAAGAAGGAGGAAAAGAAAGAGGAGAAGTGGAAAGAGGAGGAGGAAAAGGAGAGGAAGGAGGAGAGGAAGAAGAAGAAGACAAAGACGAAGAAGAAAATTATTATTGATGTTATTTTGAGAGTCTCTTGAGTGACTGGCATCAACCAACCCTAGCTGTTCTTCTAACAAGATTTTTCTGTTACATTACACTGGAGACTGGCCTCGCACATGGAGTCTGAGGTGGGAGTAAATTAATGGTGGGGAATGTGATGGGGAAGTGATATTTGAACTACTGTCGCTTGTTGAAATCTGCTTCATGATTATTTTCAAGTCCTTTTGCGCCGCTAATCTGCTGTCCAATCTTTATTTGAATGAACCAAGCAGGCTAAACAACAAAAGAGCATTAAGTCCATTTTTTAAAAAATTTCTTAAACTTCTTCAGCCAGGCAAAAAATACATAGTCTTCTCTGACTTGAAAACATTTGCTTTTTTTTTTAAAAAAAATCAGAAAAGTGTGTTGGGTTTTTTGCAGTGCGCTTTTCAGCAAGAAGTTTGCCTTCGATCTTCTTGTGGATGATTTGTGCGGAATTGCCATTCAGATGATTTTATTCTAAATAGCATTGTACAAAAACAGTATCGAAAAATGTAACATTTCTTTTTAAGTTCAACCAACCGATTGGTTGAGGTATATATATATATTTTTGAAGATGGAGTGTCCGCCGATCTTTGAAAACTGGGTTTTCAAAGGTTATTGAACGTGGTTAGTTTTGCTGGATACATCTTATGTCGTTCTCTTTTATTTATTTGTAGGTATTGTGCGTACTTAGGTACTTTGGAATTATTGAAAACGTGATCCATAAAAATAGGAGCAATGATCAATAATATATCCTTCAAAAGTCTTATTGGGGAACGTGAGGTCGGTTGAGAATGGTTGATGGAATGATAGGCAGATGAGAAGGGTGCATGAGGAACATCTGAAGATGATTGTGCTGAAGATGGTAGTTGAGAAACAAACAAACTCTGGACATTCCGAAAATTTTAAATAACTGTTTGGTGTCTGGGTGGTGTGAAGTTCCCTTTATTTCATTTGGGCTTTTCTGCATTGGCTTATCTTAACCATTTGACTCGCCACCATGGAACACCATATGAGAGCTTTGCATTAAAATCCTTAGAATTCTATTCTGTCCTTGTAAAAACCAAGATGGAGGGGGAAAAAACGATGAACTGGATCCTGTTGCACTTACAATTTCCAACTCCAAAGTTTTCTGAAAACAAGACAGCTACTACTGATCATTGTTGCCAGTGCCCTTTGTCTTGTGGCACTGAATCTTGTGGGATTTCCCCTGAATCTTGTGGGGTATTCTAGAGACCTGTTGCTTTCTCCCTGAATTCAGACATTCTGAAAAAATAAATAAAAATATAAAGCCATAAACCAGGTTTTCCTCAGTTGATAGCATTCATTCAGTCAGTCAGCATAAAGAAGTCAGGTGAGACTTAGGGAAATTGTAGACCAACATATCTGGATCACAGTGGAAAAGGGTGATACACGTTTCTCACTGGTTCTAATAGCTGGTTGGTTGTTGTTCATACTTTTGATACTTTTGATATGTTTTCAGTGGAGATGATAGATAAATAGGTGGGTGGATGGATGGATGGATGGATGGGCGACCAGGCAGTCATTGGCCTGTGTATTTGACCTTCATTGTTATGGGTAAATTTAGTAGACCTGCTCCACAGTTTATATGTATTTTATAAACTAAAAGACATGCTCTTAAGTAATTATGTTTGTTAACAGTGAAATACTTATGATTTAATATCAGGATAAGACAACATTGTCCCCAAGCTCATAATCTAGAAAGACAGAAAATGGATAGAAAAAATATCTTTGCAACCATAGATGATTTGAGGTGGGTTACTTAGCAGGTCAAATCATTTGCAGACTTAATTATGATCTATCAAGTGCTAAAAAGGTTCTGCTTCTTAGAAAACATTTTCTCTCTCCATTTTGTGGGTATTATACCAATCTTGAGATGAAATCGAAGCAAATCAACAAATTAGTGTAAAAAGGCGAGAGGAGTGATGGAGATCAAGATTCCAAATCAGGCTTTATCCGGTGTGTCGCTTCTCCATTTGGTCTGTTTGCACATGTTTTCCTTCAAAGCCCAGTGAAGAAAATGCTCTGCAAAAATTTTCCTTTTTTAAAAAAAAGCATGGTTAAAAAAGTGTTGTCCAACCGGCCTTCAGAGCTAAAAGCAGACCGAAAATGGATGTGATCTTAAGTAAACATCCTTTCTCCATTGTTGATGGAGATAGCATCCAGGAATGGGTTAACTTCGTCTCTTATCCAATCCGACTGAGTCTGCAAGTTTAATGTCCTGCCTCCTTTCATAGCTCAACCCAGCTTTTTGACTCAGTCTGCTATCAGGACTGGACGTATTCTTTTTCCTCTCTCTGTTTCAAAGAGGTTGGCTCCCTTCTAATTCCATCTAGGTTGAACAGCCCAAGCAGCCTTCAGAGCTAAAAGCAGACAGGACTTGGATGTAATGTTCAAAGTAAACCTTAAGTAAACATCCTATCTATGTTTGTTTTCTTCCTAGAAAAAGATCTACAAGTACAAGAAAGTGCTGAGTAATCCAAGCCGCTTAGAGGTGGTCCTGAAAGAAATCCGGAGTTTGGTGGACATGGCGCTAACTTCCCCTTTGCAGGATGAATCCATCCATCAAGCTCCTTTAGAAATTGTTTCCAAGTTGCTTTCAGAGGTAAGTATTTGGCAATGATGTCTCTTCATTTCTGTTTTCTAATGATCCAAACCAACAAACTTCTAAACCCAGTGCAGCAGATTTTTAGGCAGAATCTATTACAGGACGGTATAATGGTTCAGTGGTCAAAGTGTTGAGTGTTGAGCCGAGGTGGTGCAGTGAGTAGAGTGCAGTACTGCAGGCCACTTCAGCTGACTGCTATCTGCAGTTCGGCGGTTCAAATCTCACCGGCTCAAGGTTGACTCAGCCTTCCATCCTTCCGAGGTGGGTAAAATGAGGACACAGATTGTGGGGGCAAAATGCTGACTCTGTAAACCGCTTAGAGAGGGCTGAAAGCCCTATGAAGCAGTATATAAGTCTAACTGCTATTGCTATTACTATTATCGGCTGAAAGCTGGCAACCCAGGTTTGAGATCTGAGTGTCGTGCAGTGGGGTGAGCAGCCTTCTTTGTCTAGTCCACCTAGCAGTTCAAAGACAAGTCCACCTAGCAGTTCAAAGATAAGTAAATGCGAGTAGATAATAGGTACCACTTTAGTGGGGAAGAAACAATTCTCTGTGATGTCATGCTGGCCACATGACTGCAGAAACATTTTCGGATAGCACTGGCTCAATGGTCTTGAAACAGAGATGAGCTCCACCCTCTATAAGGTAAAGGTTTCCCTTGCACATATGTGCTAGTTGTTGCTGACTCTAGGGGGCGGTGCTCATCTCCGTTTCAAAGCCGAAGAGCCAGCGCTGTCCGAAGACATCTCCGTGATCATATGGCCGGCATGACCAAACGCCGAAGGTGCAGGGAACGCTGTTACCTTCTCACCAAAGGTGGTCCCTATTTTTCTACGTGCTTTCGAACTGCTAGGTTGGCAGAAGTATAATTCGGACCCTCACCACCCTCCAGGCTTTCCACAAAGCCCTTAAAACCTGGCTGTTCCGAAAGGCCTGGGGCTGATGAGTTCCTGTCCCCGCTCGAATGGTGTGCCTGTTGAGTTGTTTTCAAAATTGTGGTATTGTTTGTCTATGTCTTTTTTCCCCGATTTGTATCCCCTATTCCCCCTCCCCCCCCGACTTGGGTTGTGAGCCGCCCTGAGTCCCTTCTGGGAAAAGGGCGGCATAGAAATATAATAAATTCAATTCAAATTCAATTCAATTCAGAAACTGCTTTCCTTTCCTTGCTATTATAGGTCTGCCCAACCTTAGCAATTCTAGGACTTGTAGACTTCCAGAATCCCAATTATTTCAGTGTGATCACCCCCATCCTCACGTTAAAGACTGTCCATTTAAAAAGCTGCCCATTAAACCTCCTTGTCCGTAAGAAAGACGTGTGAGAAGCCGATTTATGCCATCCTAGACTGGTTGTCCATTTGGTTTGGTAGTTTAACCTCTTGTCTGGAATTTTTCCTGATTCCTTTATTGTGAATGATTGCAGGTGGGAACTCGTGAGTGATTATTGACAAGATGGGAAGTGTTTGCATCACCATCAGTGATTGAGTTCACTGGTTTGGTGGTTCTGGGAGAATTAGAGATGGGAGATGTTGCTGGGGGCAACAGAGTCACCAGTGTTGCAACTGGCGTTTTTTTCTTCCTCAGCAACTGGATCTTTTGATTGACGCGTGATCAGTTAGAATCATCTGGCTTAATGGGTGACCCTCCAGATTGATTGGAAATGGGGCCCCTGTGGGAGAACAGAGCAGATGGATCTTGAAACCAATTGCAGATGGATGATAATGGTGATGATCTGCCATTGATTTCGTAATGTAATCTGTAATGTAATGTAATCTCAATTTTGTAAATGTAATCTGATCTCAATTTTGTAAACATAACGTTAATGTAAACCTCAATTTTCAGGCAACCAATCTAACTGCTCAAGAGCATGAAAATATTATTGTGGTAAGTTACAAAAACTCTTTTCTTGGGAAGGAGGGGGGATAATGAGTCTCCTTCCTTGAGTTTGACTTCTCTAGGGTAGTCTTTCTCCATGATTTTTTTTAAAACTACAGATTTAACATGGTTTCATTCCAAGGTTATGTAGTCAAGTAATAGCTAAGAGAAGCGGTTGGGAACATTATTTTCATTACCTCCCTCCCCTAAAATATTTGAAGAGAAAGGATGGGATTTAGGAAGTTGCAAGAATTAAATTTTACAGCCCATCCATTGCGTAGCTTGTATTGTTAGTATTCATTACATGCAGAGTCTAAAAAATTAGTAGAATGTAAGGGTTGAAAGGGATGTTCCAATATATCTTTCCCAAAATAATTAAAGTGCATCTGGTTGGCTAAATGAGGTGAAGGAGAAGTTTATATTCTTCTTACGTATTTCGTTATCTTTTCCTTGTAAAAATGCTAGCCAAGTCAGCCGTTTATCACAAAGGTGAATATGGTCTCCTTAATTTTCTTGCTGAATTTTGGAAGCTCACAATTTCCAATACCATTGTTAAGGAACCTTACCTTAGTTACCATTTTCATCAGGTTCTGTAATGGTCTCAACAAACCTTCCAACACAAATAATGTGACCAAAGAGCAAGTGCAATAATAATCTGTTGCCAGATGTGTGTGCAGCTTTGCTGTCACTTAAAAATCCTTGGAGAACTTTCTAAAGAAGGTCAAATACTTTAGCCACCAAAGTATGGGACTCCTTGGAAAAGACCCTGATGTTGGGAAAGGTGGAAGGGAAAAGGAGGAGATGGAAGAGGATGAGATGGTTAGATAGTGTCGTTGACTCAATGAACATGAATTTAATACTATAAGCCCTCCAGAGTTATCCTGTGGTAAAATGGACGGCCAATAAATTGAATAGGGGGGTGAGTGGATGGATGGATGGACGGACAGATGGATGGATTTGGACAAATTCCAAAAGACACCAGAAGACAGGGAGGCCTGGTGCAGAGTGGTATTCAGCAGGTTCTGGCCAGTTCTGGAGAACCAGTAGCGGAAATTTTGAGTAGTTGGGAGAACCAGTAAATGCCACCTCTGACTGGCCCTGCCCCCATCTATTCTCTGCCTCCCGAGTTCCAGATGATTGGGAGGGAATGGGGATTTTACAGCATCCTTCCCCTGCCACACCCACCAAGCCATGCCCACCAAGCCACACCACACCCACAGTTTCGGTAGTAAAAAAAACGTTGAATCCCACCACTGGCCTGGTGGGCTGCGGTCCATAAGGTCGTGAGGGATCGGATATGATTTATCAACTGAATGACACATGGATTAGGAAATTATTTTCCGTTCAATTCTCAGGAGGTTTCAATAACAGAGAAATTTATCCTCTGCTTGAGTAGCATTAGTTATGTGAGTCTGTCTTCCAACAAGATAAGTCCGTCTTGAATGCCCACGCTCTCTGTTTGGCTTTAATGTAGGCCTGTGGCTTTTACATGTGTGTTAGTTGGTGTGTTAGTTGTCTCTTTAAATCCAAGTGGAGAAGATATTCAAGCAGTTTAGTTTCCAAAGAATTGATGCTCTGAAAAAGAATTGCCAGAAAGGTTTTTGCAGAAGCTTCTTCCTGTCTTTAAAGAAACAACAACTGTTTTTGCAATCTGGTACCTGGAATTCTTTAGCCCCAAGACAGACTAAACCTTGAAGAATCTTCTGTTCTGACAATACATCATAATTTACAATCGTGGCAACAGTGACATAATCTGATTATGGGGCTGCTGTTACTCTTAGTGCCATTACAGCATGTAACTGCGTTTGAGTTGCCTAGCAATGAGCAGAGAAAGGATGAAGTTAGGAATTGTGAAAACAAGAGCTTTATTGGAAAGGAAGAAGTTTCCACTTGCTTTGGAAAATTCCCATGTTCCTGGCTTTTGTCAGATCGGGAAACTCTTCAAACAGGACTGTTACTCCAAGAGAGAAAGATGGGCCCAAATGATCAGAGGTTGCAAAAAGAGGTGATCCTCAGAATATCTTAAGTAATATGTTGCCAGATGTTTTGCATAGGCAGTCCAGATCCTTATTAAGAGTACTGAAAAATCAGGGAAGAATAAATCATTTTCCTGAAAGCAAATACCTTGTTTCCCCGACAATAAGACAGGGTCTTATTTTCTTTTGACCCCTGAAATAAGCACTTGGCCTTATTTTCGGGGAGGTCTTATTAGTTTTGAGGTACAGGAGGCCCCTTGACCTCAGCCCATGGATCATATGATCCAGAGAGGGCTGGACGTTCTGTCCCTGTGCCTGGCACTCTTGCCAGCCCTGGCATCACTGGGCTCTCTTTGCAGCCGCCACTAAGAGAAGGGGCGCGGAAGGTAGGGTTTGCGGGAGCGGCATCCATGGGGGCCATTCCATGTGGATGGGAGGTGCATGTGGGGCATGTGGTGGAATGTTCCCCCCTCCCCCCAGGAAATAACGGGGACCAGCTGCGCATGTGGTTAAATATTTTAGGGGAGGGCTTATTATCTGGGGAGGTCTTATTTTGGGGGAAACGGGAGTGTCACTGCAAGGATGCTGAAAGGTGCATGTGGGGTATGTCCCCCCTCCCAAGGAAATGATGGGTGATCTTTCCCAATGCTCAGCATGACAGATAGAGACGAGACTGAGCTGAAGGCTAACAGACTTTATTTAGGCTAACAATTAGCTCTAACCTGTGGATCACTACCACAGCAGCTGTTCAGCACTTCTGACAGCTATTTTATACCCGGCACTGTCCGATGCGCAACCAATCAGAGTGCGCCCTGCTCCTCGTGCTTGGAGCAGACCAAAGTGGAAGCAGGATGCAGCAGTGGGGACCAGCTGCGCATGCATGTAAATATTTTAGGGGAGGGCTTATTTTGGGGGGTGGTCTTATTTTTGGGGAAACAGGGTAGCAGAGGGAGAAACCCACACCTCTTCCCTAAACACTTTTCCCAGGATGCTCATCTATCAGTAACAGTTAAATTGCCACCCTGACCACTGTTGAATGTTTGGTGAAGGGATCCTTGGTGCTGATGAGGCTTCATGTCTGATTCGTCTTGTTTGCTCCGGCAGCCCAAATGTTTAGAAATCTCTTAAATCAAATGCGGTTCAGGATTCTGAAGAAGTTTTTTTTTATCTACGTCTTCTTCTGTGGTAACGTTATTGCCTACGAGAGCCCTTTTCTTCTTCTGGTTGGAGATGGAAGAATAATAGAGAGCCTGCTTCTGATATAACGATCAGAGTATAAATGAATATAAACGTGTTGTCATTCCTTCATCATTTTAGGCACTTGCTCCTTTGCTGGAAAACAACCATCCACCACCTGACTTGTGTGAATTCTTTTGCAAGGTATTTCTGGTGTCCTTGTTTCTTTTCTTAATTTTTGCAACCAATGTTCAAAACTGTCTTAAGTCGCAGCTTCTTAAACAAGTTAAGGTTTTGTTTGTAGAGAGTAAGGAAGGTGTAACCTTCATGGATATACGCAGAAACTGTGATCTAGACAAAATGAAATAAAACTTTTTTTTTAAGTCCAGAGAAAATTGATAACATTCAGACAGTTTGCTTAGACAGCTGTCATCCTTACCGGAGCATAAATGGAGGAGAGACAACACAGTCTAAAGATGTTGTTATTGTAGCTTCTCTCAATAAACTTTTTTTTTTTTAGCTTTCTGTAGAGTTGATTTTTTGTCTGATCTACCTAGCGAGGCTGTCCATAACTACAGTCCTCCAAGATAAGCATGAATTATAAGCATTATGGTTGGTTGGTTGGTTGGTTGGTTGGTTGGTTGGTTGGTTGGTTGGTTGGTTGGTTGGTTGGTTGGTTGGTTGGTTGGTTGGTTGGATGGATGGATGGATGGATGGATGGATGGATGGATGGATGGATTGGATTGGATTGGATTGGATTGGATTGGATTGGATTGGATTGGATTGGATTGGATTGGATGGATAGATAGATAGATACAAACATACATACAGTGTTGGGATTCAGCCAGTTCGCACCAACTTTGGGTTGTTAACTTTCTGAGCAGTTTAGTGAACTGGTTGTTGGAAGAAATCATTACAGTAGAGAACCGGTTAATTTATTTGAATCCCACCACTGGATAGATGGATGGATGATAGACAGACACAGAGATACATACAGAGATAGATAATACAGAGATAGATACAGAGATAACGAGATAAATGAGCAAGCAAGCGAACAACTGTCTGGGATGAAAATTCAATTTGAGGGATGCTCCAGTATTTATTAGCAACATTGTAGAATGGCTGTTTTGATATGTTTCCAATTATAACACATGACCTCTCTATGCTACTGAAAGAAATACGTAAAAATGTTGACATCTATAGGACTTCCCATCTAATATTGGGAATTTTGGGTTGCAAATTACTGTAATCCAGTGGACCCATTGTTCACTACTAGATCTCCCTTGCTTTTAACTGAGATGGTTTCCAAGCCTGACAGCTTCAGAAAGAAGAGGAACAAGCAACATGAGTGAGACGTAACTTCTGTGGTCCTTACTGAGAAGTACTTGTCAATCCCTTCACAAAGATCTCTCCGGTAGATTGGGGAAGAGAGCCATTATAACTGATGTTATCCTTGCTAAGATGAATAAAATGTTGGGTCATTAGAGGCAGTGGATTGTGCTTTTTCTCACCTCTTTTTAAATCTAACCATCTCTTGACACAGCATTGCCGAGAACGCCCCCGGTCTATGGTGGTCATAGAAGTCTTCACTCCAGTGGTACAAAGAATCCTAAAACATAACATGGTGAGTCCATCACTTTGTTGCCTTGGTTTTTCAGTACAAAAGCTTCACTTTGCTGTTATTTTATGTGGTCCGTTATGTCCATGTAATGTATTTATGGAACAAAGAAGCAGGTACCGTGGTACCTTGGTACTTGACTGCGTTGAAACTCATCGGATTTGGTACTCAATGCATTTTGACACAAAAATGTTGTCCTGGTATTCATCCTTTGTTTAGTACTCAGTGCATTTGCTAGAACAGGTTGATGTAGGCTGCCTTGTGACGCACTACATTATTCCTTATGGGAAAAAATTGTTTGGTATTGATTGTTTTGGGTACACAATTGAGCCTCCCGGAACCAATTAATGAGGAGTACAGAGGTGCCACTGTAGTCCTAAAATACTTAGGTTCATGCTTCATTGGAAGCCTGTCGCCATGTTTATCTAAAAAGAGAAAGTTGGTGAAAGTTTGTGGTTCTTTTCCCTCCTAAAGGCTACCTCTTTGTCTTTTGTGAAAAATGGAAGGTGTGGAAAGTAATTTCCAAAAGTGAAACATGGAATGGTTAAATAAATATTCATAATCTGCTCTCCTGCCTTTCTACCTGAAATGTTTTCTAGACAGTATTTAATGGGAAGACTTATACGTAAAACTTTCCTCTTTTTGATACTGGTACAGAAAGGACAAGCAATGTATTACAGGTCAACAGGCAAGAACAGAAATGTTCTTTCCCCCTTCGGGAGGCACTGTGATTTATATTCACAAGTGCAGAGAGGTTTTAGCCCTTCCTTGTTCATCTACTTGTTTCATCTTTCTTAATTGACTTTTATCCTTGAAGTTGAATCAAAGAGCATGGTTGGACTGTAAAAGCTGCTGAAAAAGATTATGCCCCGTACTTTTTTCTCCCCCCCACTTCCTAGCATTTTCTTGCAACTTGCAGGATCTGTTTCTTTTGGATCAATTGAGTGATGATCCATTGGTTGAGACAGGAATTTATCAATGGGCTTGTCACCCAAGTGTGTGAGAGAGTGATTGGCTCAAAGTCACCCAGTTAGCTTTCGTGCTTAAGGCAGGACTAAAATTCACCATCACCTGGTGATTGATCCAAAGTCACCCAGCTGGCTTTCATACCTAAGGGAGGACTAGAACTCACCATCTCCTGGTTGTTGATCCAAAATCACCCAGCCAGCTTTCATGCCTAAGGCCGGACTAGAACTCACCATCTCCTTGTGATTAGCCCAAAATCACCCAGTTGGTTTTCATGCCTAAGGGAGGACTAGAACTCACCATCTCCTGGTTATGGATCCAAAGTCACCCAGCTGGCTTTCATGTCTAAGGGAGGACTAGAACTCACCATCTCCTGGTTATTGATCCAAAGTCATCCAGCTCGCTTTCATTCCTAAAATGGGACTAGAACTCACCAGCTCCTGGTGATCAGCCCAAAGTTACCCAGCTGGCTTTCATGCCTAAGGTGGGACTAGAACTCACAGTTTCCTGGTTTCTAGCCTGGTGCCTTCAACCACAAGGCCAAACTGATATTTGTCAGTCTTTTCTGGGCTGAGAAACTAGATAGGGTCAAGCTTGATTAATATTTTGATGCAGACCCTAAAGAGCTCCCAAAGTTGTAAGAAGCTTAGAATCTACTGAAACAAGCTTCCAGAAGAAGATAATAGCAAACAGCTTCCAAAACCAAGTGCACAAGCTTCACATGCTAACCATGAGTCACGTTTTAGTCAAAGAACTTCTTACTTTATGAGAGGTAGGTAGGCAGTCAGGCAAGCGATAGATCGATTCATCACTTGTCTTTCCAAACAACCAAGCAGGAGCTTCCAGGCGGGATTATGGAAGTATGATTGTGTGGTTTCTGAATCACACCTGCAATTTCCAGGAAGGTCCTGCCTCAGAGGCTTCTTCCCACTTGTGGAGAAATACACACACCACATGGGGGAAAGTGTAAGGGAGGGTGAGACTTTCCTTTACACAATACAGCCGTGATGGCGAACCTATGGCAGGGCACGCAAAGCATTGCCCTATCAGCTGGCCAGCGCGCACACTAGTCAGCTGACTTCGGCCTTCTTTTGAGGCCATTTTTCACCCTCCAGAGCCTTCCCTGAAGCTTCCAAAGCACGAAACACTGGCCCTACGGGCAAACCAGAAGTTTGGGAATGGACTTCCAGTTTGCTCATAGGGCCATTTTTCACCCTCCGGAGCCTTCAGGGAAGCCTGAAGATTTTGTATTCTTATGTCTGCGTCCATTTTCCTATTAAATCTAGGTCTTAATCCATCGAAAGCAATGTAACTGCTTGAGTAGTATTCTTTTTTTTTAAAATTAGGCAGTAACCTTCCTCTGAATCAGTTGCCTAAACTGATGAAACAATCACCTTTATGCTTTGCAGAAAATCTTTTGGTTTACAAGTAGCACAACCCCTTCACCTTTTTTTTTTAAATGCACCCAGGCTGATTTTGCAAGCTGAAACCTTGCAACATGAAATGACTTGTGCCAAGAGGTCTGCAGATTTTCACTTGGCTGCCCATGAGTCTGCCTCTTGCAAGAAACATGTTCCCCATGGGCAATTTATTTTAAAAAAAAATCTGCACAGCCCTTCAAGAAAGAAAAGCTATCTTAGAGGGAGCCAATGGTGGGGTTATCCCCAAATAATGTCAGTATGCAAAAGACAGTTGACAATCCATTGGAGCTCTAGGGGAAGATCCTTTTTAACTGCCAGAGTGCTTTGACCATCCAGGGTAGATAATGAAAAGCTGAGATTTATGGTCTGGCCTTTGCAACTTCATTGTCTCCACCCGCCGATGTTCAGCTTTTGCATTGCCCCGGCTGTAAAAAGACTCAATCTTCTTGGTCCTGATGAATTTGGAGAACCGCCATTTGTGATATCATACAAACATTTGTTATGCTAACGGCATTCTAAGTGGAGGCGTAAATCAGTCAAAAGATCTCGGCTCCTTTTGTGAGTTTGTGCAGCCCCGTTTGCTGGCCAAGCAGGGGTCGGACAGACACAAGCGTTCAGCCAAGGGACTGAGGAATTTCACAAAGAAAGGAGCACAAGGCATCATAGCGGGCTGTCAATCATTTATGTCCGTAATGCCTGCTCGCTTTCAACCAATCACATTTGCAACATGTGTCTAAACTGTTCCTGAACTTTTTCGTACCAGTTTTTAAGAATACCCCTACCTTCATTGCTGGACATGAGAAATGTTGTGGTGTAGTACCTTTAACAACATAAAAGAACATGGAATACCTTCATTTGGGTACCTGGCAATTTAGCTGTGGCTTCTTCCACTCTGATAGACAGAAACAACAACAATAGCAATAGAATTTAGCAATAGCACTTATATACCGCTTCACGGTGCTTTACAGAGTCAGCCTATTGCCCCCAACAATCTCCTCATTTTACTGACCTCGGAAGGATGGAAGGCTGAGTCAACCCAGGGGTGAAATCCAGCAGATTCTGACAGGTTCTGGAGAACCGGTGGCGGAAATATTGAGTAGTTCAGAGAACCGGTAGAAGAAGTTTTGAGTTGTTTGGAGAACCGGCCAATGCCACCTCTGACTGGCCCCAGAGTGGGATGAGAATGGAGATTTTGCAATCCCATTCCCCTGGAATGGAGAGAGAATGGAGATTTTGCAGTATCCTTCCCCTGCCGCACTCGCCAAGTCATGCCCACAGAACCGGTAGTAAAAAAAAAATGAATTTCACCACTGAATCATCCTTGAGCCGGTGAGACTCGAACTACCAAATTGCTGGCAGCCGGCAGTCAGCAGAAGTAGCCTGCAGTACTGCATTCTAACCATTGCGCCCCCATGGCTCACAACTTAGATCTATATCCCACTTCATGGTATTTTACAGCCCTCTCTGGGTGGTTTGCAGAGCCAGCCTGTTGCTCCCAAAAATCTGGGTCCTCAGTTTGCCAACCTTGGAAGGATTGGAGGCTGAGTCAAGCTTGAGCCGGTCAGGATCGGACTCCTGACGGTGGGCAGAGTTAGTTTGCAATACTGCATTCTCCTAAAATGTTTATGTCTCGCTGTCCCTTGATCTCGCCAGCTTTTGGCTCCCTGTGGAGGGAGGTTATGTAGCCTCCCATTTGGGCTACATAACCTGAGCAAAAAGAATGAGTTCACTGTTGGTCTTTAATGTGGACATGCATCTCGAAGCCTTCCAGATGTTCGTGGTAGTCTTCCATCCACAATGGAAGATATAGCCCGAAACCCCTGGAGAACATTCGATTGTGTTGACCAATTTAGACTACTGCGTGTCCCGCAATCAGCTCTTATTTCCAAGTAAAACCGAAGACCCGAATGTTCAAAAGAAAACAAGGATACCTATTGCCTGAAGCGATCCAACATGCTTGGCATCCGAAGCTGTGAAGCTCACTGATGTTGTAATAACATAACAGCAGCAAATTAAATAACTAGCAAATTTGCTGCTTTTTCGTGACATTTAAAATCAGCTGGCTGACTCAGCTGCCTCCGAATCGGCCTGGCCCTTATTTGGCATGGTTATTCTTTCTGCAAACTTTTTGGGAGCACGTTGCATTCAAGCAAGGGAAAACCTTTCAACCACCCAAATCTTGAAAGACAGCAACTTCAGAGCTGTGGAGGTTCGCAAGCAATTAAAGAATCGGGGACAAGTATGGGCATATCTTGGGAAGGGGCCTTTCTGCGTTGGTGGCCTTGGAATTTTAGTAATGAACTAGGTGGGGCTATTATAACTCAAGTCTTCTAATCGGTGGGCAATGCGTCCCACCCAACCCAGTTAGTCATGCTGGCTGGGGAACATGGTTGTGGCACTCAGGGTATCTGCAGGGCACAAGGTTGAGTAACATTCTTTCCATTATGAGCTGCGGTGGCGCAGTGGTTAGAGTGCAGTACTGCAGGCTACTTCTGCTGCCTGCCAACTGCCTACAATTTGGCAGTTAGAAACTCACCAGGCTCAAGGTTGACTCAGCCTTCTGTCCTACTGTCCTGTTGGACAGAACGGATGTTGTGTTGATTTTAATATTGTATTTCTTATTTTAAATTTTTTAAAAATGCTTTTATCTTGCCTGTGAGCCGCCCAGAGTCCCAATGGGAGTGGGCGGCATACAAATTTCATTAAACTAAACTAAACTAAACTAAACTAAACTAAACTAAACTAAACTAAACTAAACTAAACTAAACTAAACTAAACTAAACTACTGAAGTGGGTAAAATGAGGACCCAGATTGTTGGGGACAGTAGGCTGACTCTGTAAACTGCTTAAAGAGGGCTGTAAAAGTGGTATATGAAGTGATATATAAGTCTAAGTGCGATTGCTATTAATTTAAAAAAAGAGTACATGAGGTCCTTGACTTACAACCATCATTGGGAACCAAAATTTCAGTTGCTAAACAAGGTGATTGTTAAGTGAACCACGCACGATTTTACAACCATTCTTGCCACAGTTGTTAAGCAAAACACTGCAAGTTTTAAGTGAATCATATGGTTGTTTAAGGGAATCTGTCTTCTCTCATTGACTTTGCTTGTCTGAAACCACAAACCATCACGTGACCCGGAACACTGTAGTTGTTGTAAATATTTGTCAGTTTGCCAAGCATCCAAATTTTGATCACTTGACCTATGTTCCAGCATAACTCTGGAATGCTGAAATGAAAAGGAATGCATTATATCTGTTGTGTCAAATCACAGTACTTTTGACAGTGATAGTGTGCATTTGGATTCTAATTCTGTTAAGATACAGCCTGTTGTGCCTTGAAGTGGCTTCTACTGTACAGCACAGTACAGCACAGTGGAGTTGCCACGGTAACAGCTTCACAGTACTCCACAAGGGGGCTCCCTCTGGTAAGGGGGATTTGTTCCAGGCAAAGCCAGATTATCAGCTAGTATCTGTATAAATACTGATTGAAACTTTCCCTTGCTCAAGACATCCTTATTGGAAGTCCAGTCTTTGGCATTTCCGAGTCTTAAATATCTGTTTTCCCCCTCTGTTTTTTGAAAGGATTTTGGTAAATGTCCTCGGTTGCGGCTCTTTATTCAGGAGTATATTCTGGCCTTGAATGAACTGAATGCAGGCATGGAAGTGGTAAAGAAATTTATCCACAGGTAAATATGAGCGTGTGGTAAAAAAAATTCCCTTTGTAGGACCTTGGCCTCGTCTCCCGCTTCAATGGCTCTCCTCGCCATCAGCTTTTGATAGCCAACATTTTGCCTTGAGTTTAACTTAAACCTGCAAAAAACAAGGCAGGGTGTTTGTCTATGGAGATTCTCAGTCATCCAGGTCACCGTTGTCCCAAAGGTGCTTTTTCAAAAGTAAGCCGGACTTCGTTTTTCCTTGAAGACGTTTCACTTCTCATCCAAGAAGCTTCTTCAGTTCTGATTAAAGGGTGGCGGAGGGAAGGATTTTAAAAAGGGATCTCTTTTAAGGTTTGAAAGAGGCCATCTACATTAAGATTGAGCAGCCCTCTCTCAACAGAAGGGGTGCGGATATGACACTACCTATCTCCTGTTTACAACACAATCCTTTTAGAAGCTCCAAGAAGGTCCCACGCCCACCTTTTCAGGTGACCTTGAGGTCACAGAGAAACCTCCAAGTGGCCCCAGTGACTCTCAGAGAGAGTGCTAACGACCAGATGACTTCAAGGTATATAGATCCTTCCATTCCTCACCATTCAGTCAGAACTGAAGAAGATGGGAAGTGAGAGCAAAGTCCAGTTGCCTTTTGAAAAAGCACCTTTTGGATAAAGAAGGGTGTTTCTTCTCAACATTGACCTATAATTTAGCAATCCTTCTCATCCTAGCAGGATCCACACCTTTTGCTGTGTGTCGTTTCCATTCATCAGTGACTCAATCAATGTTTATTTGGTTGATGACCGGCAACAATTAAAAAGAACAAAAGCCGATCGAAGCAAATAAATACCATAATATACTAACAACTAGTAGAATGCATCACAGACCATAGTACTCTCTTCTTTATTATTATGCTAATGCAGTTGTTACCTGGGGTGACAAATCTAAAACATTAATAAGTATAAATTAAAAGAAAATACTATTTCCAAAGGGACTGGTCATTCTGCAGTCCCTATGGAACCAAGTCAGGGGGACTGGATTTAGGATTTGTGAGGTCCTTGGTGGTTTGGTGGTTTTCTTGCAGATATATCATTATCCTACCAAGTAAACCCCACTCCATTCTAATACTGAGAATGTTACCTAGTTTGGTAATGAAACATCTGCAAGAAAACCACCAAGCTCAGAGAGCACCAAGGACCCCATAGTCCCTCCTCCTTCTCCCTGCAAACCCTCCTCCCTTCTGGGCCCCATAGTCCTCTTCCTCCCCTCCTCCCTGCAAACCCTCCTCCCGTCTGTCACTGATGATGTTACCTAGTTGGGTCATGAAACATCTGCAAAGAAAACGAACGATCTCAAAGGCACCAAGGACCTCATAGTTCAACCCTGAGTTACAAATGTTCTCTTTTATTAGTCTTTGTGCCTGCTCCTTCCTTAACAATGCTCTTTGTGAATGCACCATCTGACATCCCTTTCCTGTCGTTCCAGTATGCACGGCCCGACCGGCCAGTGTCCACACCCACGGGTCCTTCCGAATCTTGTTGCCGTCTGCCTAGCAGCCATTTATTCCTGCTACGAAGAATTCATCAACAGGTTAATTTCTTTATTTCTTTTTTCTCAATAGATTTTAGACTGTGTTTGTTAAAAATCCATACCGTGTACGGGTTCTGGGAAGTCGGGGGGGGGGAAGGAGGAGGGGGATGGGGGGGGAGGGTGGAGGGAGGGAGGGGTATACATTAGGCTAGACAAGAATTTGGTGGTAAACTAGAACTATTTTGACACACAAAAAAATTGTACTCCGATGTCTCACTGATTGAGGAATGATGAAATGTTTGTTTTAAAAGAAAATAAAACTTTTGAAAAAAAAAAAAGAATTCATCAACAGGCCAGTCACCTCCCCCCCCCCCGTGAGCCCTTTCAGGGGTAACCCTCAAGGAAGGAAAATGCACTTGCATCAAAACGTGTTACGTTTTTAGAATAGAATGAATGAATGAGCTGGAAGGGACCTTGGAGGTCTTCTAGTCCAGCCCCCTGTTCAAGCAGGAGAACCTATACCATTTCAGATAAGTGACTGTCCAGTCTCTTCCTAAAAACCTCCAGTGATGGAGTGCCCACAACTTCTGAAGGGAAGCCTTTCCACTGGTCAGTTGTCCTCCCTGTTAGGAAGTTTCTCCTTAACTCCAGGTTGCTTCTCTCCTTGATTAGTTTCCATCCATTGCTTCTTGTTCTGCCCTTTGGAGAATATTGGTAATTTGACTCCCTCTTCTTTGTGGCAGCCCCTCAAATACTGGAATACTGCTATCATATCACCCCTAATTCTTCTTTTTTTTCCGACTTGCCAAACCCAAATCCTGCAACCGTTCTCCGTATGTTTTAGCCTCCGGGCCTTTTCCCAGCAAGCTCTGCAGAGGAAGATGTGGGGGGGGGAGGGGTGTTTGTCGATATTGGGGTGAAATTGTGAGGAACGGGGCAGATTTGGAATTTTGCAAGCATGACGTTGGTTGATAGAAGAAACCAGCTCACCAGTATGCTGTTTATTAACTCTCTGTGAAGCCCAAGAAGCCTTCTGGCAAAGAGGCATCTGCTTTGCTTTTCCACAAATCCCATTTTCTAGGAAATTGAGTTGACTATCCTGGTGGGCTGTTTATTGAGAGAAACAATTGCATCACAATTTTGCATCATTGGGGTGAGACTGTTCTGACCGAGGCTTCCCAAGAGCATGAAGCAAACTCCTTGTCCCGACAAAAAAAACCTTTTATTAATTGACTGTGAATTCTGCTCATTCACATCCAGAAAAGTCTTTCAAGGGAGGATTTACAGTCACAGACCTTATCTGGCTGGGAGATCTGACAGGCCGATATCTGCAAAACTTGGCAAGGAGTCTCAGAGAGTCATTCACCAATTAAGTGAACTAATTGTCTCCTGCAAACTCCACTCCCCTTTTGCTCCTCTTTTATTTCCTCTGAGAGAGGTCATTCATTGTCCACCTGTGGCCTTACTCTCAAGTTGACCCCTGTTCTTTAGCTGAAGTCTGTTCCCAGGGTGTGCATGCACAGAGTTGCCAGACGAAGGGAAGTCTGGCAACTCTGCGCATGTGCACACTGGGAATAGGCTCCAGCTGTTCGTCTGCCTCACTGATGTCTGACTCTGAAGGCAGCTGATAACTGGCATACGGTTCTGTCCCCCTCTCTGCCTCTGACACAGAACCCTCATCTTAGCCTTCCCCAGACTCCAGGACCGGCCCATCTTCCTCCCCAACCTCCTCACAGAGATGATTGCATTCCTCCCAGACTGCCACAAAACAGGGGCTGCGTTGCAAATCCCTTTCGAGAGACATCTGTTTTCTTGTGGTATAAATAGGACAATGTAATTGCAGCTGGCCAAGATTTAAATTTAAAAAAACAAAAAGAGTCGCACACAGCAATAAAAAAACAAGGGAGGGCATGTTGCAAGACTTTGCAAAGTAGCCATCTGGTCTCTTCCCCATTATTTCTGTTATTTACATCTGGCAACTTCGATGTCAGACCTGCAGTCACCTTCCTTTTAGGATCTTTGGCCTGCCACTCACTCTCTCTCTCTCTCTTTTTCTTTACTATGCTGTTTCATTAGTGCGGAATTGGGAGGGGGGATAGTAAGGAGTAGAATAGTGTTGTTAAAATAAAGCATTCCTTTCTAGAAGCCCAAGGTCATTCTTTGTCTCTGCACCTCTGCACCTGACCGGAACTTGATGGGTGGAAATGCCAGCATGGCAGAGGAAGATTGGACCATGTGATGGACTTGTGGGTGTGGGGACAAGACCATGAACTTTCAACTGGGTGGAAAACCCAGGAAGCTTTCAGATTCGGCTTTTCCACAGATGTACCAACATCTCTCTCTTATTAAATTGGAACTTTAATGAAAGTTATGTTTGGAACTCTGATTTAATTCTGGATGATATTTGGAATGCTGACATTAACCCGAAATCCCCCCCCCCTTTTTTTTTAATCTTCCCCTCCTGCAACAGCCGGGACAACTCTCCAAGCCTGAAGGAAATTCGGAATGGCTGCCAGCAGCCCTGCGACCGCAAGCCCAACCTGCCTCTCCGTCTTCTCCACACCAGCCCTGACCTGATGTCCCGGGAGGCTACACTGGCTGAATCCCGTCTCAAGTCCGTCATCGTCACGTCCAACGAGATCCACGTTGAGGTTGAACGCAACAACATGGCCAACCAGAAGATGACCGCCAGCATCGGCAATGACAGCGAGCCCAACCTGATTGACTGTTTGATGGTCAGCCCCACCTGCAGTAGCATTAGCATCGAACTCAGCGCTCAAGCAGACCGTATCCTTGGCTGCTTTGTGGAAATACTCAAGATGCTGTGAGTTGCTCTTCCCCATGACTTTCCAGATAGCCCACATGAGTTTCTTGGGTTCCTACTAGGGAGCACACCCTGTGGCCTTCCTTCTCAATTTCAGCAGGAATCCCATGAAACAAGCAGATAGCATAGTAGGAAATCTAACACTGTTCCCAGGGGTGGGATTCAACATTTTTTACTACTGGTTCTGTGGGTGTGGCTTGGTGGGTGTGGCATGGCTTGGTGGGAGTGGCTTGGTAGGCGTGACAGGGGAAGGGTACTGTAAAATCTTCATTCCTTCTCCACTCTAGGGAAAGGATACTGCAAAATCCCCATTCTTTCCCTCAGCTGGGACTTGGGAGGCAGAGAATAGATGGGGGTAGGGCCAGTCAGAGGTGGCATTTACGGATTCTCTGAACTACTCAAAATTTCCACTACTGGTTCTCCAGAACTGGTCAGAACCTGCTGAATCCCACCTCTGACTGTTCCTCAAGGATGGATATTCAATGCAGCATCTAATCCTGCTGGTGGAACTCCAAAACTGGTGGAGAAGATTCTCCTCACCATGACTTTCCAAAGAGTCCCAATGACTTTCTTGGATTAAGTGTGCCTATACATGCATGTCTATGCACATGTATGCATTTCCACATGACTTCTTCTCAATTTCAGCAGGAATCCCACGAAATAAGCAGATAGCATAGTAGTAAATCTAATGCTGTTCCCGGGTGTTGGAAGAGATATCTAGTCCTGCTGGTGGATTTCCCAAATTAGCATGAAGGATGAAAGGGTCATCTTCATTTGCATGTTGGCTCCTTAGCACATGTTACAGGAAAGATGGAACCTGTGTTTCTTATGCTATTCCCAGCAACTCTTGTTCCATTGGAGGATTATATATAGGGGTGGGCTGCTGGGTGTTCTCGGGGGTCACGGGAGACCCTGTAGCTAACATTCTGTGCAATTTGGAGCACCCCAAATCCGACTCCTAGCTGGCCTCGCCCACCCCATCCCACCTCTCCCAGGAGTCCCCATGCGGCCCATTTTTGGATGCATGTAAGTTAAGGGCACGCATGGAGGTTCGGGGAAAGAGAAAAAAGGGCCTACCAGAAATTTGGGAAGGCTGCAAATGGGCCTCCAGAGCCTGGGGAGGCCATATTCGCCCTTCTGGAGGCGCAAGGAAAAACTCCAGAGCCCGTAGAGGGCAAACACACACACACACACACGCTGTGGTGCAGGAGGCCGACTAGGCCATGGCCACATTCACCCAGCAACCAAGCAGAGAACCCCTCGCTAAAATTTTTGAAGCCCACCCCTGATTATATACAGTCACAAGTTTGTGTTAAGTCAGCACTTCTTCCTTGCAAAAGACAACAGCTTGCAGATTCAACAACAACAAGAAATGGAATTAACATAGACAAAACACAGGGTGGACATAGGTGTCTATTAGGGTTTCACCCTCAGGCCAATTACCAAGTTGGAAGTTGAGTAAATGAAGTTGGACTTGAATTGTCTTTTCTAGGTACTCTCTAAGGTGCTGAAACTATAACATCCAGAACTCACAACTAGGGTGGTCCATGATCAGGAGGGTTGAGTTATTATTAGAAGTCTCATCTGGGTAGCTCCAGGGGCATCAGGTTAAAGAAGGCTGCCAGAGACCAAGGTTAACTTCATGCACAAACACAACATCAAACTATGCTGGCTAGAAATATAGCTTATTCACTGTAGTAAATTCTGCATGGAGTTCAAGCTAATTGTGCTTTTCTAATTACAGATCAGATTACGAAGATTGGAGACCAGCTCTGGCCAGTTTGCTCCAGCCCATCCCATTCCCCAAAGAGTAAGTTTTTAGGGTTTTTTTTGGATGTTTTATTTGCTCATTTCCCTGGTAGATAGCTTGCATTAGTCAGAAAGAACTACTAACTAAGATTTAATAGAAGAGTCTAATAGATGTAGCTTATAGCTAAGATTTGTCTGTAAGTCAGGGACTAAAAAGGTAGTCAGACCAAGATCACATTTGTTTCCTTTATTTTAAATACATATATTTTGTGATTCTGGGGCATCCTCACTGCTATAGTTAACAGTCAAAACAACTGTTAATTGTTAAAAATACAGTAAAATTCTATACAGTGTAACCAAAACAGTCTATTCAAATAAAACCATCTGAATTGACATTTTTTGCTTTTGTATTATATAAAAAAACCCCAGAGTTCCACCATTTAAACTGCAATCACAAAGGAAATTGTTGTTGCAGTTTACTTTTTCCTTTCCCCCTCTTGAAAAATGAAAAAAAAAAAAAAGATATGCGCAAAACTGCAAATTAAAATAATTTTGAAAACAATGACTAGAATCTGGAGATAATTGCCAACGACTTAGATGATCATCCCAGGAGCTTTTGTGAAGATTTGAAAGGTGGACCTCCTAGGCTTTCACAGAAGAGTGGTTATTAACTGAGAATAGCATTAGCAGTAGCCCTTAGACTTATATACCACTTCACAGTGCTTTACCGGCCTCTCTAAGCAGTTTACAGAGTCAGCCTATTTGTCCCCAACAATCTGGGTCCTCATTTTACCCACCTCGGAAGGACGGAAGGCTGAGTCAACCTTGAGCCTGGTGAGATTCAAAGTGCCAAATTGCAGGCAGCCGGCAGGCAGCAGAAGTAGCCTGCAGTACTGCAGTCTAACCACTGCGCCACCACGGCTTCAGAGAAGGCTGTCAGACCCACCTAAATCTGCAAAAATGGGAGTTCCGGAGTCAGATGTAGGTGGAAGGGACTTCTCAAAAAATAGAAACGAAAAGTGAACAGGCTCATTTGTTTGGATCAAACAAGAGGTAAGCAGTTGCCTCAGCAGATGTATTAAGACAAGGCCAGCCCCGCCTAACCATAAGAAAGGCTGAGCGTCAAAGAATGGAGGCCTTTGGACTCTGGTGCTGGAGAAGACTCCTGCGAGTCCCTTGGACTGCAAGGCGATCCAACCGGTCAGCCCTAGAGGAGATCAACCCTGACTGCTCTTTAGAAGGCCAGATCCTAAAGAGGAAACTCAAATCCTTTGGCCACCTAATGAGAAGGAAGGACTCACTGGAGAAGAGCCTCATGCTGGGAACGATTGAGGGCAGAGGAAGAAGGAGATGGCAGAGAATGAGGTGGCTGGATGGAGTCACCAAAGCAGTTAGTGGGAGTTTGAATGAACTCCAGAGGATGGTAGAGGACAGGAAGGCCCGGAGAAGCGTTGTCCATGTGGTCGTGATGGTCCGGACACAACTTTGTGATTAACAACAACAAGCCCCACCAAAAGAAGAAGCATCAAACCACAAGTCACTGTGCAAACACAGCCTTTGAATCCAGCGAAACAGTTCCTGATGGTCCCTCTGCAGCCTATTAATGACACCAGTGTTTATGAAATGAAGATTTCTCTGCGGGGTGAACATTACAGCCTATAATCATCCAATTTGCAAGCTTAGGCCTCCCTGGGGAGCCTGGTGCCTTTGGAAGGCCCCATTTTTTTCCACCAACGTGCACGTTCTTCTGAAAGACTAGGGAGAAAAGGCGAGAGTCCTTCGGTGTCATTTATCTGAGTCGGGGTTTGTGGGGGTTTTTTTTACACGCAAGGACCCCAGGGCAGAGCGAGAAGGTGATGCAAGGAGCTCTCTGTGCAAGTGACCATTAATTGCTTTGCTAATGATAATCAGAGGCAATGGGCCTTAATTGCGGTGCAATTAACAAACACACCTGGGACATGAATCAAGCTGAAAATCCTGTTTACGGATGCATGGTTTTGGTCTCCTGGACCTAGAAATTTCCATTTGCGTCTTTGATGACACACAGGTGTCTGCCTGCCTTCCTTCCTTCCTTCCTTCCTTCCTTCTTCCTTCCTTCCTTCCTTCCTTCCTTCCTTCCTTCCTTCCTTCCTTCCTTTCTTTCTTTCTTTCTTTCTTTCTTTCTTTCTTTCTTTCTTTCTTTCTTTCTTTCTTTCTCCCAAAGTAGCTTAAGGATGGATCGACTCCCTTTTAAGCAGTGGTGGGATTCAAATTTTCTTCCTACCGGGCTCTGTGGGCGTGGCTTGGTGGTGGTCATGGGATTGGGTGGGAGTGGCCAACTTGACATCACTCACACCCATGCCCACTCAGTCACATGAGCCCCCCACCAAGCCATGCCCACAGAACCCGGTAGGAAAAAAAATTGAATTTCTACCTATCTACCTATTTTCTGCCCAGGCCTGGCTTAATCTGTCAAAGGCTGCCTCCTCCTGCATGCCGCCTGCTCTCCCTTCGCCAGTCCCATTTCAGCTCCTTCAGAGGCCCCGGCCCTAGCCCCGCTTCCCCCCCCCAACCGCCTCTTTCTTTCCTCCCGCGGCGGCTGGTTCAGACACCAGAAGGCAAGCTCTCTTTTCGGTGCGATTGCGAGAAGTCTCCCAGCCGCCACCTTTTTCCCAGCTGGAGGCTGCTGAAAACTACCAGAGGTCTCGAACGTGCTGAAAAAGCCGCTTCCATCGCCACCCCTTTGCGTCAGCTGTGCATGTACATCCTGTTGCCTGCTGCACCGCTCTACTCAGACTTGCCCAGGGAAGCCCCTCTGGTGCAGCAGGCAATGGAATGCACATGCGAAGGCGGCGACTACAGTGGGTTTTTCAGTGCATTCGAGACCTCTGGTAGTCTGGTGCGAACCGGCTGAATACCACTTCTGCTTTTAAGCCCCCAGGGTTCCATACAGCAGTTTTGCATGGATTGAGGCTTGGGAGGCTACAGTCTTGTTGCAGGAACATTTGAGGCCATTTCCTGTCTTTCTTTTCAACAATAACTCATAAGTGCATTTAACACACCGGATGTGTAATGCACTTGCTCATTTCTTATTGAAAATGAACACGCCCTCTCTTGTAGTTTGCTCAAGTGGTGCGGTGGCCCAGAGGTGGAGCTCTCACCTCATAATCAGGAGGTTGTAAGTTCGATCCTAGGTAGAGGTAGATATTTCTCTCTCTTGGCACATTGAGAATATATGCTGAATATAACTCCGCATTAGCGACAGGAAGGGCATCTGGCCAGTAAAAACTCAGCTCCATTCAGTTGCCCAGAGACTACCCCACAAGGGATTATGGGGGAAGAAGAAGATGAGGAGGAGGAGGAGAAGATGTCTCTTGTAGTTCGCTTGCACTATTGTAGGATGCTTCCTTGCTGCCTAATTTGCAAGGCTCCGAGATGCTCATCCAAAGAATGCCAATCGCCCAGCTTTGCTCTTGGTGATATTAACTTCAATTTAGATCAGGTTAAGTTGGCTTTGGGTCACAGACTCTCTGGGATGATGGTGGTCAAGAGACCCCAGCTGGTCATTGGAGCTCATCCTAACAATCTGGAAGTTGAGTAACAGCAACTGGACTTACATCCTTGTTGGCTTGAGACATTTTGCTGCCCATCCAACCTGCTTCAGCTTCTTGAGTCTGAACAAGTTGGCTAGGGGAATCTGGAGAAAAAATCTTGAGATTGCGGCGAGAATACCCTTAAGATTTTTTAGGAGTTGGACATTCTAACAACTCTCTGCCCCTCTTAACCAACTTGTTCAGACTGAAGAAGCTGCTTAGATGGGCAGCAAAATGTCTCAAACAAACAAGAAAATAACTCCAGTTGCCATGATGACGGAGAGTCTTCATCAACATTCTAATAATGTTTTCTTACTGAATTCCTCGTTTTGCTTCCTATCTCCTCACCAATTAGGGGCACACTAAAAAAATGACAATAACAAATTCACTGAATTTCTTAGTCAGTTTCTTCACAAACACATACATGGACTTATAATTTTTTTTTTGTGCCCAAACCATAGTTCCCTAAAAGAACAAATTTCTTTGGATGAAAACTCCATCAGGTCTGCCTTCATCATGAAAAAAAAGCTGGTGTATCTCATGATAATTATATTAGGATAGTGCCGATGCAGCTACTTTAATGAATCTCAAAAAAGTTTCATCTTTGCACTCTTCTGTGTTAAATTGCTCCTTCTGGATTAAATCCCAGGTATCCTACAGCCCTGAAGCATAATCAACAAATCAGAAAACCTTTCTATATCAAGGGTTTGCTCATCCAAAGGCTGCTTTTGTTTAGATTTACCTGTGTTTTTAGCTTTGTTTTGTTTAATTAAAAGAGTGCTTCTCTCTCTCTTTCCACTTGTTTTGTTCAGTTTGAAATGGTGCCCTATGCTAGCAGTGTTCCCCACAACATAATGACTCTCCTTAAAGCCAGTGGCCAGAAAGGCTAGGATGATGGGATTAATAGTCCAGCACAGCTGAGAGGACAATGTAGCTCTTAAATCATTTCTTGATATGCATTAGTTCTGTGGGTTTTGTATTATTATTATTATCTCTCTATTTTTTTTAGTTTTTATTTTACACATATAAACACATCAACAAAAACAAACACATGACTTAAGACAACATAGGAACAAGAAGTTCCATCATACAGCAATTCCATATCGGTTTCTTTGCAATTAGTGTTTTCCCTTTCTATACCTTTCTATCTTACATTCATGGTCTCTTTATTCTTTATCCATTTTTATGTACAATTCTATATTTATTTATACTTAGTTATTTATAACCAAATATTGTTTATTTATAATGTGCTATATATTCTTACTATCATTTATTCTCTTACATACAATTCTAGGTATACATTCACATGGTTATTCTTTTTCTTTGCCAATCTTATATTATTGTTATTCCATTTAAGAGATTATAGGGTACAGTTTGGATTGTATTGTTTACCATCCCTAGCATCTGTTATGACATCATCTTATTTTCTCTTTCTTTTCTTTTCTCTCTCCCTTCCTTCTCTACTTCCTTCCTTCCTCCTCTCCTTCCCCTTCTTTCTTCCCTTACCTCTCCCCTACTCTTACCCTCTCTCTTCCCCTTCCTACCCTCTCTCCTTCTCTTCTTATTATCTCTTTTATTCATTAAACATGACACTCAGTCAACTGAACATTTAAAAATGCATCACAAATACCGTTGACTGGTGCTGATGGTTGATACGGGTGGCTGCCAGCATCCTAGGTATCAACCAACTACCTTCTTAAAATATATGATGTTCTGAGTAGCGCAGTTTTTTGCAGTTTCGCTGGTGTTATTGCAGGAAGCTGCAATTTATTGATGTAAAATTCTTAGACATGGTGCCAAGTGTCCCGATGGCAATGGGTATCACGGTTACATGTTCATCCATAGCCATGTAGTTTCGATAGCCAGGTTGTGGTATTTCATGATTTTTTCCCCGGTTCTTTTTCTTCGACTCTGGCATCTCCTGGTACAGTGATAACAATAAACTGTACGCTTTGGTCCTCTACAACTGTGATATATCTGGCGTGTTGTGCTCCAAATGACAACCCGTTTGTATTTGAAAGTCGTTGTTGTTTGGGAAAAACACCTCCGTAATAATCCTGTGTTTTTATTTCAGGGCTCTGGCACACGAGAAGTTCACAAAGTAAGTAATCTCCTGTAGTGATGTGAATTGGGTTGACCTAGCCTTTGACAACGCAGAAGTTTCGAAACTTTGCGATATGCTTTTCGTTGTAAAGGCTAAAAAGAGACACCCTCCACCCACTACACCTTCTCCATTGATAAAAATGGGGAGACACAACTCCGGATCTTCCTCTGCCACTCAAAAACATCACACGTCCCTCAAGGACCGTTCTGTCAGCAGGAGCATCCAATCTGAACTGTTGTAGGATTTTCTTAGCTGCACTGTTTTGGCTCCCGGTTCAGCAGGATCCATTAGACAAGAACTTTCTTTCCCTGGAATAATTTCCAAGAAGGAGGCTCAAAAGTCAGGGCTGTGAAACTCCCGGCCCACGGGCCAGATGCGTCACATGCTCGGCACGTCCACGCCCGGTTTAGCGAAGGGGGAAAAAGTCCCGATACGTAACATGATGCTGCCATCTTCATTATACATTATAACTATAAAAATAACACAAACACACATCCTTCACATTCTATACAATTAAATTGAAAAACCCCTGATATTGCATTAATATTGCACCATACCGTAGAATTCAATATAGTTCCTGCCCTGGGATAGAAGCTGTTTTTCAGGCTATTTCCCTTGTTTTTATTGTCCTGAACCGGCTGCCAGATGGTAATAGTTAAAAAAAAAAAAGGGTGCCCAGGATGAGATGGATTTTTAAGAACGCTTTGAACTTTCTTAAGGCATCGGGAGCTATAAAGCTCTTCCAAAGAGGGGAGAGGGCAACCCATGATCCTCTGGGCAATGGCATTGACCCTCTGGAGGCGCTCTCCTATCTGCCACTATGCAATTGGCAAACCATATGCAGGTGCAGTAAATTAAAATGATGGAAGTGATGATGGAAGGATGCTTTATCAGTCCGCTGGAGCAAGTCAGGAAGAGAGTTTCTAGACCAGCTATTTAACTTCAATGCTTGTTTCCTACATGCAAGGAATTGCAGAATCATAGGTCTTGGCAAGACATTTATAAGCTAAGGAAAATAGGACAAGAGAATCCTGATGATGATGTTACCTAGTCTGTTAACGAAATGTTCAGAAACTAAATTGAAACAAACTTGGAGAGCAAACCACTGTCCCAATAAATCTTCTTGTCCAACTCCCTGCCCACAGCAGAAATCCTTGTCGCATCCTGGACAAACGAATCAAGGATTCCAGGCATTCTCCTTCCCATGCATAGAATTCCCCTTTGGCTTACATCCAAAGGTTTATGGTCTCAAGAGGTCTCTAGCTGCTGATCTGTCTGGCAAAAAGAAGCTGCAGGATGGGGAAGGGATCTCCAGGCGTTCAAACGCCCACGTTTTCCAATCCCAAGGGTTTAAAGTCCTTAACTAACAAACTAACTAGGCTGTCAGAAGACCTTTTCCCACTGTGTCAAGCCCCAGTTCAGTAGAAACTCATTGTCCCCTCCGCATTTCCTTGTAACTTTTCACTTTGCACATAATCAAAATGAAATGCAACAGCTGTACTCTGTATTTCTTTGGAAATGACCAGCTTCTTACTTCTCTTTCTCTCTTCCCCCCCCCTTTCTTTTTTTTTCTTTTTGTCTGTTTCCAGGGAGCTGAAGTACGTCATTCAAAGATTCGCGGAAGATCCAAGACAAGAAGTAAGTTTTCTGTCCAGTACAGCACCAAAAGTTTTGTTTGTCAAGACTTTCAGGCTGTAAATTGCTTGGAGTTCCATGATGCAGTCGTCCTCTCGGCTTTGATATGGTTCTTCAAAAGACTTTTTGGAGTCTTCTGCTGCCTTCTTAGAAATGATTTCATGCCTCTTTGTGTTAACATGAAACACGGTTTGGATATCTCGGAACTTTGGCTGGAATGGCTGCATCTGGAGCTTTCAGTGTAAAATGAATGCTCCAGACAGATGCCTTCCATCTCTTGAAAAGCAGAGAGTGAACATTTCAACCCTTGTTTGCGTCATAAAAATGCTCGTTGTTGTGATGGTGGCATGCACAAATGGGTATTTATGTCCACATTGGTTGCAAATGTGGATGGATGGATGGATGGATGGATGGATGGATAGGTGAATGCATGGATGGATGAATGAATGGATGGATGGATAGGTGAATACATGGATGGATGGATGGATGGATGGATGGATAGGTGGATGGATAGGTGAATACATGGATGCATGCATGGATGGATAGGTGAATGTGTGGATGGATAGATGGATGGATGGATGGATGGATGGATGGATGGATAGGTGAATGCATGGATGGATGGATGAATGGATGGATGCATGCATGGATGGATGGATAGGTGAATGCGTGGATGGATGGATAGATGGATGGATAGGTAGATGTAGGGATGGATGGATGGATGGATGGATGGATAGGTGAATACATGGATGCATGCATGGATGGATAGGTGAATGCGTGGATGGATGGATGGATGGATGGATGGATGGATGGATGGATGGATGGATGGATAGGTGGATAGGTGGATGGATAGGTAGATGTAGGGATGGATGGATAGGTGAATGCATGGATGGTTAGATAGATGAATGCATGGATTTGTGGATGGATGGATGATCAATCAACATAAGAGGGCATATTTGTGTTGAGCACTCAGGACAGAGTGCCAATATTTTAAAACATCTGTATGGCGAAATGAATTCTTCATAAACCCCAGACTTACAGTGGGTGGGTAACTGCAACAGATACATAAAACTTTCACTTGCAGGAGACAAAGTCTTCTTCTCATTCCTTCCCATCAGCTCCAGGGTTGAGATCACAGGGTCTATTTTGCAGATTCCTTGCCCTGCTGCAGATTAGAAGAAAAGTGTTCCAGTGGAACACCGGGTGCCTAATCAGGAGCAAAGAAGAACACCTTCTATTGCTGAGCTGGGTACCATCCAATGAGAAGGAATGTCTCTTCCTGCAAGGCTGGAGCATCTTATACTGCACCTCCTAGTAGCCTCATCCTCAGGAGCAACCAGGAGGGATGCTGGGAACAGGATCTGAGCAGCATCTAGAGCTCCACAGGTCTCCACCTTTCTCCCTCCTTTCTCTGAAGAATTATTTTGAAGGCCACCTTCTCATGTGTCTTCCTTCTTCTACCAGGTCCATTCCTGTTTGCTGAGTGTGAGGGCCGGCAAGGATGGCTGGTTCCAACTCTACAGCCCCGGTGGCGTGGCATGTGATGATGATGGGGAACTGTTTGCCAGTATGGTAGGTGCCAGTTCTTCAGAGTCTCTTTTGTTGTCATGTTGTCCGCTATCCAAGGTGATCCAGATAGGAAACACAACCAGATCAGCTAGTTCAATTTGGTGGTTTTATTTGTATTTATTTTATTTAGTGTCAAACATGTACAAGATAACAGGTATAGGTGTAAGCATGGAAATGAACACAGGAAATGGGTACAAATAAATGGGGACAGTAGGACAGGGACGGTAGGCACGCTGGTGTCCTTATGGACGCCCCCTTACAGACCTCTTAGGAAAGGGGTGAGGTCAACAGTAGGCATTTTAAAGTTGAAGATATGGGGGTTTGATGAAGTAACAACCGAGTCAGGTAGAGCATTCCAGGCATTGACCCCTCTGTTGCTGAAGTCGTATTTTCTGCAGTCGAGTTTGGAGCGGTTAGCCTTGAGTTTGTATCTATTGTTTGCCATGTATTATTGAGGTTGAAGCTGAAGTAGTCATTGACAAGTAGGACGTTGTAGCAGACAATTTTGTGTACTATGCTTAGGTCAGACCGTAGGTGGCGTAGTTCAAGGTTGTCCAAGCCCAAAATTTCTACAAAAATATAAGTCTACATTGACAGAATCTTGCAAGTCTCAAAGAACATCTCCCACCCCCCTACCTTTACAGCTTAAGGAACTAGGGAGGATCCCTTCTGAGATGTTTACCTGGTCCCATTCTTTTTGTGGGCTATTGCCTTTTGTCCCACCACTCCCCTGACTGTGACTCTTTCTCCAGTTATCCAAGGATAGACCCACTTAACATTACGGTCTGATTGCATTCACAATATACCAAACTTAACAGTTCTCGTGCTAGATATAGGATACCCATTCACTCATCTTTTTAAAGTCTACATCTTCACAAAGGAGAGACAAATACTCCACATTATGTACAGACAAAGATCTCCCGCCCCCCCGGAGCTGGAGAAAAAAAGGTTTTGGTCCTTTTAGAACAAGAGCAGAAGTTGGGCACCAAAAGTAGATGAAGGAACAAAGAATCTCCTAAGATTGGAAGTCACAAGAAATTTAAAAGAGAAGCAAGTTGACTTTTTGTTTTAAGAATTGACTTGTCTATACCGAGTTACCTATTTTCCTAGAGATAGAACAAGAGCCGTGGTGGCGCGGTGGTTAGAATGCAGTATTGCAGGCTAATTCACTCCTCACTGCCAGGAGTTCGATCCTGACTGGCTCAAGGTTGACTCAGCCTTCCATCCTTCCAAGGTGGGTCAAATGAGGACCCAGATTGTTGGGGGCAAGAGGCTGACTCTGTAAATCGCTTAGAGAGGGCTGTAAAAGTACTGTGAAGCAGTATATAAGTCTGTGCTATTACTCTTATTCATTCATCCATCCATCCATCCATGGTGTGCAGTGATTAGAATGCAGTATTGCAGGCTAACTCTGCCAACTGCCAGCAGTTCAATCCTCACCAGGCTCAAGGTCGACTCATTGTTCCATCCTTCTGAGGTGGGTAAAATGAGGACCCAGATTGTTGGGGGCAAGAAGCTGACTTTGTAAACTGCTTAGAGAGGGCTGTGAAGCACCGAGAAGTGGTATATATGTCTAAGTGTGATTGCTCAGGAAGGAAAGGAAGGAAGGAAGGAAGGAAGGAAGGAAGGAAGGAAGGAAGGAAGGAAGGAAGGAAGGAAGCAAGCTGTGGTGGCGCAGAGGTTAGAGTGCTGTATTGCAGGCTAACTGCCCACAGCCAGGAGTTCGAGCCTGACCATCTCGAGGTTGATTCAGCCTTCTGCCCTTCCAAGGTGGTAAAATGAGGACCCAGATTGTTGAGAATAAGCTGGCTCTGTAAACCACTTAGAGAGGGCTGTAAAGCACTGTGAAGTGATATATAAGTGCTACTGCTATTGCTAAGGGTAATCAGAAGACTAGAATTTTCAACTTACAGCATTCCTTCCCTAAAACGTTTTCCAAACACGTAATTCCAACACTTACCATTTCATGCTGGGTTGAGAGCAATAATAAATTCCACATATCCAGAAAACATTAATTTAGGGAAGTCTGGACTGGTTTTAAAACATTCTTGCAAGATTTGGCTATTTGCCTTCTTGGCTACATTGGAAAGAGGTGCAAAAGATGTTTTGTGTGTGTTTGTGTTTTCCTCACTTGAACCTTCCTTTCTCCTTCAGGTTCACATTTTAATGGGCTCCTGCTACAAGACAAAAAAGTTTCTGCTTTCCTTGGCTGAGAACAAACTGGGCCCCTGCATGTTGCTGGCACTGAGAGGCAACCAAACCATGGTGGAGGTAAGGCTGCCGTTACCCCTTGCTCAAGAGGTAGCAAGGAATGACTGTAAGGTGTTGTAGAAGGGAAAAAATAATTTTAAAAATCTGCAAGGGTTGAGGCCCTTGGAAATCAATGGATTTGGGACCTCTCACTCAGCCCAGGGTCCTTTTGAGAAAAATTGGAAGGGGGAAGAACTAGAGCAAAAATGGGACATAAATTTAGCAACCAATGAGGAAATAAAGCATCGGAATCTCAGTATGGCAAGAAAAGGAAACTAAAAAAAAGCAGATGCCCAATGCAACCCTAGAGATCAGGGGATATAATGTCATGAAATGCCAATGGAAATTAGACTTGCATTTCTTCTTAATAGAACAATCACAAAAGTTACTCTTTCCTTGGGCATCTTAACAAGAGGATTCTCAGCCCTCTCCCATTTTTGGATCTATACTTTCAAGAGTTCTTCTCTTCTGGTGTCTCCAGATATTACCACTTCCACTATCCAGACTTTTTTGCCTTTTTAAAAAAAATCAACAATGGTTAAATCTGAGGTGTTACGTGGCAAGTGCTTGTCTATTTGACAAAGTCTGTTTATAGTTCCTGATACCAATAAAGGAGAATATTTGTAGCCCAGGGTTGACATCATAAGTCCTTGGTGCTCTCTGAGCTTGGTTTTTTTTCTTGGAGATGTTTCATTACCTAACTAGGTAACATCATCATTCTAGTCACTAATTACTAGCACTGATGATGTTACTGAGTTTGTGGGGGGATGAAATATCTGCAAGAAAACAACCAAGTTCAGAGAACACCAAAACCCCACATTTCTCCTCCTCCTCCTCCTCCTCCTCCTCCTCCTCCTCCTCCTCCTCCTCCTCCTCCTCCTCCTCCTCCTCCTCCACCACCACCACCACCACCACCACCACCACTCCACTCCTTTTTAGCACTGATGATGTTACTGAATTTGGGGGGATGAAATATCTGCAAGAAAACTACCAAGTTCAGAGAACACCAAAACCCCACATTTCTCCTCCTCTTCCTCCTCCTCCTCCTCCTCCTCCTCCTCCTCCTCCTCCTCCTCCTCCTCCTCCTCCTCCACCACCACCACCACCACCACCACCACCACCACCACCACCACCACCACCACCACCACCACTCCACTTCTTTTTAGCACTGATGATGTTACTGAATTTGGGGGGATGAAATATCTGCAAGAAAACTACCAAGTTCAGAGAACACCAAAACCTCACATTTCTTCTCCTCCTCCTCCTCCTCCCCCTCCTCCTCCCCCCTCCCCCTCCCCCTCCCACTCCACTCCACTCCTTTCTAGCACTGATGATGTTACCAAGTTTGGGGGATGAAATGTCTGCAACAAAACTACCAAGTTCAGAGAACACCAAAACCCCATATTTGTCTTCCTTCCCCTGGACCTCTCCTCTTGTTGCTCCTGCTCCTGCTCCTCCTCTTCCTCCTCCCCCTCCCACTCCACTCCACTCCTTCCTAGCACTGATGATGTTACCTAGTTTGGGGAATGAAACGCCTACAAAAAAACCACCAAGCTCAGAGAGCAACCAATGGCTCCTCGTGGTCCCTACCTTACGGGAGTGGGAAGCAGGCAAGAAACTAGTCCGGACCGTGCTGTGAGCCTTCCTCCCGTGATGGTCCCTCCTTTCTTTCTCCTTGTCTCTCAGATCCTTTGCCTGATGCTGGAGTACAACATCATTGAGAACAAGGACACGCAGCTTCAGATCATCTCAACCCTCGAGAGCACTGATGTGGGGAAGAAAATGTACGAGCAGCTTTGCGACCGACAGAGGGAACTCAAAGAGCTGGTGAGCATCTCGGATTTATTATATTCCATCTCTCTCCTTCAGAAAAGCAGGTGTTACCTGGTTTTCTTCATGGGATCCATACATAGGGTATAATATACGTTGAAGCCCGTTTCAAGACGCCTTTGAGTTAAGATTTGGTTCCTGCTGACCATGTGAATATGGGGTAGCTTTGTGGTTTGATATACATTTCTAGCCTCCTAGAACTTAATGTCAAACCAGACATACAGTTTGTTTCCTGATGTTCTCCCATCCAAGAATTGGCCAGGTGTGGTCCTCCTTAGCTTTTTCATGATCCACCCAAATTGGCTAGATTCTGCCACCTGCTGGTCGGTCAGAATTTCCACACATTAAAAGAACAGACCAGAAGTCTAGTGAGGAAGTCACAGTCAGTCAGTCAGTCACCATATTTTTGGACTATAAGATGCACCGGAGTATAAGACGCACCAAGATTTGTAAGAGCTAATTTTTTTTAAAAAAAGTTTTTGCACTGTGCGGGCCTCCCAAACCCTCTGCGCGCCTCATTTTTTGTAAAAAACGCAGTCTGCAGAGAGTTTGAGAGTCCTGCAAAGTGCTCCTGGGGGCTGGCAGGGGGACAAAAATGAGCAAAAAACAGCCAATTTTTTTGTGAAAATGGGCCTGTTTTTTACAAAAAACCCCAGGGCATCCATAGGCTTTGGAAGGCTTGTAGAGTGCCCCTGGGGATGGGGAAATGAGCAAAAAAACAGCCTGTTTTTCACTTGTTTTGCCCTCCCTAGCTCCCAAGAGCACTTTGCAGGCCTCCCAAACCTTTTGCACATCCATTTTTGGGAAAAACGGGATATGCAGGGGCCGGGTTTCGGGAGGCCAAAAATGTTGTATTCAGTGTATAAGACGTACCCAGATTTTCACCCCCTTTTGGGGGAAAAAGGTGTGTCTTATACTCCGAAAAATACAGTAGTTAGTTACTACTAGACTGATGTGTCACCTAACTTGTCTAGAGGAAACTTGGGATGGCTTATAAATTAGTTTAATTGTTTAAACCACTGAAGAGTATACAAAGTGGACTCTTAAACAACCATATTTTTTTTTAATAATCTTTTAATACTCGGCTAGGTATGTCCATGCACTTTTCCATTTCAACCCTTTGTTATAGTTAATATTTTCCATTTGAGGCCACCCAATTGCACATTATCCCTAGGTGACTTGCAGTTTAAAGGGAATGAAAAAGAGAACCACCAATATCAAAGAAAAGGGAATGCTACCAACTGGGGCACTGTCCCTGTGATACAGAAAAGATCAAAAGGATAACCCCATGCTAATTCGAAACCTTAGAAGAAGCAGATTTGGGGCAATTTCAAAAAAAATCAGAAAGGTGGGAGCAGTATGGATGTTGGGCGGGGGAAGTATCATTCCAGAGGGCCGGAAGCATCACGGAGAAGACATTTGATATCCATTGAGGGATGTTCTTCTATGTCTTTGCTCATGCTATTTAGCACTGAGTTGGGGCAATGATAAAGAGATTATGTTCATCATAGGGGAGTCTGACCTTGGCAATCTTTAAGATCTGTGGACTTCAAACTCTCAGAATTCCCCAGCCAGCCTGGGAGTTGAAGTCCACAGGTCTTAAAAGTTGCCAAGGTTGAACACGCCTGTTGTAGAGAGAAGGTGTGGACTTGAACTCTGGACCTTGTGCAGACTCCGGCCTATGCTTTACTACTATAGATCCACAGTTGTCACATTTGTAAGCGATGAATCTGTTCTTTTGCAGCAAAGGAAAGGCGGCCCCACCAGGCTAACACTGCCATCAAAATCCACGGTGAGTCTCCCCCTCCTGAATCTCAGTGGGAGCCTGAGCCTGTGCGATGCAGTTTTCAGAGTGGAACTGCCTCGGATAGCATCCATCCTTTTCCACTCTTCTTAGCGGGTCTAGGGGCCGTGATTGGGGAATCTATGGCACGCGAGCCACAGGTAGCATGCAAAGCCCTCTCTATGGGAACACGAGCCGTCGCCCCACCTTGGTTCCACCACGCATGCACACGGCCCTCCTGCCAGCCAGCTGATTTACGGGTTTCTATTGTGCATGCACGGGGGCAGGGCGCATATGGGACATGAGCGCCTATGCTTGGGGACGGGGGGTTGCATACGCAGGAGTGGGGGGAGTGTGTGGGGGTGTTTGGCCACCCCCGTAGCCCATTTTTGCTCCCAGGAGGCTACAGGGAGGCCTACAAGACCCAAAATAGGGCAGGGGGGGCAGGGGGGCGCGTGGGGTGTGTGTGTATGTGTCAAGCACACTGTGTATTATGGGTGTGGGCGGATCCTTCACAGATTCTTCTCAAGAGCTAGGACTTAAAGGTCCAAAGTGGGATAATTTGAGGCTACCCACATGTGCCTTAAGTGAGAGGTTATTTATTCAATGAATTCTTGACTGTCCATTCTCAAGAGTCTTCCCCAACAACAAGGTCCATAAGCATCAGTTCCTATCATGCTTCATTAAACACCAACTTTTGCTTCCATGGGGGGGGTGGGTTGTGTGTTTCAAAGGAATTACCATTCTTTGCACAATTCCAGTATTGGGCATTATATAGAAGGCATGTACGGTACAAATTGTAGAATTAGAGACTCCTCTGCCAATCATCATCATTTTGTTTTAACAACCCCATAATCCCTTGCAGGGTGGGGTCAGGGCAACTGAATGGAGCTAGCAGAGTGTTTTAATGGCCAGATGCCCTTCCCTGTCGCCAATGCGAAGGTTTGTTCAGCAGATATATTCTGTGCCCAGAGAGAGAAATATCTGCCTCTACCTAGGATTGACTCACAGTCTCCTGATTGTGAGGCGAGAGCTCCATCTCTAGGCCATTGCATCACTCCGGAGACTCCTCTGCCAATGCCATGCCCTATTTCTCTAAAAGGGGGGGGGGGAGTTTCCTTGACTGATCTCTGCAATCTTTTTACTTTTTTAGGATGCGGACCTGGCTCGTCTCTTAAGCTCGGGCTCTTTTGGGAATTTGGAGAACCTCAGCCTGGCCTTCACCAACGTCACAAGTGCCTGTGCAGAGTATCTAATTAAACTGCCTTCACTCAAGCAGCTGAACCTGTGGTCCACTCAGGTATGGGCTGTGCAAGCCACCCTGGGCAGGGAAGTTTGTGCTCACTCAAACCGAGTGTCAGGGTTCCAGATAGCATCCAAAATTAAATCAGAGTCCAAGGCAAAGTACTGCTCAAAGTTCCAATTTATTAAGAGAGCCGTGCTGGCACATCTGGGGAAACCCGAATCTGAAAACTTCTCAGTTTTCCCCACCCACGTTAAAGTTCATGATCTTTCCCCCACACCCACCAGTCCATCACGTGGTCCAATCTCCCACTGCCATGCTGTCAGTTCCACCCATCCAGTTCCGGTCAGGTGCAGAGGTGCCAAGACAAAGGATGACCTTGGTTTTCTAGAAAGGAATTTTGTTTTGGCTACGTAACATTCTTCTCCATGTTATCCCCCCTCCCAATGCCCCACTATAGAAACAGCAGAGTAGAATAGAAGTGTGGCAGGCCAAAGATCCAAGAGGGACATGGCTGCAGGCCTGACACCGGGAGGAGGGAGGGCAACGCATCACCCCAAGAAAAGCTGCTTTCATTCAGGGCAAGCAGCCTAGCCCTCTGAAGGAGATTTCACTCAAATGCATTCCTTCCTCTTTCAAAGTGCGCCTGTTCCACCCACTAGAGCAATGATGGCGAACCTGATGCCGTGCACGCTCGTCTGGGACACAACCCAGAAGAGGAGCTGCCCAGGGGGAATGTGCGCACTGGAAAATGCACTTCTGGTTTCCGGCAGGCGCACCACCCAGCTAGGCTTCCAGTGACTGGTGCGGATCGGCTGGCTGTCACGCATGCTCACGCCGGAAAATGGAAAAACCAGCACTTCCAGTTTCCGGCAGTGCCTCACACACACAAAGGCCAGCTAATCGTCAGGCGTGCATGCACGCCAGACCCCCGGAACACCTCCAGTGTTGAAGCGTTCACAACCTCTGGAGGCAAGTTTCAGAAAGGCACTGCATGGTTTCAAAGCATCTTTCTGGAACTCGGTCCAAAACCCATTGCAGTTCTGGGATAAAATCTACTTCAGCATTTTGCTTTCAAAACAAGGGAGGTCTACGCTACCTGAGATGGACTTTTTGGCCCTCCATAATAATCCTACAGGTTTAGAGTTCCAATAAAGGAGGATATTTGTGGCTCAGAGATGAAATGAGAGGCTCTCTGAGCTTGCTTGTTTTCCTGCAGACGTTTCATGGCCTGACCAGGTAACAATCAATGCTGCTGATCAGAAGTGGGTTTTTGCTGGTTCGGCCCAGATCAGGCGAACCGATAGTGGCGGTGGCAGGAGGCTCCGCCCACCCACCCGGGCGCTTCTGCGCAGACGAGCAAACCAGTAGTAAAAAAGAAAAGAAAAGGAAACCCACCACTGTTGCTGATGTTACCTAGTTTGGGTGAGGAAACGCCTGCAAGAAAACAAAGCAAACTCAGGTTTAGAGTTCGTTTATTTTGACTGCTGCTTATAAACATCCCTTTTCTCTTTTTCTTTTTTCTTCCCTGGAGTTTGGGGATGCAGGTTTGCGGCTCCTCTCTGAACACCTCACAATGCTTCAAGTGCTCAACTTGTGTGAAACACCAGTTACCGATGCTGGACTGCTGGCCCTGAGCTGTAAGTTGGGGGAAAAAACCTGGTGTGGTGATGGGAAGAGTAGGGACCAATTCAGTGCAGTGCGTTAATCAAACCACAGTATCACTCCTCTTCTTTTGGAGGGAGGGATTTGGGGGGGGTGGAGATTTGTAATAGAAGGAGAGAAAGAGAAAAAAAATGTTTGCAGCAAATAATAAAGAGAATTGTGTGGTAAAGAGAATAGCTTAACCCATATATCATCATAATCTTTTAATGAACCTATAATTCTTTGCGGAGTGGAGTCTGGGGCAACTGAATGGAGCTGAGTATTTACTGGCCAGATGCCCTTCCTGTTGTCACTGTGGAGTTTTGTTCATCTGATATTCTCATTGTGCCCAGAGAGAGAAATATCTGCCTCTACCACTCATTAACATAGCCCATATATGAACCGCATTAAAAAGATTGGGGGGGGGGAGAAGAGAGGGAATCAAAATAATCAGTTCATTGCTCCTTGGAATTAATCTTTCCAGGTTTGGCATTATCAAGTGATTGTTTTGCAATTATTTTGCAACTAATGCTGATAATCTCACAAGAATCAGACAGTCAGATTGGATTATTTATCATGGGTTTATTACCCATCTTATAGGAAATCTCATTTTAGATAATAAGTAATATATTTAGATCAAGAACCAGCTGATTTTGGCAAACTCATTCTTTTTTTTTAAAAAAAAAATCAAGATTCTATATCACGCCTTTGTGGAGAAAACATTGCTGGACCATTACTTTATTCTTAAAATAGAATTTTGTTATGGCAAACTTTAACCTTAAGGTATGGCAGCCTGCGATATATAAACTTTAAAACATCTATGAAATCACCGTCATCAGAACTAAAAATAAAAAGAATATACATTATTGTCCTGGTTATTTTTTTTTCTCACCAAATGCACTACAGAAGAGGATGATTTTTACCAGTTCCAGAATCTTTGTAGTTGTTTGCAAAGAGTCAGTTCCAACTTGTTAGCACCTAATCAAATCATAATAGAGCTGGAAGGGACCTTGGAGGTCTTCTAGTCCAACCCGTTTCTCTAACAGGAGACCCTATACCAGTGAGATGGCTGTCCAGCAGTGGTGAAATTCCATTTTTTTACTACCGGTTCTGTAAACTTAGCTTGGTGGACATGGTGTGGTTTGGTGGGCGTGCAGGGGAAGGATACTGCAAAAAATCTCCATTCCCACCCCACCAGAGGTGGGGTTTTGCCGATTCTCCAAACTACTCAAAATTTCTGCTATTGGTTCTCCAGAACCTGCTGGATTTCACCCCTGCTGTCCAGTCTCTTAAAAATCTCCAGTGATGAAGCACCTACAACTTCTGAAGGCAAGCTGTTCCACTGGTTAATTGTCCTGACTCTTAGGAAGTTTCTCCTTCATTCCAGATTGCTTCTCTCCTTGATTAGTTTCCACCGATTGGTGCTTTGGGAAATAATTTGACCCCCTCTCCTTTGTGGCTGCCCCTCAAATACTGAAATACTGCTATCATGTCACCCCTAGTCCGTCTTTCTAGACTGGCCAAACCCAATTCCTGCAAACATTCTTCATACATTTTTGTCTCCAAGCCCTTAATTCTTTAATCAAGGAAAACATAAAGTAATGGATCAGCTTTCTGGGCTTAATTTTGGAGACAAACTGATCGAAAATGAAGGGGTCGAGTGCTCTTTAAAGTCCAGAGGTTGATTTGGGAAAAGTCTGCAGGATGTCAACTGCTAGTCCTCAACTATTTCCCATTTTTTATGCATAGGGACACAGTGGCTCAATGGCTAAGACACTGAGCTTGTCGATTAGAAAGGTCGGCAATTCGAATCCCTAGCGTCGCGTAACAGAGGGAGCTCCCGTTACGTGTCCCAGCTTCTGCCAACCTAGCAGTTTGAAAGCATGTAAAAATGCAAGTAGAAAAATTGGAACCACCTTTGGTGGGAAGGTAACAGTGTTCCGTGCGCCTTTGGCGTTTAGTCATGCCGGCCACATGACCACGGAGACGTCTTCGGACAGCGCTGGCTCTTCGATTTTGAAACGGAGATGAGCACTGCCCCCTAGAGTCAGGAACAACTAGCATATCTGTGTGAGAGGAACCTTTACATTTTGCAAGCTGCATGCAGACCAACATCCTTCTGTGTTTATTTCCTAGCCATGAAAAGCCTCTGTAGTTTAAACATGAACAGCACCAAGCTCTCAGCAGACACCTACGAAGACCTCAAGGTAGGTTGCATTTCTAAAGCATCCTTCATCTTTCTGTAACCAGGTGTTGAGGGCCAGAGTTTTTGGCCAGTGTCGGGGGGACAAAAAGCTAGCTTGCCGAAATTAATTTGCATATTCATTGCTGATACAGTTCTACAGAGGAATCATTGCGTCTGTCCTTTGTACCTCAATAACTGTCTGGTTTGGCACAGCAACCAAACAGGACAGTCACAGACTTCAAGGGATAGTTGGCACTGCAGAATAAAAAGCAATTGCAACCAGCCTGCCTTCCATTGAGGACCCGTATATTGCATGGGTCGGAAAGAGAGCTGAAAAAATATCTACAGATCCCTCACATCATAGACATAAACTGCTTCAACTCCTCCCCTCAAGATGCTGCAATACTGCATGCCAAAACAGCCAGACATAAAAATTGCTTATGTCTGGTTCTGCCATCACTCTGCTGAACACTTAATTCCCACAGCACTGTCTCATTTCTCCTCTTTTCTCCTCTTCTCCTGCTATGTTTTCCCATTGTTGTTTGTAACTTAAGATTAATGGTTGCAACTATGATTTATGACCTATTACTGTTGTTTATATGTATACTGAGAGCTTGTGCACCGGGGAAAAGATTCCTTGTGTGCCCAATTACACTTGGCCAATAAAGAATTCTATTCTGTTCTGTTCTATTTTCTTTTCTATTCCATTCTATTTTCTATTCTTTTCTATTCTTTTCTTTTCTCTATTCCCTATTATGTTCTATTTTCTATTCTATTTTCTATTCTATTTTCTATTCTATTCTATTTTCTATTCTATTCTATTTTCTATTCTATTCTATTTTCTATTCTATTCTATTTTCTATTCTATTCTATTTTCTATTCTATTCTATTCTATTTTCTATTCTATTCTATTTTCTATTCTATTCTATTCTATTTTCTATTTTATTTTCTATTCTATTCTATTTTCTATTATATTCTAGTCCAGTCTCTATTCTGTTCTATTTTCTGTTCTATTCTATTCTAGTCTAGTCAAGTCTAGTTTCTATTATATTCTATTTTCTATTCTATCTTTAGTCCTTTCTATTCTTTTCTCTATACGATTCCCAATTCTGTTCTATTTTCTATTCTATTCTATTTTCTATTATGTTCTAATTTCTATTCTATTCTATTCTATTCTAGTCTAGTCTAGTTTCTATTATATTCTATTTTCTATTCTATTTTCTGCTCTTTTCTATTCTTTTCTATTCTTTTCTCTATTCTATTCCCTATTCTGTTCTATTTTCTATTCTGTTCTATTTTCTATTCTAGTCTAGTCTCTATTATATTCTATTTTCTATTCTATTTTCTAGTCTTTTCTATTCTTTTCTCTATTCTATTCCCTATTCTGTTCTATTTTCTATTCTATTCTCTATTCTGTTCTATTTTCTGGTCTAGTCTAGTCTAGTCTCTATTCTGTTCTATTTTAGAGTCCTTATTCCGTTCTATTTTCTGTTCTATTTTCTCTTCCATTTTCTTTTCTATTCTATTCCTTTCTTTTATCTTCTATTCTATTCATTTTAGCAATCAGATTAGATCTTTTTCTCTCCTTTCCCCTCCCCTCCCCTTCCCTGCGCTATCATTATCACTATCCATGTTGGCACAAAGCCATTACACTCAGTCACTACATGACTGGCACATGACACACACACAGCTCCTCTTTCTTTACAGTTGCCACCTGCGCAGTACATTACAGTAGCTTTAACCAAAAGAACTTGTAGAACAAAAGAAACTGCCTTATCATACAGGCAGCCCTTAATTTAACAACGGGGGTTGTTAAGAGCCCTCGTGTAATGAATTTCTCCATCATTCTTTCTATCTCATCTCCTTTTTTTTTTCCTTTCCTTTCCTCTCCTACCAGGCTAAACTGCCCAATTTGAAGGAAGTGGACGTTCGCTACACTGAAGCTTGGTGAAAAAAACAAAAAACCCTCGTGGCACATTTGTAGAATTTTTTTCTTTTGGACGGGGAGAGAAGAGAATGATTTCTAAACCATTAAAAAAAGAAGAAGAAGAAGAAGAGGAGGAGGAGAACTTAGACTTTTGGCGTTTGCCTGTAGAGAGCAGGTTCTGAGGACATCCATATTTTTAGGTGCTCCGTGTGTGAAGTAGTGAAGTATGATTTTTTTTTTCCTCCCCCGAGTTGGATATTCACACACCAGACCTAATTCTTTCAGCTTCGTACTCTCGAATTCAACATCTTTTAAATTAAGGGGTGGGAAGTAAAGAAGGCAAGACTGAATAGCCTGAAGAAGATTTGGGAAGGGGTGGGTGGGTTTGGGGGGGACGGGACGGGGCGGTTTGCTCTTGGTTCTGGTTTGCTCTTTTTTTTTTTTTGTACTTTTTTTAAACTGTGTGTCAAGGTTTCCCCCCCCACTCCCTTTTTTTTTACACAAGAATATACACCGGATTTTTCAGTTTCCTTTTAACCTTGGCCTTTTCCGTAGATGCTTTCCCATTTCTTCTGTTCTTCAGCGAGAAATAGAAAGGAAAAAAAATGAAGAAGAAAAGAAGAACGTAGGCGAAAATCAAGAGAAGAAGCATTCGCAGCAGCTCATACAATTTTCTTTTCTTCCCTCGTTCATTCGTTCGTTCGTTCCTTTCAATCATTATGCAAAGTGATGTTCTTGTATATACAATTTACATAATACGCCTATTTAAAAAGAAAAAAAAGAAAAAAGGAAGAAAGTTCAGAAAAAAACAGGTCTGGGACCTGTCTTTTATTTATGAATTGTTAATCCATTGTTTGTTTCATTTTTGTTTTGTTTTGTTTTGTTTCGCGTAGAATACCGTATAAACAACTTTGGCGTCTTTTGGTGGTTGTTGTTGCTCTCAGAAAGACAGAACAAAAGAGAATTCCCCTCCTGTAATATATACACCCCTTGGCCCAGCCCATCTTAACTTTTTTTGGTTTATATACGCCTCGAATTTATTCAACCAGGTGAAAAGAATATACTTGCATAGACCTGGTAATGTGTGTGTGTGTGTGTGTGTGTAGACACACACACACTCAAACACATGCATACACACAAGCAGAACACTGGGTTGGCTGTTGGGAATAATTTTTTGAATTCCTAAAGCCGCATTTTCAGATTATGCTAGGTGTAGAAAGGAGGGGCAAGCGAAACACTTCCATTTATGTATGTGATTGTTTCTAAGGTTAGAGAAAATGCTTAAGTTTTTATCTAGGAGTGAAGATCGAGCGGTCAGCCATTTGCATTAGGATTTGTCAAGCTCTGATTTCTGTTTTATGTCCAAAATTTCACCTTTCCATGCATCCCCTTTTAGGGAGATGTTTCCCACTGGTTCTCCCCCCCCCCCCCCAAGATTGGCTCATGTTCACCCTCCTCAGCATGGAGACCCTTCTGCCATATTGGTCTTAGAGCTGACCATCAGCCCCATGGAAAATTCTGGAAACTGCTAGGCCTATTGGGCTACAAGGAGAAGAAGGTTGGTTCAGAATCAATGTGGCCTTTTGAGGTCCGGAGATGGACACTGAATTGTCTTTCCTGTATTCAGTTTCTCAGAGCCTATTTGGTCTCGTGGTCAAGGAACCAGGCTAGAGACTAGAAGGCAGTGAATTCTAGTTCCATCTCGGATATGAAAGCCGGCTGGGTGACTTTGGGCTAGTCTCTCTCTCTCAGCTCAGCCCACAAGGAAAACGAGGAGGAGGAAGGAGTATTAAATACGTTTGCCGGATTAAGCCAGGATGAAAATCTAATAAATAAATAAATCCCCCTGAAAGTATGACCACTATCTTACTTTTCTTCACCCTCTTTTGCAATGACTCAGATCTGTGATAACAGAGGATTTTTTAAAAAGTGGTTTCTTTTATAAATATGCTTTTGGGTTTGTTTTTTCCACGCTTTCTTTCAATGGAACAGCTGTTTCATCCTTGTTTTTTTCTTTAAAAAAAAACACAAATAACAAGGCAAAAGTTTTGTCTTATATTCCTTTTCAATGTTACGCAGGTAAATATAAATATTCAGGTTCTTTTAGCGATGTAAGAGATTTTTAAAAAACCAGGTATGCATATAAATACACACGCACGTTCGCGTACATTTTAAAAAACCCTTTGTTTTCTTATTTTCTTTAATGTGGTTGGATAGTTTATTCACATTTTGAATCCCTTGGTTTTCTGAACTCTCTTGTTGACATGGTTTTTATAAAAACCCCACTATTGGTTCAAGTCTTAATCCGTATGTTGTGCCACAAAATGTTGCAGGGGTTCGTTCATTGTATTTTTTACCAGAGGGGACGATAACAGGTATGTTTCAAAGAGTGAAGATTGTGCCCCCCTTGTTTTAAATGGGTCCCAAGCACCTTTATATATTAAAAAAAAGGCTCAGTGGTTCAATCGTGCAGCCATCTTGATTCCTTTTCTTTTTTAAAAAACACAGACGCAATCCCACAATTGTTCCTGTTTCTGCCTTAGATCCCTTAAACGATAAAACTCAGTGAGGGGAAGAAAGAGAGAAAAGTAATGCCAACATTTTATCCTTAGCTGCTTTTACTGATGGATTACTACTACTGTTCTGTAGCCATGTTTAACAGAGAAAAAGTAAAAAAAAACATGTGGAATAAATTTCAGGCGACAAAAATAAATAAACTGTAACTGAATATCTTTTAGGAGTGTTCACTGCCTTTTCTTTGTCGGCCCAGCCAACCTGTGGGAGTAGAAGTTGAAGAGGTTGAAGACGTTCCTGAGAAATTTTAAGCAAAAGCTAGTCTGGTTAAAAGGGTGGCTTAGACGCTGAGCTTATCGATCAGAAAGGTTCAGCAGTTCAAATCCCTAGTGCCACATAACACAGTGAGCTCCCTTTACTTGTCCCAGCTTCTTCCAACCTAGCAGTTCGAAAGGACGTAAAAAATGCAAGGAGAAAAATAGGGACCACCCTTAGTGGGGAGGTAATAGCATTCTGTGGACCTTCGGCGTTTAGCCATGCCGGCCACATGACTACAGAGACGTCTTCGGACAGCACTGGCTCTTGGGCTTTGAAACAGAGATGAGCACCACCCCCTAGAGTCAGGAATGACTACCACATATGTGCGAGGGGAACTTTTACCTTTAAGTCGTCATGATGGAATGAAAAGCCTTCCATATGATTTCCTTTTGGAAACGGCCTATGAAAGCACTCTCACAGTTTTTACTACCTGTAGACAGACAAGAGGAATTAATCCCCAATAGCTTAAAGGTCACAGAAAGATGTGAAAAAGGCCCCAACTGGATGGGTTGGGCAATTCAAAGTGGCAGGCTGGAAGGTTATAATTTCAGATCGTCTATAGAACTTCAGAACTTCAGTAGTGCTGCTGGTGGTGAGCTAGCAAAGAATATCTAGGAATAGGAGCCATGGTTGCACAGTGGTTAGAATGCAGTATTGCAGCAGTTCGATCCTGATTGGCTTGAGGTTGATTCAGCCTTCTATCCTTCTGAGGACCCAGATTGTTGGGGGCAAGAAGCTGAGTCTCTAAACCACTTAAGAGAGGGCTGTAAAGCACTGTGAAGCAGTATGTAAGTCTAAGGGCTATTGCTATCTTTCCAGAATTAAGTTGTTTCGGGAGTCTTTGGGAGCAAATGCCTCCAGTCAAACGGTGCAGAAGACATCTTAAGCTAGACATTGGCCATATGCACCTAATTTTAAATAACCAACTGAGATGGAGAATGGCAGATACGCTTGTCCTCCTTAAATGTTTTACCTTCCATTTGCATTTCCTCATTCTGTGAACCCAGATACCTGCAAAGCGGCACTCAGCCAAGCTGTTCCAACCATCCCCTGCTTTGCTCAATATCCCCTGCTTTTTTAATCCGGCAAACGTGCATGTAGGTGGCAGGCAAGAGCCCCCCCCCCCCTGCAGTTACCACCACTGTACTTCTGCAAAGGCAGTGACATCAGCGTTGCCGTAGTGACTGCTTCTTCACCGAGATGCTCAGCTGCCAAGGGGATGGTTGCAGAGGACAAGACAAGCATCGTCTCCTGGCACCAAAGAGTACTTTCAGTGTTTGAGCAAGGACTTCTTGTTGTGGTTTGTTGGCTGCCAGACCCTCCAGCAACTGAATCAGAGGAGGAAGAGGCGTGGGAGTCAGGGTCAGCATCAGGGCAACCTGGGAGCCACAAAGGGGAAGAAGGAATGGAGCTGGAAGAGAGAGACAGAGGCGGAGTCTGGGACATCCATCAGCCCTCAGATGGAGAGTCAACAGCCCCCAGGTCTGGATGTGGCTGATGAGGAAGAGGAGGAACATCTGGGTCCAGTGCCTGATATGTAGATGTGCAGAAGGCAGAGAAGAGGAGAGCAGTGGAAATCTGTGGGCTGGTCCTTGGGATATAAGAGTCACCACTGCTAGTGAAGCCCATCCTTAGCTCTGGGGATAAAAGGCAGGTGGCAGAGATGAATAAATGTGGCAGACAACTATTCATCTTCCAGCCAGACAGACTTGTTAGCCTGCAAGAGAAACTTTTTGCCAGGGCTGCCGGCACTGCTAATAAAGGAATCTTTTGAGTTTACATCATAGGGTTTGTCGTGTTTCAGAAGCTAGGTCAGAATAGGAACCTTCCAGCGAGACTCTCTTCTGAATCTTCTCAAAGGATGTGTCAGGCTCAAAGAATCAGGACCGTACATTAAGTTGCAGTTCATTAAGTTGCAGATTTATTGCTCGAGCTTATACACAAGAATCTAGTCAACTAAAGTTCAGTACTAAATTGGCATCAGAAAAAGGTCAGTGGAATTCCAGAGGGATTGGACTTAAGACCATTTGTGGGAACATAACGATGCTAGGCTGATGGCTTGCTTAACTCCACCCCAAGTCCCTTCCTATTCTCCTACAAAATGTGAGCTTTTGCTGAATTGCATTATTTGCAGATGCCCTCTACTCATTGGTAGAGGCTTGCTGGGCTCCAATTCCCACACAACTGTCAGGCCCCAAGAAGTAGGAACAACGCATGGAGTTATTTAAGAGTCTTTTTCTTTATTGCTTCCTTCCAAGGTTGAGAGAGAGTTGTGGGTGCTCCTTCACTGGCGGCTTTTAAAAAGAGACTGGACAACCATTTGTCTGAAGTGGTATAAGGTTTCCTGCTTGAGTAGGGGGTTGGATTAGAAGACCTCCAAGATCCCTTCCAAGTCTCTTATTCTGTAAAGTGGTCCGTTAATTGGAGTTTGTGGTATCACTGGAGGCTTTTAAGAAGATCCCAGAGTCTGGAATGGTATAGGGTCTCCTGCTTGAGCAGGTTGTTGGACTAGAACCTCAAGATCTTCCATTGTTCTATTAAGACATGTTATTTTCTTTGAATAAAGCAATCAATTAAACCATCTCTACTTTATGTTCTTGTGTGGGAAATAATATAGAATGGAATAATAGAGTTGGAAGGGACTTTGGAGGTCTTCTAGTCCAACCCTCTGCTCAGGCAGGAAACCCTACACCATTTCAGATAAATTGTTGTCCAATCTCTTCTTAAAAACATCCAGTGTTGGAGCATTCATAACTTCTGGAGGCAAGCTGTTCCACTGATTAATTGTTCTAACTGTCAGGAAATTTCTCCTCAGTTCTAAGTTGCTTCTCTCCTTGATTCGTTTCCACCCATTGCTTCTTGTTCTGCCCTCAGGTGCTTTGGAGAATAGCTTCACTCCCTCTTCTTTGTGGCAACCCCTGAGATATTGGAAGACTCCTATCATGTCACCCCTAGTCCTTCTTTTCATTAAACTAGACATACCCAGTTCTTGCAACCATTCTTCATATGTTTTAGCCCCCAGTCCCCTAATCATCTTTGTTGATATATATTTCTATTTGTAGAGAATTCCTGCTTCCTGCAAATATTTTGCAGAAGTTCAAAGGTGTCCATTTGTCCAGCTGTGCTTTCCATTTTTTGCAGTTTTGGGCAAAGGAACAAACATGCATTCTGGGTTTAGTCCAAGAGATGGCAGCCAACGACAAAGTTTCAGTGGAAGGTGACAATATGACAATAATCAAGCAGATTGGGGATTACCCTGGGATTTTTCATTTTTTTTAAAACTCCCTGCTTGCTCAGAAGACAGTAAAAAGTACAGTGCATCTTAGAGTCTGTTGGAGGGGAAATGATAGCAAAAAAATACATTGACAATCAAATCATTTTTTTTTTAAATGAGATGATAAAAGGGGAAAGAGGAAGTATTCTGTTTGGATGTCAAAGGTTGCTTTTATTTCATTTCACTTCTGTGCACAGATTCTTCTCCCTCTGATTCCTTTCCTTGTGAATTTTGATCTAAAATAAATGTGAAGGACTTTACTGGTGTTTTGTTAGGAAAAGGTGTAAGATTCTGATGAAGCTAATGAAGTAGTGTTCCTCATTTCTTTTTAAAAAATGGCATTGTATGCTTTTAAGATTATGGAAAGACGACTATGTATAATCTTTGCCATGACTGACGGTGTGGGTAGGAATGAATTAGAAGGGGTGGAAATTGATCAATTTTAATTATTTTTCTAAGTTTATTTTTCTCCTTATCAACTAGGGGTTGTGTGTGTGTGTGTGTGTGTGTGTGTGTGTGTGTGTGAGAGAGAGAGAGAGAGAGAGAGAGAGAGAGAGAGAGGGAGAGAGAGAATGGAATTGTTACCACCACAGTTCCTTCTTTCCTTCCCTCCCTTGACCTGTATATCTATTTTCTCCCTTCCCTTCCCATCCTATCCCTTCCTTTCACTTCATTTTCTCCTTTCGTTTCCTTCTCTCTGTGTGTGTGTGTGTGTGTGTGTGTGTGTGTGTGTGTGTGTGTGTGTGTGTGTATATATATATATATATATATATATATATATATATATATATATATATATATATATATATATATATATATATATATATATATATATATATATATATATTCTTTCTTCTCCCACCTCCTTCCTTCCTTCCTTCCTTCCTTCCTTCCTTCCTTCCTTCCTTCCTTCCTTCCTTCCTGTGCTACCAAATTTGGATTGGAAATGCAATATCCAAATGATCCACTAGATGGCAGCAAAGAAATAATCCTGCACCCTGTTGCTGCCATCTAATGGTTTGCTTAAGCCTTTTCTGTTCCCAATCTGACCATATCACTTTAAAACGGACCTGACTTGTCCATTTACTAGAGCTCAATATCAGCTGGCTTTCATGCCTAAGGAGGGACTAGAACTCCCAGTCTCCTGGTGATTGGCCCCAAATCATCCACCCAACTTTTATGCATAAAGTGGGACTAGAACTCACAGTCTCCTGGTTTTTAGCCCAGGACCTTAACCACTAAACCAAACATGCTTCTCTTACCCATTTCTCAGAATGAAAGAAGACAGATAGAGTAAAAACATTCAAGCATTTTTACATATCAATACATTTTCCCTACTTCCTTCTTTTAATATGAGACCCGATCGCAACCATAATTTGCTATTCAAAAGATGAGCTGGCTGCTTAAGCAAATCTCATCAGTGAAGGATGATGCTTCTTGTGAACATTTGGTATTCAAAATGACGACAAAGGCTGTGTGGGCAGGAGAGGGAGTGTTAACTCTTCAGCACTGTTCAGGCTATCTCAGCTTATTTCCTTTAAGCAAATACATGACAGCTTGAATGGGGAAGAATAACTCAATTTTCCTTCTCATCAGCAAAATCAACACGGCAAGTTTTGCCTAGTAGTAACTCTTATCAGTTTTATATGCAGTGGTAGTTGACTTGGTTCTTACCGCCCACTAGTGGGCATTCCAGCTTTCATGGTGGGTGGTAGGGGTTTGCTGTAACTCTGCTTTATAAATTTTATAAAGTAAAGTTACTTCCCTGCTTTATAAATCGCCATTACTGTGGAACTGGTGGGTGGTTAGAAAATTTTACTACTAACAGAGATACAAAAGTGGGCGGTAGGTATAAAAAGGTTGACTACCCCTGCTTTACATCATAGTAATACGAAGGCACAGCTGGTCTGGTAGAGCGGTAATCTATAAGATTCATGAACAATTTAATCCATGTTCTGACCTAGGCTTCCTGAGACAGTAAAAACCACACACTTAGTCCCCAAAACACTTTTTAAATTTAAACAGCTGCGAATTATGTTCATTCACAGCCGTAATGATTCACAACCAGTCTGTGAAGAGTCCGACAGAAGTTTGCCACAGTCTTTCAGGGTAAGGCTGATAAGCACCCACCTTTATCTCCCTTGAAAAGCTGCCAGAGACCTAATGGCCAATTAGTTTTGCAAGGCCAAACGGAGCACAGAGTCAAATGGAGCTTCAGAGTTTAAACCGACCAGAATGAACAAAATTGCTTCCTGCAAAGGCTCAAGTCCATTTGCTCCTCTTTTATGTCTTATGGGACGGGCCAATCATCTCCAAGTCTTACTCCCGAGTCGCCCGGTTGTCTTAACTGTTCTTGCCTTCTGGCAGCTCTGTGCATGCATGCACTGGGAACAGGCTCCCCCTGTTCCTCTGCCTCGCTGATGTCAGACTCCAGAGGCAGCACATAACTCCCAGATGACCCTAGCCCTCTCTCTGCTTCTGACACAGGGCCCTCATTCGAGCCTCCCCAACCTCCTCACTGTCCGATTCTCTGCAGGCCACTGGTGAACCATAACAATCCAATTGAGAGTGTCCAATATCCCACACGGATTCATTTTCAGCTTTTTAAGGTCCTAAAAGGGTTAGCTCAGAGGTTGACCTACGTTTTGGGAGGAGAAAGAAGGAACTGAATGTGCCAGTAAGTAAATGGCAATCAAACCCATATCAAGAGTATTAATGCAACCACATTCCAATGGCAGTGAGAAATATCTTGAGTCAGTTATCTGGGAGAGCCTTTCTGAACGTGGCATTTTCCAGAAGTCTCGTGACTGAATCTCCTAGAATTTCCCAATGCCGTAGTCAAGTTTGGATTCGAATTTGTTTGGATTTCGGGAATCAAAATTCAGATGCTTGGCAACTGGTTCCTACTTATGCCAATTTCAGTGGCCTGGGGTCATGCAATCCCCTTTGGTGAGCTTCTGTCAAGCAAAGTTAATGGAGGAGGCTGGTTTACCGTATTTTTCGGAGTATAAGACACACCGGAGTATAAGATGCATCAAGATTTTGAAAAGACAAATTAAAAAAAAAGTTTTTGCACTCTGCAGAACTCCCCAAAATTGCCTGTTTTTCACGAAAACAGGCCCGTTTTTTGTCCAATAAAGGGCATGCATATCCTTTAGGAAGCTTGTAGAGTGCTCCTGGGGGGGGGGGGAATGAGCAAAAAAATGGGTCTTTTTTCACTAATTTTTGTCCTCCCCAGCCCCCAGGAACACTCTGGAAGCCTCCTAAAGACTATGCACAGCCATTTTGGCAAAGGGGGCGGGGTTTCAGGAGGCCACAAATTCTGTATTCAGTGTATAAGATGCACACAGATTTTCACCCTCTTTTTTGAGGGAAAAAGGTGTGTCTTAAACTCCGAAAAATACGGTACTTAACCAGCGTGCTACTAATTTAACAACTGCAGTGATTCACTTAACAGGGGCAAGAAAGGCTGGGGCGGGGCGGGGGGTTAAAGTACAATTATTATATATGTATACTTTTTTCTTTTAAAACAAGGAGGAAGATATATGTTAAAATTAAATATGTATATTGAAAAGGAATTATAAATACCATCCACATAAAATGGAGCTTGCTCAGAGGCTGAAATACACCGAGTAAATGAAAGGAAGAGTGTGAAGTAAAGGAGAGAGGTAAGGGAAGAAGAGAGGGATAGAAGAGAGGGTGGGGAGGGAAGAGGAGGAGAGAAAGAAGGAGTGGAAAGAGGAGAGAGGAAGGGGAAGTAGAGAATAGAAGGACGACAGAGGGAAGAAAGGAGGTAGGGAGGAGGAGGAGAGAGGGAGAAGAAAGTGATGGATAAGGTACAAATATGATGTATGGAGAGCAGAAGAGCCAATAATTATTTTTGGGAGTTGATCGTAAGACGAATTGATGTAAACATTTAACAATATAATATGATGTTGGTTATGTAATAGTATACATGTGGTTATTGGTTGTGAAAATGAAAAAAAAAACAGTGGCAAGAAAGGGCATAAAATAGAGCAAAACTCCCTTAACAACTCTCTCACTTAGCAACAGAAAGTTTTGGCTCAATTGGGGTTGTAAGTTGAGGATTACCTATATACAGTACACTAATGTAAATTCTTGAGTATATCCTGTGTAAGCCTCCCAGTGTTGCTTTGGATAGTAAGTTAGGCAGTATATAAATTTAATAAATAAAGGGAAATACAAAAGTAACATGACACGCCACTAACGAAGTTCGCTCATAACTTGAATACTTGCATTTTGACCAATCTGGGCTTTTTCAGCAAGAAGGAAATTCACGCTAGCAAAGTCAACGAATGAGTAAATGATTGGCAGGTTTTGCATTATAGAAATGTTTATAGTACGGCGTTGTCCGGATTAAGAAACAGTTAAGCAAATCTATGCAGATTCGCAGCAGCTACTGCCTCAATCCATCCATGGTTCTGGGAAGTCTTTGGCTGAAAAATTCGGTTGACGGGAGTTGATGATTAAACCGATTTGAATGGTTAAAAATTCATCCGGGCTATGCAACCAAAGACTTCAAGCTCCCAAGCTCGTTATTGAAAAAATCGTTATTGCATTTGTGTCGCCAATGTGAGGAAAGTGGGAAACAGTGACGTTTTAAACCAAGTCTAAAGGTAGTCCTTGACTTATGACAAGTTGTTTAACCATTATTTGTCACGGGGTGTAAGCGTGCAAACTACACTAAGATTTTTCCTTTGTTTTCCAGGATTGATTTCTATATCTGTGCTGTTCTAGCAATTAAACACACACACACACACACACACACACTCCTGTTTTTTCACTCATTTAAAAATCTAGGGCTGCTTTCGTAAGGTAGACCCATTCCATGTAAAGAGCTGTATTTTTCCCTTCCTTCCTAGGCTAAGCATTGATTTTGAGCAAAAGTTCTTGATGTTGGAACAAGCAGAACAATGTTAGTTACGGCTTTGTTTTCCTGGACTATTTTCAGGCATATGCTTACATATTTTTTTTTACTGCCAGCTGTTAAAATTAATGGGGCAAATAAACCGTTTCATTAAATCTATTTGGTTTTGAGTTGGTCCAGCCAGCTAATTGTGCTTGCCCCCAAAAAACCTAACCATAACTTCTGTTTAGTACATCTGTGCTTGGTAGCGTTAGGGAAGTGGTTTGCCACCTGTTGCATCTAAAAACTTGAAGTAGCATCTCTCTAGCCAACGTCTTTTCGTGTCCACAGAATAAGCCTGGCTGACTTTGTTTAACTTCTGAAATCAGCCAGGATAGGTTAAATGCCACTACTTTAAATAGCATCGGGAGCATTAGGCTAGAAACTGGGAGACCGGGAGTTCTAGTCCCACCTTGGGACTAAAGCCAACTGGGTGAAATTTGGCTGATCAGTCTTTCCTCAACCACTTCTGAAATATCTGGCCAAGAAAATTGAAGGGACTTATCCAGGCACTTTTCGAGAATCAGACACGATCAAGAGAGGGGAAAAAAGTTGTGTAAGTGGCTGTGTAAGTGGGATGAGCCACGGTGGTGCAGTGGTTAGAGTGCAATACTGCAGGCTAATTCTGCTGACTGCTGGCTGCCTGCAATTTGGCAGTTCAAATCTCACCAGGCTCAAGGATGACTCAGCCTTCCATCCTTCCGAGGTGGGTCAAATGAGGACCCAGATTGTTGGGGGTGATAGGCTGACTCTGTAAACCCCTTAGAAATGGCTGTAAAGCAAGGTAAAGTGGCATATAGGTCTAAGTGCTATTGCTATTGCTATGAATGTTGTCAAATGGTGGGCACACCAGGGCAGTCAAAGCTCCACCCCTTTTTAACAGGAATGGCACACCTTGTGTCAAATGTGACTCCCATAATTTCAACAATGATCACACTGGCTGGCAATTTGAGGCATTTGAACTTGACCCACTTGAATCTTGCGAGTTTAACAGACTGATGGCTTTGGGAACAAAGCTGTTGCAGAATATGGTAGTCCTGCCTGCTAGAAATACTTCGAAACCTCCTGCCAGAGGGGAGCAAAACAGAAACAGACTGTGGTGTGTCTGTCTGTCTGTCTGTTTGTCTGTCTGTCTCTCTGTGTGTGTGTGTCTAACAATGCTTTCAGCTCTAAGCACAAGGGCAATGCTTATCTTCTCCAGAGGAAAGGGAAAAATAAACGATGTTGTTAATACACAAGTGCCAGCATTTCCTAGCTTCTCCGGCTGGGCGGTGTGGCGTAATCAAGGTGCGGCACACAAATTAATTAAATCCCGACCTAATTTTCCCGATACTAGTCATCCAAAGGAAGGGTCTATGGAGGATTGGCTTTCCTTCTCATTCCAAAATCAAATTATTTTGCTAACCAGGATAAGAGTCCCCTATCCTAAGATACTAAAAAGCAGAGACATCACCCTGACAACAAAAGTGTGTCTAGTCAAGGCTATGGTTTTCCGAGTTGCAATGGATGGCTGTGAAGGTTGGACCATAAGAAAGGCTGAGAGCCAAAGAATTGAGACCTTTGAAATATGGTGCTGGAGAAGACTCCTGTGAGTCCCTTGGACTGCAAGATGATCAAACTGGTCAGTCCTGGAGGAGATCAACCCTGACTGCTCTTTAGAAGGCCAGATCCTGAAGAGGAAACTCAAATACTTTGGCCATCTAATGAGAAGGAAGGACTCACTGGAGAAGAGCCTAATGCTGGGAAAGATTGAGGGCAGAAGAAGAAGAAGAAGGGGACGACAGAGAATGAGGTGGCTGGATGGAGTCACTGAAGCAGTAAGAGTGAGCTGAAATGGACTCCAGAGGATGGAAGAGGACAGGAAGGCCTGGAGGAGACCTTCCTGTTCTCTACCATGGGGTTGCGATGGGTCAGATATGACTTCGCAACTAACAACAACAACAACAACAGTATCCTAAGATCAGAGATCTGTCTCCTCGTGTATCTGAATCTGAAGTAACTCTTTATTTTCAGAGCATTTCTAAGCACCCAAACTTCACATGCATTTGGGGGCTCGCAAATGTCAGGAATTCAGATCTGTGCTGGGTTGGTCACAACTTCAAATGGTCGCTAAGCAACTAGTAGTAAGTCGAGGACTAACTGCCGTGAATCATCCATCCAGAAAGTTTAATGCTTTCTGGTTCTCTCAGAGAAATCTCTTTGGAGGGCAAAAGATGGCGAGCAAATTCGTTGGCTGGTTGATCTGATCTGCTCACAAATACACCAGCGGAGATTCCTGTTTGAAAAAAATTAATTGGCCCAGGTTTTATGGGTTTCCAAAAGGAATGGACACGTCTTGATCAGATGCTTGCATTTCCTGGGCTTCGAAATACTTTAAATAACTTGCACAACCTGTTCCAGGGTTTGCAAGAACACCTTTTAACTTGCCTAAGTAGTCTAAGTCAGAATTCTTCTTGCCCTCTGCCTTTAATTCAAGTTTAATGAAATACAGACCGGCTCCACCATTGGTTACAGGAACAGGAGTTGTCTCATTGTTTTATCGTTTAATGAGTCCCTAATCTCAGTTCTTCCCAGATCAGCTGCAGCTCCCAGGGGCTTGGGATCCTATCCACCAGAAGGGATAGGACGCAAAAGGACTTATATGAATCTATAAAGTTTATGATTGTTAACGATGTGATCAACAACCGTTTCCTTTAAGGTGCAATTTAGGTGACTTCGGTGGAGGGGCAACTGAACAAGGCATGCTCGGGGAAATAAGTACATTTGTATTAAGACAGGTGGTTATGTGGGCATGGCATCCATGCCAATCCAAATAAATGCAGCTTGAATTTTGAGAGTTGAGCTTATCATGGTTATTGGTTTTTTTTGTTTTTTTTTAAGGTTCTCTGTATCTGAGCTTGTTCCCGAAAAATCAGCTGCTTCTGCCTGGGTGCGTTTTTAAGGCGACGTTGCTTTTCACCCAGATTTTGCAGGCTAATCTTGCAGCCTAAGAAACTATTGCGTGTTCTGGCAATGGGCCAGGCCGTTCCCGAGAAACCTGATCGGCTTCATTTCGTTGGGATGAGAAAGGAAGAGAGTGTCTCTTCTTCCTTCTTTTTTTCCCTTTTCTTCCCTCCCTCCCTTCTCCTTTCTTTTTCTTTCCCTCCCTCCTTTCTGTCAAGGTTCCAAGTAACACTCCCAGCCTGACTCTTTCTTTTTCTTTCTTTCTTTCTTTCTTTCTTTCTTTCTTTCTTTCTTTCTTTCTTTCTTTCTTTCTTTCTTTCTTCTTTACTTTCTTTCTTTCTCTTTCCTTTCCTTTTTTCTTTTCTTTCTTTTTTACCTCCCTTCCTTTCTGCTTTCTCTCTCTCTCTCTCTCCTTCCTTCCCTTCTTCCTTTTTACTCTCCCTCTCTTTTCTCCTGCTTTAACCCCAAAGTGATTTGCTGTCTTGGAACCAGCCTGCACCGGGGCAGAGATTTTATATATACTTATTTCTTAAAATTTATTTTCCACCTGCCTCACCAGGGGGGCTGCAGGGCCCTTGTCCAGCGCTGCCCTTCTTCCCCTTACAATGACCCCAGGAGTTTCTGATACAACTCTCTTAGCATCCTCACACTGGCTTGGGGCGCATGGGCCCTGGAGTCCAACGCCCTGCCCACACTGCCTCTCCTGCCCACCTCTTCCTTCTTCCTTTCTTTCCTTCCTTTTCTTTCTTTCCTTTCTTTCTTTCCTTCTTTCCTTTCTTTTTCTTTTCCTCCCTCCTTTCTTCCTTTCTTTTCTTTTCCCTCCCTCCCTTCTTTCTTTTCTTTCTTTCCTTCCTTTTCTTTCTGTCTTCCTTTCCTTTTTCTTTCCCTCCTTCCTTTCTGACGTTTCCAAGTAACACTCCCAGCCTAACTCACTCTCTCTTTCTCTCTTTCTTTTTCTTTCCCTCCCTCCTTTCTTTCTTTTCCTCCTTTCTTCCTTCTTTTCCTTTCCCTCCTCCCTTCTTTCTTTCCTTTCTTTCCTTCCTTTTCTTTCTTTCTTTCCTTTCTTTTTTCTTTCTTTTTCTTTCCCTCCCTTCTTTCTGACATGGTTCCAAGTAATACTCCCAGCCTGACTCTCTTTCTCCTCTCTCTCTCTTTCTTTTCCTTTTCCTCCCTCCCTCCCTTTCTTTTTTCTTTCTTTCTTTTCCTCCCTCCCTTTCTTCTTCTCTCTCCTTCCTTCCTTCCTTCCCTCCTTCCTTTTCTCCCCCCCCCTCTTTTCTCCTGCTTTAATCCCAAAGTGATTTGCTGTCCTAGGACCAGCCTGCGGCCGCCTGCAAACCCCCTGCCCGCGCGAGCGCCCGAACCTCCAAGGGCGCCCCCTGGCCTAGGGGGGGGGCGGGGGCGGCGGCCGTTCCTGCCCCCTCCGCGACGCGTCACGTGGCCTTCCCTCCCTCCGCCCCGCCGGGCCAACCTCCGCAGCCGCCGCTGCCGGAGAAGCAGAAGTGGAGCCCGGCGGCGGCGAGGAGCAGCGACCCGACCCAGCGGGTGGAGAGCCGGTGCCTCCGGGGAGGAGGGGGAGGCCAGTTCGCCGCCCCGCCGCGCATCCCAGCGCGCTCCGTCTGCAGGAACCGCCGCCCCGGGCAGGAGCGCAGGTGAGGAGAGGTCCCGACCCGCCGAGACAGCCGCCGGGGAAGGGCGCAGGGAAGAAAGAGCTGCTGGACTCGCTTTCTAGATCTGCCCCTTCGGGGGGGTCTTCGCCACCCCCTCTGACCCGGGAATCTTATTTTGGGGAGGGGTCTCCCCGCCTATATTGGGGGTCCAAGAGACCCCGGACGAGCCTCTTTTCTTGGGGGGGGGGCAGTCCGGCCGGTGGGCAGGAAAGTCGCCTCTGCGGTGCCCGGGGAGAAGAAGCCCCTCGCTCCATTTCAGAAGGTAGAGGTGGGGGGGACACAGGGGTCCTTTCTGGGTGGCCGTTGCGCTTTTGGGGTTGTCACGACCCTCGCCAGCATTGTTTCTGCAGAGAAAACGCACTCATTTCCGGGGTTTGACGACGGTCGTGGGAGCGGGCTGGGGAAGGGAGGTTTGGGTTTGTTGGGTGAGGTGCGTCGTGCGAAGGCAACCTGGGGCTGTGGGTGGCAATAACCTTGGCTCCGTTTGGGTTGGAAGCCTCTGGACCCAAATAGGGGAATGTTGCATGTGGAGACTCTAGAAAGAGTGCAGAGAAGAACAACCAAGATGATTAGGGGACTGGAGGCTAAAACATATGAAGAACGGTTACAGGAACTGGGGATGTCTAGTTGAATGAAAAGAAGGACTAGGGGAGACATGATAGCAGTGCTCCAATATCTCAGGGGCTGCCACAAAGAAGAGGGAGTCAAACTATTCTCCAAAGCACCTGACAAGAAGCAATGGGTGGAAACTAATCAAGGAGAGAAGCAACTTAGAACTGAGGAGAAATTTCCTGACAGTGAGAACAATTAATCAGTGGAACAACTTGCCTCCAGAAGTTGTGAATGCTCCAACACTGGATGTTTTTAAGAAGATGTTGGATAACCGTTTGTCTGAAATGCTATAGGGTTTCCTGCCTAAGCAGGGGTTGGACTAGAAGACCTCCAAGATCCCTTCACTCTTCTATTCACAGTGGTGCAACCAACCCACCAACCCCTCCCCCCCTCTTTTGTAAAATCTCCTCACAATTAAAGTTAGCCCTGGCTTCCCGGTGTTGTGCACATCCCCGGGGCAGTTGAAAAGAAACTATGGTTTCAATAACCAGGGTACAGATATAGCCAGGATGAATGAAACCAAGACTCTGCTCTTAAAAAAACCTGAAAGCCCTTGAGCAATGAAGCCCTGAAGCAATGTTGCACTGCATGTTGTGTGTGTGTGTGTGTGTGTGTGTCTGCGTGTGGTTTGCTGGGGCTCAGCTTCACACTTCGTCCAGTTGTGGTTAGTCCATTTCTTAATTTTCTCTTCGCTGCTGACAGTTGCTGACGATTTTTGCAGCTGCTTTGTTGGGCCTGGCTCTGCCCTGCAGGGATATTCCACCCGTTGTTCTCAGTGACACACACACACACACATCGTCCTTCCTTTGCTGTGGAGAGTTGGCACCTTTGCCTTCTGGGCCCATCTGTTCTGCTTACTTAATTGCAGGGAGTCATTGGACGTACAGCCATTCATTTAGCAACCGAGTTTATTTTTTATTTTTTTTTGCGTGTACCCAAAATGTTTAAAAAGCCCATCATCACAATTACATTCTCAACGAGCAAATATGAAACTGCATGCTCTCCTTGGTGCTCTCTGAGTTTGCTTGTTTTTTTGCAGACCGTTTCATCACCCAAACTAGGTAACAACGTCAGTGCTATGGTAGAAGAGAGGGGTGCTTTTGGAAGGGAGGCGGAGGAGGAGGAGGAGGAGGAAGAGGAGGAGGAGGAGGAGGAGGACGACGACTGTGGGGTCCTTGGTGCTCTCTGACGTTTGTTTTCTTGCAAACATTTCATTATTCAAACTAGGTTACAGCATCAGTGCTTTAGAAGGGAGGGGAGGAGGAGAATTGTGGGGTCCTTGGTGCGCATTGAGCTTGCTTGTTTTCTTGCAGACGTTTCATTACCCAAACTAGGTAACATCATCCATGCTGAAAGAGTGGGGTGCTTGCAGAGAAGAGGAGGAGGAGGAGGAGGAGGAGGAGGAGGAGGAGGAGGAGGAGGAGGAGGAGGAGGAGGAGGACTCCTCCTCCTCTAGGGGTCCTTGGTGCTCTCTGAGCTTGCTTGTTTTCTTGCAAGCGTTTCATGACCTGACTAGGTAACATCATCCATGCTAATAAGGAGTGCTGTTTGCTGTCAATTTATGGTCCGGTGGCTTGCCCTGTCAGTGTTCATTTGGATGGTCTTAGAGATTCTGCGTTTGGGCTGTTTACTGCTGGCTCTTTGGCAGTTTCTTGATTAGGGTCGGATTGTTTGCGTGATTGTTGGTCTGATATTAACCTTGGAATTAATCTATGCTGATCTGGGTGCTGATTGCTGGTGGGGAGATTGCTTGGGCCCTTCCCTTTTGGACTGGGTGATAGTCTTTTGCATATTTTTTTATTATTTGTTTTATTTAATTTATTTAGTTGGTCAAACATCTGCAAGGTAACAGGGATAAGTATAAACATGGGCATGAACGCAGGAAAAGAGTCTCAATAAGTGATTACAAATAAGTATAAGCATAGACATGAGATGAGTACAGATCAATGGGGACAACAGGACAGGGACGATAGGCACTCTGGTGCGCTTATTCACGGACCTCTTAGGAATGGGGTGAGGTCCACGGTAGACAGCTTAATGTGGAAGCTGTGGGGCTTTGAGGAACTAACAACGGAGTCAGGTAGAGCAGGCCAGGCGTCGACCCCTCTGTTTCTGAAGTCGTATTTTCTGCAATCGAGTTTGGTGCGGTTTACCTTGAGTTTGTATCTATTGTGTGCTTGTGTATTATTGCAGTTGAAGCTGAAGTAGTCGTTGATAGGTAGGACATTGTAGAAAAATAATTTTGAGTACTATGCTTGGGTCAGGCCGAAGGCGGCATAGTTCTAAGTTGTCTAAGCCCAAAATTTCAAGCCTGGTGTCATAAGGCAGTGGTCTCCAACCTTGGCAACTTTAAGACTTGTGGACTTCAACTTCCAGAGTTCCTCAGCCAGCTTTGCTGGCTGAGGAACTCTGGGAGTTGAAGTCCACAGGTCTTAAAGTTGCCAAGGTTAGAGACCACTGGCATAAGGGATTCTATTGTGAGCAGAGGAATGGAGGACTCTTCTCCTGAAATACCTCTGGACTCACTCAATGGTATTAACATCCAATATGGAATCCAGGCAGACCAGCTGCATTTGAGGATTATAGAGATGTTATTAATGTATGTGTGTCTAACATGAAACTATTCATTCTATTTACAAAGTCAGAGCCTCGACTTACAACAGTTCATTTAGTAACCATTCAAAGTTACAACGGCACTAAAAAAAAAGTGACTTAGGACAGTTTTTCACATTTTGCAAGAACCCCATAGATCACGTGATCAGAATTCAGATGCTTGGCAACTGGCTCATAGTTATGACTGTCGTAGTGTCCCTGGGTCATGTGATCCCCTTTTGTGACCTTCTGACAAGCAAAATCAATGGGGAAGCCAGATTCACTTAGCGGCCGGCTTACTAATTTATCAACTGCAGTGATTCACTTAACAACAGAGGCAAAAAAGTCGTAGAACGGGGCAGAACTCACTTAACAAATGTCTCACTTAAGAACAGGGATGTTGGGCCCAACTGTGGTCGTAAGTCGAGGACTACCTGTATTTATGAAATCAATACATGATGGGGTTTCCTCGATGTGCGCTCAGTTTGAAGTTACAACTGCACTGAAAAAAAAGCAACTTACGGCCAGTCCTCGCACTTACGACTGTCACAGCATGCCCCATGGTCACATGATCAGAATTCGGGTGCTTGGGAACCAGCATGAATTTATGATGGTTGTGGCATCCTTGGGTCACATAATTGTCATTTGCAACCTTCCTTTTTGTGGCCTCCAGTGGCCAGTGGAGTTGGCAGCAGATTGAGACAGTGAGGAGGTTGGGGAGGAAGATGGGCCAGTCCTGGAGTCTGGGGAAGACTCTGATGAGGGCTCTGAGTCGGAGCCAGAGAGGGGAGTCAGAGCCATATGCCAGTTATCAGCTGCCTTCAGAGTCAGACATCAGTGAGGCAGATGAACAGCTGGAGCCTGTTCCCAGTATGTGCATGTGCAGAGTTGCCAGACGAAGGGAACAGTTAAAGAACAAGGGTCGACTTGGGAGTAAGGCCACAGGTGAACAATGAATGGGTCCTCTCAGAAGAAATAAAAGAGGAGCAAAAGGGGAGTGGAGTTTGCAGGAGACAATTAGTTTGCTTAATTGGTTCATGGCTCTCTAAGACTCCTTGCCAAGTTTTGCAGATAACAACCTGTTAGCTCTCCAAGTCAGATAAGGTCTGTGACTGTAAATCCACCCTTGAAAAACTTCGCTGAATGTGAATGAGCAGAATTCACAGGAAATTAATAAAAGGGTTTTTTGTCAGGGCAAGCGGTTTGCTTCATACTCTTGGGAAGCCTCGGTCAGAATACTTCCCCGCAGCTTCCGACAAGCAAGTCAAGGGTAAGGGGGAAGCTGGATTCACTTAACAACTTCATCATTAACCACTACGGTGGTTTGCTCAAGAACCATGCTAGCCGGGGAATTCTGGGACTTGAAGTCCGCCCATCTTAAAAGTGGCTGAGGTTGAGACACGCTGGCAAAGAGCGTTTTCTTGCTCCGAGGCCCAGCCTTTGCAAAAACAAGGAAGGAAACTAGTTGTCCACCCTTCTTCCTTGCTGCATTTTCCTTTGATCCGGTGGAGAGAGGATTAGCAGCAACACAAGGCCAGCTGTGAATTGGGGTTAAAAATAAAGAAAAGTAGTTGTCTGGTGAGAGAGAGCCGTTTTGAAAGCGTTTGGCTTTGCAGCAGAAATAATGAACACATTATTTCTGCTATTTCTTTTGTTCATCCCAGTGGGGGATTCCAGCCACTGGGATCAGTGGGCACCGTACAGGTATGGTAACTCGTTTGACCCATCCGCCCGCCCGCGTTCCATACCTGTTCCAACCGGCCAATTGTGCGCACAGCATGCAGCGCCCTGCATGACCTCCAACAAGCAGCTGGGTGTTGCAGGGGCAGTGAAGTGCACATGCATGCGCAGTGCGCATGCACAACCAGGACGCCCATCCCCGTGCTCAGCGTACCGGTAGCGACGGAGAGGAACCCACCATTGGTTCATCCCCTTCTAGAAGGGAAAGTTGGAGTTTATTGCTCAAAGTCAGCAGATAGGTGCCCAAAAATAGTACGGGGTCATCCTCGACTTACCACCACAATAGAATAAAATAGAATAATAACTCTATTCTCAGTGTACACTGATAGGCATATATTAAAATGAAATTCCGTTGCATGCAGCTCTCAAAGGGCTGCCAACTGCAATCTACACTACATAAATATAACAAAATAAATAAACACAAAATAGAGCGCCAAGTTTTTTTTGTTAAGTGAGTCTTTCCCCACTTTATGACCTTTTTTGCCATGGTTGTTAGGTGAATCAATGCAGCTGCTAAGTTAGTTGGAAGTTTTTAAAAAATGTTGGATAACCATTTGTCTGAAGTGGTGAAGGGTTTCCTGCCTGAGCAGAGGGTTGGACTAGAAGACCTCCAAGGTCCCTTCCAACTCTGCTATTCTATTCTTTTCTATTCGTTAAGGTTGTCAATTCAACCCGACTTCCCCATTTACTTTGCTCGTCAGAAAGTTGCAGAAGGGGATCAGATGACCTGGGAATGCTGCCACCGTCATAAATACAAGTCAGTGGCCAAACCATCTGCATTTTCCTCACATGACCATGGGGATGCAGGCACGGTTGTGTGAAAAATAGTCACAGGTCACTTTTCAACCTCCCACCTCTCCCGCCATTTGTAAGTTCCTGTAATTTCGATGATGCTATTGTAACTTCCAAGTGTCACTAAACAATTGGTTGTAAGTCGAGAGCTACCTGTAGTTTTTAAGGTAGAGCTTGTTACATGGCTGGCTGGGGAATTTTGGAACTTGGAAGTTCGTATTTCTTAAAAGTTGCCAAGGTTGAGAAACACAGTAGAAGAGAGTTTGTAAGGGAGCAGGGCATGATGGCTCAGTGGTTAAAGACGCTGAATTTGTCAGCCCAGGTTTGAGACCTGAGCGTAGCACAGCAGAGTGAACTCCCGTTACTTGCTTCAGCTCCTGCCCACCTAGCAATTCAAATGCATGCAAATGTGAGCAGATAAATAGGTACCACTTTGGTTTGGAAAATAAAACAGCATTCAATGCACTTTGGCATATAATATGACGAGATCATACATCTGAGATCATCCATTTCTCTTTATCATAACACATTTATTCCATCATTTCAAGAGTTGGTATCTGCTTGAAAGAGATGGTTGTTCTACAGATGGCATCTGCCCCCGGCAAGATTGGCCAAAATGGTTAGTAATATGTCCCGAAAGTGTTGGAAATGTAAACAGATATATGACATATATTACCAAATGTGGTGGAGCTGTATAAAGGCAAGGAAATTTTGGATACAAATTCATATGTGGTAGGAAAAAATGAGCAGACAACATATAGGGTTTAAGCCAGAACTATTTTTATTAGGCATTATATCAATGGTTATGATAAAGGGACAATATACCTAATATTACACATCTTGACCACAGCAAGACTTATGTATGTGCAGCAGTGGGAAAACAAACAAACAAACAAAACCCTTCAGGAGAGGAGACGATAAGGAAGATACTAGTCTGTGCGGAAATGGACAGACTTAACACTAAAAATAAAAGATAAAGGTGATACAGAATACAATGCTACATGGGATAGATTCTACCAAGGGTTAGAAACACGAGATAGACGTTGGAATGCGAAAGAATCAGTTTAGGTGGACATGGAAAAAGATACTATGTAGGTATTAGAATGGAGAGTGCAAAAGTTGGCTTGAAGTTCAACATTAAGAAAACTAAGATCACCCTCTCAGTTCCTGGCAAATAGATTGGGGAGGAGGGGGAAATGGAGGTAGTGATAGATTTTATTTTCCTTGGTTCCAAGATCACCGCAGATGGGGACTGCAGCCAAGAAATTAAAAGACGCTTGCTCCTGGGGAGGAAAGCTAGACAGCAGACTAAAAAGCAGAGACATCACCCTGCCAACAAAAGTGCGTCTAGTCAAGGCTACGGTTTTCCCAGTTGCCAAGTATGGCTGTGAAAGTTGGACCATAAGGAAGGCTGAACGCCAAAAAATTGAGGCCTTTGAACTCTGGTGCTGGAGAAGACTCCTGCAAATCCCTTGGACTGCAAGACGATCAAACCGGGTCAGTCCTTGAGAGATCAACCCTGAGGAGATCTTTAGAAGGTCAGATCCTGAAGATGAGACTCAAATACTTTGGCCTCTTAATGAGAAGGAAAGAATCATTGGAGAAGAGCCTAATGCTGAGAAGGATTGAGGGCAAAAGAAGAAGAGGACAACAGAGAATGAGGTGGCTGGATGGAGTCACCAAAGTAGTAGGCCTGAACTTAAATGGACTCCAGAGGATGATAGAGGACTGGAAGGCCTGGAGGAACGTTGCCCATGGGGTCATGATAGGTTGAACACAACTTCGCAACTAACAACAACAACATTAGAATGATAGATAAGCTGACATACTAGAATACGATGGTCAGAAATTACTGACAACACTAGCACTGTTTAAAATAGCATATATGTCATTTTGTTTTTACCTTTGTTTTATGGCATGTGGAACTCCAGGACAATTACACTGTATTCAATATATTTATATGCAAACAGTAAAAATATATTTAAAAAGAAAAAGAGATGGTTGTTACTCCATTGAAGCTGGATTTATAAAACCCGAGCCTTTATTACCAATCTGCCGGAGGCTGCAATGTACTTCTGTTTTGCACATATTTCATATAAGCAGGAAGACGAAGCAGGAAATTGCACTTCATGTGCAAACCCGGGATCAGGCCTTTCCAAGCAACATGGCCATGATGCAATACGCTCATTTAAAGTCCTGCCTTCAACCGTGTTCTTTCTCTTTTGTCCTGCAAGAAAATAGTTTGCATTCGGTATCCACCTCTTTTATCTTCTCAAGCCCCACATCCTAGCCAAGGAAGCCAGGATTGGAAACACATCTTTGCCCAGAGTTTGGAATTGAGGTATAAATACTGGCTGGTTGACCATCATTCCTAGTTCAAAGAGAGTGAGAAAGTAACTTAATTCATTCCACACGACGAAGGAGCAGATTGCTAGGAGGTGGAAATTGCACTGGGATACACGTCTTTTCACGTGCAACCTTGACTTGATAGGTGAAAGGATCAAAACTTTTGAAAAAGTCTGGGAAATTACAGTTCATGTCCAAGCCATCGTTCAGATTTGGTATAGACAGAAGAACTACTGATTGAGGAACACGGATTTCTGTTCATTAATGGAGATGAATGTTTGGTGTTTGTTTATTTGTAGCACACTTTAATTTTTAAAAATAACTTCAGGCAGCAGGCATATCTAACACACCTCCGTCCTCCTATTTTCCCCACAATAACAGTCTTCTGAGGTGGGTTGGGCTCATTAGCAGATTAACAGAATTGGAAGGGACCTTGTGCGTCAACTAGTCCAATCCCTCCCCCCAAAAAAGCAGGAGACCCTACACCAGAGAATCAACCTATTCTCCAAAGCACCTGAAGGTAGAACAAGAAGCAATGGTGGAAACTAATCAAGGAGAGAAGCAACCTAGAACTAAGGATAAATTCCCTGACAGAACAATTAATCAGTGGAACAACTTGCCTCCAGAAGTTGTGAATGCTCCAACATTGGAAGTTTTAAAGAAGATGTTGGATATCCATTTGTCTGAAGTGGTGTAGGGTTTCCTGCCTGAGCAGGGGATTGGACTAGAAGACCTCCAAGGTCCTTTCCACCTCTGTTATTCTAGTCTATTCTATTTCTGAGAGATCATGACTGGGCCAAAGTCACTCAGCTGGCTGTCATGCTTAAAGTGGGACTAGAACTCACGGTCTCCGGGCGATTGGCCCAAAGTCAACCAACTGGCTTTTATATCTAAAGCAGGACTAGAACTCATTGTCACTTAGTGATTGGTCCAAAGACACATAGCAGGTATTTATATAAGGCGGATCTTGAACTCATGCTTAACCACTAGAAGTAGTTTATCAGTTTCATGTATTTTTACGAAAGTGCAATTAATATAAATATATATTATAGTTTTTATATTAGTGCAATTAATATAAATGTGTGTGTGTGTATTGGCCAGCCACCTTGCATGCCTAAGGCGGGAGTAGAACTCACCATGTCCTGGTGATTGGTCCAAAGTCAACCAACCAGCTTTCATGGGTAAGGCATGTTTTGAAGTCATGGCCTCCCTTACCCTAAACTGAGTGTTGGTTTTGCTTGCAATAATTGCATTTTGGCATAGTCCCTCCCCCCCAGCCCTTGTAGGGATGTGCCCAGTTTCGTGCAGAAGTTTGCAGAAGCTTACTTCATGCTGTTTGCACCTGTGGAAACGCAGGCAGGTGAGAGCATGGCGTGTAAGCCACTTTTACAGATTAAGTAAGAACAGCGGTTGTGTGTGTCATCTGTCGGAATGCATTTCTTATTTATTGTAGTTTGCAGGTTGCATTGTGCTCGACCCTTCTTTGGGTCATTTCAGGACTATTTCTCCAAATTGTGTTATTTTTAGGTCATAATGCAAATGAACAAAACGTTTACAAAAGTGAGTATAATATTCTCTTCGGAGCCACAAGAGGCACATTTATTCAAGGTATCAATATTTACTCAGAGTTGCAGAGGAATGAAGAAAGTGACAGTTGTCCAAACTTTACTAGAAATGGCTTGAGAAAATGTATTACTGTATGCAGCTGTTTAAATTCTCCCAAAGATTTGTTTCATGCCCAACCACCAAAATCCTGTTCTTCTCTTAATCTGTTTGTTTTAGAGTTGCCTCTTTTGAGACCAAGGTGTTGTTGTGCCTCTCTTTGTTGCTGCCAGATGTTCATCCTGTGTAAACAGTTACGTTTGTTCTGCATTTTCTGTTTAGGGCACAAATGTCTTTTCAGGTGTTGAGTACATTTTTCTGGTGTGATCTCAAAAGATACAGAGAAGCTAAAAGCTTTGAGGGTTTGGAGGCTGCGGATTGAGAGAGTTGCATTTTCACTATAAGGTGTTCTTTGTCCACAAAGATTTGGAGAAGGCTGCATTGTGTGTGTGTTTTTTTCCTACTGGCAATTTGCAGTGTAGAAGACAAAGATGCGTATTGTTGTGGTTTGCTTCACGTCTCCCCACCCAACAGGGAGCAAAATGGATGTTGCACCAATATCTGTGTTGACTTATGCATTGTCTTAAAGTCGCGAAAAGGTTATGTCCAGAGCTGCTTTGTGTGTGTCTCTCTCTGTGTAAAAGTATAGAGACTAAGGTGTCAATTTATTAATAAGGAAACTGAAAGGTGTTGATTGCAGGAAAGCATGAACAGTGGTAGGCAAAGAAGATGAAGAAGAAAAGAAGGGAAATGCTATGGTAGAAATGTTTTTATTGCCTTATTGTATGATCCAGTAAGGCATGGACAGTGATTCATGCGGTGGCCTAATGGTGGGGATGCTCACCTCCCACTCAAAAGGCTGAGAGTTTAAACTTAGGTAACTGCAGATATTTCTCTCCTAGGGTGCAAAGAAAAAGATATCTGCTGTGAACTCAGCATAGGCATCAGGAAGGGAACCAAGCCAGTAAATGCTAAATTCCATCCAGTCGCCCCAATTCTACCGCGAGTTAAGGGATAAGAGTTTTAAAAGGGAGTTTTATTGTATGGTGTGCAGTAAGTAGAGGCTATGATTCCAGAACAAAGCATGATGCTTTCTGTTGCTATCACGAATGCATGACTCTTATATAGAAAAATCCACAGTTTTGGATGACATACAAATCCACCTGTTAGGTTTTAGTACGGTAACGATTTAAAGTTAAAATTTAATTCTGTGTCAGATATATTCTTAAAGGATGAAATTATTCTGAGCATTGAAGGATATTTTTATAACATCTGTTTTTCCAAGGAAGGAAAGAAGTATATACTGTAGCATCTTTGAAGTAGTTAGCATATACAAAGCTAATTCAGTATTCTTTGAAAGGATATATGGTTTTGTAAAGTTTAATTTTAAAAAATTACTGATTATAATGGGAATTCGACTTCCAAAATTTGGTGCTTTTTAATGTGGATCATTTTTACAAAATGATTTTTACATTTTTAAGCTTTACAATAACATAACAAAATATGAAACATATTTTGTACTTCCCGTAATACAACTGCTTCTGAAAACAAATCCCTAATCTTTTAGGTTTACAATACTTTTATCTTCTGGATTTACTTTAATCTCCCAGAGATTAAATTAAGCACCAAGTTAGCGATTCTGATTTGGTATGTTTAGCTCATCCTCTGAAGCATGTCACTTTCCTGTTTATAATCGTGTCTTCTCCTATTTTTTTAAAACGTTATGATCTTTTACGCAAACTTGTAATTAATGAAAGCAGTTTGCTTGAAGAATGTGTAGAGCATAGAATATAAATTAGATGACTTGCAGCATTCAAAGGCTTGTAAAGTTTTACTAACAAATAGAAAGCCAATCAAAAAAAGTTTATCCATCTCAATGTCACAAACTGTCAATGTCACAAACCATTCCTCCATAATGGATAGTGTTGAATCTAACTCTGTGCATTTAATAATCTTGTTGCAGTAATCCGATATTGAAGTAATTTTCAATGGCTTTTTCTAATTGTATTTCCATCAATCTTAAAATGAAAAGTTCCTGCTTCAATTGAATGTTAATATGCGAATCCTCTGTATTAAAGTGTGTACTTGAATCAATTTTTAAAACTTTTTTACATGTTTGCCAAACACGATAAAATGTGCATTTACAACATATATTTTGAATGCCTTTATACATTTAGAATTCTAGATGATCCCTCTAGCATCTAAAACCAATGATATATTATTTTGTAGAAATTTTCTTTAAGATCACACAATGTAAATTTTAGCCCTTCCAGCCACTTATTTTGCAATTGATCTATCATTATATTATAACCAAAATTCTTAGCCTACGTTATCATACGCACTTTAACCTGTTCTTCTTCTGTTTCAAAATTTCAACTACAAAAATATACATTTTAGCAACTACATGTTCATCATCAGAATATTAACTCTTCCTATGTGCTTTTAAAAATTACAGTCTTTTTTACCTTGAGATGCCATTTCCTCAATTCAAAAAAAATGTATATACATTGCTAATTAGCAAGGATGAAGTAGAGATTTTGTTGGATCAAGGTATGTAAAAAGAAAGATTAAATACCCCATTAGTGTCCCACTGCTATTTGTGAAAATTAAATGAAGATTTATTTACTCTGCCCTCACATTTAGTTTGGACTTTGCTGATAATTTTAAATGGTGCTGGAGATGCATAAAGCAGAACTTGTAAAAACTTGATGCATTTTCTTTTCCTGATTATTCCTCTTATCTTGATGAGCTAAGTACATTTTCTTTCAAACTTTATTAAGATGACTAAAAGAGACGTCTGTATAAGGCAATGATTAACTTTACGAGTGGAATTTGCTGCATTAATATTCTGGCTACCTTCACACTAATTTATAGAGCAGTCTGGTAATGTAGAGCATCCACTGACTTTGTGAATTAGTTCTGTGAAAGTTGTTTACAAATTATGTAACACTCTGTGTTTCTTTTTCTATCTCAAAACAAAAGCAACAAAATTTGTTTTGTGTATTTCACAACAAGGGAAGCGGTGGCTCAGTAGCTTAGAAGCTGAGCTTGTCTATCAGAAAGGTCGGCAGTTCAGCGGTTCGAATCTCTAGCGCCGTGTAATGGAGTGAGCTCTTGTTACTTGTCCCAGCTTCTGCCAACCTAGCATTTCTAAAGCATATAAAAGTGCAAATAGAAAAAATAGGGACCACCTTTGGTAGGAAGGTAACAAGATTCCATTCGCCTTTGCAGTTTAGTCATGCTGGTCACATGACTATGGAGACGTCTTTGGACAGCGCTGGCTCTTCGGCTTTGAAACGGAGATGAGCACCACCCCCCTAGAGTCAAGAGTGACTAACACATATGTGCAAGGGGAACCTTTACCTATTTCCCAAAACTTGTTAATGTAGAAATATTTTTCTTTAAATGAAATATACAATTAATTGAATGCTAGAATATATATGGAATTAGAGAATATTATGTTTGTTTGAGCCTGGGTAGTAACCAAGAAAAATATGACAGGTTGGAAAAAATACTACTATCTTAATCCAGATAACAAAAACTGAATTCAAGTAATGTACAATTTACTTGTAAGTATACAGTTCATAATCTAGAAGAATAGACAGTTTTAATGTACCATTTGATGCACATTAAATGATTCAATGAAAATATGATATATGGAGGTGATTTATATTAATTTAACATTTTAAAAACCTAGGGATTTCTATATATATCTTAGTCTTATTTTACATTTGGGTTACATTTCACCACTAATTAACTTGTTAAACACTCCAGTTTTAATTTGTAAAATTTTACCCGCAGTATTTTTTTAAAAATGCATTAAAAAAAACCCCTCTACTTCTGCTCAGAGATGACCCTAAAAGAAAGAAGTAAAATCTGAGGACCCAGATTGTTGGGGGCAAGAGGCTGACTCTGCAAACCACTCAGAGAGGGCTGTAAAGTCTAAGTGCTATTGCTGTTGCTCTTCCTTCTATTGATCAATCGTCCGTCCATCCATGATGTGCAGTGCTTAAGAATGCAGTAATGCAGGTTAACTCTGCCTACTGCCAGAAGTTCAGTCCTGACCAGCTCAAGATTGACTCATACTTCCAAAGTTGGTAAAATAAGGACTCAGATTGTTGGGGGTAATAGGCTGACTCTAGACTCTAGAAGGAGCTGTAAAGCACTGTAAAGCGGTATATAAGTCTAAGTGCTATTGCTATAATTGGGAAAAACAGGCTTCCCTAAAGCTGGGCAGGAGAATAAATCCAGTTGTAAGCATCCGTGTGTAAAAGAAGGAGTGCCAGAAAGAGGAGTTAAAAGAGGGATAGAATCCCTAAGTAGTCACAAGGAACTACTGTATTTTTCGGAGTATAAAACGCACCAAGATTTTGAAGAGGCAGATTAAAAAAAAAGTTTCTGCACTCTTCAGACCTCCCCAAAACGGCCCATTTTTTGTGAAAATGGGCCCATTTTTTGTCAAAAAAAGGGCACGCATAGCCTTTAGGAAGCTTATAGAATGTTCCTTGGGGCTGCAGGGGGCAAAAACGAGCAAAAAACCAGCCCATTTTTCGCTTATTTTTGCCCTCTTCTGCCCCCAGGTGCCCTCTGCAAGGCTCCTAAAGGCTATGCTCAGCCATTTTTGCAAAGGGGGCAGGGTTTCCGGAGGCAAAAAAAAATGTTGTATTCAATGTATAAGACGCACCCAGATTTTCATCCTCTTTTTTGAGGGAAAAAGGTGCTTCTTATTGTCCGAAAAATACGGTAAGTCCAATCTCCTTTGAATTCCACAAATCCTTATCTAACTCCAAGCAGATGCTAACTGTTAGTCGAGAAGAATCCAGTGCATAGGCGTAAGTAGCAATAAATCAATTTAATTGGACCTTCATGGCTGGACCTCATCTTTCACATCTGACACCACATCAGTTTTATCCTTCCAGGACAAAATGCAACCCATAATCTTGTGGATCCATGCTGCGACTTTAGGAGGTCTCTGAATTTTTGCTGACTTGTCTGTGATGGCTCAAGTTTTATCGGCTTCTATGACAACCCTGGATTGGTCTCAATTTTTTTTTTAAATTTTGTCTGACTCATATTGCTGGGCGTACACTGGATTGGTGTTTTTGTGGTCTCGACTTACTGTGGGTTTGGGCTGTCTTCAAAGCCCTGCTGGGTTGAGGGACCTCCTTCATTCTTGGAATCTGATGGGCTTGATTGAAGGACTTCTGGCTAACATAGGCAGTAGCCTTGCTGGTGCCTGGAAATAAGGAAATGGGATGTCAAAGTATACACTCCAAGCCTGAATATTCTCTTCCAAGCCACAGGGCAGTACACAAACTCCTTGATGGTTTTCTGAAGAAATGGAATAGTTCTCCATCACAAGGAGACGGTGAGAAATAAGAAAACGTATTCATTGTTTCGTTTATGCTCCCTCCCATATTTGGGCATACCAGGTGCTTTGACATAACACTTAATACACACACACACACACACACACATTAATTGCACTAATATAAACACTATAATATAAATTTTATATTAATTGCACTTTCGTAAAAATACATGAAACTGATAAGCTACTTCCAGTGGTTAAGCATGAGTTCAAGATCTGCCTTAGATATAAATACTGGCTGTGTGTCTTTGGGCCAATCACTAAGTGACAATGAGTTCTAGTCCTGCTCTAGATATAAAAGCTAGTTAGTTGACTTTGGGCCAATCGCTTGGAGACAGTGAGTTCTAGTCCCACTTTAGGCATGACAGCCAGCTGAGTGATTTTTGCCAAGTCATGATCTCTCAGAAATAGGATAGAATAGAATAACAGAGGTAGAAGGGACCTTGGAGGTCTTCTAGTCCAAGCCTCTGCTCAGGCAGGAAACCCTACACCACGTCAGACAAATATGTTGTTATCCAAGTGTTGGAACATTCACAACTTCTGGAGGCAAGTTGTTCCACTGATTAATTGTTGTTGCTGTCAGGAAATTTCTCCTTAGTTCTAAGTTGCTTATCTCCTTGGTTAGTTTCCACCCATTGCTTCTTGTCCTGCCCTCAGGTGCTTTGGAGAATAGCTTGACTCCCTCTTCTTTGTGGCAGCCCCTGAAATATTGGAACACTGCTATCACGTCTCCCCTAGTCCTTCTCTTCACTAGACTAAACTGTTCTTCATGTGTTTTATCCTCTAGTCCTCTAATCCTCTTTGCTGTTCTTCTCTGCACTCTTTCTAGAGTCTAAACATCTTTTTTACATTGTGGCAACCAAACTGGATGCAGTATTCCATGTGTGGCCTTATCAAGGCATTACAAAGTGGTATTAACTCTTCACGTGAGCTTGATTCTATCCCTCTTTTTATGCAGCCTAGAGGTGGGCTACAAGTTTTGAGAGATAATGGCTAGAATACAAGTACTTGAAGTGTGGATGGAAGTAACCAAGCATAGGCCATGGACCATTTTAGGGCAGAGGTGGGTTGCTACCGGTTCGGCCTAGTTTAGCCAAAGTGGTAGTGGTATGCCGGCCTGGGTTGCAGAACGGGCAGTGACCCAGGCTGGCCACGCCCCTGAATCGGTTCCTCGGTTGCTGCCATCACCATCATTTTTTGGAGTTCTGCACATGCGCAGAATAATTTCCATTGAACTGTGCATGTGAGCCGTACACACAAGCAAACTGGCAGTAACTCCTGCTGAAACCCACCCCTGTTCTAGGGCAGTGAATTTGGGGCCAAAGCATATTTTTTTTGCCCAGGCATCTGCTCCAGGTTGGCTAGTAGACTTCTCATAAGTTGTAACAGATCTGTTGCATTTTAGGAAATGATATCTTCATTAATTCTTAAGATTCAACCTACTCATCATTTTGCAAGAGGAAAGAGCCAAACACGATGTTGTTGTACCAAATCTGGTACTGCAGTTTGAAAAAGCACACCATCACCTTTACTCTAGATCAAGAGAGCCATCCAATTTTGGCAACTTTAAGATATGTGATCTACAACTTCCAAATTTCCCCATGGCCTGTGGGGAATTCTGGGAGTTGAAGTCCACAGGTCTTTAAAGTTGCCAAGTTTGGACACCTCTCCTGATTAGAATGAGGATGGTGGTGAGAGAGAGACAGGACCTAAAATATCATGGACAGTGATTTTCTTTAATTACCAATTAATGAATGAGAGGCACTTCTATCCTTTATTCATTATTTAGCATTGTGGAATTGTGGAGTTGGATGGAGCCACAAAGATGATCCATCTTCTGAAAAGATTCATTTTAATCATCCTTGAGTGGTGACTGTCCAGACTTCTTAAAATTCTCCAGCGATGGAGAACCCACAACCTCCACACCAGTGGTGAGTTATGACTGGTACGCCCCAGTACGGGCCCCATTGCACCGGTTGCAACAGGATTCGGAACCCTTCCCTGCTCCACAGCCTTACTGTTTTATGTGGATAGATCAAACTAGCAAGAATTGTTCTTTAAAATTAAATGAATTTAGGTATCTATAACTTAACCTGTTATTTTTTTGTCCCAGTTTTTGTGGGAGCAATGGAGAAGAGTCCTTGCCCATAATCCCTATTACACCTTTTATGTATATGAACATTAATGCCATGTCTTCCCCCCGCTCTGACTCTTCTCTCAGATTGAACATCACAGGTTCCAAGTCCTCATAGTGCATGCCTAAAATCTCACAATCATTTTTGTTGGCCTGTTCTGAACCCGTTCTACTGTGTCCAGATATTCTTCTGGAAACGAAGTGCCAGAATAGCAATCGCATTTAGACTTTTATACTGCTTTATAAGCAATTTACAGAGTCAGTGTATTGACCCCAACAATCTGGGTCCTCATTTTACCGACCTCAGAAGGATGGAAGGCTGAGGCAACCCTGAGCCTGGTGAGCTTCAAACTGCCAAATTGCAGGCAGCCGGCAGTCAGCAGAAGTAGCTTGCAGTACTGCACTCTAACCACTCTGCCACCATGGTTCTTATCCACAATTGTCCACTTTCAGGTCTCATCGGCACAAAGTAAAGATAAAGGTTTCCCCTGTCCAGTCAGGTCCAACTTCAGGGGGTGGTGCAATCTCTGTTTCTTAGCCATGGTTTAGTGGTTTAGTGGTTTATTAGCATTTGTAGGCCGCCCTTTTCCCTGAGGGGACTCAGGGCGGCTCACAGAAAAACCAGGGAAGGGGGGAATACAACATTAAGATAACAACATATAATAAAATAATAAGCAACATACATTCATCATTCGGGCGGGGTAGCGATCCTTATCCCCAGGCCTGACGGGCGAGCCAGTTCTTCAGGGCTATGCGGAAGGCCCGGACGGTGGAGAGGGTACGAATCTCCACGGGGAGCTCGTTCCAAAGGGTGGGGGCTACTGCTGAGAAGGCCCTCCTCCTTGTAGTTGCCAGCCGACACTGGCTGGCCGATGGAATGCGGAGGAGGCCTAGTCTATGAGATCTTATAGGTCGTAGGGAGGTAATTGGCAGAAGGCGGTCTCTCAAGTATCCAGATCCACTGCCATGTAGGGCTTTATGGGTGATTAATAGCACCTTGAAGCGCATCCGGAGATCGACAGGCAGCCAGCGCAGCTCGCGGAGGATAGGTGTTATGCGGGTGAATCGAGGTGCACCCGCAATCACTCGCGCGGCTGCGTTCTGCACTAGCTGAAGTCGCCGGATGCTCCTCAAGGGCAGCCCCATGTAGAGCACATTGCAGTATTCCACCCTAGAGGTCACAAGGGCCCGAGTGACTGTTGTGAGGGCCTCCCGATTCAGGTAGGGCCGCAACTGGCGCACCAGGCGAACCTGGGCGAATGCCCCCCTGGTCACAGCCGTTAAGTGGTGGTCAAATGACAGCTGTGGGTCCAGGAGGACTCCCAAGTTGCGGACCCTCTCTGAGGGGTGTAAAATTTGACCCCCCAGCCTGAGTGTTGGAATATTGGCCAAATCTTTGGGAGGGAAACACAACAGCCACTCGGTCTTTTCTGGGTTGAGCACAAGCTTGTTAACCCTCATCCAGTCCATGACCGCCTCAAGACCCCGGCTCATCACGTCAACCGCTTCATTGATTTGGCACGGGGCGGACAGATACAATTGAGTATCGTCCGCATATTGATGGTATCTAATCCCGTGCCTGCGGATGATCTCTCCCAGCGGTTTCATGTAGATGTTAAATAGTAGGGGGGATAAGACCGAGCCCTGCGGCACCCCATAATTTAGGGGCCTTGGGGACGATCTCTGCCCTCCCACTAACACCGACTGCGACCTGTCCGAGAGGTAGGAGGAGAACCACCGTAGCACGGTGCCTCCCACTCCCACCTCCCGCAGTCGTCGCAGAAGGATACCCTGGTCGATGGTATCGAAAGCCGCTGAGAGGTCAAGGAGGACCAGGATGGAGGAATGTCCTTCATCTCTGGCTCTCCAAAGATCATCCATCAATGCGACCAAGGCGGTTTCTGTGCTGTAGCCGGGTCTGAAGCCTGACTGGAAGGGGTCTAGATAGTTTGCTTCCTCCAAGGACCGTTGGAGCTGGAAGGCCACCACCTTCTCAACAACCTTCCCCAGGAAGGGAAGGTTGGAGACCGGGCGATAGCTGTTAAGAACAGCTGGATCCAAGGATGGTTTCTTCAGGAGGGGTCTCACCACCGCCGCTTTCAGTGCGGCGGGGAAGTTCCCCTCCCGAAGGGAGGCGGTTACGACCGCCTGGATCCAGCCTCGTGTCACCTCACTGCAGTTAGCAACCAGCCATGAGGGACACGGATCCAGAACACAGGTGGAGGAACTTACAGCTCTCATGGCCTTGTCCACATCCCCGGGGGTAACGTCCTGAAACTCAACCCAGAGCTGTTCTACTTGGTCCCCCTGTGCCTCGGCTGGAACTGCAGGTGTGGAGTCCAAGTCCGACCGAAACCGAGCAATTTTGTCCGCCAAGAATTGGGCATATTCTTCAGCTCTGCCCTGCAGGGGTTCCCCCGCCTCCCTTTTGTTCAATAGGGAGCGGGTTATCCTGAACAGGGCGGCTGGACGGGACTCAGCGGATGCAACCAGGGTGGCTATGTGTGATCTTTTTGCTGCCCTAAGTGCTCTAGTATATTCCCTGGTGCAGGTGGTTACCATTGCTCGGTTCGATTCGGACTTATCGGACCTCCAACGGTGCTCCAGGCATCTCCTCCGGCGCTTCATCTCCCGGAGCTCCTCGGTGAACCAAGGAGGTCTCCGGGATCCGCCGCCTCGGAGGAGCCGCAGTGGCGCAATCCGGTCGAGGGCCTCTGACGCTGCCAAGTGCCACGCAGCAGCCAGAGTCTCCACCGGACTGTGGGCGAAAGTGTCAGGAATAACCCCAAGCTCTGTCTGGAACCTTGACGGCTCCATGAGACGCCTGGGGCGGAACCACCTGGTCGGTTCCTCCTCCCTACAGTGGGGGTTTGGCCTCCGGAAGTCGAGCCTCAGTAGGCAGTGGTCTGACCACGACAGGGGTATGATGTCGCTCCCCCTCAGACCAAGATCATGAATCCACTGCTCCGAGAGAAATACAAGGTCAAGCATGTGTCCCGCTGAATGGGTTGGGCCTCGAATTACTTGGGTCAAGCCCATGGCTGTCATGGAAGCCATGAACTCCTGCGCCCCATCAGAGTTTTCACCGAGCGATGGCAAATTAAAGTCCCCCAGGACCATCAACCTAGGGAACTCAACTGCCAGCTCGGCTACCGACTCGAGGAGCGAGGGGAGGGCTGCTGCAACGCTGTTGGGAGGCAGGTACGTTAGCAGCAAACCCACTTGACCCTTGAGGTCCAACTTTAACAGCAAGGACTCACACCCGACAATCTCCGGAGCAGGGACCCTACGAGGAACTAACGACTCCCGGATAATGGCGGCCACACCCCCACCCCTTCCCTGGGCTCTCGGCTGATGCAGCACCTGAAATCCTTCTGGGCACAGCTCTACAAGGGGGACTCCTCCCTCTGGGCCCAGCCAGGTTTCAGTAATACATGCCAGGTCTGCCCTCTCGTCTAAAATTAAGTCCCGGACGAGAGGAGCTTTATGAACAACAGACCTGGCATTTAGCGACAACAGCCTGAGACCAGGGTCCTGGCTACTTACGCCATCTGGTCTTGGAGTGGGACTCCCAGGGCCGGAAGGAGGGATCTCTGTAATGTAGCGAACCCTCCTTCCCCGGTAATGGCCTGCCCTGAAGTCCCCGCCGTATCTGCCCCTCCCTGTTACGACCGCAATACCCCGACCCTCTCCCGTGTCTCTGGTCCCCTCAACCACCCCTATGGCCCCCGCAATTCCCGGCAGGTCCTCCGAATCACACATACTCATACACTCCCCCAGACAGTCCCCACGTAATAGTTAAAAACACAAAATTTACAACAATATAATCATAAAAGTGGGACATTCATTCATCTCATACATACCTCATACATAGCCCATACAAAGAAAGAAGAAAAAGATGAAAGAAGAGGAAGAGTGAAAGCTAAAATAGTTGCGCAATTGATTAAAAAATTTTTTAAAGTGCGAGTTCAGTTTGTTGCCATCAGCTGTCCATCCACAGCCCAGACCAAAGTTTCCTTCTGGGGATAAACACCAGGAGTAATGATGGTAATAGTCAGAGCTAAGACAAACAGGAACATAGGGCCTAGGTCTATGGGTAAGGGAAGTCTGGTAAGCAAAGTCCGAGGCGGCAGGGAACCAGTGTTGGTAAAAAAGGCAGCCATGGGACCCAGTATTGTCGGAAGACGCTTCCATGGTCATGGGGCCAACATGACTATATGCCATGGTGCACGGAACGCTGTTACCTTCCCACTGAAGTGGTGCCTATTTATCTACTCTCATTTACATTCATTTGAACTGCTAGATGTGCTAGAGCAAGTAACGGGAGCTCACCCCATCGCAGAGCACTCAGGTCTCGAACCTGGGCTGCCAGCTGACAAGCTTTGCATCTTTTAACTGCGGAGCCATCACCCCCCCTCCCCCAGCACAGAGTAGAGGAAAATTAGAATGTTGGTTTTGATACAGTGCGATTTATTCCTGGATTGTGTTGGCTCTTTTAGCAGCTCTCTCACACTACTGACTCGCGTTTAGTTTGTTGTCGATAACCAGCCTTCTTCTGTTTCGCTCTAGACCAGGAGTCGGCTCTTTCATCTCTCTGCTGCGGCTCCCTGTTGCTCAAAATATGTGTCACAACTGCTAATGTACGACACCAACCAACACCCCCAGGAAGCCAACCCTGGATAAATCCAAGAAAAGAAAAGTTTCAAAAGAAAACAGAACCTTTAAATTCAAATTATGCTTGTTTTGTGGGAGCTCAGGAAATGGTCAGGCAAGGGAAGGATTTTTGTGGCTCCCGGTGTTTTCTTTTCTGTGGGAAATGGGTCGAAATGGCTCTTTGAGTGTTTAAGATTGCCGACCCCTGGGCTAGACGTTAATCAGCATTAGAATTGTTTTATGTTAGCCAGCAATTGGCTCACTTCTGCTTCTATAACAGCAAGGTGTTGGCATGTTTTTCTTTTCTATGGCAGCGAATTTGGATAAAACCTTTGGTTGCAGTAGTCCGGGACCAGAGGAGAACCTTTCAACCTTGACCTCAGGAGCGATTGGTTCACGCAAGACTAGTTTCACTTCTTGAAATTCTTTTGTCTTTTCAAGAGGAAACTACAGCAAAATCGTTTGTAACCCCAAAGGGCCAGGTTTAAAATAATCTCATCTCTCTTCCTCCCTGCTTCCCTTCCAGCCTTGTTCTGAAGATCGGCTCTCTTCAACCTGAAAATGTCCAGCCGAAGTATGGAGTACGGGCAGCTCCCTGAGTATGAGAAGAGTCAGATCAAAAGGACCTTGGAGCTGGGGACTGTGATGACTGTGTACAGCCTGAAGAAAAGTAATCCAGAGAGAAGAACAATTCAGGTCATTATGGAAACCAGGCAGGTGGCTTGGAGCAAAACGGCGGACAAGATAGAAGGATTTTGTGAGTATCTGCCTTCATGGCATCACTGTAAATATTGGAACTGATCATGTCAACTGCCGCGGGGAGTGCAAGGATTTATTGCTTTAATTTTTTTAATTCTCTATAAGAATCTGAACTACTAAGTAACAACCAAAGCAAATTGGCGGTACATAAGAGTCAAAGGAATTCAAGGTGGGCTGGACTTAGATCTCCTCTGGGTGCGAAAGGACTCATGACTGATGACGCGTTTGGTCATCGCCTATAGATTACTTGCAAGCATTCTTGGAAAGGATGAGAGGAAGACAATAGATGTTGCTACAGGTAGTCCTTGACTTATGACTGCAATGGAGACTGGAATCTCTGTAGTTAAGCAAGCAAGGCAATTGTTAAGTGAGCCATGCCCAATTTTACGAGCTTTTTTGCCACAGTTGATAAATGGATCATGCAGTCAGTAAGCAAATTTGGATTCTCCCCTTGACTTTACTTGTTAGAAGCTGGCTGGGGAAGTCACAAATAATGATCATATGGCACCAGGTACAAATACAACTGGCATGCATTTGCAATCTGTAAGTATATTTAAAATACACACTAGTTGCCAAGCGCCTAAATTTTGATCCTGTAACTGTGGAGATGCTGCATTAGTTATAAGCACAAGGATGAAGTTGTAAGTCACTTCTTTTCAGCGTTGTTTTAACGTTGAAGAGTCCCTAAACAAATAGTTGTAAGTCAAGGACTATCTGTACCATAGTCACCAGCCTCATGCTCCTAAACTACCTGTCCTTTAGCATAGAGGTATGGCTGCAGGTATACAGGGGCTCAGACGCTGAGCTTATCGATCAGAAAGGTTGGCAGTTTGGCGGTTTGAATCTCTAGCACCGGGTAACGGAGTGAGCTCCCATTATTTGTCCCAGCTTCTGCCAACCTAGCAGTTTGAAAGCATGTAAAAATGCAAGTAGAAAAATAGGGACCACCTTTGGTGGGAAGGTAACAGCGTTCCGTGCCCCTTCGGTGTTTAGTCATGCCGGCCACATGACCCCAGAGACGTCTTCGGACAGCGCTGGTTCTTCGGCTTTGAAACGGAGATGAGCACCGCCGCTTAGAGTCGGGAACGACTGGCACATGTGTGCAAGAGGAACCTTTACCTTATGGCTGTAGGTAGCAGGAAAATGAATTTCCCCCGAGATTACAGTTTACTTTAGTTTACAGTTTAGATGTGATTAGGTGTTTTAATGTACATCTGTTTCCAGAATTGACACTGCTGTGCATTTGTGGCTTTAATGACAGCCAAAGAAATTCTGTGTTCATGCTTCTCTAAATTACAGAGCACCTCTTCTGAATCAAATTGAAAAACATTGTGCAACACTAATAAATAATAGTCTGGTCATGTTAATGAGATAACCCATGTGTAATGAAAAAACAATGGCTTAATGCACTGGTTCAGTTCAGCTATTGCATCATATCATGGTTAAGTACCGTATTTCCCTGAAAATAAGACAGGATCTTATTTTCTTTTGACCCCCGAAATAAGCACTTGGCCTTATTTTCCGGGAGGTCTTATTATTTTTGAGGTGCAGGAGGTGGCGAGCTTGGTGACCTCATGGCTGCTGCTGTGTTGCAATATTTTCCAAGAGGGCTTATTTTAGCGCATGGGCTCAAAGCCCGATTGGGCTTATTATCCAGGGATGTCTTATTTTTGGGGAAACAGGATAAGCTTATTTAGGGTTTGCGAAAGCATTAAGTGTCTCCAAAATTACATATCCTGGCTGATTGTAATTTACTTAGTCAAACGGTGCACTTTAAATGTGGAATATAAACTATAGTATAGTTATAGTATAATATAGTTTACTTGCGGCATCTGAATGGAACGGTCTCATTGTTTCGCTTGTTCCTAAGATACGTTTGCCATGTTTTGAGGCTACACTAGTCTTAACAAAAGCAATTGTGCATTTGCTAAACATATGTAGTAGTGAGGTGTACCAAATAAAGTTGTCATTTTATTGTTTTGGCATTTGATGCAGCCCATAGTTAATCTCCATAAAGAAGAGCCTGTGATGTTAAAGCTTCCTTTAATTGGTGAGAATAATTATTAATCAGTGGCTGTACATGTAAAACATAATTTAGCATGCATGGCTTGGTCCATCTACTACATAAACTGGAAGGAACTTCTCTTTTCACAATTACTAGCACAGTTGTTAATATCTCAAAATAAGACCAGAATATAGTCACATCGATAAGATATTCATCATGTCTGTACAAATGCTTCGAAATCAGATGACATTTATATGTTGCTCGTTTGCTTATCCGTCCATCCATCCATCTATCCATTATTCCATCATTCCATTATTCCATCCATTATTCCACCCTTCCATCCCATTCAATATTTAACCTGCCACAATAGCTTAAAATCATGTTAATTGGACACTAGAAGTTATATCCAGTGTGTTTTCATGAGTGGTCCTTGATGGGCTCTGAGTTTGATTGTTTCTTGCAGACTTTTCATTACCCAAACTAGGTAACATTATCGGTAACACTGGTAACCCTGATGATACTACCTAGTTTGCAATGAAATGTCGGCAAGAAAACAACCAAGCTCAGAGAGCACCAAGGACTCCTCATGTCAACCCTGAGCTACAAATATTCTCCTTTAATAGTGCGTGTTTTAAAATGGTAGCTAAAGAATTAAGTTTTATAGGTAGTCCTTGGCTTATTTCCATTCAGTGACCATTCTTGAGCCGCGGTGATGGCTGCCTGCAATTTGGCAGTTCAAATCTCACCAGGATCAAGGTTGACTAAGCCTTCCATCCTTCCAGGGTGGGTAAAATGAGGACCCAGATTGTTGGGGGGCAATAGGCTGACTCTGTAAACTGCTTAACCCGCCCGAATGGTATGAATGTTGTGTTTTAATTTTGTACTGTCTTATATGTAAAAGTATGTTTTCCCCCCTCCTTTGGATTGTGAGCCGCCCTGAGTCCCCCCAGGGAAAAGGGCGGCATACAAATAAACATAAATACAAATACAAATACAAATACAAAAAATAGAGAGGGCTGTAAAAGCACTGTAAAGCGGTATATAAGTCCAAGTGCTATTGCTATTCCTCCCTCTCTCCCATCCATCCATCCATCCATCCATCCATCCATGACGTGCAGTGGTTAGAAGGCAGTATTGCAGGTTAACTCTGCCCACTGCCAAGAGTTCGATCCTCACTGGCTCAAGGTTGACCCAGCCTTCCATCTTTCCGAGGTGGATAAAATGAGGACCCAGATTATTGGGGGCAATAAGCTGACTCTGTAAAACCGCTTAGACAGGCCTGTAAAAACACTGTAAAGCGGTATATAAGTCTAAGTGCTGTTGCTATGGCTATTCAGAATTACAGCGATGCTGTAAACATATGAACATGTGACCGATCCTTGAAGTTTTGGCCATTGCAATATATAAACTGGGCACGCAGGTGTCAGGCTCATGATTATGGCATCACAGAGAGCCGTGGTTATAGGATCACCATTGTGAATTTCCTTGCTGGCCTGCAACAAGGAAAGTCAGTGGGGAAGCCTGCAGGAAAGTTCACAAGGGGATCTGGTAGGTACCTCTCATTCTTCCGTGTTCGTGCTCTGCTATCCACTTACTAGCCTGTCCATGTTTGCGTGGCACTATGCCCAACACCCCATGGCCTTCCTGTACTTGTACTGTCCTTCCTCGGGTTATCCTAAACCATATGCAACCTGCACAGGGCCTCTTCTGTCCTTACGAAGCCCCCTTGTGCTCCTTAACTGGTTAACAAAGCCCCCTTGTGCTCCTTAACTCCTTAACTTCCATTTCTCATTTCATAACCAGTGCATCTTGGGGTTATGACAGTAACCAAGACTGCTGGGATTAATGTCGCTAAGCAATGTGGTCCCCAGGACTTTGCACTTTCAAGACTTGCTTAGCGATGGCAATTCTTGTCTTGACGGCAGTCATAACCTGAGGACTACCTCTACCAATGTTACCATTTCTAAATGAATTGATTTCTTTCTGATTCAAGAAGAATCAAGTGGAATTTAAGTGGATCTCAAAGAGTGGATTTCAAACTGAACCAGATTTTTTTTCATCAGCATGCAGGAAGGTAGAATTATCTTGGTTTCATGCGTGACTGCAGTTTAAAATAACTTTTTAAGACGTGCTAATGTATTAGTAGGAACGAAATTCCCTTTGCAAATGGGCTTACATTCATTCTTTAAAAATTGCAGTCTTGAAGCTTGTCTCTCTCTGTGTGTGCGTGGTTGTGTGTATGTGCATATATACCCTGTTTCCCCGAAAATAAGACCTCCCTGGATAATAAACACAATCGGGCGTTTGAGCACATGCACTAAAATAAGCCCTCCCCCAAAATATTGCAACACAGCAGCAGCCATAAGGTGGCCATGCTGGCTGCCTCCTGCACCTCAAAATAATAAGACCTCCTTGAAAATAAGGCTAATCACTTATTTCGGGGGTCAAAATAAAATAAGACCCTGTCTTATTTTTGGAGAAACATGGTGTGTGTGTGTATGTGTGTGTGTATGTATGTGTGTATGTATGTATGTATATATGTATGTATGTATGCATATCTATTTATATATGTTTGTGTGTGTGTGTTTCTGTGTGTGTGTATGTATGCATGTACGTATATATAAATAAATGTGTTTGTGTGTGTAACATTTTTATTGCTGATTTGGAAATGTATTTTTTGCTTTTGTTTTTGTGAGTTTTTGTAGAATGCTTGTGGGAAACTACATGGGTTTTACATTTTTATCCCACGTTATTTATCAGTGTAAAGGTATTCAAAATTGTTGGCTTACAATTAGGTAACTTCAAATCATTAGGAGTAAAAGCTGAAACTAATTACAGTAAGCATTGTGGTTGAAAACTTTGCAGTTTTCATAGTGAAAGCAGCATGTTACAAATTGTACACTGTACAAATCAGAATGAAACCGTCTGCTAGGAAAAAAAAATCACATCGAGGTCTAATAAAAATTCAATACACCTTTGGATAGGTGTCAGTAGAAAAAGAGAGCTTTATAACACAGCAGGGACGTGTAATGTATAAAACATGTAAAATTCTGTTCTTGTTTTGCAACTGTGTAAAATGATGATGTTAGTTGTGAAGTTGTGTCCGCCCCATCGCGACCCATGGACAACGTTCCTCCAGGCCTTCCTGTCCTCTACCATCCTCTGGAGTCAAATTAAACTCATGGCTACTGCTTTAGTGACTCTGTCCAGTCACCTCATTCTCTGTCATCCCCTTCTTTTGCCCTCAATCTTTCCCAGCATGAGGCTCTTCTCCAGGGAGTCCTTCCTTCTCCTTAGGTGGGCAAAGTCTTTGAGTTTCCTCTTCAGGATCTGGCCTTCTAAAGAGCAGTCAGGGTTGATCTCCTCTAGGACTGACTGGTTGGATTGCCTTGCAGTCCAAGGGACTCGCAGGAGTCTTCTCCAGCACCAAAGGCCTCCATTCTTTGATGCTCAGCCTTTCTTATGATCCAACTTTCACAGCCATCCATTGCAACTGGGAAAACCAGAGCCTTGACTGTACACACTTTTTTTGGCAGGGTGTGTAAAATAATTAAATTTAAATAGATAAAAAATCCTGTTTATATTTATATAACGGGCATTCCATTTAATGGAAAATTCCTTCTATTTTATTATTCTTCAGTTGATAACTTTAGGATGTGTGGACCTCAACTCCCAGAATTCTCGAGCCTATTCTGAATGTTCACAAGTCCAAATCTTAAGAGTTGGCAACTTTGAGAAACATCATTACCTGAAAGCTCTTTGAGTTATAATTTATGTTATAATTTATTAGAACAAAACGGGTTCAGTTTGTACTATTGCTTTACTGCTGGTTGATGTTGTTTTGATTTTTTTTTTGTAACCTGATTTTTCTGCATGATCTGACCTTTGATTGAAACAAACTACTTAAAGCCACTTGAACTAATTGATTCTTATTCCCAAGGAACAGGGCATAGCGTTGCAGCCTGGATTACTTCTAGATGTTTGATCTCTTTCAGAGCCGATGTCCCAAGCCCTAGCATTTTGGAAAATGTGCAAAACATCTACCATTCCAGTTTGTGGTTTTTGCCTTCCTGCCACAAATATAGAGTTGGATCATGGCCCCCCTTTTCCCCCTTTAAAGCAGACTGTTAACTGGTTCACTGCAAATTTTAGCTTGTCTTTTTTATCCAATCCAAAATGTAACTTGTGTGTGTGTGTGTATATATATATGTATGTATGTATGTATGTATATACATACATACATACATACATACATACATACATACATACATACATACATATATATATATATATATATATATATATATATATATATATATACACACACACACACATGGCTCTGTGTGTGTGTGTGTGTATGTGTTCCAGCATAACTCTGAAATGCCTCGAGCAATTTCCACCAAACTTGGTACACAGATGACTTACACTCTGGAAACAAATACTGTGGGTGTAAGATACCCCTAATACCCTCGTTGTGTGTGTTGTGTTAAGATGCACCCTGTTGTGCCTTAAAATGGCTTCTAATGTACTGCCGTAAAATGGCTTCTACTGCACGGTGCAGTGGAGTTGCTAAGGTAATGGCTTCACAGTACTCCACAAGGGGGTTCCCTCTGCTAAGGGGGAAAATCCAACATTAAAAATTACATTTCCTCCAGACATCCCCCCCCCAATAAATAAATACCCAGGCAACGCCGAGTTATCAGCTAGTAGTTCATAAAACTGTTTAAGACAAATATCTTTTGTGGGTGATCCGTTCTGAACATACCGCAGGACTCGTGCCTATAATCCTGAATTTTGCAACATAAAAGAAAATGGTGATGGTGAATTTATTCTTTGGTTTTAAAAGAAGTTACTTGGTTTCCTCTAAGGATAGTTAAGAATACATTATACTGCTTTTCAGCATGTCGAAAACATTACGGCTTACTGAATAAACTTGTATATTATTCCCTTTCCTCTTTGTCTTAAGATGCAAGATTTTACATCTAAGCTGCTTATAAATTTGCTTAGAATTTCTGAGTCTAACTTCTACCGTGTTTCTCCGAAAATAAGACAGGGTCTTAGTTTCTTTTGACCCCCTCAAAATAAACGTTTGGCCTTATTTTCGGAGAGATCTTATTACTTTTGAGGTGCAGGAGGCGGTGAGCACCTCATGGCTGCTGTTGTGTTGCAAAATTTTCGGGGAGGGCTTATTTTCAGGGAAACAGAGTATTTTTACAGTTTCATTTTCCCCGCTCCTATGTAAGCATTTTTGATGAATCTAGGGTCTGGTTATTACTGGAGCTGATATAACAGAGCCCTTTGTAATGCAATTCTGAAATGCAGAATTATTAGGCAGTCTTATGGTCTTGCAGTGTCATGGCTAATTTGTATTACCGTAACACTGAAAATGTGAGACAGATGAAAATTGAGATAAGGAAGGTAGGACGTTCCTTTGAAAACTTGTTAGTTATGCACCAGGTTTTGCACAAGAAACTCATCTTTTGCACACCTCTGAAGGCAGGTATCTGAGCATGTGAGAACTCCCTTTACTGCTTTCCTGGTAAGGATCCTTGGTGCTCTCTGAGTTTGGTTGTTTGATATCAGATGTTTCATTATCCAACTAGATAACATCATCAGTGCTACGGTAGTAGGGAGTGGGGTTTTTTTCTGTTTATATATAATAGGTTGCCCTATCAGTGTTGGTGGGAGTGTGGTTTTCTCCTTGGTAGTTCCTTGATTAAGGTTTTGGTTTCTGATTGATTGGCTGATATTAGTCCCTCACCAGCACTGAGAATGTTACTTAGCTGGATAATGAAATGTCTACAAGAAAGCCACCACACTCAGAGAGCACTAAGGACTCTATAGCTCATCCCTGAGCTACAGATATTCTTCTCCATCGGTCTTTTCTCAATGTCTGTGATTATGCCACTAATAAGGTAATAGTTTCCCCACACATGTGTGCTAGTTGTTTTTGGCTATAGGGGGCGGTGCTCATCTCCATTTCAAAGCTGAAGAGCCAGCGCTGTCCGAAGATGTCTCCGTGGTCATGTGGCCGGCATGACTAAACGCCAAAGGCTCATGGAACGCTGTTACCTTCCCACCAAAGGTGGTCCCTATTTTTCTACTTGCATTTTAAGAGCCGAGGTGGCGCAGTGGTTAAATGCAGCACTGCAGGCTACTTCAGCTGACTGCAGTTCTGCAGTTCGGCTGTTCAAATCTCACCGGCTCAGGGTTGACTCAGCCTTCCATCCTTCCGAGGTGGGTAAAATGAGGACCCGGATTGTTGTTGCGGGCAATATGCTGACTCTGTAAACCGCTTAGAGAGGCTGAAAGCCCTATGAAGCGGTATATAAGTCTAACCGCTATTGCAATTGCTATTGCTATTTTTTATGTGCTTTCGAACTGCTAGGTTGGCAGAAGCTGGGACAAGTAACGGGAGCTCACTTGATTACGCGGTGCTAGGGATTCGAACCAACAAACTGCCAATCTTTCTGATCGACAAGCTCAACGTCTTAGCCACTGAGCCACCGTGACCTTTTACATAATAGATACTAATATATACCCAACATTAACTATGTAGGGATTTGTCAATGCAAGGAATGACTTTACTCTCACCACCAAAGTCACAGACCACCGTAGTTCTACTGAGTAAACATCTGTATCACCAGTGAGTAAAGATGAGAAATGGAAGTCCTCCAGTAGTTTCTATAAATCTCAGGGCCTCCAAAGCTATTCCCTTTTTGACAACACAAGAGGAAGAAGAAGATGGCATGGCAAAATACCAAAAGTAGCAACCTTGGGAGCAAGAGGTCCTGTCCAGATCCAGATATTGCTGGGTCTGGAGGAAAGAAGAGAGCCTTTCTTTAAACATGAAAGGGAAGATCAAAGGCGAGCAAAGGAAGCCAAAATTACATGCTCATCGAAGCCACAGCTCTTAGGTGCCTGGCATAGGAAAGCAAAAGGGACACGGTGGCTCAGTGGCTAAGATGCTGAGCTTGTCGATCAGAAAGGTTGGCAGTTTGGCGGTTCGAATCCCTAGTGCCACTTAACAGAGTGAGCTCCCGCTACTTGTCCCAGCTTCTGCCAACCTAGCAGTTCAAAAGCATGTAAAAATGCTAGTAGAAAAAATAGGAACCACCTTTGGTGGGAAGGTTACAGCGTTCCGTGCATCTTCAGCATTTCATCATGCCGGCCACATGACCATGGAGACGTTTTCGGACAGCGCTGGTGCTGGAAATGGAGATGAGCACCAGCCCCTAGAATCGGGAATGACTAGCACATATATGTGAGGGGAACCTTTATCTTTACTATAGGACAACATGTGGACAGTTCACAACCAGTTAAAGCCTGCTGAGATAACTCAAGAGTCAGGATGTGGAAGCAGGAATGAGAAGAACCTTTTTATTCATTATTATACTAACAAAGGGGTGGGGGAAAGCTTGTGAGATTGGGAAAGCTTTCCTTGAGTAGTCTTTAAAATGGAGTAGTCCTTATATTGGAGAAATCCCAAAGGTGCTTTTTAAGGAGGCAACTGGACTTCCTTGGGGTTTTTTTTGAAGACGTTTTGCTTCTCATTCAAGAAGCTTCTTCAACAAAAAAGTCCAGTTGCTTCCTGAAAAAGCACCTTTGGGACAACCATGACCTGGATGACTCAGAATCTCTACAGACTTTTAGCCATATTGGAGAAACAGTAGTTAACTTGGATTATTTACCTTACTCTAGGCCAGTGTTTCTCAACTTTGGCAACTTGAAGATGTCCGGACTTCAACTCCCAGAATTCCCCAGCCAGCATTCTGGAGTTGAAGTCCAGACATCTTCAAGTTGCTAAGGTTGAGAAACACTGCTCTAGGCTGCTGTTTTCGTGTGCAAAAATTGCATGCAAAAAAAAAAGCAATCCCTCAAGCTTCATATATCCCGTCACACGATTCTCATCGTGGATTCTTTACCAAACAATCAAATGATTTAACACTGGAATATTCAAAGTGTTCCAAGTCTTACTGATCTCCCAGTGGCTGAGAGAAAGTGGTTCATCATCCTCTAGTAAGGAAGGAAATGTGGCTATTCTCGTCATCTTCCCTCTCGTTGGAAGATGGTGTGTACCTTGCTTATAATCTTGTAAATAAAAAAAAAATACAATAGCAGAGTTGGAAGGGACCTTGGAGGTCTTCTAGTCCAACCCCCTGCCTAGGCAGGAAACCCTATACCATTTCAGACAAATGGCTATCCCACATCTTCTTAAAGACTTCTAGTGTTGGGGCATTCACGACTTCTGGAGGCAACTTCTGTTCCACTGATTAATTCTTCTAACTGTTAGGAAATTTCTCCTCAGTTCTAAGTTGCTTCTCTCCTTAATTAGTTTCCATCCATTGCTTCTTGTTCTGCCCTCAGGTGCTTTGGAGAATAGTTTGACTCCCTCTTCTTTGTGGTAACCCCTGAGATACTGGAACACTGCTATCATGTCTCCCCTAGTTCTTCTTTCTATTAAACTAGACATACTCAGTTCCTGCAACCGTTCTTCATATGTTTTAGTCTCTTCCCCATATCATCTTTGTTGCTCTTCTCTGCACTCTTTCTAGAGTTTCCACATCTTTTTTACATCGTGGCAACCAAAACTGGATGCAGTATTAATGTGACTTTGGTTGTTAGAAACTAGCTGGGAAGGACTTAAATGGCCACTATATGACCCTGGGATGCTGCAACCATTTTAAATGCATGTCACTTGCCAAGTGCCCGAATTGAGACCCTACAACATGATGGCAAACCTATGGCACGCATGCCACACGTGGCATGCAAAGCCCTCTCTGCGGGCACACCAGCTGTTGCCCCAGCCCAGCTCCACTGTGGATCTGCACATGCCTTTGCCGGCCAGCTGGTTTTCAGGTCTCTGCCGCACAGACATGGGAGGGGAGGGGCGCATGTGGGGGATGCATGGGGGAGCATGTGCGGGGGTCACTAGCATTGCATTTTGGGTGTGTGTCTGTGTACATCCCCCCGTGCTCCGTTTTGGGCCTGGAAGGCCTGCACCAACCTGAAAGCCAAAAATGGGTAGGGCGGGCGGGGCCAGAAGTGGGGTCCTACCGGTTCTGACCGGTTTGGCCGAGTAGGTAGTAACTCGACCTGCCATGCCCCCAAACTGGTTCTCTCCTATGGCGTGTTGCTGAGCGAACCGGCAGCCGGAATCCACCCCTGGGCAGGGCGCGTGCGTGGGGATGTGCGCACATGCACTGGGATAGGCACATATGCGCTGTGGTGCAGGGTGCATGCGTGGAGGGGCACTTGCATTGCATTTGGGACTTGCTTGCACTGGTGCATGCTCTTTGGGCACTTGGCACGAAAATGGTTAGCCATCACTGGTGATACGGCTTCCTGTTTGATCAGGGGGTTGGACTAGAAAACCTCCAAGGTCCCTTCCAGCTCTGTTATTCGGATGGATTGACTTGTTGTGAAGTCCACGCCAGGCCTCTTAGCATAAAGGCAACCTTCGGTGCTCCTTGTCTTTCCCCAAGGAAAGGTTCACACTAAAACCCTAGCCATGTGCAATTTCACATCCTCCCTCCACTTGCTGTGCTCCCGAGAGGGAGAAAGTGGATTTCCTTTTCCTGCACTATCACTGAACTGTCACTTCTGCCTTCATGTGTGATTCGCGACAGTGCAAACCTAACCTCCATTAGATTCACGGACACTTCCTCTTTGGTGAGGAGCAGCAACACTGCAAATGTCATTTTATCTCTTTGCTCTGTTAAGAGTTGTAACTTCGGGTTCGATCGGCTAGAAAGGCCGCCAATTTGCGAGAGTCTGTATCCCCCGGACGCTGCGTTTTACGCACCCCCCCCCAAAGAAACCTAACCTCCATTAGATTCACGGACACTTCCTCTTTGGTGAGGAGCAGCAACACTGCAAATGTCATTTTATCTCTTTGCTCTGTTAAGAGTTGTAACTTCGGGTTCGATCGGCTAGAAAGGCCGCCAATTTGCGAGAGTCTGTATCCCCCGGACGCTGCGTTTTACGCACCCCCCCCCAAAGAAAACAGCCTTAAAAATACATCCTGAACGAAAAGCCATTTCGAAGAGAATCACAGCTTTCCCTGTTCATATAATCCAGGCTGCCATTTTTTCTTTCTTTCAGTTGTTCTTGTCTGCAGTGTCATTCATTGCTTAAAGCTAACTTCCTGACCCGTGTGTGTGTGTGTGTGTGTGTGTGTGTGTGTGTGTGTTTGTTCCCCACCCATCTTGGTTTTTGTTTTGTTTTTTGCTCCATCTCTTTGGAAATAAGCCATGCAAACAGCTGTTGCTCCAGCTGCCTATTTTACTGGGTGCTCTTCAGATGGTTTAAAGTTTAAATATAGTCCGTCCCTCTGCAAAAGTGAACGTTATTTGCTCTAAGCTGACATAATGCAAAACGTCCATTTCCTCTTTTTCCCCCACACGGCAGCCCTGCAGGGGCCCTCAAACATAACTCAGTACTTGCTGTTCCTACAACATCATAAGGCAAGTTGTTAATCCACCGGTTTATTGTTCTCGCGGTCAGGAAATTTCTCCTTAGTTCTAGGTTTAAAGTCTGTAGAGATTCTCAGTCATCCAGGTAGGTCATGATTGTCCCAAAGGTGCTTTTTCAGGAGGCAACTGGACGTCCTTGTTATTTTTTTCTTTTGAAGAGGTTTTGCTTCTCATCCAAGAAGCTTCTTCAGCTTTGAAGGGATAGTGGGGAATGGAAGGATTTTTATTCCTTGCAGACAGCAAGAAATCTGCATCCTTTTTTAGAGGGTCGTTGAAGCACTTGGAGGTTTTTTTCTGTGTCCTCGGGGTCACTTGAGTAGTGCAAATGGTTCCTGTAGTCTGCAATTTTTGCAGTTCTGGGTTGCTTCTCTCCTTGATTAGTTTCCATCCGTTGCTGTTGTGGCCCGCCAGTGGCCAGTGGAGCTGGCAGCAGATTCGGACAGTGAGGAGGTTGGGGAGGAACCTGGGCCAGTCCTGGAGTCTGAGGGCTCTGTGTCGGAGGCAGAGAGGGGGCCAGAATTGTATGCCAGTTATCAGCTGCCTTCGGAGTCAGACATCAGTGAGGCAGATGAACAGCTGGAGCCTGTTCCCAGTGTGCACATGCACAGAGTTGCCAGACAAAGGGAACAGCTAAAGAGTAGGGGTCGACTTGGAAGTAAGGCCACATGTGGATGATGAATGGCCCCTCCCAGAGGAAATAAAAGAGGAGCGAAAGGGAAGTGGAGTTTGCAGGAGACAATTAGTTCGCTTAATTGGTTCGTGACTCTCCAAGACTCCTTGCCAAGTTCTGCAGATATTGGCCTGGCAGCTCTCCAAGCCAGATAAGGTCTGTGACTGTAAATCCTCCCTTGAAAGACTTTGCTGGATGTGAATGAGCAGAATTCACAGGAAATTAATAAAAGGGTTTTTTGTTGGGACAAGGAGTCTGCTTCATGCTCTTGGGTAGTCTAGATCAGAACACTTGCTTCTTGTCCTGCCTTTCGGTGCTTTGGAGAATAGTTTGACTCTTTCTTCTTTGTGGCAACCCCTGAGATATTGGAACACTGCTATCATGTCTCCCCTAGACCTTCTTTTCATTAAACTAGACATACTCGACTCCTCCTTTAACCTGCGTTAATTGCCACAATGTCTCCAACTCCTTCCATTTTGGTAAATCTTACTTTGCTCTTGCCCCTTTGGAGAAATTGTCACCGGGACTTGTGATCGACCCTTCATTTTCTCTCCTACACCCCAAGTGAAAAACTAAAATCAGTTAACTTTCACCTATATGGAAACAGAGGTGAACATTTGCATAATTGGATGGCATGACGGTAGAAAGTCACAAGTGCTCTTCCACCATCATCTGACTGCCTATTTTTACCAATTTATCTCCCCTTGTGCACCTGCCTGATTAGAAGCCATCCCTGGGGAGGAAGCTTAACGTTGAAAATCAAAGGAGAAAAAGAAAAAAAGTGGTAGAACAAAAAATACACCTTCCAGCAGTCCTTTCCATGAAGTGTGCATAAAACCTCTAAATTCTTCATCGTATCTAAATTGTAGATTTCTTTTTTGCTTTTATTTCCTAGATGGGAAGGAAGGAAGGAAAGAAGGAGGAGGGAGGGAGAGAGAGGAGAGAGAAGCATTGATGGAATGAAGATATTGTGAACCTTACCAGCATTTCCCTGTCCTTCTTAAAATCTGATATACTTTTGACTTGCAGTGAAACGTCCAATACTTAATCTGCAGAACTCTGAATATAACATCTCAATTGCAGAAAATATGACCTCAGCAACAGAGTGGTCAATGCCTGGAATGCACTACCTGACTCTGTTGTTACATCCTCGAACCCCCATAACTTTAACCTTAAATTGTCTAGCGTGGACCTCACCCCATTCCTAAGAGGTCCGCAAAGGGGGCGTGCATAAGCGCACCGGTGTGCCTACCGTCCCTGTCCTACTGTCCCTATTTATTTGTACCCATTTCCTGCGTTCATGTCCATGTTTATACTTAGACCTGTTATCTCGTACATGTTTGACAAACTAACTAACTAACTAAATAAATAAATCTAATTTTGCCCAGTGGCTTAAATTTAAATTTGCTTTAAAAAACCCTGCAAAAGCCTCTCTTGATTCATTTTGAAGGATGGGTTGTGGGAAATGGCAGTAGGACTAGAAATTAGCACATCATAGCTATTAACCACAACACTGAGTATCTTGTGTGTTTTATATTTGTGTTGCTTGTTACCTGTTTTCGCTTCCTATTCTCAGGATGGTTATAGAAGCCTAATATTTATAAAGAAGCAGTTTAGCTATTAAGAAACAGTTTAGCTATTAAGAAACAGAAATCCGAAGGAATAACAGAATAATAGTTAGAAGGGACTTTCTAGAGTTCTTCTGGTCCAATCTCCCTGCTCAGGCAGGAAATACTATACCATTTCAGACAAATGGTTATCCAACATCTTCTTAAAAATCACCAGTGTTGGAACATTCACAATTTTTGGAGGCAAGTCGCTCCACTGATTAATTGTTCTCACGGTCAGGAAATTCCTCCTTAGTTCTAGGTTGCTCTCTCCTTGATTAGTTTCCATCCATTGCTTCTTGTCCTGTCTTCAGGAGCCTTGGAGAATTTGTTGACCTCCTCCTCTTTGTGACTGGCCCTCAAATACCGAAATACTACTATAAACTCTCCGCTAGTCCTTCTTTTCATTAAACTAGACATATCCAATTCCTGCAACTGTTCCTCATATGATTTAGCCTCCAGTTGCAGTAAGCAAGGCATGCAAAAATAATAAAGCTGATACGCATAGCTGAAAAAAGTTTATTTTTTTCAGATTGAGGTACTAAGCTGCCAGGTGTATTTTCAGCTATGTGAAACTCAGTCTCAAGCAAGGTGAAACAAGAATTAAGCTAACAATATTGTTTTGACTGTTTGGGGTCGGTGAGACAAAATTTGCAAAGGAAACAATGGCTTTTAACATTTTCCATATCCAAGGCTGATTCGTGAAAATACTGGTCATGTTGACTTTCCGGGAAGAAAAACTCAAAACAAAATCCCTTTGTTTGTATTTGCATTCTGTTTCACACCTGTATTTTGTGAACAGATGGAAAGAGTTTGGAAAAAAAACCCCAGCTTTCTTTTGTATTTTCTGAAAATATGGAATCAAACTTCCTTTGTTTCAGATGGTATCTGTTTTATTTATTCAACAGTGTTTATATCTTGCTACAGCTGGCATTGATTCAGGGATAGGGGTGTACTTAGTTAGACTTTTCCCTAAATCTCTATATAAAAATGGCTCACTCTCTCGCTCTCCCTCCCTCTGTTTGTGTGTGTGTATGTGTGTGTGTGTTTGTTCCAGCATAACTCTGGAACGCCTCGAGCAATTTCAACCAAACTTGTTATAAAGATGACTTACTCACTGGAAAAAAATATTGTGGGGGGTAAGACACCCCTAACACCCCTCGGTGTGTGTGTTGTGTTAAGATGCAGCCTGTTGTGCCTTAAAATGGCTTCTAATGTACTGCTGTAAAATGGTTTCTATTATACAGCGCAGTGGAGTTGCCATGGTAACGGCTTCACAGTACTCCACAAGGGGGCTCCCTCTGCTAAGGGGGGAAAATCCAACATTAGAAATTAAGTTTGGTCTGGACTTTTCCCCCCTATAAATAAATACCCGGGCAACACCGAGTTATCAACTAATTTGATATAAAAGAGGAAAAAATGGCTAGACACATCTTCTTCCCATTTTTAATCTTAACGTCAATTTTTTATTTGGCTTTAACTTGAGTCAGCCTTTCCTCCCTTTCCTTTCCCTTCTCCTTGTTAATCATTGAAAGTTGGGCCAACATTCTTTTACAAACAAATATGTAGCAAACCCATCAACTATTATCTATCTACTGTGCCCTTTTACGTAGGTGCTGAAGTCTGGAGGTGTTTGAAGATGGCAAGGGATATTGGCAGCAATTTGATAGTGGTTATAGTGCAAGTAGTCCTCGACTTACAACAGTTCATTTAGTGACCATTCAAAGTTGCAACAGCACTGAAAAAAAGCAACTTAGGACCCATTTTTCACACTTACGACCATTTCACCATCCCAAGATCGTGTGATTTGCATTCGAATGCTTGAGAACTGGTTCATGACGGTTGCAGTGTCCTGGGCTCATGTGATCCCCTTTTGTGACCTTCTGACAAGCAAAGTCAACGGGAAAACCAGACTCACTTAACAACCGTGTTACTAACAACAGCTGCAGTGAGCCACTTAACAATGGCAGCAGGAACGGTCATAAAATGGAGCAAAACTCACTTCACAAATGTCTCACTTAACAACAGAAATTTTGGGCTCAATTGTGGTTGTCAGTCAAAGACTACCTGTACATGCTGGTTCCCAAATGCCCCAATTTTGATCAGGTGACCATGGGGATGGGGCACCTGTCATAAGTAAAAGTTATTTTTTCAGTGCTGTGGTAACTTCCAATGATTGCTAAACAAATGGTTGTAAGTCAAGGATTACTTTTCTCTCTATATCTATATCTATATCTATATCTATATCTATAAAAGCCAAATGCCACTCACTCATCACGAAATCTTCAGAACTGTAATGCCTACAAACTTGAAATTTGGCACGTATGTTCTTGTTCGATTCTAGATACTCTTTAAGAAAGGATTTTGCGAAATGACCATCAGATCATTAGTATTTCTTATATAGTAATTAACACACTCTGATGCTAAGGAGTTCTACTCCCCCTTCCCACCTGAAAAGAACTCTGTTCCAACTGCCAGTTGCCTCACATTCCGTTACCTCAGTTCAAACTGGCAGACGTTCCACTCCTTCACTCAGTAGCAGCCTGGGGCTCCTTACAGTACTAAACGTCAGTACCTCACCAAAATGTCTATGCCTTCCTTCCACCTATGGCACTGCTTCCGGACTCAAGGTGGTAGGAGAGATATTCCCTTATGTGTTTCAACCACCGACCACCACTGAGCCAACGGATTGAACCGGACTGAACCGGATTTCTCCTGCATTGCCGGATCACACAGTTTTGTCACAAAGCATGGGTATCCAGCTAGTATGTATACATTTGTGTGAGCACGTATGCACATTTATATGCCTACACACCCAAGCACATCTGCATTTGCTCACACTTGCACTTTACACTTCTTTGCTTACGACTCTATCATATAAATAGCATGGGAGATAATTCCGATTGTAGACTGAAACACTCAATTTATTTGTGGCTGTTCAAACTCTAACCCTTGACCTGTAGGAAGATTGTCTGCTCTTACATCCAGTTTGCATAGTGGAATGAAACCACTTCCTCTCTTCTTGAGTCAGTGTTTTATCGGAAGAACGCACACCAGTTGTGTTTCAAATAAAGTTGACTCTTTTTTTGGCTTCCTTTCTGTTCCATGTAATGCAATTATGTTAATAAAACCTAGCATGAGGAAGCATTTGCGAACGTTTTCAGACAAAATGCTTTGGTGGTATTTAGAAATCCTTTTCTAAGAATGGGCATGGCTCCGAAACAGTGCTGGAAATAAACCTGATATTTGAACTTGGTGCTCTGCTAATGTCATGTTAACTTTCCTTTCATTTTTTTTTATGGGGAACAACCCCCTACGCCAAACCTTTGAAAAATACAATATGGACAAAGCCGATGCCCACCTTGGCCACTATCAGACCGAGGTTAATTTTGAAGACCAAAATTCTTACAGAAGCACCAGTCCTACAGAGATCATTTCAACACTGATGACTTTAAATAACTTCTTTAGAAATGTATGAAGAGCTGTTCTATATGAAAACAAGACTATCTGAATATAATTTATGTAAATTTTAGTCAAATATGAAAGAACATGTAAGAAGTCAAGAGTTACGATGCTGAATATGTATTTATATAAGATAGATAGATGATAGATAGATAGATGATTGATTGATAGATAGATAGATAGATAGATAGATAGATAGATAGATAGATAGATAGATAGATAGATAGATAGATAGATAGATAGATAGATACTGTTTAAGGCCAAAATGTTAGATAGGCTCTTCAGAATTAAGAGTTATGATGCTGAATATATATTTATATAAGATAGATAAATATAGATGATAGTTAGATAGATAATAGATGATACATAGATGATAGATGATACATAGACAGAATAGACAGATATTCAGCATCATGACTTTATGATCTATATATCCAGCATCATAACTTACATATATATATAAGAGCTCTGAAGTGGATTGTCATCCCATAAATAGAATTCAGATGTCTTTTAACATCTGGTTTAGTGTGATCTTACACATCTTGTAATTAACTGAACCAGTTAATCATTTTTAGCACATTGTTTAGGATCAGCAGAACATTTCAGAATTTCTTGGGATGAATTGTCTTATATAGAGAGAAGTGTTTGCAATAATAATCATATTCACATATATTTTAGTCTCTAACAAGCAAAATAAAGAGTTTGGAAACAGATGTCAGTGTAGGAGTTCTGGGTACTCCATTGTTGGAGGTTTTCAAGAAAATCTTGGACAACCATTTGTCTAGCATGGCATAAGGATTTCTTCCTTGGGCAGGGGATTGGACTAGAAGACCCCCAAGGTCTCTTCCAGCCCTATGCTTCTATGATTATTACCTGGTATAATTGATAAATATAGCAATGGTAGAGTTCTATCCAGTGATAAGTTGCCACCTCTTTTAATTTCATTTAGCCAGGTTGAACCTTCAGCCTTTCTTCTTGTGCTGTGACCTGCTTGTCCTTCTTGGAGTAGCTGCTGCTGCTGCCATCTGTTAGGGGTTAAAAAAGCTCTTTTGTGTTCTGTAAACAATGTTTGAGGTGTAGAATAGCCAATGGATGAGAAGGAGCTTCCTTGTTGATTAGGGCTGCTGCCAGAGGACTTCATGATGATGGTTTTGCAAAGGTGCAAAGATAAACATTATTGAAACTCTGGTTCACATCTAACATTGGGTCACCCTTGCAAGATAATACAGACAAGAAGCACAGCCAGAAGTACTAACTAGCCTTAAATCAGTGGTGGGTTTCAAAAATTGTTCGAACCTACTCTGTGGGTGTGGCCTCCTTTGTGGGAGTGGCTTGCCACCCATGTGACCGGATATGAAGATGCCGACGACACTTGTCAGAACCACCTTAAATTACCTCACACACAGCACTGGAATGCATAAGACTATGATGTAAACTTGTTTTTTAAAAGGCATCTTTGGTTTGCGTTAAAACAACTTCAACACACGCAATGTTCTGATTGCACCGCAAACGCAGTAGCCATCCTTACCTTTCACAGAAGCACTGAGTTTTATAAATATGAGCATGATAGTGTAGAATAATCATATCCAAGGACCAGTGGTGGGTTTCAAAAATTTTGGAACCTCTTCTGTAGGTGTGGCCTGCTTTCCGGGTCCACTGGTGGAACCTCTTCTAACCGGTTCGGTAGATTTGACGAACCAGTTCTACCGAATAGGTGCGAACTGGTAGGAACCCACCGCTGAGCCAGAAGTACTAACTAGCCTTAAATCTACAGTAAAGTTACATTAATAAAATTTTGCAAGTCTGAAGAGACATCTCTAACCCCTCACCTTTACTGTCCAAGAAACAGGGAAGGTCTCTCTCCTGAGATGTTTGCCATTCCTTCTGTAGACTCATCTGACCATTGTCTACTCTGCAGCTCTTCTTCCTGTTTCGCAGGATTGTTCCAATACATGTAGTGACTTGCTTATTATTTATCCACTTACTTATAAAGTGGATTTATATATCCATGCATCCACCTGAGAATCAGCAAACCGAGATTAAGAACAAAACTCAGATGTACAAACAGTTAAAAACTAGGTAACATCTTAAGAATTCTCCATGATAGAATCAATAGGGAAGCAGTGGCTCAGTGGCTAAGACGCTGAGCTTGTCGATCAGAAAGGTTGGCAGTTCGGTGGTTTGAATCCCTAGCGCTGCATAACAGACTGAGCTCCCATTACTTGTCTCAGATTCTGCCAACCTAGCAGCTCGAAAGCATGTAAAACATGCAAGTAGAAAAATAGGAACCACCTTTGGTGTGAAGGTAACAGTGTTCTGTGTGCCTTTGGCATTTAGTCATGCCGGTCACATGACCACGGAGACATCTTCAGACAGTGCTGGCTCTTCGGCTTTGAAATGGAGATGAGCACCCCCCCCCTAGAGTCGGGAACGACTAGCACATATGTGCAAAGGGAACCTTTACCTTTATGGTAGGTTTATTCACAACCACACCAGAACCCCATTAAAATCCTGGCCCCAGTGCCTAAAACTAGATGTTCACCCTTTTCAGAAAATCAGCAGGGATGGGGCAGTCCTTATCTCAGGGAGGGGGGGGAGAGCTGTTCCACGGACGTGTCAGAGAAAACTTATAGAATCATTTAACCCTTTGGTGCCAAAACGAAAAAAATGGGAACAGGGTTGATATCACTTGGATGATGGTTGAATGGTCTTCGGGAGGTGCCCTAAGTTTCAAGTACAAAAATGATCCTTATGTACAAATGCAAAATTCTACTTGCACTCCTGTGATCAAGTGAGAAATACGACTAACCAACTCTCTAGTTTTTTGCTGGTTAGATGGCAACGTTTTTTGGGCCGTTGTTCAACCTCAGATGAGTTTCCTATAGCAGTTTTACCCAAGAGTTTGATTATGAAATGGGATTCAGTAGCCATCCTGGAGGAAGGGGCTTGTGCTGAAATAACCCTTTTTTTAAATAACGTTTTTTTTTTCATTTTCATACAAATAACCACATGTATATCGTTACATAACCAAAACTATTTTTTAAATATTTATGTCAATTTGTCTTACCATCAACCCCCAAAAACTATTATTGGCTCTTCTGCTCTCCATACACCATATTTGTACTCTATCCAGCACTTTCTTCTCCCTTTTTCCTCCTCCCTATCTCCTTTCTTCCCTCTGTCGTCTTTCTCTTCTCTACTCTTTCCTTCTCCTCTCTCCTCTTTCCACTCCTTTCTCTCCTCCTCTTCCCCCCTCTTCCCTCTCTCCTAATCCTTTCTTCTTCCTCTTGCCACTCTCCTCTCTTTCACACTCTTCATCTCATTTACATGGTGAATTTCATGCTGAAATAACCTTGACATTTTAGATTTCTTTCATTGTTTTTTTCTTTTTCTTTTTCAGTGGATTTAACGGAAATCAAGGAAATCAGACCAGGGAAAAATGCGAAGGATTTTGAGCGTGGAAAGGGGGCACGTCAGAAGGAGGAGCACTGCTTCACCATTTTTTATGGCACTCAGTTTGTTCTCAACACTTTAAGCCTAGCAGGTAAAACCTATTGTGTCTGAATCTCCCCTTTAAAATATAGGATTGTAACGTTACTCCTTCCAAATGCGTGTTGGCATCTTCATATTTATTCCCAACTGCAAATATTTTTTTGAGGGAGACTTGCGCTACCTGTAAGGATAACAAATAAACAGAATAGAATCATTTTGGAAAGCTGCAAAGATCAGACATCCCTGAAATTCTGGATCACATCTAACATAGGGTCAAACTTGCAAGGTAGACCAGACAAGGATCACAGCCACAAAGTACTAAGTAGCCTTAAATCTACAGTTAAGGTTAAGTTAACAGAATTTTGCAAGTCAGAAGGTACATCTCTACCCCCCCCCCCCACCTTTACTGTCCAAGAAACTAGGGAAGGTCTTCTTCTGCGGACTCCCCTGACCACTGAGGTAGTCCTCGACTTACGAACACAGTTGGGACCAGGATTTCCTATGCTAAGTAAAAAAGTAAGGCATTTATCAAGTGTGTCACCCCATATTTTCCCATCTTTTTCTTGGCAAGAAACCATTTATGATGGTTGCAGTATCCCTGGGTCATGTGATTGTCATTTGCAATCTTCCTGTTGTGGCCGGCCAGTGGAGCTGGCAGCAGATTTGGACAGTGAGGAGGTTGGGGAAGAACATGGGCCAGTCCTGGAGTCTGGGGAAGGCTCTGATGAGGGCTCTGTGTCAGAGGCAGAGGTGGGGCCAGGGCTGTCCGACAGTTATCAGCAGACTTCAGAGTCGGAGATCAGTGGGGCAGAAGAACAGGTGGAGCCTGTTCCCTGTGTGCGCATGCACAGAGTTGCCAGACGATGGGGACAGCTCAGGGACAAGGGTCGAATTGGGAGTAAGGCCACAGGTGGATGGTGAATGGCCCCTCCCAAAGGGAATAAAAGAGGAGCAAAAGGGGAATGGAGTTTGCAGGAGACAATTAGTTCATTCCTGCATTCTTGCCAAGTATCATGGCGTCTGAAAGATATCGGCCTGGCCGCTCTCCAAGCCTGATAAAGGTTGGTAATTGTAAACTATCTTGAAAGCCTGTGGGCTGGGAATTTGCTGGAGAGGAATTCTTTTTAAGACGTGTGGACTTCAACTTCCAGAATTAGAGTTAGAATTAGAACTAGGAATAGAACAGAACAAAATAGAATAACAGAGTTGGAAGGGATCTTGGAGGTCTTCTAGTCCAGCCTCCTGCTCAAGCAGGATATCCTATATTATTGCAGATGAGTGGCTGTCTAGTCTCTTCTTAAAAACCTTCAGTGAAGAAGCCGCTACAATTTTTGAAGGCAGGTGGTTCTGATGGTTAATTGTTCTCACTGTCAGGAAATTTCTCCTCAGTTCTAAGTTGCTTCTCTCCTTGATTGGTTTCCACCCATTGCTTCTTGTCCTGCCCTCAGGTGCTTTGGAGAATAGTTTGACTCCCTCTTCTTTGTGGCAACTCCTGAGATATTGGGACACTGCTATCATGTCTCCCCTAGTTCTTCTTTTCATCAAACTAGACATACCCAATTCCAGCAACCGTTCCGCATATGTTTCAGTTTCTGGGAATTGATGCACACATATCTTTAAATGGCTGAGTTTTGGAGGGAAAAGGCTCCAAAAGTTTAAAACAGTGGTTCCCAACCTTTTGGGCACCAGGGACCAGTTCCATGGGAGAGAGGTTTTTCCATGGATGGGAGGAGGTATGGTTTCACGTGCTTCCTGCATCCCACGGATGGGGCTTTGCTTGTTTGCCAGTTTGTGGCATGCTGCAGATCAGTGCCAGTCCACGAACGTGGAGGTTGGGGACCTCTGGTTTAATGTATCTTTTTTAATTAAAAAAAAAATTCAAGGAATTCCTCTCAGACATTTTGCTTTCCTTCAGAAGTATGCAATTTATTCTTGTGCGGTGGGATAACAGATGTTTCTCATTTTTGGTGATGGGGTGGGTGTTGTTTTTTTTTGCAACATCAAGTTTCTTAATTTGCATCTTTACATTTCCTTTCCATGGCAGCTGACTCAAAGGAGGAGGCGGACAAATGGCTTTGTGGGTTGAATATTTTGTATCAGGAAGCTATAAACGCAGGCACCCCAGCAATTACAGAGAGGTATGTGGAAGAGCTTCTTTGTATTTATATATAGCAGTGTTTCTCAACCTTGGCAACTTGAAAATGTCCGGACTTCAACTCCCAGAATTCCCCAGCCAGCATTCGCTGGCTGGGGAATTCTGGGAGTTGAAGTCCGGACATCTTCAAGTTGCCAAGGTTGAGAAACACTGATATATAGCAACAGAATAACAAAATGACAGCGTTGGAAGGGACCTTAGAGGTCTTCTATTCCAACCTCCTGCTCAAGCAGGAGACCTATACCATTCCAAGTGGCTATTCAATCTCTTCTTAGAAACCTCCAGTGATGAAGCAACCACAACATCTGAAGGCAAACTGTTCCATCCATTGCTTCTAGTCCTGTCTTCTGGTGCTTTGGAAAATAGGTTGACCTCCCCTCTTTTTCGTGGCAGCCCTTCAAATATTAGGCTCTTATGTTACTCCTAGTCCTTCTTTCCACTAGACTAGAAAAATCCAATTATGTACACTATACATACACATGTCATTTAACTGATCAGTCACGGTTGCTAACTTAACGAATCATTTTAACTCAGTTTTCGGATGGGTCTGAAGTATCTTCGTCCCCCTCAGACTTAAATTCACACCTCTCACATCCTCCTCTTCCTTCTTCCCCTTCCCCTTCTTCTGCTTCTCCATCTTCCTCTTCGTGGGCTGATTGTACATAGGTAATGCTAGCTTGCTGTTGATGATACATCAACTCCATGCTGAAAGTAATCTCTGTACTCTAAATAAGAATTTGTCACATTCACATTTATAATTCACTAGCCGATAGCCTGGTGTTTTCCAGATATTTATTTATAGGAGGGAAATGTCTGGACCAAACATAAATTCTAATGTTGGATTTTCCCCCTTACCAGAGGGGGCCCCCTCGTGGAGTACTGTGAAGCCGTTACCATGGCAACTCCACTACGCTGTACAGCAGAAGCCATTTTATGGCAGTACAGTAGAAGCCATTTAAAGGCACAACAGGCTGCGTCTTAACAGAACACACATCCTGAGGGATGTTAGGAGTGTCTTACCCTCACAGTATTTTTCTCCAGAGAGTAAGTCACCAGTTTGGTTGAAATTGCTTGAGGTGTTCCAGAGTTATGCTGGAACACACACACACACAGACACAGACACAGACACACACAGACACACACACAGCCCCCCATCCTATATGTATGTATGTATGTATACACACACACACAGAGCCCCCCCATCCTATATGTATGTATGTATGTACACACACACACACATATGTTATATTTGTGCTGGTAAATAAATAAATGGAAGGAAGCAGTATGCCTCCTCCCATATTTGGGCATACCAGGGATTGTGACACTAAATACATATACATATATATACATCCAAAATATTAGATAGGCTCTTCAGAATCTGTTCTATATGTCACAGAAAAATAAATAAATTTGGTACTGTTTGCACTTTGTAAACAGTTATGTATTGAAACAGGAGCATTCATTAATGTTTTTATGTTTCATGCGTTGAAATTACAACACATCATTAAGTCTTCTGTTTACAAAACTAATCCTGGCTGTATTTTTATTGGCTCTTTAAAGCTGGCTGAGGAAGCTGATTTATTCGGTGGATCAATCCAGAAGAAACAGGTACTTATTCATTTTGGATTCTAAAGCTGCTCTGTTCCCCCACTCCCCTCTATTATGTATTTTTGTTGTAATTAAGTCACTTTAAAAAAAAGAAAAGTCATTTAATTTCCACTATTAACTAAAGTTTGTCAGGAGCTTTGGTGTTCAACTGAGGTGGAATAGAATAGGAATAGGAATAGGAAGAATAGGGATAGGGATAGAGTAGAATAGAATAGAATAGAATAGAATAACAGAGTTGGAAAGGGACCTTGGAGGTCTTCTAGTCCAACCCCCTGCTTAGGCAGGAAATCTTACATCACTTCAGATAAATGATTATCCAATCTCTTCTTAAAAACCTCCAGTGTTGGAGCATTCACAATTTCTGGAGGCGTTGTTTCAGAATCTCAATTGTGAAAGCAGGACTGAAATGAATCATAAAATCAAAGGACAGGAATGGACCTTGGAGGTCTTCTAATCTAACTTCCTGTTTGTCAGGAGTCCTCATTCCATCCTGGACTTTTCTGTGGTCATTAAGTGAACTGTGGCCTTTAAGTAAACTCATTGTTCAGTATACTGCAGTTTTGCTAAAAAAAAAAAAAAACCAGTGGTGGGATTCAACCTTTTTTTACTACTGGTTGTGTGGGCATGGCAGGGGAAGGATAGTGTAAAATCCCCATTCCCTCCCCACTCCAGGGGAAGGTTACTGTAAAATCCCCATTTCCTTCCAATCAGCTGGATCTCGGGAGGCAGAGAATAGATGTGGGCGGGGCCAATAAGAAGTGATGTTTGCCAGTTCTCGGAACTACTCAAAATTTCCGCTACTGGTTCTCCAGAACTGGTCAGAACCTGCTGAACACCACCTCTGATTTAAGTGCTGGGTTTCTAGCAAAGTCATGGTAAAACTTTATTGTGTGATTCTGGGACACCAGAAACGATGGTTAATGCAACAGTGTTGCCCATTTTCTGAAGTGCGATCACATGATTGTGGGAGTGGGGGCACCTGTCAGAAATACGGATCTGGGTCATAAATCCTCTTTTTCAGGTAGGTTGCAACTTTGACTCACTAAATGACCAATTATAAACAGTTTATTTCTGCAGATTTAATTTAGTAGAATGGAAAACTCCTTCCTATAGAAAGTTGCTGTTTTCCATGTAGCATTTAGTCCCCAAAGTCCTCATTTTATGTATAATAGTATACTAGCCTTTATTGTCATTGCACATCATGTATACAACGAAATTGGTTTAGCCTCTACTGGTGCAGTCCATAACAAAAATACAAGACAATGTGAATAGTATAGGAAATAATCCTTATAAAAGCAATTGGGGGGGAAAAACCCTAGTCATACGTTTCTATATGTACGTGGAGTGATTGTGATTATGTTTAGGAGTCTGATAGCCCATAGGTAGAGTCTGTTTTTAAACCTGTTTGTCTGGCTGGCTATACTTCCGTGTCTTCTGCCCAATGATAAAAGTGAGAAAAGACACTGACCTGGGTGTGAATCATCCCTAAGTATCTTCCTAAGTATAATTCTTACTTGGTTTGGTGCAGGTAGTTGTCACTCCCTGCCTGCTAATGCCATGTGGTCTACAGCAAGAGTCTCCAACCTTGGCAACTTTAAGACTTTAAACTTCGCTGGCTCAGGAATTCTGGGAGTTGAAGTCCACAAGTCTTAAGGTTGCCAAGGTTGGTGGTCCCTGGTCTACAGAACACCTGAAGGCAAATTCTGATGGTGACAAAGAAGCTGGTTGGAAGTTTATGAGATTCTCAACCATCCAGGCCATGGTTGTCCCAAAGGTGCTTTTTGCACAAGGCAACTGGACTTTTCTGAAATTTTGAAGCTTCTTGGACAAGAAGCGAAATGTTAAAGGTGGAGGGGAAACACCAAGGAAGTCAAGTTGCCTTGTGGAAAAAGCACCTTTGAGATAAGCTGGTTGGAAAATTCAAGAAACAAGGCTTGTGCAAATGGGCACCAGTGCTGGGTTATTGTGCATCAAGTCAGAAGATGCCAGAGCAAGCTTCCCCAGGAACTGAACTGTGGTGTGACCGAGGTTGGGTTTTGAGTCTCAGGAGAAGGCTGAAGGGCTCAGCCCATCCTGTTATTTGATCCTAGACCACAACACCAAGCTGGCACCTTTGTTTAAATCAGAAACAACACAATAAAGAAAGAGCGTGATGAATGAGAGGCCCAAGGGGCAGGGGAAACTTTGCTGCTATCCTCGGCTGACTCTTGATTGTGTTCATAATACCAAATGGTAACACAGCTGGTGTTACCTCAAGGTAAGGGAAGTGAGATGATCTGCCTCTAACTTTCCAAATATTGCATTTTGTGGAAAGTTTGGGAATCTTTGCTTTAGGTAGTCTGGGATTTTTATTTTTAAAAAATGCCATTTTGAATGAACAGTTGACCCGAAGTTATTTTTTTTATTTTTTTGTGGTATGCTTCCCAGAGGAGAAATAAAAATGAGTCAACTGAACAGCCAGCCACTGTTTTCCTTCTAAAATATGCCCTTGTACAATGAAAAGACAATTTATCAACGTAGCAACTGACACGGGTGAATTAGTGAAGTGTACCTTTCCTGCCTATTAGAGTGCACTTCATGGTTTCTATTAAATTTAGTCACCGTCTGAGTTCAAGGTAGCATCTGTCATTTTTCCCTGCTCATGCTGTGCAGTGTGAGCATAATGTAGTAATTTTAGCATGGCCTTTAGGCTTTTTTGATGCCTTCCTAGTGTTGTTCCTTCACAGCGTTAAGGGCCAGACTGTGAGATCAGAAAAACACACAGATGCTGACTGTCTCGTGGAATCAAAACTTTCATTTAAGCAGGGATTTTTCCATAAATTGTTTTTTCTGACCACTACAGCTGCTTTGCAGGTGGGAGTCAACGTTGATTCTGGCCAGCATTCTAAACCTTTGAGCTGTGTTTCACTGGTGTTGTGTTTTGCTGTTTTTAAATCATGGCAGTTCCATGCTGTTCTTTTGCTTTATCTGTTTTGGTCCTGAAGCAGAAGTTTTTACTCAGGGTCATCAGCAGAAGGCTGTCCTCTGATAGCTTTCCATTCTGAAAGCCTGAGAGTTGGTAAAAGGGAGTACATTTGTGGAGCCCTTGGTGCTCTCTGAATGTGGTTGTTTTCTTGCAGATGTTTCATTACCCAACTAGGTAACATCATCAGTGTTAGAGGGCAGTGGGGATTTGCGGGAAGGAGGAGGAGGAAGATTGTGGTGTCCTTGGGTGCTCTTTGAGCTTGTTGTTTTCTTGCAGATGTTTCATTACCCAAAGTAGGTAACATCATCAGTGTTAGAAGGGAGTCAGGTTTGCTCTCTACAAGGAATCAAGGAACCACCAAGAGCACTTCCACCAACACTGATAGGAGAAGCCACTAGTGTATAAGCAGAGAACAAACTCCACTCCCTTCTAATGAAATGTTTGCAAGGAAACAACCGAGCTCAGAAACACCCAGAACACCACAGTTCATCCCTGATCTACAAATATTCTCTTTGGTTGGAGATTATATTTTCGGGAGCGATCCCTCATTTATGAAATGTGCTCTTCACCCACCTGATTGGGAAAGTCTCCATTTCTGATGCTTACCTCAAAGCCCTTCAGCTTCCTAAGCAATAGCAATAGCACTTAGACCCCACTTCATAGTGCTTTCCAGCCCACTTGAAGTGGTTTACAGGATCAGCTTATTTCCCCCAACAATCTGGGTCCTCATTTTACCCACCTCGGAAGGATGGAAGGTTGAGTCAACCTTGAGCCTGGTGAGATTCGAACTGCCAAACTGCTGGCAGCCAGTGATCAGCAGAAGTAGCCTGCAGTACTGCACTCTAACCATTGCGCTAAGAGATTTTTTTTACCGTCATAGGAACATCCTTTCACAGCTACTCCTCTTTTAGCGACCACAGTTGGGATGGACAACCCAGTTGGTGAATAAATAAAGTTGAGTAAATCTAGAAGAATGTTCTTAGTATTTATTCTTTTCTTTAAATTCAGCATCAGCTTGAGAGAGTTGAAAACGATACTTCCGTCCGTTAACTTCAAAGTGAACAGTGTGAAGTACTTGAAAGATAAATTTGCGGTGAGTATTGGTTTAAGCGGCATGTCCTGCAGTTTACCTATTATCATATATTTTACAAAGTTTCAGAATAATCCATCTACTGGGTTTCATTGGAGAACAGATTTTTTTTTCTAACCCTAGCCCTGGATGTTTTGTTACTAGCCTTTCCTAGAACTGCTGAGAGGGGACTGTAAAGCACTGTGATGGGTGGGAATTTTAATAGCAATAGCATTTAGACTTCTATGCCACTTCACGGTGCTTTACAGCCCTCTCTAAGTGGTTTACAGAGTCAGCCTATTTGCCCCCAACAATCTGGGTCCTCATTTTAACCACCTCGGAAGGATGGAAAACTGAATCAACCTCAAGCCAGTCAGAATTGAACTGCTGGGTCAACCTTGAAGTAAGATTCGAACTGCCAAATTGCAGGCAGTCAGCAGAAGTAGCCTGCAGTACTTCATTCTAACCACTGGGCTGCCATTTGTCCCCCCCCCCCCCCCCCATGAAGTTTACCTGCCATTTTTATTTATTTATTTAGGTCATTTTATAATCTGATCTCTTCAATCTGGGGTGTTGAGTTTATACAGATTCTAATCTTTGAATACTGTAAACTGCTTCAAGGTTTGGGAACCAGGCAGCCTACACATTCTTCTTCTTCTTCTTCTTCTTCTTCTTCTTCTTCTTCTTCTTCTTCTTCTTCTTCTTCTTCTTCTTCTTCTTCTTCTTCTTCTTCTCCTCCTCCTCCTCCTCCTCCTCCTCCTCCTCCTCCTCCTCCTCCTCCTCCTCCTCCTTCCTCTCCTTTTCCTCCTCTTTCCACTCCTCCTCCTCTTTCTTTTCCTCTTTCTTCCACTGCTCCTTCTTCTCCCCCACCTTCACTAAGCTCTATAGCTACAGACTTCTAAGTATATACTTTTTTTCAGGGGGGAAAAAAATGTGATTGCTACTTTTTGAAGGAGCGAGCTGGAGAGTACGGCTAGTAAAGATGGGCCAGGAAAGATTAGAGTGGATGTCTGGAAGATATGCTAAATTTTGAAATTAATCTTCTTCGGAGTTAATTTCTCTCTGGCTTCTTAGTGGGGGAAAAAAAAAGCCCACTCCCTCTCTCTGTCTTCCCCACTTCTTCTATTGGCAGCTCTTGGAGCCAGAAGGATTTAAACCTGTTTGCATGATGCACTGTTATCTTCAGGAAATGTTACTGTAAAAATTACAGCCCAGCGCAGGAAGGGGCTGGGAAGATACTAATAAACCTCCAGAGATAAACTGGCATACTTTTGATTTGTTCCTGGATGTGATTCTGCCCGTTTCAAAAGAAAACAAAGAGATCTGGCTTGCTCAATGCAGTGAAACAGCCATTGGAGTGAGGGAGGGTGGGAGAAAGGAAGGAAGGAAGGAAGGAAGGAAGGAAGGAAGGAAGGAAGGAAGGAAGGAGAGAGGATGGAAAGAAGAAGGGAGGGAGTGTGGCAGGAGGGAGGGAGGAAATAGAGAAGGAAAGAAATAGGAAGGGAGAGAGGAAGGAGAGAGGATGGAAAGAAGGAGGGAGGGAGGGAGGGAAGGAAGTAGGGAGAGAGGGAGGAGAGAGGATAGAAAGAAGGAGGAAGGGGGAAAGGAAATAGGGAAGTAAGTAAGTAGGGAGGAAGGAGGGAGGACGGAAAGAAGGAGGGAGGGAGCATGGGAGGGAGGGAGAAAAGGAAGGAAGGAAGGAAGGAAGGACGGAAGGAAGGAAGGAATCCACAGCAAGGCTAGGCACCATATCTATTCTGTTTGTATTATACAGAAAATGAGATTGAAAGTGATGAAGAGTTCCTCTTCCTCCTTCTCCTCCTCCTCCTCCCCCCCTTCCTCCTCCTCAGTGCTACTGAGTTTTGTCCAAACTGGTCCCTTAGATTTTGAAGCCACGATGTTCTTCTTCTGCTTCTGCCTCCTTTGCCTTCAATCTTTCCCTAGAGGACTAAGTGAAGGATGCTGTATTTTTCTGGGTGTCACATCCCATGTCCAAAATAACTTTCACTATCTTTCACTTTTTAATGACTTAGATCAGTGTTTCTCAACCTTGGCAACTTGAAGATGTCCGGACTTCAACTCCCAGAATTCCCCAGCCAGCATTCGCTGGCTGGGGAATTCTGGGAGTTGAAGTCCGGACATCTTCAAGTTGCCAAGGTTGAGAAACACTGACTTAGATGATTTCCTTTGGCTTTCCCAGGCGGCTCATCAAAGCCTCATTTCTGATTTTGTCAACCCAGTTTATACGTAACAGCTGCCTGTAAATCCACATTTCAAATGCTTCTAGTTTCTTCAAGTGGTTTTCTGTCAAAGACCAACTCTCCACTCCATAGGGCAGGAGAGAAAAGGTATAACATCTCACAAGCCTGATTTTCAATCTTAGGCTTATGTCGTGACGGCAGAAGATCTTTTTTATTTTGAAGAATGCTGTTCAAGCTTTCTCTATCCTTGTCTTTACTTCACTGATCATGTCCCAGCTTTCATGTAAATTAAAACCAAGGTACATGATCCTTTCAACTTTTTATAGTGGTATTCCTTCCAAATTTAGTTGTTTGCTGATGACCATGATCTTGGCTTTTGAGGTTCAAGCCATTTTTTTCAGATATTTCTGAGACACCGTTGTCAAGGAGCTGAAGGTCTTCATGCTTACTGGCAAGCAGAACTGTATCATCAGCATATCTTATATTGTTGATCTGAACACCGTTTATTTTGAGGCTGCATCAATGTTTTCCAGGGCTTCATTGAAAATTGACTACACATTTAGGCAAGCCAATTAACAGAAGCCATATTCTCCAGTTGTGCACAAATACAAAATCTTCATCAAAATTACAGAGTTGGCAGGGACTTAGGAGGTCTTCTAGTCCAACCCCCTGCTGAAGCAGGAGACCCTATTTCATTTCAGACAAAATTTTCAATCTCTCCTTAAAAATCTCCAGTGATGGAACATCCACAACTTCCGAAGGCAATAACTTCATCTGTGTAAAGTTTGTGTAGATCTGTCTTTCTGCTAGGTTAGAGGGTACTATATGCCATTCCTCCAGCCTGGGACAGGATAAATGGCTTGAGAGTAGGTGTAGCTTTGGGAAAAATCTAAATGCTGCCTCCTTACTTACGGTTGGGTTATTTTATTTTATTTTTATCTGCAGGAAATAAAAGCTGCTAAAGAAGAACTTAGCTTTGAGCAATTTCATCTTTTCTACAAAAAGATTATGTTTGAGCAACAGAAATTGGTAAATGTTCTGCTCTTATCTTACTTCCTCTTCATAGGCAGAGTGTTGTTCTGTGTTGTAGCCTGAATGTAGTAATTAGCTAGTACATATGTTTTCAGTCTTATATTTAATTCAAGCATGATACCAAACTTCCTTACTTTAAATTGAGTAGATTCAGAACTGTAAGGGTCTATTGTATATACAAACACATGTGTGTGTATGTGTATGTATGTGTGTATGTATGTATATATGATAGACTTTTACATGTATGTATATATATATATATATGTATGTATGTATGTATGTATGTATTTATGTATGTATGTATGTATATATGTATATATGTATATATGTATATATGTATATGTATATAGCAATAGCAGTTAGACTTATATACCGCTTCATAGGGTTTTCAGCCCTCTCTAAGTGGTTTACAGAGTCAGCATATTGCCCCCACAGTCTGGGTCCTCATTTCACTCACCTCGGAAGGATGGAAGGCTGAGTCAACCTTGAGCCGGTGAGATTAGAACCGCTGAACTGCAGATAACAGTCAGCTGAAGTGGTCTGCAGTACTGCACCCTAACCACTGCGCCATCTCGGCTCATATGTATATGTATATGTATATGTATATGTATATGTATATGTATATGTATATGTATATGTATATGTATATGTATATGTATATGTATATGTATATGTATATGTATATGTATATGTATATGTATATGTATATGTATATGTATATGTATATGTATATGTATATGTATATGTATATGTATATGTATATGTATATGTATATGTATAATCTATAAAACTCCTCAAGCTGGTGTTTTTGGCTTAAAGCGTGGCTGGCGCCGCCGTCTTTCTATATAGAATTTATAGAATTCTTTCTATTTATAGAAAGATGGCAGCTCCGGCCACGCTTTAACCCAAAAACACCAGCCTGAGGATGGATATTTTCTATATATATAAATTCAAAGTTCAAACCCTTTATTGTCATTGTACATCATGTATACAACAAAATTGGTTTAGCCTCTACTGGTTCAGTCCATACAAGAATACAAGACAATGTGAATAATATAAAGAATAATCCTTATATAAGTAGTCAGGAAAAAAAAAGTCCCTGGTCATACGTCTCCATATGTACATTATATTCTGTGCAACATGTATATTACTCTGGTGTATTATCTTATATCATGGTATATACATATTAAACACTACACTGGCACCAGTGAAATTCATCATATTAATCAGTTTGTGGTGCTATATTCAATTCTTTATAGATATATCTAAAGATTTAAGTAGGTTGGCAAAAATGTAAGAAGAAGCATGTTTTCCAAAATAGAACATAAATAAAATTTTTTTTAAAAAAAGCTTTTGATGATTTTCAGTTGTTTAACCAACCTATTTTTCTCCGGGCAATAATTGTTCTGTGCAGAAGAAAATTATTTGTTCTTAATTCATCATTTTTCTCTTCCCAGATTCTGGATGAATTCAAAAAGGATTCTACTATGTTCCTCTTAGGGTGAGATATTGCATGAAGCAATTTTATTCACATCTGCATTTAAAGTGTTTTGATCAAAATCTTCCTTAAAATGTAATCATGTTGTGTATTCTGTTTATCACAGTAGATAAACTAATGAGGCATATTTGACCACGTGTATTATTTTATGCAAGGGATCTCGGCTTAGTAAACCACACTGAGCAAATGTCCTCCTGGAGTATGTTATACCTACTCATATTGGTATAATTTACATGAACGCAGGGTTATGGTTTATTGAAACTGAACAAGCCACGATCTGTAAAAGAACTTTTAAGTCAAGAGTTTGTTGCTTCTCATTTATTTGAGCGGAAAAATATCATCGAATTCTGTGGCACAAAATTTACACAGAGCTTTTAGTCTTTGGTCTAATTATCCATTTACTGTACAGAAAAGATGGGGAAAAACAATGCATTTCCATTCTGTTTCTTTATGTAGTCATTGGATAAATCCTACGATTTAGGATTTTCTGGAAATGCAATTCCAGATTTACAGGTAGCCCTTGATTTATGACCACAATTGGGATCACCGCAACTGTCATAAAAGCAGGTTGTCTTCAACTTAACAATTGTTTAGTGATGGAAGTTACAACAGCACTCTAAAAAGTGACATGGCCATTTTTCACACTTAGGACTTTTGAAGCATCCCCATGGTCACATGATTTACATTTGAATGCTTGGCAACTGACTTGTATTTATGACGGTTACAGTGCCCCAGGGTCATATGATCTCCTCTTGCAGCCTTCTGACCAGCAGTATCAGCAGGGGAAGCCAGATTCACTTAACAACCGTGTTACTACTGAACAACTGCACTGATTTCCCTTAACAAATCCAGCAAGAAAAGTTGTGAGATGGGACAAAACTCGCTTCACAATTTTCTCACTTAGCAACATCCAGTTCTGGGTTCAATTGTTGGTCGTAAGTAGAGGACTACCTGTACGTACCGGTTGGAAACCACCAAAATTTTGATCGCATGACTGTGGGCAATGCTGTGATAGGCACAGGCCCATTGTAAGTCACTTTTTTCCACTGCTGATGTAACTTACAACCGATCCTCACGCTTATGACTATTGAAGCATCCCCGCTGTCCTATGATCAAAATTCAGGCCCTTGACATAGTGGCATGTATTTACAACGTGTTCGAGGCTGCACAAAATCACGAAGGTGACTCCTTGTCCCGACAAAACCCCTTTTTATTAAGTTAACGTGAATTCCTCTCATTCACATCCTCTCATTCACATCCAGCAAAGTCCCGGCAAACAGTCTTTCAAGGGTGAATTTACAACTAAAGACCTTATCAGGCTTAGAGAACTGCCAGGCCGATATCTTCGCAACACTGTTCAAGAAAATAATTGGCAAGGAGTCTCTGAGAATCACGAACAATTCTTCACACTAATTAAGCAAACTAATTGTCTCTTGCAAACTCCACTCCCCTTTCACTCCTCTTTATTCCCTCTGGGAGGGGCCATTCACCATCCACCTGTGCCTTTACTCCCGAGTTGGCCCTTGTTCCTTAACTGTTCACTTCTTCTGGCAGCCCTGCGCATGCGCACATTGGGAACAGGCTCCAGCTGCTTGTCTGCCTCACTGATGTCTGACTCTGAAGGCAGTTGATAACTGGCATACGGCTCTGGCCCATCTCTGCCTCCAACACAGAACCATCATCAGAGCCTTCCCCAGATTCCAGGACTAGCCCATATTCCCCCCAACCTCCTTACTGTCTGAGTCTGCCACCAGCTCCGCTTGCCTCTGGCGGGACATAACACAGTGATTTTAGTATCATGGGGTCATATGATCACCATTCTGTGATTTTCCCAACCAGCCTCCTACACGCAAAATCCCTTTTACAACTGCACAAATCACTTAATACCTTGGTCTACATACCAAATGAATGACGCATTGGGATCCCCATATCAAAACACCTTCTGTGCGGCTAGATCTGAAAATAACATTGAACATAGCACAGTACTTAAGCAAAATGTGGGACTGATTGGGGGTAGATATTAGGGTTATACTGAAATATAATTTCATCATATTTTATCTCTATCTCAAATTATTGCACTTTATTCCAATTTCATTTTAGACTGTATTTTATCCAATTCCATTTTAAATTGCTTTATCCAATTTTAGTAATAATTTGTTTCTGGAACTTCTGAACTTTGATATGGTCCAAGGGCTAATCAATAAAATGAGTGATAATGACTTAAAAACTGCAGTGATTCCCTTGTCAAAAATGGTCATAAAATTGGGTGAGTCACATCCAATTTTATGGCCTTTTTTTGGCAAGGGAATCATTTGACAAGGATTTGCTTGTCAAAAAAGATCACAAAAACAATGGGATTTTTAACCATTGCTCTGCTAGCAACGGGAATTGTGGTCCTACGGTAGTTTTGGTTGTTGTGCCATCATCTCTGCGCCTCCATCCTGTGAAAAGAGGCAACAACTTCAAAGAGTCACATCTGTGTTTACAAACCCCTGATCAGAACTTTTTCAAGGTGTTGCACAGCCCTGTTTTCCTAGTGCTATTTAAAATTCAAGGGACGCAGTGGCTCAGTGGCTAGGATGCTGAGCTTGTCGATCAGAAAGGTCTGCAGTTTGGCAGTTCAAATCCCTAGCGCTGCATAACGGAATGAGCTCCCGTTACTTGTCCCAGCTTCTGCCAACCTAGCAGCTCCAAAGCATGGAAAAATGCAAGTAGAAAAATAAGGACCACCTTTGGTGGGAAGGTTCTGTGCATCTTTGGCATTGAGTCATGTCGGCCACATGACCACGGAGACATCTTCAGACAGCACTGGCTCTTTGGCTTTGAAATGGAGATGAGCACTGCCCCCTAGAGTCGGGAATGACTAGCACATATGTGTGAGGGGAAGCTTTACCTTATTTAAAATTCAGGAAATGAAACATTCGTTTTCTCAGATGCCATCATTCTTTGCTCTCTATCTTCCTTTCCCATCCAGTGTTTTAAACCTTTCCCATCTTTTCAACTGGCATTGCTCTAATAATTTTTCTCTTTGACCTACCCCGCAATTTGGGAGGGGGGGGAATAATTAAGGTAAATAGTTCCAGAAGAAGATAATTATTTTGAAATGTTGATAATTAAATCCTTTTTTTTCAAGACGTTGGAGCCTGGAGTTCGTTCAGATGTCAGCCTGCTGCAGTTGTTTTGGGTTGAAGACAAGGCTTCTCTTGTTTACCAAATCTTAGCCTCAGCTTTGTCGGAATACATTCTGAATATTTTCCCTCCAATCAAGTTGCTTTAACTTTTTTTGTTGCAGAAACACAGATCGGCCGGACGCTTCAGCAGTACATTTGCACGATTTTCAGAGATTTCTGCTACACGAACAACAGGTGCGAAGATCTTAATGCTCTTGTTTTTTCAACATACATGTATGTATGACATCGTGGTTAAATATAGTAGGATCCATTGATTGGGCTCATGGCAGAGTAAAAGAGTCATGATTAGACTCTTATTCGAGAAACTGGTGCTGAACAATACATTTTTATATCTGAAGGAATCAGCCTGGCTCTCCCTGCTTCTGGTATAATACCTACAATACCACCCTGCTTCTAGTATAATCCCTGCTTTTAGTGTAATGCTCTGCTTTTAAGATGAGCCAGAATGGTAGCAAGGTTGACTCAGCCTTCTATCCTTCTGAGGTTGTAAAATGAGAACCTAGATTGTTGGGGCAAGAGGTTGATTGTGTAAACCGCTTAGAGAAGGCTGTGAAGCTCTGTGAAGTGGTATATAAGTCTAAGTGCTGCCATTGATATCATGGAGCTAGAATTACGTATGCACAAAATTGGAAAATCGGAAGTACATCTACAGATGAAATGGTAATAAAGAAAATAGGAGTGTGCTGAAATGGACAGGTTAATGATGGGACTTAAAAGATAAAGGAGAAATTACTCAATATGGGACTTATTGTATAAATGGTTGGATAATAGGTGGAGAGCTTAGAAAATAACCAATGAAAGAAGATTAACAAATTAGAAACAAATACAGGTATGAAGATATACATAAGAATATATATTGTAAGCAATAGTATTATCGTACTAAATGTGGCGATAGATTAAAATGTATAGAGTGATAAAAGTACAGAGTGTTATGGTACAATAATGGATATAACTATGTCATAATGGATAATGGATATAACTATGTCATACAATATCATGTATTTAAAAAGAGATTATACTATATGATTAAGAGAATGACAGTTACGATTAGGGTGTATAACACTACGTGTATATTTAAAAAGGACTTGATACAGCCAGTGTACCGCTGTTGCAAAATTGAAATTGTGATGTAGTATAAAATGTACAATAAAACATTTATTTTAAAAAATATACTGCTATCAATGCTGGGGTGGGGACAAGGTCTAGAATTTCGGTCTTCCAGTTCCTGATCCAGTACTGTCACTAGCTACTACAGCTCTTTGGCTCTTGAGCAGAGAGGGAAGAATTCACCCAAAGTCCACCACGGACCTTCTGTTGATTGAATGAGAATTGGAATTTGGGCCTAGTCCAACACTTTAACCATTGTACCCCAAATGTTCCCATGTGGTGACATCACTGTTTTGTTTCAAAGATGATAATGTTAGAGATGAACAGACATCTTTGATGATCCTCTTTGTAATTTCAGGAATCTTGGGCACAGGATCTTAATAAAGTAAGAGAGCGGATGTCCAGATTTATAGATGACACTATGAGGGAAACAGACGAACCTTTCCTCTATGTTGATGAGGTAAACAGGATTATTTCTTTGCAATATTTCTCCCATAAAGAATTTTATGGGGCTTCATCGTCCAACCAAAATTCTAAATTTCCAGTAAATGGTCTCATTTACTACTGACTCTAGGCAATATTTAAATAGATCACAGTATCTCCTATCTAATGTCAGTTTGCATTCCAAAGGTATAGTTTGAGTGTATTTGTGTGAATATATTGCCCTCAAGATGTAAAAATCTTTTCTCCACAAACTGGCCATTTGTCCTTAAAATCATCTTACTTGCCGCCATTTTAGGGCAGCTGTGCAATTAAACCATACATTGGACCTCCCGGAAATAAAAACCATAGCAGTAATATAAAGCATCAGAACATTTTAAAATTCTGGAGCCTATTAAAAGATCTTCATCGACCGTTTCAAAAAATAAATAAATCACAGGAAGTGGTTCCAGCAAGCATCTGAAGAAAAGATATTCCAAAGACTTTTCCAATATTGGTGGGGTAGCAGAAACTTGCCATTTTTTCCACACCAAGGGCCCATTTTTAATTAGTTTAGTTAACATGTCTGAAGGGTAAATCATACGATGAACGACTAAGGGAACTAGGTCTGTTTAGCCCAATGAAGAGAAGGCTCAGGGGAGACATGATGGCAGTCTTCCAATATTTGAAGGGCTATCACAGGAAAGCAGGGGTTGATTCTTCTCCATAGCGCTTGAGGGCATGACAAGAAGCAACAGGTAGAAGCTTATCAGAGGGATATTCAACCTGGAAATGAGGAGGGATTTCCTGACACTAGAAATGATTAATCAATGAAATAGCTGGAATTGTGGGTGCTCCATTGCAGGAGTCTTTAGGCCATTTGCCTTGGGCAATGGGTTGGGCTGAAGACCAACCTCTAAGGTTCTTTTCCAACCTTAGGATTCTTTGTGAGTGGCTTTAGAGATTTTTTTGCCCTTGGTTTTACTTTGAGAGTGTTCAGATGAAAGAATAGACTTATATGTGTGTGGGTGTGTGTGTATCTCTCTGTCTCTTTCTCTGTCTCTCTGTCTCACTCTGTTTCTGTATCTCTCTGTCTCTCTTTCTGACTCTCTTTTTCTGCCTCTGTCTCTCTGTCTCTCTCTGTGTGTGTGTCTCTCTCTCTCTCTGTATGTGTCTCTCTCTGTCCCCCCCTCTCTCTGTCTCTCTCCATTCCTAGCCATGATACAGGCCAAATATTTATTTATTAATTAAATTAAGTATGTAATAGAATGAATTTTCATGGACTCTCTTTCTCTGTCTCCTTGTCAAATCTTCTGAAATCCCTTCATTCTTGACCTCTGTTTCCCCATTTTTTATTTCTTAAAACAACTACACAATGACAACGGGGAATGATGGGGTGATCATTGAATTAGTTCATCCTAGGTAAATAACATTTATTTACATTTCTCCATCTCTCTGTCTCTCTCTGTCTTTCTGTACTATAGTTTCTTACCTACCTTTTTTCAAAAGAAAACACCATTTGGGATGAGAAGTATGCTTCTGCTGACCCGCAAGATATGAATAATCCTTTATCCCATTACTGGATTTCTTCTTCTCATAATACGTAAGTTGTCAGTCTTTGATCTGACTGTATTTTATGATTGTGATCATGATTTATCTCGTTGCTTGTATGTATATACATTGAAAGCTTATGCACCTGAGACAAATTCCTTCTGTGTCCAACACTTGGTCAATAAAGAATTCTATCTCTTCTATCTATCTGCTATCTGCTCACCTTTGATAACATGAAAATCTGCATTTCAGGTTTTTTTGTTTCAAGTTTTTTATTTTGTTTTATATATACGGTATGTATCAAAGTGTGAACAGTGTGGCACCTGGGTGTCATACGTTCTAATACAAATAAAACTAGTAGAATTAATAATAGTTATTACATTCAACCAACTTATATATTTCTAATAATAATACACATTTATATTAAGTTATAGTCTATCATTATTTAATTATTCCATGTTTTCTCTTGTTGTTGCTTTTATTTTATGTAAAAGTGTATACACGAATATTCCCCCTTTCTCTTATTTCTATTTCTTATTCTAACTTTTAATCATATTACCCTTTTATTAAAAATGCTTTCTTTCTATCCTACCTAACTTCTAATCATTTCACCTACCTATAAGAGAAAGAAGAGAAAGAGAAAAAAAGCAAATCAGACAACAACAAAGAGAAATCATCTATCCATCATCTCTTGCCCACTTCAGTATTTTAATTGTTATGCTTTTTTTTTGACTTGCCTTCCATATTCCTCTCTTGCGTTGTTATCTCTGTCTGCATCTACTTCCTGGCTGTTCAATCTAAGTATTTCTCCCATTTCTACCCTCTTCCACTGCCTAGTTTCCAAAATTTCTGCTCAAGCCCCTATTACACAAATTCCTTGTGTGTCCAATCACACTTGGCCAATAAAGAATTCTATCTCTTCTGTCTGCTCACCGTTGATAACATGGAAAGCTGCATTTCATTTTTGAATGATTTTCTTTCTGGATTAGATATCTCACTGGTGATCAACTTCGTAGCGAATCCTCCCCAGAAGCGTACATCAGATGTCTCCGAATGGGGTGTCGGTGTATTGAATGTGAGTAATCTCTTTCTCCCTCTTCACCCCATACATAAAAATTCATTAATAAAGGAGAATATGTGTAGCTCAGGATCGACAGGAGGGGAATCCCTCAGACTTTAAAATTACCATAATTTTAAAAAGTATAAAAAAATTTGAGGGGTGCTCTCTGAGCTTGCTTGTTTTCTTTCAAACATTTCAATACCCAAACTAGGTAACATCATCAGTTACACGGTATCAGGCAACACTGATGATGTTACCTAGTCTGATAATGAAACGCCTGCAAGAAAACAACCAAACTCGGAGAGCACCAAGAACCCCTCATAAAAAAATTATATTTTCTTAGATTATGGTATTTATTCAATTATGGTAATGTAAAGTCTGAGGGGTCCTTGGTCCTCTCTAAACTTGGTTCTTTTCTTGCAGATGTTTCATTATACTGCACTGATGATGTTACCAAGTTTGGTATTGAAACGTCAACAAGGAAACAACCAAGCTCAGAGAGCACCAAGGACTCCTCATTTCAACCCTGAGCTACAAATATTCTCCTTTATTTGAATCTAAAATCTTTCAGGAGCAATAATATTTTTTAGAGGATCATTATATTCAAGTCTTTGTTTATTAAACTAATTCTACTTTTGGTGCTGAAATGTGCCTGCAGTTTACCAAGGAAAGATAAAACGACGGATACTAGAGTCGTTTATTAAAATAAACTAATTGCCATCCATTCTTATGAATTTCCTGTTGAATTACTCCGGACTTTATTGTTCAAAGCAGCCACCGCTGTGAATGTTTTTGTACTGCTTTGTTATCTCGTATATCAAGGAGCTAATCCTGGAGTTTCTTGCTTTGATTAGTAAATCAAGTCCTACCAAAACGGTGATTCAAAAAAGCAGAAAGTCGGGCACAGAAACTTGTAGTTCCAATCCAGATTTGCACTCTGTGCTGCTGGATTTTGTTGTTGTTTTTGTTGTTCTTTTGCTCTTCAAAAAAGAAATCCTTCTTCTAAAATGATCCCGCTGACATGGAGAAGCAGAAGAGAAATGATAAGACTTTCCTTTCCACAATTCTTAGATTCTACTTCTTTGATGCCCCAATAGTTCCATTGCCTTTCAAAATCAATAGCTTTTAAGTACTGTATCTAATTTGTCACTCACACGTCTCATTTATTTATTGGGCAATTAAATATTTAACTTTGGGGTCCTTAATGCTCTCTGAGCTTGGCAGTTTTATGGCAGACATTTCATTACCCAACTAGGTAACATCATCAGTGCTAATCTTACCTAGTTTGGGTAACGAAACATCTGCAAGTAAACCATCAAGCTCAGAGAATGTCAAGGACCCCACAGTTCAACCCTGAGCTACAAATGTTCTCTTCTATCAATATTTAACTTTGTTGCAATTAAATTATTTTACTTTTTGTTACCTGCCTTAGTGGATTGCTGGGATGGTCCAGACGGAAAGCCCATTATCTATCACGGATGGACACGAACCACCAAAATTAAATTTGATGACGTTGTGCAGGCAATCAAAGACTACGCATTTGTAGCGTCTGAGTAAGTGCTGATTATTTTTAATTACCTTGAGAGTAAAGCTTTTCAGAATATTCTGCTGCAAAAATAGACAGTATTTTGAATTCCACTACTCTCCCCTCTTTGTTCTTAAACTTTTCAAGCGTGTTTGGCATTCAAAACATTGTCTTAACAGACTAGAAAAGATTTCACAAAATTCCTCCTTGCAAAATTCAGGATGACCTCCTGGCTATTGTCAATCGCTTTAAGCAACTTACTTAATTATAATAAATTAATTAAATCATCTGTCCTATTGCAACTCTGTGGTGCCGTATTATGGTGATTTTATCATAGTTTTATTTTAACATTTTATCTCGTATATTGTATTGCCACATTCTTTCTATCTATATGTCTTTCTGTGTGTGTCGTTGCCGATGCTTTATTTAAACTTATATTTGAGTTTGTAGGTACAGTGGGTTTTATTAGTGTTGTGTATCAGTGTTTGCATGACCCCTGTAGATGCCATGCACTAAATTAATGAATAAAACTTGCTTGCTTTGCTAGAAAAGCTTTATTTGATTTCTGCAATGCCATATTGGTATAAAGAGCACCAGTTCTGGGAATCCAGCTGCCCTTTTCCACTGAAAAACTCATATGACTCACAGTGGAAGATTAGATTTAAATAGATAAGTGGACAATAGATGCAAAATAGATACGTGACCAATTATGAATGGTTTATTGACTCTGTTAGTAAAGAACTGTCAAATGTGCAAACAGATTCAAAGCCCGCCTACCATATTTCTTCAATTTACATGTAACAATGTGTGTGAGAATGACCTTGGGAGAGTAGATGCTGCTTGGGAACGATTAGATGAGAACGTGCCTAGCCCACAGCTGCATAACAGGCAGAGAAAACAATCCCGAAAGGAACTTCCTTATCTTACCAGGCTGTAAAAGAGACAGCAGGAAATTTGTAGGTAGTTCCCCTTTGATAACATGGAAAACTGGCATTTCATTTTGGTATGCTTTGCAAGATTCTGTTGATATAGCCTTAAAATAAAGCAGAATTGGTTCAAATTCCAGAACTCTTTTCAAGTTGATTAGCTATAGACCAGTGGTTCCCAATATGGGGCCCATGCCCCACAAGGGGGGGGATTTGGATTTTTAATGGGGGCAATTTGAACCTTGTTTAAACCAAGTTAATGGCCTTTTAGGCTTCCTCCGCGTGAGTAGAGTTCACTTTTTGAGTGAAGTAAGAATTATATGTCACAAGGAGGGCATCAGGATTTTAGAGATGCTTAGGTGGGGCAAGGCCAAAAAAGGTGGGGAACCACTGCTATAGACACAAGGTTTGTAGGGCCTACTCTTATAACGGCTAAACCAATTGTTCTCGCTCTCGACAACTTTAAGATGGGTGGGCTTCAACTCCCAGAATTCTCCAGCCAGCCATGCCGGATGGAGAATTCTGGGAATTAAAGTCCATCCATCTTAAAGTTTCAAAGGTTAGGCTAAACCCAAAGATGCTTTTGTCCCAAAAGGCAACAGACTTTCTTGGTTTTTTTCCTTTGAAAATGTTTCATTTCTTCAGAACTGCAGAAGCTTCTTGGGTGAAAAGCAAAATGTTTTCAGAGACAAAAACTAAGCAATCCCAGTTGCCTGTCGGTGAAAGCATCTTTGGGACAACCATGACCTGAATGATTTAGAATCTCCATAGACATTAGACTAAACTCTAGTCCAGGGGTGTCAAACTCAAGGCCCGGGGGCCGGATCCGGCCCGCTGGGTGCTTAGACCCGCGACCTGGAAACTGCAAAGGACTGGCCCATGGTGCCTTTGCCAGCAAAAATAGCTTGTGAAGGCCGTGTGCGGCATTCCCGAGCTCCATTTTTGGTGGCAGAGGATTGCAGCTGAAAACGGATCCTGTTTCTGCTGGCAGAGCACTCAGGCCACCGCAGGAACCCCCAACGTGAGTGACATCGAGCCGGCCATGCCCACTCCGGTCTCCTGAGGTTAATTAAAACCCTGATGGGGCCCTCAATGAAACCGAGTTTGACACTCCTGCTCAGTCAAGATGTATCCAAGGGAATTCTTATTACCCTCTTCATTAGTATTTATCTCCTTTTCTGAAGCTACCCCGTGATCTTGTCCATCGAAGAGCATTGTAGCGTGGAGCAGCAGCGTCACATAGCAAAGGTGTTCCGGGAAGTGTTTGGAGATCAACTTCTAGCAAGGCCTGTGGAAGCCAGTGCTGATCAGCTCCCATCTCCAACACAGTTGAAAGGAAAAGTCATCATTAAGGTAAGTTTGATTTGGCAGTAAAAAATAAATAAATGTAACAGAAGGCAGAGATGTAATTGTACTCCCTCTGTTGAAGGGAACTGAGATGGAGGCAATGGTGAAATTCATTTTTTTTTACTACTGGTTCTGTGGGCGTGGCTTGGTGGGCATGGTTGGCTTAATGGGAGTGGCTTGGTGGGCGTGGCAGGGGAAGGATACTGCAAAATCTCCATTCCCACTTCCTCTGGGGCCAGCCAGAAGTGGCATTTGCTGGTTCTCCAAACTACTCAAAATTTCCACTACCAGTTCTCCGAACTACTCAAAATTTCTACTACCAATTCTCTGAACTACTCAAAATTTCTGCTAACGGTTCTCCAGAACCTGTCAGAACCTGCTGGATTTCACCCCTGGATGGAGGTTTTCTATTCTTGAGAACTTTCTCCCTGGATGATAGAAAGTATAAGATTTAGGAAATGCCCAAGATTTATTATTATTATTATTTCTTTTCTCTAGCTTTGGATTTGGGTACGGTGTTGGCTTTCTACAATTCATCCATCTGTCCGTTCTTTCTTTTAAAATCGTATTTAATAAAAAAGAACAAAGAGAAAAGGAATCAAGCAATAATAGAAAAGAAAAGAGGGCAAAAAAAGGCAATGCCACATCAAACAAGGTTATATAGAAAGGCTTTTGATGCATTTATGCAGTTCTACAAAACAGTTTCAACAAAGGATAACTATATTTCATTATAACTATCCATCTGTAAACTACATCTGTAATTTCAGCAGGTCCTTGACTTACAACTGGTAGCTTACTGATTGTTTGAAGTTATAGTGGACTACACACAAATACACACACACACACACACACAGACTAAAATATCTACTGCTATCTTCTTTTCCAGCAAATGCATTATTTTTAAAATATCGTGATAATTAATCTAATACTAATAGCGCAGGGTTGGCATTCAACAAAAGCGGTACACCTTAAATTTGCTAGAGTGAAAAGCCAGCTTTCCAGATCAGAATTGACCATTCTTTAGAACAATTTCATTCCTAACCAACGCCCACCGTAAAACAATTCATCTTGTCCTTAATAATTCCGAGCGGTGAAGCAGGTGTACATCTTGGCAGGCTTCTCTTTCTCGTGAACAAATCCTGGAAATACAGAAAATTTCACTGGGAGTAGCAAAGGAAAGCGACTTTTGCATTTGTATGTTTCAAAGTCGAATTGTTGAGAATTAAGCACTATTGTAATATTAAGCTTGAGTGCCAGAGATCCTCAGTCATGGAAACTTTAAATTTTCCAAAGCAAGGAAACTGTATACAGTGAGATTTTAGCCCAGGGCTGTCAAACTCGGTTTTATTGAAGGCCGCATCAGGATAGTGTTTGACCATGGGGGTCCAGGGTGGGCGTGGCCAGCTCAATGTCATTCGTGTCAGAGGCCCCTGTGGTGACCCAAGCACTCTGCCAGCAAAAAGGGGCTCCATTTTCGGCTGTGATGGCCTCCTGCAACCCTCTTCCAGCGAAAATGGAGCTTGGGAGGACCACCCATGATACTCGTGAGCTCTGTTTTGGGCTGTGATAGCCTCCTGCAACCCTCTGCCAATGAAAACGGAGTTCAAGAAGGCTGGCCATGGCCCTCCTGAACAGCCTCTTAGTTTAGTGACTTAAGCGCCAGCCCTTAGATTATGCTACAATTTGGGTCAACAAATAATGTCTTTCTTGGTCATTATCTCGGGAAAGTGAAGTGAGAAAGCAGTTGGTCTTGCAGAAACTCTTAATGATGCTCGTGTTCTTTAAACGGCATTGTCTTCTTTAAGGGTGTTGTTTAGAGTAGAAGCTCAAGGGAAAAGTCTTGGACAACTCATCCAAGGTGTTCGTTTCTCACGATTGCTTTCTTCATTTACACCAGCATAAAAAACTGGGGCCTAAAGGTGATGTCGATGTGAACACAGAAGATAAGAAAGAGGAAAAGAAGCAACAAGGGGAACTCTACATGTGGGACACCATTGACCAGGTAACCAATGTTCCTACTTCTCCTGTTCCTTTGTAACTGGCATTCATCATGGAGAAATGAGGAGGGAAAGAGATATTTTGAGGAGTGTATTGCTATCTTTTTCTGATTTGGGGACGAGCTTGTTTTTAAACTATGTTTGGCCTTGTAGAAATGGACTCGCCATTATTGCGCTGTAGCCAATGGAAAGCTCTCCTTCAGTGATGATATAGAACAGAATGCCGAAGAAGAACCATTGAAGGTATGTAACTTATGCATTTACTTATTTTTTATTAAATTTACGTGCCACCTGACACCCAGCAACTCTGGAAGATTTAAATCAGAATTAAACCAAAACTTAAAATAAAACCAGAAGTTAAAATTAAATCTAAACTTAAATAAAAATATTAAAATTACATCAAAAATTGAAATTAAATTGATCAAATTAAATCAAAGCTAGCAACAGCTATCCCATTGCCAAAGTGGGCGGTATTTCAACCAGCAGTGAAAATGATTGGCAAACTATTAATCCTATCAAATCTGACCAAGGTGTTTATCACTACAGGTAATCTTTGTGTCAATGTTCCAACTGATGAACCCAACCAAGCAAGCACAATTGAGATGATCCAATCTCTTAATACAAAACTTTATTAAGTACATCATTTTGGCACCGATTAAAGCAAAACCAGCTCTAGCTAATTCCGGTGTAATCCCACATAATTGAAGTATAGAGTTCTCCTCGCCCTATTAATGCAGGTCCAATTGAGTGTCATTTTATTGTTATGAGGAAGTGTCTTTGGGTTTTCCAAACACCTGCTGAAGTGTCCTTGGCTCTCACGGTTTGTCTTCTTGGTGTCTGGAGTCTACATTTTACCTTCCCTCCCCCCTAGTTCGTTGGCAAGCTGAGAAGCGATAATAGTTGCAACATCATAAGCTTGACATTTGACACTTTGACTTACATTCATGCAACCATAGTTCAAGTTAGATTGCTCTTGGGAAAAGTCTCTTCAAAGGTATAGCCATCGTACCACTGCTATAGTCACATGATGGCAATTTTGGTGCTTGGCAACTAAGCCAGATCTGTTTAACCGCGTGATTCACTTAGTGACCGCAGTAAAAAAATGCACATAAAATGTGAGCCAGTCATGTGATGACTCCCTTAACAACTGCATCACTTAGTAACCAAAATTCTGGTATCGGTTCTGGTCGTATGTCAAGGTCGAGCTGTACGTGATCAATGGAAGGTCAAATTGAAGAAGGGTGAAATATTCTTCGTTATATTTTAGGAAGTGAAAAGTACAGAGCTACACTACGGTGAGAAATGGTTCCATGGGAAGATGGCAGAAGGAAGGACCACCGCTGAAAGGCTCCTGCAGGAATATTGTGCTGAAATGGGTGGCAAAGATGGGACCTTCTTGGTCAGGGAGAGTGAAGCCTACCCAAAGGATTACACCCTCTCGTTCTGGTAAGGGCTAATTTGGAACACACTTTTCCTGTTTCGGTGCACGAATCAAGTTTTGTCACTTTGGGGAAGAGGGTGTATTGGGGGGGGGGTGTATTTGTCAGGGTTCCACGTAATAATCCCATAGCAAACAAAACTCCAAGGCAGGTAGATTCCTCAAAGAATATTTTATTGGATATATTATATTGGCACAGTTCTGGTGAAAACCAACTCTGAAGGTTCCCGCGGTTTTCACCTAATTAAAAGAAAAAGGTTTTCCCCTTCCCCAAGCAGTCAGTTTACATGGTCCAGTCAAGGTGCTGACCGATTGCCTGGTAACTTCACTCCTCCTCTCTGACCAGGTGTGAGAATGTCCTTGGTTCCCAGGAGAAAGAGTTTTGTTTTGGCTACAAAACCCCAGCTATCTCTACTCCCCCCATCCTTAACCTTCAACTCCAGTGTGGCAACACTGAAGTCCAAAATGGCTTTGGCCAGGTCAGCTTCAGGGTTGGCAGTACTAAATTTACTGTTGTTGTGCAGTGTTGTGTTGTGAGGCTGAATCGGGCTCAATGTAATCCACAAACGGTCCCAGATTCTGCTCCTTTTGTCAACCTTTTATGAAAGGTTATACATAATTGGAAGTGGAAAAACAAACATCCTGATTCAGATGGGTCAATTGTGTAGGGACTAAGCAAGCTGTTTCCTGAATTTGTTCTTAGGTTTTGGCTGTCTTCGAAGCAAATCTAAGGAAGTAAAACACTTTAAAGCCGTGGCTTTTCAATCTTAAGAAGTCTAGACTTCAACTCAAACAACCAGCCTACGTTTTGCTGAAAATACCAATTTTCTTCTGGTTTTTTGTTTTGTTTTGGCCAAAAGGAGCCCATAAGCAAATCATGGTTTGCTTAACAATCTCCACAAAAAAAGTTGGTGGGAAGGCAACAGCACTCCGTGTGCCTTCGGCGTTTAGTCATGCTGGCCACATGACCACGGGGATGTCTTCGGACAGCGCTGGCTCTTCGGCTTTGAAACGGAGATGAGCACAGCCCCTTAAGAGTCGGGAATGATTAGCACATATGTGCCAGGGGAACCTTTACCTATAATTGAGGTGACCCAGTTTCCTTCCATCTTCTTTCTCTTTTCTTGATGCAAACAGTTGCAATTCCCAAATTAAAAGAAGAACGAGGATTCTTTTTTTAAAAAAAACGTAACATTCTCTTTTCCTCGTTCGTCCTAGGCGATCGGGTAGAGTCCAGCATTGCCACATCCGCTCTTCTACAGATGGGGACAGCATCAAATATTACCTGACCAATAACCTCACCTTCGACAGCATTTCTGACCTCATCCAGCATTACAAAGAAGCCCATTTACGGTGTGCTGAGTTTGAGCTGCGTTTGACTGACGCCGTCCCGAATCCCAAACCTCACGAATCTAAGAGGTACGTGGAACCAAGAGGAAATTCCAGGGCGGGGGTGAAATGCTATTTTTAATACTGAAGCTTTCCGTTTGGTCTTTGCTACGGTGGCTGATGAAGAATTTGATTTAAGACAACAGGGAAAGTCAGCTGAACTGACCACAGTGATGACCTCGACTGTGCCGCTTTAACCTCAGGAGCCTGGAAAGAGCTGCAAACTTTCTAGGAACAAGTTCTTTAAGATAATCACTTGGCCAAGAGAGAATGGGGAGACGTTAATTGAGCGGGATTCTCTCGCTTTACTTTCTCTCCTTTTGAAACCGCAGTGGAATGGGCTTCTGGTTGGGTTGAGTGCTTCTTCTGTCTTCACCTCTGAAACTGCTCCAGATTAACTCTTAGGATTCTTCCGTCTACACCTTTGAAATTAGGTTTAAGGGGGTAGGTTTTGGTGAAGTTGTTTCTTTGTCTTCAGTTAAGCTGGAATTGAACTGGGAGGCTCGTGATGGTGAACCTACAGGTGGCATGTGGAGCCCTCTCTGTGGGCACGCGAGCTGTCGCCCTAGCTCAGCTCCACTGCGCACGTGTGTGCGCCTCCCGCTGGCCAGCTGATTTTCAGGTTTCTGCTGCACATGCAGGAGACCATTTTTGGTCCCTGGAGGCTGCAGGGAGGCATGCTAGGCCCAAAACAGTGGGGTGTGTCTGTGCATGTGTGGGGGGCAGGGCACACGGGGTGAGTGGGTGTCACGCGCACATTGTATTATGGGTGTAGGCACATGCGCTATCTCATGCACGTGCATGCTTTCGGCACACAACAAGAAAAAAGTTAGCCATCACTATGGTAGGCAAACCTTTTCTTTGTACGAGCTCCCTACTTATATTTGACCACTGGTTTGGAAATCTTTTTTTCCCATTTTTTAAAATTCTCTCACATACCATTGTAACTATACGTTCACATAATTGTTATTCTTCTTTACATTTGTCACTCATATACATTTGTTATTCATTTAATAGATTATAATATACAGTTTGGGTTGCTTTATTTACCATCCCTTCCGCCTGTTGTAACACCACCTTATTTTCCCTTTCTTTTCTCCCTCCCTTTTCTACTTCCTTCCTTCTCTCCTTCCCCTTCCTTCTTCCCTTCCTTTTCTCCTACTCCTACTCTTCCTCTTCCCCTTCCTACCCTCGCTCCTTCTCTTTCTCTCCCTTCCTTCCTCCTCTCCTTCCCTCTTTCTTCCTTCCCTCCTCTTCCTCTCGTTATCTCCTTCTTCTCTCCTTTCTTTTTCTGTTGTTATAGGTGTCTCTTTCAAATCTCAGTTTATGTTTTCTTGGGGTGGTATTTCCACAAACCCACATATCATTTAGTATCATTTCTTATTCCCTTACCTTCGCTAATCTATCCTATGTTTTTTTCCCCCTGGTTTGAAAATCTAAACGACTGGATTTAGACGGCAGGAAGGGAAACCCCCAGCAGTATCCACATTCAAGGGTACCTTGTTGATTGCAGAAAGAAGGAATACTGTCCTCCTTTCACCCCAAAGCTGCATCTTCATGAGATTAAGTTTTTTGAAACTGCAATCACCTTTTCTCCTCTCTTAGTTGGTATTACAGCAACCTGAGTCGCGGAGAAGCGGAAGACATGCTGATGCGGATTCCAAGGGACGGAGCTTTCCTGATTAGAAAGAGAGATGAACCGGATTCCTATGCCATAACTTTCAGGTAAGAGTAAGACGCACGGGATAACGATTAGATGAATTTTCGGAAGGGCCTTGTGGTTGACTTCACAGAAAAAAAATCAGACAATGGAGAATCTTGTGGTATCTGAAGCATTAATTCACCTATTACTGCATATGCTTCAAAAGAGCCTGCTTGACTTTGTTAGATTAATCAGATGACAATGGTGTCGTGTTTCATGGGTTCTTGGGTTTCATGGGTTCTTGAATGTCTTTAATCAGCCCTCAAAGTTGCAGAGATGGGTAAGTCTCGGGTTAAGCCCAGCAGATTCTCTCTCCTCTAAAAATAAAAATAGCAATAGCACTTAGACTTATATACCGCTTCACAGTGCATTTACAGCCCTGTCTAAGCAGTTTACAGAATCAGAATTGAACTGCTGGCAATTGGCAAAATTAGTCTGCAGTACTGCATTCTAACCACTCTGCCACCATGGCATGGATACCATAGCATAGCAACAAGCAATAGCATTTAGACTTATATGCCGCTTCATAGTGCTTTACAGCCCTCTCTAAGCGGTTTACTGAGCCAGCCTCTTGTCCCCAACAATCTGGGTCCTCATTTTACCCACCTCGGAAGGATGGAAGGCTGAGTCAGCCTTGAGCCGGTCAGGATCAAACTGCTAGCAGTCGGCAGAGTCAGCCTGCAATACTGCATTCTGACCACTGCACCACCATGCCTCAACTACTTCTGTTTTCATCTAATTCAGTCCAAACCTGTTAAGCTGGAACCTGAGAAACATGGCTAATTATTATCCAGGTTGTCCCAACTGCCAGTAGGACAAGAAGAAGGATGAATCCTATTATCTAGTGTGGTAGGAAAGGGTTTGGAGGCTAAGTGAACAGCCAGGAGAATGGAAACATTTTCAGACAAGAAGATCTTATAATGGCCTGTGAGAATGACCTTGAAGGGCAGGGAAAGGGTCAACCTAGACAACTGTCACACAAATGGTGCCCAGCCCACAGAAGGAAAAAGGACATAGGATGTCTCAGAAGGGACTGTCTGTAGTTTTCTGGAAAGTAAAGAGAAGATCTTTCAGACCTTCAAGACTCTGTTAACGTAACCTTACAATAAGGATAGTGTTGGTACTCATGGTTGTGGTTCTTGTCTGGCCTACCTCAAAGGGTCAACAGATCCTCTAATACTCCCTTTGCAAATATTTTAGGCTTCTTCACCTGTGGATGCCAGGAAATGGAGTCATCCATAAACAATCATCTCTGTTTGCAAAGGCTCAGCTAAATAGAAAGCCAGTTTGGTCTATTGGTTAAGGCAGTGGTCTCCAACCTTGGCAACTTTAAGACTTGTGGACTTCAACTCCCAGAGTTCCTCAGCCAGCTTTGCTGGCTGAGGAACTCTGGGAGTTGAAGTCCACAAGTCTTAAAGTTGCCAAGGTTGGAGACCACTGGGTTAAGGCACCAGGCTAGAAAGGGGAGGCTGTGAGTTCAAGCCCTGCCTTAACTGTGCAAGTCTGTTGGTTGACTTGGGGCTAATCACCAGGAGACAGTGAGTTCTAGTCCTGTCTTAACCATGCAACCATGCACCTGGGTGACTTTGGGCCAATCTCTCTCTCCCTCTCTCTCTCCCCTCCCCCCCTCTCCCCCTCCCCCCCTCCCTCCCTCTCTCTCTCTCCACAACCCATCACACAAAATTGTTGTAGGAAAAAAATGGAAAGAGGAAGGCGTGTTGGATCTTCTCTGCCTTCTTCAGTTACTTGTAAAAAATAATAAAGGGCGGGGTATAAATTAATTAAATAAATAATCTAAGGTTCCAAGTAAGACCCCCAACGAAAGAAGACTCCGAGGCTTTCAGTTCCTCAAAGTTCCATTTTATTAGAGGTGTCATATTGAAACATCTGGAAACACCTGAATCTGAAAGCTTCCAGGTTTTCCCCACCTAAACGAAAGCCTAAGTCCCTGCCCAGCACCCACATGTCCATCACACGAGAAATCATGCACCGTCCCAACTGGAGATGCCTCCCAGTCACACCACTCCAGGTGCAAGGCAAGACCCCCGTGACTCTCTGAGAAAGGAATGTTATTGAGACTATATATCTCTCCCATATTCCATATAACACCCCCCCCCCTCCCAGTTTCCCACAGCGGTAAATGTGGCAGGCCGGGATGCCCAAGGCAAAAGATGGCTTCCAGGCCTGGCACAATCTGGAATTCTGAAGGCCGTTCCTGCTCACGGATTAGATTGCTTTAAAAAGAAGCCCATTGCTTGTTTCTTCTGCAGAGCCGAGGGGAAAGTGAAGCATTGTCGAATTAAGCAAGAAGGCCGCCTCTTTGTCTTGGGAACCTCTGCTTACTTTGAGAGTTTAGTGGAGCTGGTAAACTACTATGAGAAGCACCCCTTGTACAGGAAGATGAGGCTGCGATATCCGGTGACAGAGGAACTTCTGGAGCGGTACAGCATGGTAGGTCTCTCTTTTTAAGGAAGGCGCTAAAAGCTACCTATGGAACTACCTTAAGGTGGCTCAGGGGCTAAGACACTGAGCTTGTCGATCAGAAGGTCGGCAGTTCAGCGGTTCGAATCCCTAGCGCTGCGTAATGGAGTGAGCTCCCGTTACTTGTCCCAGCTTCTGCCAACCTAGCAGTTCGAAAACACGTCAAAAAATGCAAGTAGAAAAATAGAGAAGGTAGTGGGAAGGTAACAGCGCTCCATGCGCTTTCGACATTTAATCATGCCAGTCACATGACCACCAAGATATCTACGGACAGCGCTGGCTCTTCAGCTTTGAAACGGAGATGAGCACCACTCCCTAGAGTCGGGAACAACTAGCAGATACATGCAAGGGGAACTTTTACCTTTAATTATCATCTTATTTTTTCCCCCATTCCTCTTTGGCCCTTTTTAATCCCCGAATCCTGAAATCATCCGTTTGATCCTTTCTTCTTTCAACAAAACATCCGCGTAGGATTTTCAGTCTTTCAATGGGGAAAAAAAAAAATCATTGTGGCTTTTGTTCTCTGCCCAAACAAGTCAATTTCACCATTTCTGCAAGCTCGGTTAATTTTATCATCCATTGTAATAATAAGGTTGCCCTCCCTTGAAGGTATTTTGTTGATTTTCCAACTTTTTCCATATAATAACCTTATCATGGTTACCATATACCAGTGTTTCTCAACCTTGGCGACTTTAAGTCCTGTGGACTTCAACCCCCAGAATTCCCCAGCCAGCATAGCTGGCTGGGGAATTCTGGGAGTTGAAGTCCACAGGACTTAAAGTTGCCAAGGTTGAGAAACACTGCCATATACAATGTTGGCAGAGCCTTTTGGAAGTTTTTTACCCTTACCTCCACCTTAGGGCTGAGAGAGAATGATTGGCCCAAGGTCTCCCAGTTGACTTTGTGCCCAAAACAGGACTAGAATTCACAGTCTCCTGGTTTCTAGACTAATACCTTAATTACTAAACAAAGCAGGCTCCTGGCAAATCCTTTGCACTTTGAAAATTGATGAAATACACATAATCACAAAATACGTTGGCAATGAAAAAGTTGATGCCCTCCAAAAACCATCAGTATTGAAGTAATATAGGAACCAATTTTGATCCTGCTAGGAATAAAAAAATCAACTTACTAATATTATGTACCAAACAGGCATAATGATTTCTTTCTAACTTCTTACCCTCCTACGTTCCTAGATAATTAATCTCTCTAATTAAGGGATATTGTCTCTTTATTGTATCTATATAAAAATGGCTGTGTATGTGTGTATGTTCCAGCATAACTCTGGAACGCCTCAAGCAATTTCAATCAAACCTGGTACACAGATGACTTACGCTCTGGAAACAAATACTGTGGGGGTAAGACACCCCTAGCATCCCTTGGTGTATGTTTTGTTAAGATACAGCCTGTTGTGCCATAAAATGGATTCTACTGTATTGCCATAAAATGGCTTCTACTGTACAGTCCAATGGAGTTGCCATGATAACAGCTTCCCAGAACTCCACAAGGGGGCTCTCTCTGGTAAGGGGGAAAATCCAACATTAGAAATTACATTTGGTCCAGACATTTTCCCCCTATAAATAAATACCTGGACAACGCCAGTTTATCAACAAGTTGTAAATAAAGTTAAATGAACAATGCTAAAATAATTATTGTAAAATCAATAATAGTTTTTAAGAGCATAGCATATTTATAGGAAGACATGCAGCCAAGGTACTCATGCAAGTAGTAAAATTATTGATCTTTTAATATGAGGCAGGAATCCCTTAAAGCTGCCATAAACACACAGCATTCTTTAGTTGCAATTCACCACTTTAGAACAGTCCTTAAAATAATGTATTCACTTACTTTGAGAGCACAAGATTGAAAAATGGAGATTTCAATTCAGCCAACCTCAGATTCTAATTAAAAGACTCCATCATTTTATACCCCAAACAGGTAAAAATAAGCCATAGCAAAATCTTTTCTGGCTGTATGAGAAAATAAATGTGTGGGAATGATTGACTGATTCTATCTTGGATTGTTAAAATTCTCTTGTGTTATATATCACCGTGGCTGCCATCAAACAACGCAACAATCACTTTATGGCTTCAGTTTATGGTGGCAACTAGACAACATGACTCTGAGTATAAAGTCAGGTACTTTTTTGAGCAGAAGACTAAGAAGAAAAGAGATCTAGATCTTAAACACAATGAAATTATCAGTCATAATTTCTCTTTTCTAACTAGCTCAAATATCAAAAAAGATCCCCAAAAATTTTGCTCAAGTAACACTGGACTTTTTGGGGTCAGGGTGAATCTCAGAAGTGGGGAGAAAGGGAAAATCCAGTAGATTTTCCGGTATTTAGTTGCTGTATGTTAAAGTAGGTAATATGCTGAAGACTCAAGATGTTGATGGTAATTTCATTTTATTTTGATTTTCGATTTAGGAGAAAGATCCTAACTCTTTATATGAAGTCAAGATGTATGTGGAGCCCACCGAAATAACACCTTCTGTGGTGAGTGACATTCATCTTGATCTTAGCAAAAAGAATGGGGAGCTAATTACACTTCATCTATCATTTTTCCATTCAAACGTCAACAACATAATTCATACCTTGTGTCAAAATTCACCTGACTTGTGTATTTGAAATGTTTGTTCCATTACTTCTTTCTCAAAGCCGCAGAGAACGGTTAAAGCCTTGTACGACTATCAAGCTAAGAGAGATGATGAACTGACATTCTGTCGAGGAGCCTTAATTCATAATGTCTCCAAAGAAAGTGGTGGCTGGTAAGATTTAGATTTAGATGATGATGATGATGATGATGATGATGATGATGATTTGGTTAATCTTTGGTGAGATTCACAGCCTTTGAGGCTGGTTGGTATCTCAACAGCTCAAGCCCTAACCAAGGACCTAGGAACTGTTAAGGTATTATTATTATTATTTGTATCTTTGTTGAATGTCTGTGGAGATCAGTGGTGGGATTCAAAATTTTTTACTACCAGTTCTGTGTGTGTGGCTTTGTGAGCGTGCCAAAGGAATAATACTGCAAAATCCACATTCCCTCCCCAAACAAAAGAAGATCAGCTGGGAGGCAACAAGGGTGGCGCCAGCCTATTTTCCGGTTCTCCGAACTATTCAAAATTTCCGCTACCGGGTCTCCAGAACCTGTCAGAACTGGCTAAATACCACATCTGCTCTAAACAGTTTACAGAGTCAGCCTATTTCCCCCCAACAATCTGGGTTCTCATTTTGCCAACCTCAGAAGGATGGAAAACTGAATCAATATCGAGCCAGTCAGAATTGAACTGCTGGCAGTTGGCAGAATTAGCCTGCAATACTGCAGTTTAATCACTGTGCATCATGGATGGATGGAGGAAGAAAGGTAGGGAGGTAGGGAGGGAGGTAAGTAGGAAGGGGAAAGGTTACTGCAAAATCCTCATTCCCTCCTCACCCCACTAACTTGCTTTCCAGCTCCATTCTCCTGTTCAGGGCAACAAAAGAAAATCAGCTGGGGGGCAACAGGGGTAGGGCCAGCCTATTTGCCGGTTCTCCGAACTGCTCAAAATTTCCGCTACCGGTTCTCCAGAACCTGTCAGAACTGGCTGAATACCACCTCTGGTGGAGATTCTCAGTCATCCAGATCATGTTTGTCCCAAAGGTGCTTTTTCAAAAGGCAACTGGACTTCGTTTTTCCTTGAAGACAGTTTCGTTTCTCATCCAAGAAGCTTCTTCGGTTCTTCAGTTTTTCAGAAGCTTCTTGGATGAGAAGCGAAACATCTTCAAGGAAAAACAAAGAAAGTCAAGTTGCCTTTTGGAAAAGCATTTTTGGGACCTACTTTTGTTGAAACTGTTATATGAATTACCAGCAATGTGCAAACAGCTGGCATTATATAGAATGCCTAGAAATGTCTTCAGAATGCATGACGTTGTTAGGCAAAATATGAAATATTGCTGTTATTTTAATATGTTATACACTTTCTTAGGCATTGTGTATAATACCTAGGCATTATGCAGAATGAGAAGAAGTATTTAGGCCAAGTATGAAAAGGGGATCATGAAAAGGGTTAGGATAAAAGTTAGCCTAACTCTAACCCTTTATTGCAAAGACATACATAAGAATCACTTTCCTTTCTTCATTTTCCTCTTTATTGTTTCTCCCGACCAGCCCACTCGATGTAGTCCAATCTAAAATTACATAAGCTTCTGGTTTTCACAGATTTCAAAGCCTTTTAAAGTAAAGAACAGTTAAAATCAATGTAGGTGGCACAATTTATAATCGGTTTCACAGGAACTGAAGCGACTTTAATAATTGGGGGGTGACAGCCTGTAAGTGCTAAATCCGTTAATCGCAACCACTTTGAAATTGTGTTTTTCTGGTTAATTATCTTCTCCAGAAATTTTTCATGCTTGGTTTATTGCGATTACATTGCACATCTCATCTCTGCTTGGAAGCAAGCAGTATGTTTTAGAGGCTGCATATATTATTTTATGATTAGATGTGATGATTGCTAAAAGCATCCTTCAAGGCTTTTCCGAGGTGGGCAGTTTTAAAAGATTTAAATCTAATAAGCAATTGATGAATAGAATGGAATGGAAGGGGAAGGGGAAGAGAAGAGAAGAGAGCTGGAAGGGAACTTGGAGGTCTTCTAGTCCAGCCCCCTGCTCAAGCAGGAGAATCTATACAATCTCAGACAAGTGATTGTCTAGTCTCTTCTTAAAAACATCCAGTGATGGAGTGCCCGTGATTTCTGAAGGCAAGCTATTCCACTGGTTAATTGTTCTCTCTGTTAGGAAATTTCTCCTTAATTCCAGATTGCTTCTCTCTTTGATTAGTTTCCAACCAGTGCTTCTTGTCCTACCCTCTGGTGCATTGGAAAATAATTTGACCTTCTCTTTTTTGGGGCAGCCCCTCAAATACTGGAATACCTCTATCATTTGATTGATAATTTGTGCGTTTGTTACTTTGATTTTTCAAATCCCACTCCTTAGTTCTTTCTCCTTGTTACTAGGTGGAAAGGTGATTATGGATATAAGGTCCAGCATTATTTTCCATCCAATTATGTTGAAGACATGTCATCAGAGAGCATGGAAGAACTTGAGAATCAGGTAAGGAATTTTTGTTATGATCTACATCAGTGGTGGGATTCAAAATTTTGTACTACCTGTTCTGTGGGCATGGCTTGATGGGTGTGGCAGGGAAAGGATACTCCATTCCCTGCCCACTCCAGGGGAAGGTTACTGCAAAATCCCCGTTCCCTCCCGATGAGCTGGGACTCGGGAGGCAAAGAATAGATGGGGGCGAGGCCAGTCAGAGGTGGTATTTACCGGTTCTCCAAACTATTCAAAATTTCCGCTATGGGTTCTCCAGAACTGGGCAGAACCTGCTGAATACCACCTTTGATCTACATGTTAAATGTATTGCTGAAGTTCCTAATCCATTAAAAGGATTAGGAATCTGGATCTGGATTCTACCTGTGGAATTACTTCCATAACTTTGTTCCACATATGAATAAAATAAGACATCTGTCTATGATTCTTAATGCTTTTCTATGTGAAAATAATTTCACATAGATTTCTGTATCCCTCTATGCTTGGACACCTTTTTGTGTTGATTAAAATATATTGACATATACTCTTTGTTTGCCAAAAGCAGGGAATAATATCCATTCACAGAACAGGAGAAGCAATAAATACATTTGCTATTTAAAAACCTGTAAAATCTTAATGCCAATCAATATTTGAGTAACTAGAAAGTTATAGCTGTAGCATTTTGATTATACAACCATGCAATGCAGTTAGAATCACTAGAATGAAATAATTACAGGTTAATGGGTAAGGTGGGCAGTAAAGAGATTTCTTTCTTTGTTGTACTTTACTAATCTTATCCTATACTAGGATAACATATATTATGTTATTGTTTTGTATGCTATTAATAATAATTGTATAGTAGAAAGCCAGGAACTCTTGATAAGTATAAAATATAAGGTGTATTTTTTCTTTTCTTTCTTAATTTGAGCTTTTTAATTTTTAAACTCTTTTTAAGATTACAATTTGTGGGGGGAAAGGTAAAAACCTTACAACTAACAAATTAATAGATGTCCATCCAAAATATGTACTACCTTTCCTATCACCGCTGTCTATTTAACAGGAAAAAAAAATGTTACTAATTTTTCTCCAAAGCTTTAAGTTAAAAACATTGATAATAATTTCTCAGTGATTAAATTTCACGGTGAGAATTTATTATTCTAAAATGTTGCTTTTGGAATTTTAATGGATGCCGATGGGAATCGGGTTTGTTTATTGTACTCCTACTTATGAAGAGGAAAGTTTTTTTTTAAAAAAAAACCCTTTATAATTGTATACAAATCTTTTATTTCCAGATCTTTGAGGACAACCCTTTAGGATCATTATGTCGGGGCATTCTGGATCTTGATTTATATACAGTGGGTATGTAGATGCTGGGCTCCAATATTTTTTGCTCCTTAAATTAGAATTAATGTAGATGCCATGGAAGAAAAAAATGTAGCTCTAATAGAAAACCTTAGGATCTTCCTCCTCTTCTTCTTCTCCTTCTTCTTCTCCTCCTGCTCCTTCTCCTTCCTCCTCCTCCTCCTCCTCCTGCTCCTCCTCCTCCTGCTCCTCCTCCTCCTCCTGCTTTTCCTCCTCCTCTTCCTCATGTAAGTTCTTCGTAAGGACAATACCATTGATTATCTTCTAACTAGCTTATGAAAGAAAGATCCAACCTAGAACCAAAGAGAAATTTCTAATCAGCGACTTACTTCCAGAAGGTATGGGTGTTCCATCAGTTTTTAAGAAGAGATTGGACAGCTATTTGTCCAGAATAATATAGGGTTTCCTGCTCGAGCAGGTGGTTGGATTAGAAGACCTTCAAAGTCCCTTTCAACTCTGTTATTCTGTATTCTCTGTACTCCACCTCTGCATAGATTTTTGACCTGTTTACCTTAGTAGCATAGCTTTTCCTTATCATGTTTGCGATTCAAGAGGGTGAACAATGCTTTCCAAGCTAATAAAGGCAATCCCCATGAAGAAACTTTTGAAGGCACGATAGAAAAGATACAGTTGGAATTTCATGGCCTAATAAAGCAGGCCCAGAGGCCTTGTAGAACACTTCGGCTAAAGGAATGTGGAGTAAATTCCACATTTTTTCTCATTTTCAACAGTGAAAATGCCTCAAGGAAACCACGGGAGGAGTTTCGTCTTTGTCCTGGAGCCCAAGAATCCTGAAGACCCCCCCATTGAGTTCGCCACCGATAAGGTAGAAGAATGGTTTGAGTGGTTTCAGAGCATCAGAGAAATCACCTGGAGAACTGTTGAAGAGGTAGGTGTCAAGCCTGCAGCTATCTTGTCTTTTGGATCTCAGGCCTGCCACACTTTCTATTATTCTGCTATGCATTTTCTATTGTGGGAAAATGGGAGGGGGGATTGTAAGGAGTGAGATGCTATGTAGCCATAACAAAATTCTTTCGAGAAAGCCAAGGTCATCCTTTGTTTCTGCACCCCTGTACCTGACCGGAATTGGATGGGTGGAACTGCCAGCATGGCGGTGGGAGATTGGACCATGTGATGGACTTGTGGGTGTGGGGAAAAGATCTTGAACTTTCAACTGGGTGGGAAAAACCGGGAAGCTTTCAGATTCAGGTTTTCCCAGATGTGCCAACATGGCTCTCTTCATAAATTGGAACTTTGAGCAGTACTTTGCCTTAGACTCTGCTTTACTTTTGGATGCTATTTGGAAACCTGACAGTAGGAACTCTGGCCCCTCGCTAAGCACTACTCACCCATTCAGTTTAGTCTCCGAGCTTTGTTAGTTTATGTTAGTAAACTAGTAAAATTATTGCTCAAGCGTTTAGTCTTTTGGCTCAAAGATCAGTTTTCCAGCCAGTTACACGGCTAACCAAAAGTCTGAGTAGAGATTCTCCTTTACAGACTTATTTTCCTTAGAAGTAATCCTCAATTTACGGCCACAATTCGGGCTAGAATTTCTGTGGCTAAACAACACGGTCATTAAGTAACTCGCGCCTCATTTTGCGGCCTTTTTTTTTTTTGCCACAGTCGATAAGCAAATGATTGCAGATTAAATGAATCATACGGTCGTTACACAAATCTGGCTTCAAAACCCTCATTGACTTTGCTTGTTGGAAGCCAGCTGAGAAGGTCGTAAAAGATGATCACATGACCCTGGGATTATGCAACCATCTGGTTGCCAGGGGTTTGAATTTTGATCACATGACCTTGAGGATGCTGCAGTGGTTTTAAGTGTGAGGACTGGCTGCAAGTCACTTTTTTCATGTAAGTTTGAATAGCAATAGCCCTTAGGCTTATATACCGCTTCACAGTGCTTTACAGCCCTCCAAGCAGTTTACAGAGTCAGCCTCTTGCCCCCAACAATCTGGGTCCTCATTTTACCAACCTTGAAAGGATGGAAGGCTGCGTCAACCTTGAGCCGGTTAGGATTGAACTCCTGGCAGCGGGCAGAGTTAACCTGCAATACTGCATTCTTAACCACTGCACATCAAGGATGGATGGACAGATGATCGAAAGAAGGAAGAGCAATAGCACTTAGACTTATATACCACTTCACAGGGCTTTACAGCCCCTCTCTACGCAGTTTACAGAGCCAGTATATTTCCCCCAACAATTTGGCTCCTCATTTTACCAACCTCAGAAGGCTGAGTCAACCTTGAGCTTGGTGAGATTCGAACTGCCAGATTGCAATCAGCTGGCAGTCAGCAGAAGTAGCCTGCAGTTCGGCACACTAACCACTGCACCACCACAGCTATGAATAGTCATTAAACGAATGGTTATAAGTCGAGGACTACCTGTATATGGTTCAACATCACACAACTGTCCTTCAATTGCTCTATTATTCCAAATTTTACCCCCAATTGTCATTCTCATCCCACAAGGGCAGCATGGCATTTCTGACAGTTAAACTAATCAGGATACCTGGAAATCAAATAGTAGGAACATTTTTATGTTTTGGGATGATTGACAGGGAGTTGTTCTTTTTTTTAAAAAAAAAGAAGGTAAAAAGTTCAGTGTGATTTAATCGTTGGAGATATTAGTTAAAATATTGGGAGATCTTGTGACAGGATTTCAGTAGAATCCAGCCTAAAGTTGACGTCCACTGAGTGATTTTGTGAGATTTCTTTTCCTATTAGGTGTCATGATCTAATGTATACTCTCTAAACTTCGCTTTTTTAATTACATTTTAAAACAGAAAACTTTAAAAGGATACTTGGAAAAGAAGCAGTTAATTGCCATGGAGTTATCTGACTTGGTGATCTATTGCATACCAACGAGCAAAACCAAAGACAACCTTGGTAAGCCATTTTTAACCCAACGGTTGGCTTGCTAAATCCAAAACAATATTTGTTGTTTTTAGAGAGGAGAGGTGATCTTCAAAACAAACTCTTTGATATTTGCATATTTTCCAATTTTGCAAACTGGGGAGATCTGCAATCTAATGGGTTTTGGAAAGGTCCTTCTAACTATGATGTCTAAACATCCATGGCACAATTTCTTCCTATTTGAAGTGAGATGCAGGGGGAAATTGCTGCATAAGCCATTGGAAGTCATCTCACTGTCTCTTTTCCGCCTCGATGTAGGGTGGGATCTATTTTGCAAACTTCTGCCACCAGCATATTAATTTTGCAATTTAATTTTAATTTAACTGAAGGCAGCAAACGTATCTAACTCACATTTTTTCTCTGGAGTGAGTTGGGCTGAGAGTGATGGGCTGGCCCAAAGTCACCCACCTGGTTTTCATGCCTAAGGTGGGACTCGAACTCACAATCTCCTGTTGATTGGCCCAAAGTCACCCACTGGGCTTTCATGCTTAAATTGGGACTTGAGCTCACAGTCTCCTGGTGATTGGCCCCCAAGTCACCCACCTAGCAGTTGTTGGAAGAAATATCCATCTGGGTTCAGTTCCAAGTGGGGGGAAAAGACACTGGATTCATGGACGTTTCTTGGAAAGAAGATTTATTGATGGTGAACAGGATCACAAGGCTTGAGATCCTGGGCAAAAAAGAGCAGAGATGCTGAGGGTGCCTGGGTTTTATGTCCTTTGTTGGGCTTTGAATTTGAGCTTGTGTTCTGATTGGTTGTCAGACTCCCATGGGGCCATGCAGGGGTAGCTTTGTAGGTTGTCTTTTGAGTCCCAGGCTTGGTTGAGCCTTGCTGGGTGATGATGTAAAGAAAGGGATTTGGGATTCCTATTATGGCTCTGCCTGAAGGAGGTAGATCTTTGTTATGTAGAATAGACTGGCTCAGACCGTAATGGCCCATTGACAAAGGTGGTGGTGGGATGAGTTTCAGCCTCCCTTTTAGCGGGAAATATTCTGCCATTTTAATATTTCCTAAAATATCTCATTTTCCTAGGAGAGGGGTGAGTGCCCATTTCCTACACTTTCCTGGCTAAAGTAGCATTACTACTTACTATCCTGGCGCTTTGGCCATTAGGATAAATTGAGTCTCCTATTGCAACTCTGCAGTAAGTAACTGTATATTTATGAAATTGCTTTTTCCTGCACCTTCTTTTTGTAGATAATCCTGATTTCAAAGAAATTCGCTCTTTTGTGGAAACCAAAGCAGAAAGTATTGTCAAGCAGAAACCATCTGACCTCCTGAAGTATAATCAGAAGGGACTGACTCGAATTTATCCCAAAGGGCAGAGAGTGGATTCCTCAAATTATGACCCTTTTCGCTTCTGGTTTTGTGGGGTGCAGATGGTGGCTCTTAATTTCCAGACACCAGGTAAAACAAAAAGGCAAACTTCTCATTCACTTCGCAACCTCCTGAAATGATCCCACTGAGTGTTGAGAGAGAGGGGGGAGGGAGGGAGAATGCTGAATATCTGTTAGTTTTGAAATTTTCGGAGTATAAGACGCACCTAGCTTTTGGGGAGGAAAACAGGGGGGGGGGAATCTGCCTTTGCTTCCTTGCAGCAAACAGCAAACAGCCTGTTTCAGCAGCACAGCCTGATTAGCACAAGCAGCTGATTGTTGGTTGGATCAGCCTCCCGACCATCAGCTGTTTCAGGCTGCAGGGATTGCCATAGCCTATGGCAGGGGATCAGAATGGACGGAAAATGGGGCGCATGGAGGCCGAAAACGTGGCACACAGATGCCAAAAATGGGGTGCGGAGGTCGAAAATGGGGTGTGTGTGGAGGCAGCAATAGGCATTGGCAATCCCTGCAGCCTGAAACAGCTGATGGTCGGGAGGTCGATCCAACCAACAATCAACTGCTTGTGTGCTGAAGCTAAAAATGAAACAGGCTGTTTGCTTTTTGCTGCAAGGAGGCAAATTGCTGTGAGGCAGAGGCCAAAGGATGGGGGCTGGTGGGTGGGGCTACATTTGGTGTATAAGACGCACCCAAATTTTCACCCTCTTTTAGGGGGAAAAGTGCATCTTATACTCTGAAAAATTCAGTAATTTGTGTTTCTATGAAATATAAGCTGTATGTTCTCTATCCAATTTTGAAGTCATTATCTTCTTAAAATGAGAAGCTGGATCAGTTTTTTTGTGGCTTCTATACAATCAGGTTTTTTGAGGACTGAACTAATTCTATGTTATACTACAGTATAGATTTTCCCCGTATGTTCATTATCATTAAGGTTTTCTTTCCTTCAGCGTTTAATCATCGACACATACATATATATGTAGTTTTTTTATTGCCACATCGCTGATGTATTTTGTTACCCATTTGTAACTAAAGAAAAAAGTTTTCTAAAAATCCAAACCATACTGTTAGCAGTTCCAGTAAGTGGCAAACGACGTTTGTCATATTTCACTGAAATGTAATATTTCAGGAAACAAGGAAGTGCAGGTTTATCCCCAGATGCATTCAAACCTGACAGTTCTCAGTTGCCAGCGTTAATAGTTTTTTATTCAGTGATTCACCTAATAATTGCAGTGATTTGCTTCAAGAGCAAAAAAAAAAAGATCCTAAAATCTGGCACTATTTAATGATCATCTCATTTAGAGATCAGAGCTCCAGTCCTTCTTCTTGTCACATGTTGACGACTACCTGCCTATTATAGTTCTTTCATTTCCATTGAGAAGGACGATGGCTGCATCTTCTTGGGAAGTACCCCATACTTGTTCAATTGTTTCGCATTGCTCATTTTCGTCCTAAGTTGGTGTAGAAAAGCTCCACCCCCTTTTTATTTAGGAGATTTTGCTTTCCGTCAATCCTTCCCCTTGGTCAACCCTCTAACCGTCTGACTAATGTCCTTTTTTCAACCTCCCCGTTCCAAATATTCTCCTCAGATAAATACATGCAAATGAATCAAGCGTTGTTCTCACTGAACGGTTGGACTGGCTTCGTGCTTCAGCCGGAAAGCATGAGAAATGAGGCCTATGACCCCGTGCCAAATGAATGCAAGAAGAAGCTGCAAATGATTTTGACCGTGCGGGTAAATGTTTCCCCCCAAGCATGAATGGCAGACAAGGAACATGTGTGTGTGTGTGTGTGTGTGTGTGTGTCCATAAGAGGTTTTCCTTTGAATTAATACTTGGCAACTTTTGTTAGATTAGGGCTTCTGCAAATACTGCTGAAGGACTGGAGCCATTTCATGGGCTGAGGGAAGAGCTTTTGTGGTATCTGCCAACAGCCTGTGGTTTTTATGCCCAAGATAGCAACAAATTTTAGTCTTAACATGTGAGCCGGGGTCGGCAACCTTAAACACTCAAAGAGCCAAAAAGGTCCTAACCGGAAGCCCCCCCTTTCAATTCTGGAGCCAACCGCAAGTCCGGTTTCCCCACCATAGAGTCTCCTCCTAGCACGGTGTCCTTTTTCTTCTACCTGTCCTAAATGAAAGCCCTATCAATTGTGGAGCTGACCAGAAAACCCGCCCCTTGCCATAGAGTCTCCTCCTGCCATGCCCTGCTTCCCCCCCCTCCAACTGGAAGCTCCTTTCCAAATTGTGGTGCCAACTGGACAGGGAGCCACAGCAGAGGGATGAAAGAACCACATGCAGCTTCAGAGCCGCGGGTTGCTGACCTTTGATGTGGGCAAACAAATTATGAATTACTGTACTTATTGGGCCTCTGTCATCAAAGCACCACACTTTCCAAGGATCTGCTCAAATGTCAGCCATCAAGTTGATTGTCACCTTTCTAGTTATATGTTTGCTGAACCAAAATTGGCTTTTTGTAAAATCATCCTCATTAGATTCTGCGATTGTTCTGACTACTAAAACTATGGCATACTTTGCCATAAGCAAGTTTCCTTGCTTAGATTTCTTGAATAATTTTTCTTAGAAGAGAACATTTGCAGCTCAGATTTGAACTGTGGGGTCCCTGATGCTCTCTGAGCTTGGTGGTTTTCTTGCAGATGTTTCATTACCCAACTCGGTAACATCATCAGTGCTAGAAGCAGAGGTGGTATTCAGTAGGTTCTGAGCACTTCTGGAGAACCGGTAGCAGAAATTTTGAGTAGTTTGGAGAACTGGTAAACACCACCTCTGATTGGGCCTGCCCCCATCTATTCTCTGCCTCCCGAGTCCCAGCTGATCGGGAGGGAATGGGGATTTTGCAGTAACCTTCCCCTGCCATGCCCACCAAGCCATGCCCACCAAGCCACATCCACAGAACCAGTAGTAAAAAAAATTGAATCACACCATTGGCTAGAAGATAGTCAAGTTTGCTCTCATTTTATATATCAGTGGCTTTCCCTGTCACTATTGGTGGGGTTGGTGTTTTCTTCTTGGTAGTTTCTTGATTAGGCTGTTGCTTATTGTTTCTGATTGTATGTCTGACTTGATTGGGGTAAACTGAAGAAACCTCACTTTCTTCTAGCACTGATAATGTTACCTAGTTTAGTAATGAAACGTCTGCAAGAAAACCACCAAGCTCAGAGATCACCAAGGACCCCACAGTTTTTATCTGCCTGTTATAGGGTAGTAGTAGTATAACCTCTATTATTCAAATGCTCGGTGTGATTAATAAATTTAAATTATTACAAAAATCTGTTTTTGACAAAGCCCAAGCAGCTTCAGCGCTTAGCTAAACTGGAATCAATGGATGTGATTGAATCTTTGCTGTTGAGCTAGTTGTGCCTTAGGTAATTGGAGGAAGAAGCTGTTAAATTATTATCTGGTTTGAGTAGCAGCTTCTGGATAGGTGCACCAGTAATTCAGTATGATTTGGAATAATTTGAATATTGTCTGCTGCCTTGAAACAGGTCATTGCTGCCCGACATCTTCCCAAGACTGGCAGAAGCATTGCACGCCCATTTGTAGAGGTGGAGATCTGTGGGGCTGAATATGACAACAACAAGTTCAAGACAACTGTTGTGAGTAAGTACTGTTTGCTGCTCTTTAAAAGTTGGACTGCACCGTGGAAGAGGGTAGAGGCGGAAGGAATATCTAGTTTGAACATCCAAGAAGCAAACATAGACAGAGACGAAGATCTAAGAGGGGAACGTGGAAGGCAAGTCAAAAAAAAGGATAGCAATTAAAGTAGTGTAGTGGATAAGAGATGATGGATAGATGATTTTTTTTAATCATCTTGATTTGCTTTTCCTTCTCCCTCTCTGTTGCGATATACGTGCAGGTATGCATCTGCCATACTGTAACACGTATAGAACAGAAGCAATAATTAACCATATGATTAAATCAGTAAACTAAAAGCAATAATTGGCCATATGATTAGATCAGTAAGGCAAACTGTCCAACTCCAAGCGTTGATTAAATCAGTACCCTTAACACTAAGCAGATCAGCAACCACAGACTTGTAACTAAGCGCTGATTAAATCAGGGGTTACAACTGTTTAACTCTCAAACATTAATTAAGCATTGGATGTTTGCATGATGATAAAAGGTTTATTGACTATGAGTGTTCTTCAAGTCTACATGAGAGTAAATGAGTTACCATATACTGTAAGCTTGCACAATCATGATTGGTCCGCATTGGCTATGTGAATCCACCCCTCCCTTGTGTATGATCAATAAAAGAAGCCCCCAGACTTCGTTCTGGGTCGGTTTCGTCCCGAAGGAAATTCGTGTCCGAGTCTTCTTTCCTCATTGGCTTCATGAACCACCCGCGGAGAAATCGCATCTGGTGACCCCGACGTGATGATCCGCGTCGCCCACCTCATCTCACCCCCAGGCTAGGAAAAGCCTCGCACCCAGGGCCGGCCGTCAGCGAACGGAGCACCCTCCCATTTCGTGAGTATGAGGTCGGGTTTCTCGAAGGAACAGGTAGCGCACCTTCATGAACTTCGGGATATCTGTAAATTTTCTGGTGTAATTATTCAAGCGATGGGCAAGTCGCTTCCCGTTTTCCCCTCAAAAGCATTTAATTGACTTATTGACTTATGTCAAAAATCATTGTCCAATATACCCGGAAAAGGGGTCTTTAAAGCTCTCCTTATGGATAAAATTGGGCACCTACTTCCATGAGGAACCCCGAACCCCTCCGGGCATTTTAACAACATGGCGTTTGCTTATCAAATGCCTCCAAATTCATGAGGAGGGCCATTCCTCTTAAAACCATTAAGGAAATTAAAAATGCTCCTTCTCTGTATGGCATGCAATCCCCATACACCAGGGGTTTAGTTAGAAGTCTGTTGACTGGCTCCCCATTGAAGCTGTGGGGGAGGGAACCTTGTTTTCATGTTTTTCAGGCCTGGAAGATTTACTCTTCAGTTGAGTAAAGATTTTTTTCTTTTGGGGGAGGAGGAGAGTGTTGCCTTGTGTGTGCATGTATAAGATGAAGGAAATTCCTACTAAAGGTTTGCCTTCAACCTGAGTAAAACCCTCTGCACATCTATCTGGCCAACCTACTCGAAACCCGGCCTCTAGAAGGCAGTTTTCATTTAGATTTTATAACAAATTTGCTGATTTTCTGGCCACCATCAGATGAACTGAAGAGAAGTTCTACCTGAGTTTCTTCCCCAAAGCGATTAAGGAGTCCACAGGGATATGTTAGAAAGCTGTTAATAGTTGTCTTTTGAAAGAAAAGTAGAGCTCGAGCCCCACCCAGATGCAAATGATGTGTTAATAAAATATCTATATATCTTGCTCTTTAAAACTATGCCAGCGCTCTGCTGGGAGAGCTAGGGGTTTGGACCTTTAAAACTATGCCAGCGCTCAGCTGGGAGGACCAACCTGGAACTCTGGCCAATGCAAACAATGTGGACAAACATCTCTATACATTGTCTCTATAAATCTTGACCTTTAAAAATATGCCAGCGCTGCTGGGAGATCAAGATAGAAATGGAACATCCCAGGGAGAGCCAGATATTAACAATCTAGTGCTTAAGGAGATAGAATGGGCATAACTTCGAGCAAAAGTAAGAAATTTAGCAGGTAACGAGGTAAAGCCTGACTGAATGGGAAGACCTAGGTAATTGGACTTGATTACTTTGATGTAATGTCTGTTAAAAAAATTCTTAGGTGTGCATCTAATAACATGTAGAATTGAATTGAATTGATGGTGACATGTTTGATCAGCTAGCTAAATAAATAAATAAGCTTGGGCTTGAAGCTGTGGGGGAGGGAAGAGTAGTTAGGATTTAAGCTGCTCTCTGAGTTTCCCCACTGCTTGGAGAATGAGCCATAAGTTCTCCAAGGAAAGAAATTTGAAGATTTAAAGTGACAGAACCTCCTCCAGGCCTGAAAGTGTTGTTTCATGGTATGTGTGCATGTGTGTGTGTAATCATTTTCAGACCTGGAGGGAAGTTAATAATAGAAAATGGAGCTCATTGGCTTATGTACAGCTCCCTGAAATAATTGTAATAATTGCTTTGCATGAAGAATGAATGAAATGGGATTTTTGTATGTGAAATTGATTTACACAAGCAGTCTGATTGCAGTGCAAATGTATGTCAATGGTAAAAGTTGGTATGAATGTACTTTAATTTCTTTCATATAAAGAAACAATAAGTTGCAAGGTTATTTAATGATATGTGTGTGTATGCTTGTGTGTTATCATTTCCAAACCTGAAGGGAGGGTGAGATCCTCTAATAAATAAAATGAAGCTTGGTGGCTTGTGAAAAAGCTTCCTGAAATAGTTACATTGATTGGTTGGCATGAGCAAGCATGAGCAAGCATGATTGCAGTATGAATGTATATGTCCCCAATGCCCCAGAAAGTGATAACTGAAGAGATCCAAAGACCTGTGATTGCCTGCGTGAATCTCCCCCCCCCTTTTTTTCCCTCTGGGTCATTCTTTGGAGGGAAACAGGAAAGGTGGGGAGAGCGTGTGTGTCTGCTCATTTTTACAGTGAACGTGTGTATGAAATGCCCCCAGAGATACCTGTGAATGCCTCTGTGCATTCCCCCCCTTCTTTCCCTAATTCCTTTTGGGTATTGAAGGGCGGCTGAAGTTTTTCTGCTCATTTTAACCATTTTTTCCCTCTCTCTTCTGAGAAATTTGGAGTAAATGGGTGACTTGCTCCTTCACCTTTACCTTTTACTGTTATCTTTTCATCTATAAAAGTTATGCAATTGCATTTCCTTTTCTGCTCTGAATACAATTTTGATTTTTTCTCTTTTCCTTCTGGAACTTTTTGAGGTTTAAAATGCTTAATTAAACCTATAAACAGAAATGATTTTGAGATATTTTGCTTACATTTGTAAATGTTCTAACATACTTGTTGAGAATTTGCTTCCATCTGAATGAAATCTAATATTTTGGAGCGTTCAAGTACCTCTTTTTTAATTGCATTTTTTTTTAAAGCTATTTTTCTTCCCTTTCTCTTTTACACCTGAGTGCAATTTTAAAAGCTTGTGAGTCAAGGTACTCTACCTTATGATATTTTGTTTGTTTGTTTGCAACACAAGTTGTTGTCTCTTTTGAAAATTTACTCATCTTACTGCAAAAGTGTTTCAATCATAGAAGCAGTGGGAATGTCCTGTTCCATGAAATTTACATCATTTACATTGTCTGCCTTCTGGAATAATGTTTGGATTTCCACATTTGGACAGAATGGGTGAGATTCCACAACATGGGACTGTGTCTGTATAGAACTGTATATTTGGCCTCTCTTTTTCTTCACCTAAGACACAAAGGACTGCTAACTCTTGAATTGGCTGCTGGTGATTGCATTCTGATAAAACCTGACATGAGGAGAAAAAACTTACCCAAGCCTGGGACAGACTCTACCTGACTGACCACTCTTATCAGCAAGCTAAGCTTAATGCCATCCAGCAGATATGAAAGAATGGACTCTGAGATGGAGAAGTAAAGACCAAAAGACTTTCTTTTATCCCCAGAAGACTATAGGGGAGGGTGAAAATTGATCCTAAAGTTCTCTTTCTTTGCTTTCTTCACAGAAATTCATTGTTAGGTTTCTTTCTTTTCTCATTTATATTGTAATCAGTTTAATGTATTCATGTAAGAATTGTATTTTGAGAATGATAGCACAGCAATTCTGAACACCTTGGATTTATGTCTAGTGGGAGGGAAAGTTTGTCAAAAATGTCTGTATTTTCTGTATTGTAGAAGCAGCTACGCACGCACACACACACACACACACACACACACACAGAGAGAGAGAGAGAGAGAGAAGAGCCTATTCAGAATTAGATTGAAACTATCTCTTCCACACACAGTTTTTGCACATTAGCTAAACTCAATTTGGCCTCACTAAAATAAAAGCCAGGGCAGGTTGAAGAACCATCCCTTTTAAAATGGGCAGCCTATACCTTAAAGGGAAAGCAAGGCTGTGAATTTCTGCTTGTTTAAAACCTGTCTGGAAGCTCATATAAAGTGATATCTGAAACTAATTGGCATGGAAAATTGGATACTGTAAATTTCTTTCCAGAAATTTGTACCCTCGTTGCTAGACCTTCATGGTTGAAAGCTAAACACATGTGCATTCCACTCACATGTTTTGAAGAGAAAACAAAAGAAAGGGGAGTATGTAGGAAATTTAATCTTACAAATTGCTGTCTTCAAATTGATTCAACTGGCAAGGTTGTGGCCAATCTCAGTTGCAGAAATTGGTTCACGTACCCGTGCAAAAGTGGACAGGATTAATGGATGATGCAGGCTTCCTGGGAGGAATTTTTCGCAATTGGAAACAAGCCGCCTTCATGGCAGGCATGGCGCTCCTAGGGTTTCTCCTTTTACCCTGTTTAATCCCAGTGCTCCGAATCATCATTCAGTCCACAGTAGAAAGTATGACACAGGACAAAAACATTAACACAGCAATCTTTGATTCACAACACAAAGCCCTGCTAACAGCATTCTCTGATGAAGACCCAGAGAAAAACGATACTCCCTTCTGACTCCTCAAAATTTAAAACAAAAGGAGGAGATGTTGCGATATACGTGCAGGTATGCATCTGCCATACTGTAACACGTATAGAACAGAAGCAATAATTAACCATATGATTAAATCAGTAAACTAAAAGCAATAATTGGCCATATGATTAGATCAGTAAGGCAAACTGTCCAACTCCAAGCGTTGATTAAATCAGTACCCTTAACACTAAGCAGATCAGCAACCACAGACTTGTAACTAAGCGCTGATTAAATCAGGGGTTACAACTGTTTAACTCTCAAACATTAATTAAGCATTGGATGTTTGCATGATGATAAAAGGTTTATTGACTATGAGTGTTCTTCAAGTCTACATGAGAGTAAATGAGTTACCATATACTGTAAGCTTGCACAATCATGATTGGTCCGCATTGGCTATGTGAATCCACCCCTCCCTTGTGTATGATCAATAAAAGAAGCCCCCAGACTTCGTTCTGGGTCGGTTTCGTCCCGAAGGAAATTCGTGTCCGAGTCTTCTTTCCTCATTGGCTTCATGAACCACCCGCGGAGAAATCGCACCTCTCTTTCTCTTAAAGCAGTTTTCTCAACCTTGGCAACTTGAAGATGTCCGGACTTCAACTCCCAGAATTCCCCAGCCAGCGAATGCTGGCTGGGGAATTCTAGGAGTTGAAGTCCGGACATCTTCAAGTTGCCAAGGTTGAGAAACACTGTCTTAAAGCATAGCAATTAAAAGTATTGAAGCGGGCAAGAGACGATGGATGATTTATTTTCTTTTATGTTGTTATCAACTAGTTATAAAAATAAGAAAGGTGGGTTATAAATAAATTAAATAAATAACTAACAAACATTCGGCTGGTAGGATCCGAGAGAGTCTCTTTTTGCTGTGGTCCCCGCCCTTTGGAATATTCTTCCGCTGGTGGTGAAGTGTGTCCCCCACATTCCTCGCAATGTGGAAGAGCTTGAAAACTCAGCTTTTTTGGGTGGGGGTGCCATGTTGACTCACGGGGTAGAGAAGATCCCTAGCCTCACATCACCCATCATCTTTGTTTAATCTTTCCATTTAATTCTCCTAATTCTAATTGATGTAAGAGAAGGAGTCGCAGAACATGGAGGTGGTGTTCAAAAAGGGATCAACCTAGAATCTGTGAAGATTGGTATATAAGTGCTTTTACCCTTCCTCCTTCCTTCCTTCCTTCCTTCCTTCCTTCCTTCCTTCCTTCCTTCCTTCCTTCCTTCCTTCCTTCCTTCCCTCCCTCCCTCCCTCCCTCCCTCCCTCCCTCCCTCCCTCCCTCCCTGTGGTTAGAATGCAGTATTTCAGGCTAACTCTGTCCACAGCCAGCAGTTCAATCCTGACCAGCTCAAGGTTGACTCAGCCTTCCAGCCTTTTGAGGTTGGTAAAACGAGGAGCCAGATTTTTGGGGGCAATAGGCTGACTCTGTAAATTGCTTAGAGGGCTGTGAAGCGATATATACTGTAAGTCTTAAGTGCTAGTGCCAGTGCTAGAATAAATGGCTGAACCACAGTGCTTGATTTGGTATTCAGATTTTCAAGCCAGTGTGTGGACTCAAGCATATAACACAACATACATTTTCTTACAGATGACAATGGCCTTAATCCAGTTTGGGTACTCCAGGAGCAAGTGAAATTTGAAATTTATGACCCCAGCATAGCATTTCTACGCTTTGTGGTCTACGAAGAAGACATGTTCAGCGACCCCAACTTCTTGGCACACGCGACTTTTCCAATCAAAGGAGTCAGATCAGGTGGATATCAAATATAACCAGATTATATTCATCTTCAGATTTCTATAACATGTCTGACTGAGGCTGAAAGAGAGAGAGCTTGCTATCTTAGCTCAGTTGCTTGGGCTGAAAGTGAGAATAGAATTGCATGGCAATCTTCGCTCTGCAAGTTTTACCAGTGACGTCTCAAACACTTTCTCAACTCTTTTTTTTTTTACCTATGGAGTAAAGCACTCTCATAACACTATTTCCTTTTCAGTTTATCAGGATGTGAATCTTAAGTACGAACTTGATTGTTCTTGCTTGAGAGGTTTAAATACAGCCAGGTTTTGTTATTGCATTGGCCAGCTAATTGAGGATTTTTTGTGGGAGGACGGGTGGGAGGGGGGCTATACCACATCTAGGGCTCAGTGGCTAAGACGCTGAGCTTGTCGATCAGAAAGGTCGGCAGTTCAGCGGTTCGAATCCCTAATGCCGCGTAGCGGAGTGAGCTCGCATGACTTGTTCAAGTTTCCGCCAACCTAGCAGTTCGAAAGCATGCAAAAATGCAAGTAGAAAAATAGGAACCACCTTTGGTGGGAAGGGAACAGCGTTCTGGACACCTTTGGCATTTAGTCATGCCAGCCACATGACCACAGAGATGTCTTCGGACAGCGCTGTCTCTTCGGCTTTGAAACGGAGATGAGCATCATCCCTTAGAGTCAGGAACGACTAGCACATCTGTGCGAGGGGAACCTTTACCTTTATACCACATTTAGGGGCCTAGAAGCTAAAACATACGAAGAACGACAGCAGGAACTAGGTATGTCTAGTTTACAACAAAGATGATTAAGGCACTAGAGGCTAAAACGTATGAAGACGGTTGCTGGAACCCACTTTAATGAAAAGAAGGACCATGATAGCAGTGCTCCAATATCTCAGGGGCTGCAAAAAAGAAGAAGGAGTCAAACTATTCCCCAAAGCACTTGAAGGCAGGACAAGAAGCAATGGATGGAAACTAATCAAAGAGAGAAGATGCAACTTAGGACTAAGGACACATTTCCTGAGAGTGAGAACAATCAGTGGAACAAATTGCCTTTGGAAATTGTGGGTGCCACAACACTGAAGGCTTTTAAGAGACAAGACAGCCATTTATCAGTAATAGTTTAGGTCTACGAGAACATGGGGGTTGGATTACATGAATCTCCACGGTCCCTTCCAACTCTGTTGCTGTTACATCTGAACTTTCCTCCTGCTAAAAAATAGATAAAATTGTCTGGATAGCTTCTATTCTTCTTTTGCTTTTGACCTCTTGCAGAAGTGCAGATCTCTTGTGGCTGCTTGTGGTTTTTTCCAGCTCTGGGGCATGGGATTGTCTTGCGATCCTTCACGATGCCTTCTCTTTCCTGCTGCTTCCTAGTAAACTCTGTCCTTTCAAGATAAGAACAGGTGAGCCTCAGTCTGTCCCCTCAGGTGTGCAAGTCTGAGACTGCCTGGAAATGTCCATTAAAAGGCTTTTAATCCTACCCTTTTAGGTTATCGGTCAGTCCCCCTCAAAAACGGATACAGCGAAGACATAGAGTTGGCTTCTCTTCTAATATATTGTGAAATGCAGCAGATCTTGGTAAGTGGACATCTAATTCCACCTGTCAGTAGCTGGTAAAATCCAAGGGAAATAACATTTTGGTGAAGTATTGGTGCGCTTGCCACCTTGAATCTCTCTCTCTATAAAAATGGCTGTGTGTGTGTGTGTGTGTGTTCCAGCATAACTCTGGAACGACTCCAGCAATTTCAACCAAACTTGGTATACAGATGACTGGAAAAAAATACTGTGAGGGTAAGACAACCCTAACACCGCTCGGTGTGTGTTCTGTTAACATACAGCCTGTTGTGCCTTAAAATGTCTTCTACTGTATTGCCGGAAAATGTCTTCTACTGTACAGCTCAGTGGAGTTGCCATAGTAACAGCTTCACAGTGCTCCACAAGGGGGCTCCCTCTGGTAGGGGGGAAAATCCAACATTAGAAATTACATTTGCTCTGGACATTTTCTCCCTATAAATATCTGGGCAACGGCAGGTTATCAACTAGTTATTTATAAAAATTAAGAAAGATGGGTTATAAATAAATGAAATAAATAAAAGTGGTGTTCAAGGGGGGGTCAGCCTAGAATCCCTACAAGACACAAACAAACTAAGCTCCCTTTAAATCCATGGATGGACCCTTATCTAACTCGAAGCAAGTGCTAAATGTTTGTTTGAGAAGATTCCTGCGCATAGGCTGTTTAGCAATAAATCGGTATGATTGCACCTTCATGTGTGACCTGGTCTTTCACGTTTGGCAACTGCCCAGGGTAAATGAATGAATGAATGAGTGGGTGGGTGGGTGGATGGATAAACAAACAAGCAAGCAAACACATTGCGCTAAAGATGCTTTTTCAAGAGGCAACTGGACTTTCTGGGTTTTTTTTTTTTGAAGACCTTTCGCTTCTCATCCAAGAATCTTCTTCAGCTCTGGCTGGATGGTGGGGAATGGAAGAATTGATACGCCTTGCAGACAAAGCTGGTCCTCTGCATCCTTTTAGCGAGTCGTTAAGGCCACCTTCAGGTTTATCTGTGTCGCCAGGGTTACCCAAGTAGTGCAAATGGGCGTGGTGTCTTCTTGAAACTGCCGAAAGGACTGCGTTGTAGATTGGAGATAGTTGATGTCACATTTCTCACCCTCTCTTGAGAGGGGGGGCTGTTCAATTTTCACCTAGAAGGCCTCTTTGACCCCCTCTTTCAATCCAGTGGTCCTCTCTGTCTGTGGAATTTGCTGTCTTCAAAAGAGTGGCCTCTGTCTTTCAAATGCAGATGGTCTGCTGAATCTTCTCCTGATGGGTTTGTTCTCCTATGCTGTGCCATGCGGTTTATGAAGTAGTTGTCCTTTGGGACAACCATGACTTGAGTGACTGAGAATCTCCATAGACATAAATAGATTGAACCTTAAATTTGTTCGTTCAGTCGTTGGATTAGTTTCAGGAGTGTGAAGATCTGTCCGTGAATCTCAAAGACTCTGTGCCCAATCTTTCCTTGCACAGCACCTCATTTGAAAAATATTGACATGGCAGCTTTCCAAGATAGATAAGGTCTGTGGTCATAAATATTCCTTTAAGACTGTTGGCCAGGCCTTGGCTGAATGTGAATGAGAGGAATTCACGTTCGTTTAATAAGAGGGGTTTTGTCAGGCCCAGGACTCTGCCTCGTGCTTTTTGAGGAAGCCTAGGTCAGAACATTGCTTGAGCAGCAGACCCTATAACAGCAAAGCTATAAAAGAACATAAAAAGAACTATAAGTGTGTTCATGTTGATTTGTTTTAAAATAAAAAGTTCCTGCCTTTCCAGGAGTGACTCAATCCAGCCAATGTCTGGTATGACTTAATAGCAAAAATTGAGATGACTGAAATTTGCATCCACACAATTCTTAAAACCACCTCTGGCTTCGTCCATCAAATCTTGATTTTTGCTTCCCTGTCAGTTGTGTTCTAATGTTGCCTACACTCTTTCTTTTTCTCCTCTAAAGGAAAGCGAGGAAGATCTGTATTCCTCCTTTCGGCAGCTGCGTCAACGGCAAGCAGAACTGAACAATCAGTTGTACGACACCCAGCGAAACGCCCGGGGTACCAGTCGGGATGCTTTGCTGAGAGAGTTCAGCGCAAACGAGGGGCAACTGCAGCTCTATCAGGAAACCTGCAACAAGAGGTATGTGCCAGGCCCAAGGAACCAAGAACGACACCAGAAGTTACTTCACAGTAGTTTGTTTATTGTTGCTTGCCTATAGACAAAATCTTGCCAGACTAAAGCCCAAATCTCCATAATCTTTGGATATACCATGTGAAAGGTTAGGGAGCGTCCTCCCTGGTTCTCTTCCTGCATGCCAGGTATTCAGATTGACTTGTCTCTTTCTTAAAATGATCCTCTCTGTCCTGCAACTCTATTCCACATCTGATCACTGTATGTTGGGAACCACAGCGACGATTGAGGGATCCTCAAAGAACTTGATTAAGTAACTGAAAGAAGTGGGAATAGAATTGAATCCGAAATGACTATCCGTACTGGAAGTCAACTAGATAACAAATTCTGTTAGTCTATCCTTAGGAGAACACTCAATTCAAAGTCACTATTTTCAGAAAGCCAGAAAATACCATGCTTTATTTGCAGCTTTGTATTCTGCTACTAGTTGGTGGTTCGAATTCCTAGCGTTGCGTAACGGAGTGAGCTCCCATTACTTGTCCCAGCTTCTGCCAACCTAGCAGTTCGAAAGCACGTAAAAATGCAAGTAGAAAAATAGGAAGCACCTTTGATGGGAAGGTAACAGCACTCTGGCCAGCCACATGACCACAGAGACGTCTTCGGACAGCGCTGGCTCTTCAGCTTTGAAGCAGAGATGAGCACCGCACCGCAGAGTCGAGAATGACTAGCACATACAGTATGTGCAAGGAGAACATTTAGCTTTACCTTATTCCACTGCACTCCATATTGAGATGCTTATTAAAGACAGGAGTAAGCATTTAAATAAAAAGATTATAAAACCAATCAGGCACCTGGATGGAATTCAGTCCAGGTCATCGTTGATGAACGACTCAAATGATGTGGTTTCTCCCACTAGCATTGGTCAGATGGTCCTGTGGGCTTATTTTGGCTGTCTGAACTGCCTTTGGTACAATAAGCTTGTTATATTGCAGTTGTTATTTGCTGTTTTTGGTGTTGTTTAAATTGCGTGCACTAGCTTATGTTGCTTGTCAAGTGGCTCATTATATAAAACGAATACATACGTAGAATAGCTTGGAACTTCCAAAGTGTACAGTGGCATCTGCAAATTTATCTCCTACCAATTTATTACTCCATTTCTACTTTGAATTATTTGCATTTAAATAGTTTTAAGAAATCACCGTGCTAAGGAAGAAGAGAGTCCATGCATGTTATGTTGCTTTTCTGATTTCTTTTCCCCTCTGCTTTCTTTCAGAATGAGAGAGAAACGAGTTAGCAACAGCAAATTCTATTCTTAGAAATCGGAGTTTCCTTTGACGGGTTATACCTAAAAGTGCCCGGTAAGAGCCCCTAACTTGCCCTGAAAATATTGCTTAGATTAGAAGCTCTGTGTCTTGGAAGATGTCAAAAAGCAATTTCCTAACAGATTTTTCCATTTTCAGTGAGAAGAGGTTCTAGCTTTATTATCTTATGTTCCAAACAAAACATGTATATAGAGTGGGTAGATTAAAAAATATCAGAATAACAAAGTTGGAGGGGCCTTGGAGGACTTCTAGTCCAACCCTCTGGTCAAGCAGGAGACCATTCTAGACAAATGGCTGTCCATTCTCTTCTTTAAAATCTCCGGTGAGATTTTTCTCACAGAGAGGAAACTTCCTAAATTTTAGGTTTGATCTCTCCTTCATTAGTTTCCATCCATTACTTCTTGTTCTGCCTTCACATGCTTTGGAGACTAAGTTATAGATTTTTATATAGCACTAAACACTATTTTATCTTTTTTTTAAAAATCATTAGTGGTCCGTGGGATTTAAAGTTATGAATTTAATGGTCCCTGAGGTCCGAAAGGTTGGCAGCCCTTGATCTAGTCCAACCCCCCACTCAAGCAGACCCGACACTGTTTTTGACAGATGGCAGTCCAGTCTCTTCTTGAAAGCTTCCAGTGATGAAGCTCCCACAACCTCTGAAAATCTGAAGTTGAGCCTTTTCCTCTCTGTGTCAGCCACTCAAATATTGGAAGACTGCCTATTGTCTGTCACCCCCTATTCTCTTTGTTAGTCTAGACCAGTGTTTCTCAACCTTGGAGACTTGAAGTCCTGTGGACTTCAAGTCCCAGAATCCCCCAGCCAGCTGTGCTGGCTGGGGGATTCTGGGAGTTGAAGTCCACAGGACTTCAAGTCTCCAAGGTTGAGAAACACTGGTCTAGACATACCCAATTCCTGCAACTGTTCATTGTACTGTGTTTTAGCCTCTGGCTTCCTAATCTTAATTCCTTATTTTAGTTTCTCTTCTGTGCGCTAATTCTCAAATCTCAGCACTTTTTTTTTTTTTGCATCATGGTGACCAAAATTGGATGCAGTATTCCAAATATGTCAAATCAGTAAACTTGAACACTGCATATCCACGACGGGGTCCAAACTTCCTTTTTAAAACAAACTAGAACCCTAAACATAAACTTTTAAAAACATAACATGTATTTTTTTCCCCAAACCTAAAGAAACTCAGCATTATCCTTTTCTTGTGCCTTTGCTAGGCGACTCTGTATCGCTTGCCTGATGTTTTCTGGGATAGAAGGCATCCACAAAGTGCCTCAACCGGATTAAACGTTTTTGAAATGACATCCTGAAGAGAAAAGAGAGCTTAAACCTACCTGTGCTGGATTATGGACCATTCCTGATTATTCCTATGCAAGATCTAGGAAAACAAAATATCAGAAAAGAAAAAAACAAGCAACTTTTTGTGTGTGCATGTTTTTTTTTGTTTTTTTTTTAAAGTTGTAAAATCCGTTTCGGAGTTACGAGGCTGGAACGTTATTTATTTTTAAATGTATGTGTACGTCAAAAGGAATGAGTGTATGTATAAGGCTGAATGGCACTAAATTTACAGAGATTTGTACAATTTTCGGGGATTAAAACATGTAAACCATAAATGTATATATTTTGACTTGGGTGACTTTGTAAAATGGCTATTTTTTTGGCAGGTTTGAAGGCCTTGGTACATATTAAAATGATTATCTCATTTTATTATTGAATTCACTTTTCTTCCAGTTTCGACTAGATAGATGATAGATAGATCAATAGATCGATCGATAGATTAGATAGAGACAGACAGACATAGATAGAAAGATATAGATAGAAAGATAGATTAGATAGATAATAGTGACAGACTAGATAGATATAGACAGAGGCAAGAGACTAGATAGATAGATAGATGATAGATAGATGATAGATAACCTGTACATCATATATACGTGTGTGTGTGTGTGTGTGTGTGTGTGTTGTATTTGTGCTGATAAATAAATAAAGGGAGACTAGTATAGATCTATTTCAAGCTATTTAGCTCTCATCAGCTAGCCATACCCTTACTGGGATTTGAACCTGTGCTGTATTACATATTAGGCAGTTGTGTTAACCACTAAGCCACAAGGGTCTCCTCCTTTATCAGCTGAGCCAGGGAAATAGGTATGTATATAGTGACACAACAATAAATAAAGGGAGACTAGTATAGATATTTATTTATCAGCACAAATACAACACAAATGTAACAAAGGCAACAGTAAAAATATTGGCTTTCTGTCTGGATGGTCTCTTGTGATGAGCTGATAGACAGAGAAAGAAAGCAGTATGCCTCCTCCCATATTTGGGCATACCAGGGGTTGTGACACTATATGTATGTATGTGTGTGTGTGTGTGTGTGTGTATATGTGTGTGTATATATATATATATATATATATATATATATATATATATATATATGTGTGTGTGTGTGTATATATACATACATACATACATACATACATACATACATACATACGTACATATATATATATATATATATATATATATATATAGCACTATATATACTATAGCACTATACACACACACACACACACAAAATAATAATAATTTCTTAATAATAAAACCAACCAGAAAGATTGAATAGCTTATCAGCTATCCCCAACTTTGTGGTCCAAAAATGTTTTTGAATACAGTCCTCATGTCTTCTAGCCAAAAGACAAGGATAATGGAAGTTACACAACAGTTTAGTGATGGGACGAGCCTTTGAGAAAAGCAAACTTGGCTCAATGATCTCCATTTCGACAGACATCCCAGTTTGTCCTACAGCTTTTATCCAATGGGCTGTAGGTTCTTCTAGAGTAGGAGTCAAACTGTTTAGAGAAGAGGTTAAGATAAATTATTATGGCAGAAATACTTACCTTCATCATGATAAACAGTTCCATTCACTTCAGGTCATCCAATACAGATTCAAAAGTATGCAACGTTTTATTGGAAAAAGAGCGATACAGACTGTATCAATAAGTACAAATGAATGGATGTGAAAACTAATTTAAAAAGCTGTACGTTTCGAGTATAAAATGTCCTTTCCTTAATGTCTACACTCTTCAAACTGTATATGGTGCACTTAACATGTTTTGATAAGTGTAACCTAGTATATATTTGCCTGCAGTTTGGAAGAGAACAAAGCTAGCAGTAAACCTTTAAAAAAATACCCCTTAAGAAAACCTCTAAGCCGACAGTTGCAAATGTTGCCAGCAGGGTCTCTTTGTGCGCGACCTTAACAAATTACTCTAGGTGATCTTTTATTGCCATGGATTCTAATCAATAAATAGAGAGAAAAATAATAAATAGGTCATAGAGAGTCTATTTCAATCCGAGACCCCCAGTTTTGAATGTAACACTGCAAGAAACCGTTGTGTTATAATTTAAAACCGATGAAAGTATAAATTCTTTATCCAACACTGAAATTGTGGCTGTGGTGGGTTTACAAAAACTACACACATAACACATTTTAAAAACAATGCAGGGTTATTTTCAGGTAGAAAATACTGAGCAGAAAAAAACCCCACCTAGCAGTCCTATTAAAGTCCCCGTAAAATCCTAACGGAGAAATTGGTTTGTTCTAAATCCTGTTACCTAATAACCAAATCCAGTCCTCCTTTAGCACAAGGTACACAACATTAAAAATTTTGTACTTGGTTTTTTGAAAAAAAAAATAATAATACAAAAACCTCCTGCCTTGAAACTGCACACAAATCTGTCGGAATAGAAAAGCAGAAGCCAACCGGCACCCCAGCCTCTGCGATTAAATGTGTGTCCCTGGCAGAGATATTCAGATACATGGCAAATGGAAAAATTCACTGGAATTTGCGTTCACATCTGTAGTGTATTGGGGCACACGTGTGAAAACCGAGGAACAGAAAGCAAGAGGAGTCAAAGTCTTCTCCATCTGGAACGTCCTTTCTCGTGAAGCAGGTAAAATAGTAGCTAGAGAGGATCTTTTTGGATCAGGAATAAATAGTAATGACTTCTCGGCCACCTCCTCGAACAAGCAAGACTCGCTCCAGACCTTCCGTTAAAACTTCAAGAAATTCCATGTCTGGATCAGAGAGTTAAGGAGAAGAAATCATCAATCTATATGTATATATAAAAATAAATGACTTTCTGTGTGTGTGTATGTTCCAGCATAACTCTGGAATGCCTCAAGCAATTTCAACCAAACTTGGTACACAGATGACTTACTCTCTGGAAAAAAATACTGTGGGGGTTAGACATCCTTAACACCCCTCGGGAGTGGGTGGTCTGTTAAGATACAACCTGTTGTGCCTTAAAATGTCTTCTACTGTACAGACTTAAAATGTCTTCTACTGTACAGTGCTGTGGAGTTGCCAGAGTAACGGCTTCACAGTACTCCACAAAGGGGCGCCCTCTGGTAAGGGGGAAAATCCAACATTAGAAATTGCGGGAGGAGAGTTGGGATAAATAAATACCCAGGCAGTGCAGAGTTATCAGCTAGTATCAACATAATATGGAGCTGCTATGGAATGTCAAAACGTGCGTGTGCCAAAAAGATATTCTGAAACTGCAAATATATTGGTTAATCATTTGTCTGAAGAGTTTCCTGCCTAAGCAGGGGGTTGAACTAGAAGACCTCCAAGGTCCCTTCCAACTCTGTTATTCTATTCTACTCTACTCTATTCTACTCTATTTTATTCTACTCTATTCTACTCTATTTTATTCTACTCTATTCCACTCTATTCTACTCTATTCTATTCACAACATTAGCAGATATGCAGGTAGTCCTTAACTTACAACAGTTTGTTTAATGACTGTTCAAAGTTACAACGGCAGTGAAAAAAGTGATCTACGACCAGGTTTCACACTTATGACCACTACAGTATACCTGTGGTCATGTGATCAAAATTCAGAATAATTCGTATTTATGACAATTGTAGTGTTCCAGGGTCGTGTAACCCTTTTGTGACCTGACAAGCAAAATCAATGAGGAAGCCAGATTCACTTAACAACCACGTTACTAACTTGACAACTGCAGTGATTCACTTAACAACTGTAAAATGGGGCAAAATGCAATTAACAAATGTCTCATTTAGCAACATAAGTTCTGGGCTCAATTGTGGTCATACGTTGAGGACTACCTTTATACAAGGCTCATAAAATAAGCACACGCAAAACATTCGGAAGTGCTGTGGAAGGATTTTTTTTTTTGCCTTTTATGGAACTCCATGATAATCCAGTCTGCTGGATCTCGATAATATCAAGCTTTGAAATAGTGTGATGACATACAGCTTGTTGCATTTGACACCTTGTCTTTGCAAGCTGTGAGATCAATTGTTATTAAACTGCTTGATGGACCTGAAGACTAGCTGAAGAAACCAACAGTTCACTTGGAAAACCAGCCTCAAGCAAGAAAGCCCCAGAATAATTGCTGTTAACATTTGTCAAAATTCTGGAATCTGTATCTTATCAAATATGTTTGTGTGTGTGTGTGTATATACGTGTGTGTATGTATGTATGTATGTATGTATGTATGTATGTGTGTGTGTGTGTATGTATATATTGTGTGTGTATGTATGTATGTATGTATATATATATATATATATATATATATATATATATATATATATATATATATATATATATATATATATATACACACATACATACATACATACATACATACACACACACACACAACATATAACACATATATATAATGTTGTATTTGAGCTGATAAATAAATAAAGGGAGACTAGTATAGATCTATTTCAAGCTATTTAGCTCTCATCAGCTAGCCATACCCTTACTGAGATTAGAACCTGTGCTGTATTACATATTAGGCAGTTGTGTTAACGACTAAGGCACAAGGTTCTCCTCCTTTATCAGCTGAGCCAGGGAAATAGGTATGTATTTATTTATATGGTTGGTCTCTTGTGACGAGCCATAGACAGAGAAAGGAAACAGTATGCGTCCTCCCATATTTGGTATACCAGGGGTTGTGACACTAAATACACACACACACACACACACATTTATTTATTTATTTAAAAATTCCCCTCGCCTGAATTTCATTGTTGAGAAATATTTTCTTATGTGGCTTTTGGGTCCATCCACATGTTGTTATATTATATATATACCTATGCAATGAAATACCGGGGGGGGGGGGGGGGGCGAACCTTAGTGCAACATAAGTTGAACTGCAATTAAAATTTACTGCAGGGCAGTTTTATATTTGAAGGGATACTTTCTTGGAGCAGCTTTTAAGTGTGTAAATCAGATTGTAAGAAATAAATAACAATTACCAAGGAAAAGTTGCACCAACCTGAATTATGGTCCATTATTAATGAATCGTTTTTCTTAGAAAAGTGTAGAGTAGCGGCCAAAATTGTGGAAACCTTTTGGGAAAAGTGTACAGTGTTTTTGAGGTTTGATGGCTTACAACACCCCTTTTTTTTGGAGTAGTACCATAAAATTATATATCAATGGAAAGAAAATCTAATCAAGAATGTAGTGCAATTGTCAATCATTGTCAATATGATGACATATTTGTGTTTTTTTTTAAAGAAAAATAAAAAAGTTCTGTTTAAAAAAAAAAGAATGTAATGCAATAACTTTGCTGTTAGAATAGCAGTTATAAAGAAGAAAAGTGAAACACGTAGAAAAAATGAGATATACAAAAAATTATCACCATAGAAAAAATGAGATCTCCAAAAATTATCACCATGTCAGTTAATACTTAGTTGGGTAACCTGATTGTCTCATTGCCAAAACAATAACACTCATGCTCATTGGCTACAATCAGATGAAAGAAAGCTACCTGATATAACGTAAGCAAGTTGTGCTTCTTTTTTCTGTTATTTGGCTATAACTTTTCATAGAATACAGATAATTAAACAAACTTTGTTGCATTACATTCTTGATTAAAATATCTTTCCATTGATATATAATTTTATGGCATAATAAAAAAAGTGGCGTTATTAACCATCAAACCTCCAAAATAAACTTTTCCCAAAAGGTGTCCACAACTTTGGCCACTACTCAGTGGTGAAATCTAAAAAAAAATTGCCACCAAATTTTCATTTCTTATTTTCTCCATTGGTATATTTTGCTATAAACAGCATACATCCTCTAATTCAATTTCAGCATTTCTTTCAAATTTTTTCTACCATTAACAATATACGATCATTTCTTTATTTCTTAATTAGTTACGTAACAATAACAATCTATTACTATTCTACTAGTCTCTTTAGTCTACTAATATAACTCTTTTTCCCCGGAAAAAGAGCTCACAGCTGATTCGCACGATCCTCAAAGCTTCTTTTTTTTTTTTTACTAACGGTTCGCAGAACCAACAACAAGCCGAACCAAGCCGAACCAGGAGGATTTCACCCCTGCCACTACTGTATTTTGGGCTCTTGACGAATCCAAGAAATAGGAGTCCTATTGCTCACTAGCTAGTGGAGACCTAATGAAATTTAGATGACTCCATCAGAAGGTTCTACATTCAGATGGTTCTACACATTTTACATGGAATCATGGATTGCATTGAAAAGGATACAGTTCTCATCCCCCTCTGTGTTTTTGGGTGGACCAGGCATGTTGAGAAGAACAAGTCGGGCATCGTGGGATCGATTTACGATGACTTCGTTCAGCTTCACAGCGGTGTGCATCCTCCGGACATTTGACTGGTCCCTGGTGGGTTCAAAATTACATAGAAATCAACAAGAGGAAAGTACCTTACCCCAAGAAACATTGTTGGGATCCAGTTTAATGTAGCAGCTAAAGGTGCCAGATTAGAAACTAGGAGACTGTGATTTCTAGTCCTGCCGGGTGACTTTGGGCTGGTCACTCTAGTTTAACTCTCAGTAGAAGAAGAGACGGACACACAGTTTCTGAAAACGCTGCTACGACAATGTAAGAAACTTGTCCAGGCATTTACTGCCAAAAATCAAGACTGTTTTGAAAGCCACACACGCATGTTGTTTTGGGATGCTTCTCTGCCTGAAGTGTTATTTCTTCATCCCTTCTGCGGCGCGGAGGCTTCCTCCCCCCCTTCTGCGACTATCCAGACGCTCAGGGCGCGTGCGTGCACACGCTGGTCAGCGCGAGGCTTTTCCCAGCGGTTTTGAGCACGGTGGAGGAGAGGTGAGGGAATAAAACGAAAAGCCTTGCTGACAAGAAAACAATCCTAGCTAGGATCCTGTAAGGAAAAAACTCCTAAGTCTTCGAAGAGAAGGGAGAGTCAGAGAAACACTCCTTTCAGGCCGGAGACTGAGGTAATCTGGGAGAGTCAGAGGAGGTACGGAGGTGTGGCTCCAAAAGATTAATAACTCAGTCTCCAATAGGCAAGAAGGCTTGGGTAATACCCACGTGTTACTCCTCCCACGCCTTCTCTTCGGAAACTTGTCCAGGCATTTACTGCCAAAAATCAAGACTGTTTTGAAAGCCACACACGCACATTGTTTTGGGATGCTTCTCTGCCTGAAGTGTTATTTCTTCATCATTGTGTGTGTGTGTGTGTTCCATCCTATCAAAAAATCCCAAAAGAACTTGCACAGGTGTCAACAGTTGTGCATTCAAAACGAAGTGCAAAAGATGATGGCAATGATAATTATAATAATGTATTCCACCCTATTTACATATGAAAATGATTCAGGAAACAGCTCTTTCCATTTCATGTGTTGGAAAGCAAAATTAGCTCCAATGCATACACTGCTCTTAGTTAAGGTCGGTGTGTGATTGTATGCATGTATGTTTACGGACTCGACGCTGCAGATGGACCAACATTATACTTGGCCGCTGACAAAAACTGGAGCCAACCTTAATACTGCAGATTATAAGAGATGAAGAAAAGTAAACAAGCAGGAATGATTCATAACAATCTATTCCAGAGATGGGGTAAAAACAGTCTTCACTTCCTGATTGCATGGAGTTAATTAAGAATTGCTTCAGATTTCAACTTCAGGCACTTTGGGAAGGGAAAGGAAGGGGAGGGAATACAGGAGGAGGGAGAGAAGCAGGAGAGAAGGGGAAGACCATTTTAAGACTATCAGTAATTTACAGAAGGTCTCCCTCTCTCTTATACACATTCTAAACAGTGTTTTGGGAGCATTTACTGAAAAGTACAACAAAGCTATTATCCCTAGAAGGATCACAAAGCCTAAGAATAAACATACCCTAATTGGCAAAGGCTCTTAGCTAGTAGGCACAGTGCCATCTGAAATTACTATCTCAAAGTTGGGTATTCTCTACGTCCAAGTTGACATTTAGAATTGCCCCAATCCTGTAAGCAGATTCTTGGTTCAGGATATGCCCTGTCAGAACAGAAAACACATGTTAAGGACCTGTTCTGATCAGGGAAAGAGCCACTGATGGTTTTTCTGGGAACATGTGGGTACATCTTTCAATAAATGCAGATTACACCCTCTCATCAGCTAGAATTTTGAATGGTTTGGAGAACCGGCAAATACCACCTCTGACTGGCCCCAGAGTGGGGAAGGAATGGGGATTTTGCAGTATCCTTCCCCCATGAGTGGGGAGGGAATGGGGATTTTGCAGTATGCTTCCCCTGCCATGCCCACCAAGCAATGCCCACAGAACCGGTAGTAAAAGAAAATTGAAATTCACCAATGGACTCAAGTCTTGGTTTGTAGCTCTTTTGCTACCAGGAACTTTAAGATTTGTCTAAGGAGGGAGAGAGCCTACACTTACAGTCTGCTTCCTCATCAAAAAGTTTCCCTGTTTCTATTTATCAAAAGGATGGTGATGTTTAATTAGACAATGCCACATCTTTTGGGATGTTTTGGGAACTCTCTACCAATTTAATTAGCGGAGGAGAGCATGCATCACTCCATAATTAAGGAACTTTTGTTCTTGGCAGTATAGTGGTGATTTCTTTCAGCTGAACCTTTTCATCCAGGACAAAATAACAGTAATATGTTTAGATAGTATCAAGCAAAAAATAAATAAAAGCATCAGGATGAACATAGAGCCAACTCAAAGAAGATTTTCTGCAATATTAGTGACCCAAAGGATTTGGGTCAAAATAAAAACAGCAGAGTTTTCATTCCAGCGGAGATCTTGGATGCTTACGGTTTAAGACTGATAAGTTCTTTGAAGTGTTCCATCACATGATTTCCCATTTGATTCTCAAAGTCATGTTTAGCTTTTGTCCAAGTCATTTGGATCTTTTCAGGGATTGCTTCGCCTTCATCTTCCTCGTCGGAGTAAAGGCTCTCTAATCTTACGATCGAATGTCTGTCCTTCACCAGCTGAGCCTAGAAGAACAAAAGGTGAGAAATGGTTGTTCTTCAAAGGATTGTGCCCTGCTAGTCCAGGGGTCAGCAACCCGTGGCTCTGGTGCCGCATGTGGCTCTTTCACACCTCTGCTGTGGCTCCCTCTTGCCGGGAGGCTGCCCAATTGATAGGATTTTCACTTAGGACAGGTACAGAAAAAAGGATGCCACACTAGAAGGAAACTCTATGGTGGGAGAACCGGACTTCCGGTTGGCAGGGGGGAAAAGGATGCCACCCCAGGAGGAGACTCTCTGGTGGGGGAACTGGACTTCTGGTCAGCTCCAGAATTGAACAGGGGGCTTCCGGTTAGGACCTTAGTGGCTCTTTGAGTGTTTAAGGCTGCAGACAACTGCGCTAGTCCAATGGGAAATATTGTTGGGTTGTCTGCTTGGAGAATCACTGGTGGGACACAGATTGGAAGTAACTTGGGATGAGCAAAATGTCATGACCAAATAGTAGTGTAGCCAGGTCAGATAGACAGAATGTCACTGCAGCCAATGACCAATAAAAACACAATCAATAAAATGAACTACAGGAATTATTAGCGACCATTTGGGAAGTGAAGCTCACAAATACCGTAGCAAAATTTTGCTACTTTTAGAGAAAAGACGTTTATCTTGCTTATTTAAATAAAAGTTATGAGAGAGCCCTGGGGATTTAAATAAAAGAAGGGAATCAACTGGAGATGAATGTCCCTGTAGAACTGGCAATACAGAAGAACTTGGGCTGTGTCCCAAAGGTGCTTTTTCAAGAGGCAATTGGACTTCCTTGTTTTGAAGATGTTTCACTTTTCATCCAAAAAGCTTCTTCAGCTCTTCCATTCCCCACCATCCAGTTAGAGCTGAAGAAGCTTCTTGGGTGAGAAGCAAAACGTCTTCGAAGAAAAAACAAGAAAGTCCAGCTGCCTCTTGAAAAAAGCACCTTTGGGACAACCAAGACCTGGAGGACTGAGAATCCCCATAGACATTTAAACATGAGCTGTGGTTTCTGTAATACCCTTATTATTGTTAGATTCAATTTTGTACAAGGATTTACAACATCTCACAATGCAGGACATCCTTTGAACGCCTCCATGGCTTGTCCCGGCTGCCTATAGAAAATCTTACAGCCTGTTGATTTTGCCATCCTTGCTTCAAACATGAATATCTGGAACCCAACTGATGGTCACTCCACCATCATTTTACAACGGCGATTAGAAGACATACCTCCCTGTCTCTTTCTGTTTTGGTCAGCCTCATCTGCCTCAGCATCTGAGATCTCTGTTCCATCATCAAGGTCCGCTCGTAAGTGTAGGCTGAGATGTCACTGTTTTGCTAAAGGGAGGGAAAAGACCATGTTGGAACCAGGCTCGCAATAAGTAGACCGGCCCCTGAAGGACAGGAGAAGTCCATTACCATCTCCACCACTTCTACTTCTGCCTCGATTCGGAGGTGGTAAAGGAAGACCGCCAGGTCTTTCTTCATTTGGATGCTGTTATCGTCCATCTGGGCCACGGTGAAAATTCGCATTTTGCACTTTCGCCAAACCTGCGGAGGGGAATTTTTTTAATCCTCTCAGAAACATTCAGTCCTCTCTGCAGAATTCAACGAATTTGGTAAAGCACGCTTCTATGCAAGAGTTATTTGACAGCTTCATGCAACTATGCAAATACCGAATTTTTCAGAGTATAAGATGCTCCAAAGTATAAGACGCACCTAGCTTTTGGGGAGAAAAACAAGGGGGGGGGAAATCTGCCTCCCAGCAATTTGCCTCCTTGCAACAAACAGCAAACAGTACAGACAATATACATATATTTTGGTAGTGTTACATTTCAACTATACTTGTACAGATGCTGTTAAAATTGATGTGCTTTCTGGAAGTATAGTTATCCTCTGCTATTTAAAAGAAGATACAATAGCACCGGGCCTCTTCAGATCAAGCATTTATTTTAAAAAGCTTTTTCATTTTGTTAACTTTTCTAGAAAAATAATAACGCAGTCTTTAAAAAAATAAGTCTAATAATTTGAACATTCTATAGGCATTTATAGTTATTGACCTACCATCTTGCAGCAAACAGCAAACAGCCTGATTAGCACGAGAAAAAAAAATCTGCCTCTGCCTCCCAGCAATTTGCCTCGTGGAGCAAACACTCTCAGTTTAAGTGCACCTCCTGACCATCAGCTGCTTCAGGCTGCAGGGATTGCTATAGCCTATTGCAGCCTCCGCAAGCCCCATTTTCCCCGTTTGCTGCAAGGAAGTAAATTGCTGGGAGGCAGAGGCCAAAGGGTGGGGGACAGTGGGTGGATGAGGCTACATTCAGTGTATAAGACGCACCCAAATTTCCACCTTCTCTTAGAGGGGGGAAATGTGCGTCTTATTATCTGAAAAATACGGTATATGCAGGCCCATGAACGGCAGAAGAGATGGTTTGGCCTGGTGGTTAAGGCACCAGGCGAGAAAGTAAGAGACCGTGAGTTCAAGTCCCATCTTAGCCATGAAAGCCGGCTGGGTGACTTAGGGCCAGTCATGCTCTCTCAGCCCAATTTACCTCACAGGAGTTGTTGCCGTGGGGAAAAAATAAGAGGAGGAAGGTGTGTTGGATACATTAGTTGCCTTGAGTTACTTATAAAAATAATAAAGGTAAGAAATAAAAAAACCTAAATAAATAACTACAATCTACTTCTCGCAAGGTAAGTTTCTATACATTGTGAGAGGAGGAATATATCCATTGGAAAGTTGCAGGTAATAGGCCTAGGAGGAGCTTCCAGGCGTCATTGAACCAAAGTTTTAAACTAACATAATTACAAAATGCACCAGACATATTTCTACTGTGCTGACTTGTGTGCGCTGCATTTTCTGCAAAGTAGATACTTGTAGGGATATATTTAGAGCAGGAAGAATGAGATGGTGGGAAATGAGGAACTGAAAGTAAGAAGTGCCTGAGAGCTTCAAATGTACATGGGGGTTTTCAGAGAGTGACGGTCAGTAAGAAAGTAAGAAAGACCAAGGAAGTGAAACTATGGAGTGTGTATGTCAGTAAAAAAGGTCTAAGAAATGTGTCTTGAGATGAGAATGGGGTCCTTTGCTCAATAGCAGCCTTTGTAGGACCTTCTATCTGTCATAGGACCCATTGCAGTGGTTTGACAATGTGAGTTTTCTGTTGTTATTCGATCTTTTGCTTCTTTCTTTTGTTCCAATTGATTAGAAAAAAATAAACCTCTGATCTTAAAGTAAGATTTATTGCTTGTGGTTTCGTCTTTGGGGTTGTTGTTTTTTTTGAATGAGAATTTTCCTGTGACAACATCCTGTATAAATATTTGCATGTAAGCAAGAACAAGACTATTCCCTGCTCAGCCTTTTTAAACACCAACATTTCCATGCAATCCCTCTATGTACAGGTACATGGGTCGCAAGACACATATCATTCCCAATTCCCCACTCATAGGGCATCCGCATCAATCTTCTGGTCTGTGGGCCACACGGATGGGTAAGATGTGGGATTGCGGGAAAGCCACCAACTTCTCTCATTACAATAAATATGAGTTTCTTTTTTTGGAAATGTAACCCAAGAAATACATACAAGTACTACATCATCTCCTGCTTGAGCAGAGGGGGGGGGTTGGATTAGGAGACAGAAGGATAAAAAGCATTCTTACTTTATGCTGCTTGAGGAGAAATGGAAGCAGCATCAACATGCCTCCATCATGCACAATCCACCACACGTCAATATTTCCTTCATTGTAACGCTCATGGTTGCTGGGATAGAAGGACACATTTTTGGGTACAAGCAAGGCGAGGTGGGCTGCAGTTGTGCAACGGACAGTGTCTGAAATTAAAAAAGAGGAAAGACATTGTTGCTGAGAGTCAAATCTGATTGGCTGCAGAACTGGACTTGTATCTCATACTGGACAACCTGCTATGCATTGGTTATTGTTTCAGAGATATTTCCTTATATTTTCATAGATAAACAGAATCACCGTGAACGACTAGCCAAAAATACAGTGGAAGGAAGAGTGATTTCTGATTTCCTGCTGGCTTCCCCATTGTTCCTTGTGGAAAGCTAGTAGGGAGCACTGGAAATAATTGTCACTAATCGTGACAGTGCAGTAGCACTGAAGCAGCTACAACTGTGAAATTTCAGTGCCCTAGGGGGCAGGCTCTTTAATTTTAGACTCATTCGGTGAGTTACCTCTTCTGAGAGATATGGATTTCAAAATTATTGCCGCACGATGCACCATTTTGTTCCACTGAAGATTACAATCAGATACGGGAGCGTTAATAGTATATATGGGTAGATATGATCCCCGATTGGTTGAGATTACTGGAGGAATGACAGGATTGGAAGGAAATGGTCACCACCCACTCTCTGTTGAGTACAGAGTGACAAGTAGGCCACATAAAATTAAGAGGTAGCTAAAAGGACTGAAGAATTTTGGTGCATTGACTCCAAACAAACAGAACAAAAAACCGTATTGTTGGTAAACTTAACTAATATTTTAAAGACACAAAAACAACATTGCATGAATTTCAAGTTGGCAATGCTGTTGTGGTCCAGCAGGAGCCGTTGGAGCTGCCGCCAGACTCTGATAGCGAGGGGTCTTATGAGTCGGCCCTGGAGGAGGTGGAGGACCCTGGACAGGGTGCCGACTCTGAGCAGGGAGAGGAGAGACTGGTTAGCCACCAGGTGGCGCCGGAGCCTTAGATCAGAGGGAGTGATCCGGAAAACACTTGTGAGTTGTTTTGGGATGCACGCCATAGAAGGGTTACTCGGCGGCAAGAACAACTGCGTAATTATAGGAGATGATTACGCTCAGCTGGTGCTTATTAAGATCCTCTCCTGATTATAAAAGAGACTGCTTGTGCCATGCCCTTTTGCAGAAGTCAACGTTCACAATTAAGAGAAACTAACTTGGTGAATTGGTCTGCTGTGAGAGCTTGTTTGCATTGCTGCCTAGGTTTGTAGGACTTGTTGCCAGAGTGCTTATCTCTTTGTTTATTTTGGGCTTGCAGCCAACGAGAGTCTGGACTGATTAAAAAACATTCTCTTTTACGTTTGTTTTGGCTTTCGTTCCTGGACGGAGGAGTGGGGTCAGAACACAATGCTATTAACCTGGAAGAGTATAATTCTAGGATAGAAGAAATATTTGGCACCTTTGCTCTACCAGGAAAATATAAGAAGTCCTTGACTGCCCCCCCCAAAAGAAATTCTGATCTATCATGGCAGTCAATCCATGTTGACAAATCTGAGTTACTCAAAATAATATCCTAACTTGATAAACAGTAGTTTCCACAGTTCTTAAAAATAAAATTGTAAAAGATGGCATAAACCAATAATAATTAACATAGGCTAAAACTGAGATCAGCTCTTTGCTGGATTTTGGCCATAATATCCCAAGATCATTCTGTGCCCCCTTGTTTCTTGAGAAATATACAACTATGATTAAATGATGAAATAAGAAAGGATACAGGAGACTTAGGAAGAATCCCACATATAGAAACTCTTTTTTTCCGGCGGATGGAATTTTTTTAGTAAGATTAAAGTCCATCCAAATCAAGAGTTTTCAACAGAAGTCCTTGCAAACTCACAACAGTATCAAAGTCTGGCTATAATATACATCTGGATAAATGGCAAGAATTATGAGAAAGGAATAGGAAAATAACATTGTCAATACCGTGTAAAGAAAACTTATATAAAATGTTTTATAGGTGGCATCTTCCACCTGCGAGAATAGCTAAAATGTTTAGAAATTTAGCACCAAATTGTTGGAAAAGTTATCATAAATTAGGCATGTACTACCATATGTGGTGGTCGTGCCAAAAAATAAAAGAATATTGGCAGAAAATTCAAAGGTGGCTGATAGAGATAACCGAAGAGGAAATAGTATTCACACTAGAACTATTTATTTTGGGAATTATAAACAATAAATATAACAAGGGTGTAATTTACTTAACAAAACATATTATTACGGCAGTAAGAATGGTCTTTGCCCAAAACTGGAAAAACAGGGAAATTCCTCAAGAAGGGGAAATAATTAGGAAAATTCTGACTTATGCTGAAACAGATAAATTGACATGGGAATTGAAGAATAAAGACAAGTCAGAATATTATAGGATCTGGCACAAATTTTATCGATGGTTGGGATAAAAAAAGGAAAGATCCAAAATAAACAATGACTAAGATTTATAGAATGGAGATTAGAATTATGTATGAAACTACGATAGTGAAAATGTATAAGATAAGAACAAAGCAATATGATTGGAAATATGATATTTTTATATTTGTAAATATGGAATAGATCAAAGGTTAAAAAGCATGGTGGTTATAATGTATAACTTTATATCTTAGTATGTATGGCATTGATCTTGCCAGAATAGTTACACTGTGTCCAATGTTTTAATTTGTGTTCAATAAAAAACTTTTTATTTTTAAAAAAACAGTATCAAAGTTCTTCTTTTGAGTAGCAGGACAGCCATATTTTGAATTCTAATTAATCAATTTTAGACATTCTACTATTCACTATGGAAAACAATGCTTGAATCATGCTAACCAACATCCTTTGAACTTACCTATAAAGGTTTTCCAAGATCTAGGATCTTCACTCTGCCTCCAGCCATAGGGCCACCCCAAAACCACAGTATTGTGCTTCATGCCACCCAATCCACAGGACTGTATCAAGTGGGAAATGCCATCACGGACTTTATTAACCACAACAACTTGGCAAAATCCTTTGACCTTCTCAATTTCAATCATATTCTTGATGGCCTGGAAGACAAGCAAGGAGATCCAGGGGCCATCATTATGGGAAGCTGGCCAGAAGACCATTGAAAACACCAAGATCTGTCCCTTTTACAGATGATCAATCAAACTGCATTTTAGAAATACCTGTTGACATCCATAAGATCACTGGTGCAGAGATTTTAAACCAATGTATACTTAAAGAAGACTATTTATTTAATCACAATAGGGTGAGAAGAAACTAAATTGAATGCACAAGGACCCCCTCAATGAAGTGAATTGTACTCATGCTATTAAAATGTAGAACCTAGAATAATAGGGTTGGAAGAGATCTTGGAGGTCCTCTTGTCCAATCCCCTGCTCAGGTAGGAGACCCTATACCATTCCAGACAAATGACTGTCCAGTCTCTTCTTCAAAACCTCCAGTAATGGAGCAACCACAACTTCTGGAAGTATGCTGTTCCACCGATTAATTATTCTCACTGTCAGGAAATTTCTCCTTAATTCTAGGTCTTCCACCCATTACTTCTTATCCTGCTCAGAGGTCTTTTGGAGAATAAGTTGACCTCTATGACAGCTCCTCAATTACTGGAAGACTGCTATCATATCACCCCTAGTCCTTTTCTTCATTAAACTCAACATATTTAGTTCCCTCAATCATTCATTGCATGGTTTAGCCTCCAATCCTCTAATCATCTTTGTTGCTCTTCACTGCATTCTTTCTAGGGTCTCAACATCATTTTTTTTTGTCTCATGGTGATCAGAACAATATTCCAAGTGTGGTAGCAGAATCAATTAATAGAAGCTTGTTCCTGTTTGCCCTCTGAAATTATACTACAAATACTGTACCTGTGAGAGTTCCTAGATGAGCTTAAAATACTCAACTTAGGGTACTAATAAATCTGGCTACAGTAAGCTTTGACTGTTCGTTTCTGACAAATAAAAGCAATATATTCTCCACAATTAATTAGTTAAGATGTATCCAACCTAAAGTAATGTTTAAAACAAAAATAACCATGTTATTTAACCCATGACATCTTCCTTTCACCGCAGCAACACAAAATTTAGCTGCTGCCCACATAATGAATAGTTTGAAATGCTGAAAGAGAAGTTCATATAACATTTATGAGGGTGGTTGGTTGTTCTGCCATTGAGTTTTCAAGAGTTTTGCTTTGGCGTCTGTCTGCCTGCCTGCCTGCCTGTTTTTGAAGTCTTGTAAACATTTTTTACAATGTTTAGTAATTTTGGGCTTGGACAACCTGGAACTACGCCGCCTATGGTCTGACCAAAGCATAGTACACAAAATTGTTTGCTACAATATCCTACCTGTCAATGACTACTTCAGCTTCAACCTCAATAGTACATGGGCAAACAATCAATACAAACTCAAAGTAAACTGCTCCAAACTTGATTGCAGAAAATACGACTACAGCAACAGAATGGTCAATGCCCTGAAATACTCGACTCCATTGTTGCATCCTCAAACCCCCATATCTTTAACCTTAAACTGTTTGCCGTGGACCTCACCCCATTCCTAAAAGGTCCGTAAAGGAGGTGTGCATAAGTGCACCAGGGTCCCTGTCCTACTGTCCCCATTTATTCTTACCCATTTTGTGTGTCCATGTCCATGTTTATACTTATACCTGTTATCTCATACATGTTTGACAAACTAAATTAATTAATTAATTTAAAAAAAATTGGTCCAAGATCCCAGAAGATAGTATCCTTCACACCTGGTTTCGCCATGCCTCACCTGTTCAGCCGCCTGAGCTTCTCCATAGCTTTCCAGAAAGTTGCCTTGTATGGCAGTCCCTACAATGGTCAACCCCTTCCCGGCTTTGAGTTGTGAGGCGAATGTCAAGAGTCTGGGGTATTTCACATGCAAATCCTCATCCAGCTTCAGCAACACCAACAGTTGGGGTCTAAGAAGGAAGACAAGGAAGCAGATTTTGAGAGACAGAGGTCATGCCCGCCAACAACAAACCAGAATAAATTAAGCCGCTCTGCAGAGGACTGGCCCTTTGGGCTGTTCCCAAGAGACTTTGAGACATTTCAATGTCCGTCCGTCCGTCCCCCGCCCCCCGGCTCATTTTGGCTCATTGCAATTTGTTTCACGCAGAAGGTTTGGTCACAGCCAAATCCAATGCAGAGGGCACTGGTTTGATTTTTAAGTACCCTGAGACACCACAAAAGGCATCATATTAGTGCTGCAAATATTCTATGATTCAGGCAAACCCCTTCCCATACTTATATTCTGTCAGAGTGTTTGCAGTGTGGCTATTATGACACAACGCAGGAACAAAACACAGCACACAGAGACTTAAGACATTTAACAGTGGTTTATATACAACATATATCAGGGGTCAGCAACCTTAAACACACAAAGAGCCACAAAGGTCCTAATTGGAAGCTCCCCATTCAATTCTGGAGCCAACCAGAAGTTTGGCTGCCCCACCATAGAGTCTCCTCCTAGTGTGGCGTCCTTTTTCCTCTACCTGTCCTAATCGAAAGCCCTATCAATTGCAGAGCCGAACGGCAAAAGGGAACCACAGCAGATGGATGAAAGATCCACATGTGACTCCGGGGCCACAGGTTGCTGACCCCTGACATATACAGATATATACATGGTAGCAAATAACTGACAAGTAATCAGTCTTCTTCTTAACCTTACATGGAGAACTTAGCAATGGATTCAGGACACAAGGAGAGAGATACACTAAGAGAGAGATACACTAAGAGAGAGAAATACGTCCTCTCTTGGCTGCTTTATATAAACACCTCTTAAAGTGGTAAAGACTTTTGTGGACCCCTTCATAGTCTTAAAGTGGCTATACCAATGCTGGTTCATCTTCATTGCATCAGCCTTGCCTTTCAGAAGCTTTACAGTTGCATCAGCTTTACATTGGCTGGTTAGCTTTAAATCATCATTACCCTGGCAACCTCAAAGTTTAGCAACTGCAGAAAAAGCAGTCCTCAAACAGAGATTGACTATCTAATTTTGAATCACAGAGAAGTGGTCATGAAGTCAGGAATGCACTGACTTCCCCATGGGGGGAAAAGAAACTACACAACATTTACAATAAATTGAAAGAACCCACCGCCAGTTCTTGGTATGGGGAGGACCTTCTTCCAATCTCAGCAAAGCATACCGGGCAGCGCTTAGAGAGAGGCCCCGAATCCCATCACCCCATTCCTTCTCTGCCCTAGTAAAAAAAGAGAGCATCAGAATGGTTGGAGAAGAGCAGGCAGAGCTGGGGAGGGGGCGGCATTAAATGTGTCATCAGCTTAGAGTCATTACATTGCCACAAACAGTAGAAGCCCTCCTGAATTCCATTGACCTTATCCGCAGCCAATTTAGCACTCCACTTTAGTTGACCAGATTCTTGTGTTTAGGCTGGAATAAATCTATGTTGCAACATAAGATTATTCAGATCCTTTGCTCTTGTCAATTCAGGGCACTATTCTTTTTCATCGATTCAATACAGGTGATAGTCCTCAACTTATAACAGGTTACTTAGTGACTATTCAAAATTCTGAACTACCTACCTTGGGAGTTTTTATGTCCCAGAGTGCTAGCTCCCCCCTCTCCCTATAGACACACTATTTCCAGGGAAGCACCAATGAAAACAAATGTCTTCTTCACACCCCCACCAATGTTGACAGGGCCGGCTACTTTATATAAACAAGAAGCAAACTTCACACTTTCATTGAAAATTTACTTACCCTTGATACTCAATGTACTTGTAGATCATGCCAGCAATGAGCATGGCCACTAAAGCGTAATACCAGGAGGAGATGAACATCAGGGCAAGGCAGATGCTCATCCCTAAGAAGGACAGGGCCCTAAAAAAATAAAACTCAAATTGTTAATAGGTCTGCGAGGGTGAACCTGTGGCACACGGAGCTATATTTGCCGACACGTGAGCCATCAGCTCCAGCGCATATGTGTGCACCGGCCAGCTGATTTTTGGCCTACTGGGGGGGGGGGGGGGCAGGGGAGGCTTTGGGAAAGCCTCTGGAGCCTAGAGGGGTGAAAAACAGGCCCAACAGGCCAACCGGAAGTTAGGAAACAATTCGTTTCCAGCTTCTGGAGGGCCTCCAGGTGGCCAGGGAAGGCAGTTTTCACCCTCGCCAGGCTTCAGGAAAGCCTCCGGAGCCTGGGGAAGGCAAAAACTCTCCCTCCCTGTGTTTGTGGGGATATGTGCACATGCGTGAGTTGGTTATGCATGTATGTGCGGGGGAAATCGGGCACGCATGCGCAGGTGGGTGGGGCTCATTGCATTGTGGGTATGTGCACCTGTGCACAATTTTGGCAGCCTTTTAGAAAAAGGTTTGCCATCACTGTAATAGGTTATTAGAGCTGGATCCAAACATACAAGTATTTCTTGAAGGACAGCTGGAAGGATGAAAAGGTTCCAGAGAACCTGTGTTGGTGGCAATGCAAGTTTCTGCAGTCTCTGTAACAGTTTATTTAGGTATTCAGGTTGCAGATATTATCCATATGACACAATAAAGTATGAAACAAGGCCAGAGAAGCAAAATAGGCTAAGGCAGGGGTCACCAACCTTTCCGAGCTCAGGGACCTTAAATTCATAAGTTTAAATCCCACGGACCACTAATATGATCTGCCTAATGGGTGGGCGTGGTAAGGTGGTCATGTGACTGGGTGGGCATGGCCAGCTCGATGTCACTCACGTCGAGAGGCACCTTGCCAGCCTCTACTCACCCCTCCTCACTTGCCTGCCCGGGCTCCTTAGGGCCCCAATAGGAAGCAGTTGTTGGAGCTAAGCAGCCACCATGAGAAAGAGCTGGCAAAACAGCTCAGTTCAAATGGGATCTGACCGAGGAGGAGGCTCAGCAGAAGCACTCACTGAGGACTACGAGCATGGGCTTTCCAAGCAGAGGAAAGACCTGTAGGAATGCAAGGCCAGGTATTGGCGCCTGGAGGCTCAGCGGGCGGAGATGGTCAGCCAGTTCCAGGCCATGATGCAGTCCCACTGGAACAAGGCCCTTCAGCTTTTCACCACCAGCAGCAGTTCTCTCCAGCCTTCGCCCAAAGCCCCTCACCAGGAGGCTGAAGCAGACCCCAAGTCGGAATTTCTGCCCCCCTCCAACCCGCAGAAAAAGACCAAGAAGGGGGAGACTCGCTGCAGCAGCACAAACATTCATTGCACGTATCCGACCCAGGGGCTGTAGTTTGAGGACCCCAGATTTAGTACAATATAAAAAAAATGCAAATACATTTTCTGCGCACCACCAAAATTTTCTCGGGGGCCACCAGTGGTCCATGGACCACCAGTTGGTGACTGCTGGGCTAGGAGACATTTTCCAAGCATTTCTGGTTTCACAAATTCCCAAGTGTTTTGGGCTTTTGACTCGTAACATCTCATGATCATGAAGACCATTTTAGAAGCAACTTTCCTCCTAGCTCATTTACTCAAAAAAAAACACCTCTTACCAGTGGTAATACTTAAATCTGGGACGCCAGTTTGGAGTTCTTAAGAGAGTCTGCACTGCGCAGGCCAGGTTGACAAACAGGTAACACATTAGGAAAAACCTAATTTGGGAATGGCAAAGAGGAAGGAAGAGGAGAGGAGATCAGTGCATGAAAGTTGGCAGTTGCCCATTTCTTCATTCTGAATTTCATTTGAACACCTGTTTGCTTTCTGGGGCATCTTATTGCAGCAACTCCTGCTATGCACTATTTGCAGCCAGGATTTCTGCAGGGGATAGTCAGAAATGCCAAAGGTGGCAATAACAGTGTGATGAAAGCTCCATTCATTTTCCATGGGTGATGCACTTAAAAAACCTAATGAAGTCTCAACCACATCACTACGACTCGTCTTGACTTTTGTTAACATACCCTGCTGATGTTCCTGACTTGCCGTGAAAATGCAGGAAAGGAAAACAACAGAAGAATGAAAAAGTCTTCTGAGTTACCAAATATTAGATTTGTTCGAAGACTGTCACACAGCAATATGAGCAATAACTACATGAGAAATAACTGCAGTAATAGATTCCTCAGGTTTAACAGTGATGCATCAGAATCAACGCTAGGTGGCAGTCGAAAATGATCTTCTGCCATTGGGCCCCAATAGAATAAAAACACACAATCCACTTCTTATTTTGATTGCAACATTTTGTGGTACTTTTAAAGTGTATCCCAGGAAACACTCAGAAACCTACTGAGAATGACCCTAGTTGTTTCTTCAATATTACTGATGTTCCTTTGCAATCCACTAGACAAAATGACTCAGAACAGCTTATGTGCCAAAGATATGAAGTCATATTTGTGTTTAATAAAGCCAAATCTAGTAATAAGGTCTGAAATCTCACAAGGCTGCAACATCTTACGAACATAAGAGTTCTGGCATAAGCTGTCAAGAGATTTTGTGTGGGAAGGCTGACATCTAATGAAATGTTGGCCTTCACTCAAGTTCTCAGTCATTTTTAAATTCCAGTTTTTATTTTTGAAGCTGCTTCAAAAAGTTTCTTAGTGTTTATATCAAGTTTCTTCAGCTTAGATTCCTCCAGATGCATCAGTTGAAGACTTACAATCCCTTCTCCATAGGGCCAGAAATGATAAAGAATGAGCAATCTTCTAGATGTCTATGGAGATGTTGAAGTCATGGTTGTCCCAAATATGCTTTTCTGAAAGTCACTGGATTTACTTGCTTTTTCTTAAAGGTGAAGGTAAAGGTTCCCCTCGCACATATGTGCTAGTTATTCCCGACTCTAGGGGGCAGTGCTCATCTCCATTTCAAAGCCAAAGAGCCAGCCCTGTCCGAAGACATCTCCGTGGTCATATGGCCAGCATGACTAAATGCTGAAGGTATATGGAACGCTGTTACCTTCCCACCACAGGTGATTCCTATTTTTTTACTTGCATTTTTACATGCTTTCAAACTGCTAGGTTGGCAGAAGCTGGGACAAGTAATGGGAGCTCACTCCATTACGCAGCATTAGGGATTCGAACTGCTGAACTGCTGACCTTTTGATCGACAAGCTCAGCATCTTAGTCACTGGGACACCTTGTTTTTTTCTTATTCAAGGAAAAAAACCAAGAAAGCCCAATTGTCTTTAGAAAAGCACCTTGGGATCAATCCTCTAGGTATCTTCTAGAAGTTGGGAACTCTCACCAATGATCTGGTTGCGTATTCTCATCTTTAATTCCCATCATATTCCAAAACTTCTGAAAGAATAGAGAGGCTACTTCAACCTCTTCCATCTCCACTCGTCGGAGATCATAATCAAAACTTTTGATGACCACTCATCAAAACTTTCAAAATTTTCAACTCGGCTCAAAGGAAGAGACTTACAAAGCTGGACTATGCATGGTGTGCTTGGTCAGAGGCCAAAAGTCCCCCTTGTATCTAAAAACCAACATCTTGCAAACTTACATAGAAAGAATTGGGGCCACCATGTCGAGGGAGGCAATTAGAATGCCCAGCTCGGCAATCAGGGCTGTGAGCAGAAGAGCCCAGGTTGGTTCTCCATTTGCCTTTCCGTGGCCAAACACCTGTTTTAAAAAAAAGTGGGGGGAGGGGGAGGAGAGAGAAACAGAGACTGAAGAACAAAACTATTTTGTATGCCATCCTTTCATGATGAGTCACTTGAGCACCATTCATAAGGAACTGGTTGGGTTCATCTCCTGTTTGGTCAAAACAGTGGCTTCCTCCTCACTTCTGAGAGAAACATCTGTTTTTCTCTAGTCTTCATTTGGTACCGTAGGCTGATGAGAATTAGTTTCATACTCAGGAGTACGACAACTTCCCTTGGCTTCAGTTCCAGAAGTTATTTTCTTGCGGTCTTTAGCTCAGCCTCAGTGAGAACTTAGTCTAGCAAAGCCACTTAAATCCACCATATGGTGCTGATGTTTTGACAGAAAAATTGATCCAAATGACAGAGAAACAGCTTCTGATTGCAAGAGATCAGCATCTGTTTCCATTCACACAATGACTTCCAACACCAGACTCAGAGGTGGTATTCAGCAGGTTCTGACCAGTTCTGGAGAACTGGTAGCGGAAATTTTAAGTAGTTCAGAGAACCAGTAAATACTACCTCTGGCTGGCCACACCCCCATATATTCTCTGCCTCCCGAGTCCCAGCTGATCGGGAGGGAAGAGGCATTTTGCAGTAACCTTCCCCTGAAGTGGGGAGGGAACAGAGATTTTACAGTATCCTTCCCCTGCCACGCCCACCAAGCCAGGCCCACAGAACCGGTAGTAAACTATTTTGAATCCCACCACTGACTGGACTATAATATTTTTTTTCTCTTTCCCAGCCAGTTTAAGTATATCTGGGATTCAGGACAAGTACTGGAAATTAAGTTCAGAACAAAAGCTATTGTAAGTCAGAAAGTTATAAACTGTAGAGAAACTATAACAGCTTCATGGAGATTGACGTTGAAGTACCTTCAAGTCAGAACTCTCCCAAAGGTATTTTTTCAGGAGGCAACTGGACTTTCTTGTTTTTTTTCTTTTGAAGACATTTCGCTTCTCACCCAACACGCTTCTTCATAGTGGGGAATGGAAGGATTGATACTCCTTGCAGAAAGCTGATCATTTGCATCCTTTCAGAGGGTCATTGAAGCACTTGAGGGTTTGTCTGTGTCCTCAGGGTCACCTGAGTGGTGCAAATGGTTCCTGTAGTCTGCAATTTTTTCCTCTGGAAATCCATTCCTGCTCCCACACCATTCCAAGGGTCTTCATCCCAAATTGTATAGCTAAAAGCACCTTTGGGACAACCATGACCTGGATGACTGAGAATCTCTACAGACTTTTAAAGGAAAGATTGAGGACAAAAGAAGAAGGGGATGACAGAGAATGGGGTGGCTGGATGGAGTCACCAAAGCAGTCAGCGTGAGCTTAAATGGACTCCAGAGGATGGTAGAGGACAGGAAGGCCTGGAGGAACATTGTCCATGGGATTGCGATGGGTTGGGCATGACTTCACAACTAACAACAGACTTTTAGCTACACAATTTGGGATGAACACCCTTCAAATGGTGTGGGAGTAGGAATGGATTTCCAGAGGGGAAAAAATGCAGACTACAGGAACCATTTGCACCACTCAGGTGACCCTGAGGATACAGACAAACCTCCAAGTGGATTCAAGGACCCTCTTAAAGGGATGCAAATGATCAGCTGTCTGCAAGGAATATACATCCTTCCCCACCGTTCTGTCAGAGCTGAAGAAGCTTCTTGGATGAGAAGCGAAACATCATCAAAAGAAAAACACAAGAAAGCCCAGTTGCCTCCTGAAAAAAGCACCTTTTGGCACAACCATGACCTGGATGACTGAGAATCTCTACGGACTTCGAGTCAGAAATATATTATCTTGCAAAATCTGGCCTGTGATGTCTAGTTACAAAATTAATTTGGGCTCAGAGGAATGGTGATCTTGGAGCCTTTCCTGCAAATGGGCTCTCATGATTGCTGTCTGTTCAGCATTTGGGTTATTTTCATGCCAATGACACGCTTGCTTTTTCAAATGTAATAGAAGCGCAAATTCTCAAGATCAAACATTCTAGGAAGCTCCTTTTTCCAGGCAGTTTCTGCATCCTCTAGTTCCGTAATGGCAAATGTCTGACACGCAGAGCCATATTTGCCGGGAGGGCAGCCCTTGGCAGCCCTCAGCTCCAGCACACATGAACACACAGGCCAGCTGATTTTCAGCCTTCCAGAAGGCTGCAGGAGGCTGCCTTCACCCTCACCAGGCTTCGGGAAAGCCTCTGGAGCCTAGAGAGGGTGAAAAACAGGCCCAACGGGAAGTTCGGGAATGAACTTCCAGTTGGCCCGTTGGACCTGTTTTTCACCCTCCCAAGGCTTCAGAGGCTTTCCTGAAGCCTGGGGAGGGCAAAAAAGGCCCCAATGGGCAAACCGGAAGCTCGTTAGAAAAAGATTAGCCATCACTGCTCTAGTTCGATGCATCAAATTATTCCAATTTTCACTCTTTAAAAAAATGGACTAACCCTGAGGAATGGAATAATGTTATCTTTGGCAATTGCTTGAAGGAGACGCGGAGCTCCAGTGAGGCTCTGCAATCCTGCTCCACAGGTAGAGAAGAAGGACCCGATCACGATGACCCATGGCGTGGGCCAGGCCAGCGTGCCCACCACTATGTTCTTGTTTACGGCATCACCGTACCTGTGAGGAAGAGGAGGAGGAGAGACTTTGTCGTTTGAAAAGAGATTTGAAGTTGTTTCGTGTTTCCATCTGATTTTCAATTATTTTTCCAAGGATAAGTCAACTTACTCTACACATCAAGCAGGGGATTTCAAAGTTTTTTAGACCATGAAACATGTTAGCACCAAAAATAATCCCAAAAACCTTTAGTCATATATACATATATGACCTACATCTATCCATCTATCTATCCATCCATCCATCCCTATCTATCCATCCATATCTATATCTATACCTATCTATCCATCCATCCATCCACCTCATCTATCTATCTATCTATCTATCTATCTATCTATCTATCTATCTATCTATCTATCTATCTATCTATCATCTATCTATCTATCTATCTATCTATCTATCTATCCATCCATCCATCCATCCATCCATCCATCTCTCTATACATTCATATCTATCCATCCATCTGTCTATCTATCTATCTATCCATCCATCCCCCCTCTCTCTATCCATCCATCCATATTTATCCATCCATCCATCCATCCATCCATATCTATCTATCTATCATCTATCTATCTATCTATCTATCTATCTATCTATCTATCTATCTATCTATCTATCTATCTATCTATCTATCTATCTATCTCCTTTCCTTTACTTCTCTTCCTTCCTCTTCCCCTTTTTGCTTCTCCTCCCTCCTCCTTCCCCTCTTCCTCCTCCTCCTCCTCAGTCATCACCATCAACACCCCTTATTCTCTCCTAGAAACCCATCACTTTGAAAACCTCTCACAAAAGGGACTAGTAACCAAACTAGGTAAAAGTTAGCATGATCTCACAATATAAAGTGCTGAACTTGGATTGGGTTGATGTGTACTGCATTAAACTCTTAAGGAAAAGCCAGAATACAAATACAAGGAAGCAACAGCAGAAGAGCTGGTCTTTTTATTAGATCATCTCAAGTTTTACAAATTAGCCTCACCCTTTTAAGTTCCCCAAAAACTATTCTTAGGAACCCGATAAATGCCATTTTATTCTTAGACTGCACAGGGCCAGGATCCAGAGCCTTGAAAGGCAACTTGATAGCATTGGTAACGTCTAAAAGTTCCCATTCACTACATTTAAGAATGTAAGATAATACCAAATGTGGCTTAGCTGCATTTTTTCCCCTTTCCTCCCATCTGTTTCCACATTATCTGACAATGATTTCTTGGAAACATAAAAGTCTGCTACTACTTTGCAAAGCTTGGGTTAAATAATAAAAGTGCTGTCCTTGCGAAATGGCTCAAATAGAGACATTCAAGCGTATACAAATGCTTTTAATGCAATCATAGAAAGGTATTGGAAGGACATGGGCCAATTCTGCAAATTCATAGCGGCTGAGCAATTCTGGGAGTTCCAGGTGAAACACATCTGGATGTTGTCAGATGTAAAATATAAATAATGCATGCAAAGTATAGATTATTTGCATGATTACCCTGTTACAGTCACAGGACACCATAGGGCAATGTTTCCCAACCTTGCCAACTTTAAGATGGGTGGATTTCAACTCCAAGAATTCCCCAGGCAGCCGGGCTGAGAGTTCAGTCTCAGATTAATTAAGAAAGAACAATGCAAATTCTTACTCATCTTTGATGAGTAATTCTGGCTCAATTCTTTGCGCATCTCTTGGCTTCACCTACCATAACGTGCACTTTGAGGAATGACACAATTATTCTTTTAAAAGGCTAAATAAATAAAAGGGTCTTTAGTAAAAAGTTAGTTGATAGTGGAATTTATAATTCCAGGCGGGGAGTGTGCTGCCCCAGCAGTATATAGATAGTGTAGGAATTAAGAGCTGTCTCCTTTAAGAAACTACCTCCTGGGAAATGTAGGCAGAGGCTGCCTTATGGGAAATGTAGTGATCATATCTGTGTTTCTGATTGGCCGCTGGGGCATTCTGCCTGCGCGCAGAACAAGTCAGTCATTTTAAATGCCATTGTGAACCAGAGAAGCAACGCATGTGCCTCCGTTCAAACATGGGAGCCAATTCATCATCTTTTTACACCACGTGATGGGACAGATTATGGAAAGGGATAAGTATCTTAACACTGAACTGTAAGTTTTGTTATTAAGAATGCCTGATAATAAACTTGATCTGAATGAGATTCCTAAGCGTGGAGTTAACTGCATGCCCTGAGCAAGCCTACAACGCTCGAGGCAGAACAGTAAGGAGAGAGACTAGAAAACTGCCTTAAAAAAAAAAGAAAAGTGAGGTTTTAGAGTTTTAGCCATTCGTGAGCATTTTATATGGTACTTTTTAAAAGACTGCACGATATCATTCTTCACATATAATAGTCCTGTGTGCTGAAAGCCGGTAATGTTTTTTTAAGGAAAAAAATACATTCCATGTAGGTTTGTCAAAAAGAAAAATCAGATATCTGTACTGCAAAGGAAAGTAGCAATAGGAATCAGAGGGAAAAAAATTGACTCCCTTCCTTGAGAGGAAAATCTGGAATAATTACTTACTTATCTCTAAGAACAATGCCTTCAATGCAAGCTCCAAACAACAACACACAGCTGAAATCTGTGAGGTTAATCAAGGTTAAGGAAGAATTTTGATGCAATGAATTCCTAAGGGTAAAGGTTCCCCTGGCTATATGTGCTAGTTGTTCCCGACTCTAGGGGGGGATGCTCATCTTCGTTTCAAAGCCGAAGAGCCAGCGCTATCCGACAACGTCTCCATGGTCCTGTGGCCGGCATGACTAAACTCCGAAGGTGCACGGAGTACTGTTACCTTCCCACCAAAGGTGGTTTCTATTTGTCTACTTGCATTTTTACGTGCTTTTGAACTGCTAGGTTAGAAGAAGTTGGGACAAATAACAGGAGGTCACTCCGTTATGCGACACTAGGGATTTGAACCACCAAACTGCTGACCTTTCTGATCGACAAGTTCAACATCTTAGCCTCTGAGCCACCACGTCCCTCTATATTTATAGTAATCAGCCATAAATATCTCTTCTTCTTTTTAAATTCATGTTTTATTTGCAGTTTTAACATTCCCCTTATCTTCAGCTAAGTCACAAAAATAGTCAGACTCTGACAGTACAATTTGCAAAGTAAAATAGTAATGATCAGGACAGCACAAAAGTCACCTGGATAATTTCTAACAGGCTGCCATTCCTCTTGTTTTCACACTTGTTCATGTGTTTTGTACGGAAGGAAGAGGTTGAGAAAGTGAAAAATAAGTGGAATAAACCCTGATGAGTGCTTAACACATCTGTTTTTATATCTTTGAGAGGGCAAGAAATAGAATAGAATAGAATACAGAATAGAATAGAATACAGAATAGAATATAGAATAGAACAGAACAGAACGGAATAGAATAGAAAGACAAGATACATTCGTCAAGAATCATAAGGTACAACACTTAATGATAGTCATAGGGTACAAATAAGCAATCAGGAAACAATCATTATCAATATAAATCGTAAGGATACAAATACCTTGGAGGTACAAGAACAGGTAAATGAAAAGCATACCTACAACCAGCAGGAATACCATCCTTTGTTTTTTTCAAGGGAACTTTCATTGCTATTCTAACATTCTCTTTCCTTTCCAAGATTCATAGAGTCAGGGCAGATATTATTGGTCAGAGGAAATAGTCTGACCCCGAAAATGAAGCTTTTGAAGTACTAAAACCGTAGCATACACATTCCTATGTTTAAAGGATACAGACAAGAGATGTGGTGGCGATAGCCAGAATGGTTCCCACTGGAATAGATCTTTGAGCATCCTTGAGGTCACCTGATCGGTTGGAGCCGGCCATGATGCCTTCAAAGGAAAACAGGAAGACAGATAGGACTGATACTTACAAAAAAACCACCCAACAACACACCAACATACAGCCAGAGACTTCAGCCTCTGTATCGCCTCACCAGTCACAGAGGGGAAGAAGATGCCAACAAGGACAGTGAAGGAAGTTGCTATGTCCGCATACACATACAAGTGAAGGTTGTTCTTATTTCCAGCTACGTCAGCAGAAGGGTAGCTCGCCTTTTCCAGGATCTCGCCTTTCTCCAAGTAATGACCCCACACATTATCTGGGGTGGTGGAAACAAGACTCATTAGGAATAAATGGGGAAAAAAACCCAGCTCGCTAGGTGTCAGATCCCTAAAAGTGAACTGCCATTCAATTGGGAGGAGGGGGGCCTCGGAGTTAAATCACTAGCTGTATCTGTAATAACTGAGTTTTACAACTTTACAACTGGTTTCCTGTCACTGGAAGACTGAAGGTCCCAGCATCTCTGGAGGGATGTTTATGATAGCCGTGTGGGATATCTTACTTTAATGTCTAACTAGAGATAGCCATGGGAACGTGTGTTTTAGTGACTCTCGGGGCAGAAGAGTTAAGGAAACATCTTCACACTTGTGTATTGGTCAGAATCTGCATTCAGACAAAGGGGAGGGGTCATTATCAGCTTAATCCCACTTGCATTACCTAAAGGGCTTCAGATGCTGCTTTGCCTCTAATGGTTTCCATCCTGACTGATTAAAGGTTCCTTTTGAAATAATCCGTTTCAAGAGTCTTTACTTTCTCAAGTTAGGAGAGGAGCCATTACACTAGGTTTACTAAGCACTAAGCAAAGTTTATACATAGGGGCTAAGCTTAGCCAAGAAAAAGTTGGTCTCCTTGGTGGTCCAGAAATGAGAAAATTCTTTACCAAACAGAATAGCTAACAACTCTGGTAGATTCCATACCATTAAAAATCTGACAAGTCACAATGGGAGATAAGACAATCAAAATAGCTGTCATAACAACAGGAAGTTCCTCCCATTATATATATGTCAGGGATCTGATGAAGACATCAGACAGGAAGTTCCTCCCGTTATGTATAAATTATGGATCTTCAAACTTGGCAACTTTAAGACATGATCTTCATTCATGGAGTTCATGATGGTGACTTCAGGGAGTTGAAGTCCAAAAGGCTTCAACTGTACACTATACAACTGTACACTATCACAGCCACTATATTGTCTTTTTGGGGGGAGTTTGGTATTCCCACATTTCATTGTTGCACAAAGCCAGAAAAGTATATCATTTCCACGTCTTCATGTCCTCCTCCTCTTCCTCCCTATCTTTATTGTATGTATCTGAGATTATATCATTCCTCGTATTATGCAAGACACAGCACACGGGGTCTTCATTATCTTTAAAGCTCCCTATTGTTTAGAGCATGTAGGCAATTTTGAACCTTCATGTTGTTGTGGAGCAACAAGGCCAATGATCTGGGGCTAAAGAATTGAAACCCAAAACATCTCAAAAGCATGAGATGGCTCAACCCTTAACTGACTCACAATCATTTTACAAGGTTTGGAGATTTTCTTAGCCCTAGAGGGAGATGCCAGATGTGGGATGTGAGACCTTCAGCCCAGAAATCACACCGTCCTTGAACAATGGATAAAGAGAATGTTTCTGTATTGAGGTAGTTGTTTTAAGCATTCAGTTGTGTCCGACTCTTGGGTACTTTATAGACAAGGGCTCTCCATGCTACCCTGTCAAGCACAGCATCTTTCAATTATTGGATGTTCATCCTTGTATCAGTTTTGATGTTATCAGGCCGGCGTGTTCTTGGGTTGCCCCTTCTTATTCTACTAACCCTTCCTAGCATCGCTGCTTCTCCAATGAATTTGGTTCTGTGGATTTAATTAGGAAAACAGATCCTTCCCATCTCCTGTCCTATTTAGTTCAATGGAATGTAATCAGTGTTTCTCAACCTTGGCAACTTTAAGATGTGTGAACTCCAGCTCCCAGAATTCCCCAACCAGCCATGTTGGCTGAGGAATTCTGGGAGCTGAAGTCCAGACATCTTAAAGGTGCCAAGATTGAAAAACAGTGGTGTACACCAACAAGACCTCTCTAAGGTTACAGACTCAAGTTTCCCCCCATACAGCTGCAACAAGTCCTCCATAAAGATCCCTGAATATGGAATTGGTGATATGGCAACCTTGATGTGTTCATCGATGCTCTTACTTCCTTTCATCCCCACGTTATGCCATGGTGTTAAGATTACCTTTCAAAATTCCACTTGCTGCTCCCGGGATACCAACAATCTCGGTCACATTATTTAAATGAAAATATTCATCGCAGTGGCCGGAGGTTGTGTTATAACCTGGGCAAAAGAGGTTGGTGAGCTTGGTGGGGACTGTCTCATTGTTGATCACTGTCGTTTTGGCACACATATCAAACTGGTCCCTTGAAAGAGTCCGATTGCCCAGCATGCACACCCTAGGGGGGAAAAAGGACATCAACGTGAAAGTTCACACATTTCTATTCAAAGAAAAATATCCCCACCTCACTACCCCAACATTTCTCAAAAAGCTGCCAAAAACGGTTCATTAAAAATATGCAAGGATATATCTTTGTTTCTAATCTTATTAGACCTCCTTTTAATGAACATCATGAAGTAAAGGTAAAGGCTCCCTTCACACATATGTGCTAATCATTCCCGACTCTAGGGGGCAGTGCTCATCTCCATTTCAAAACCGAGGAGCCAGCGCTGTCCAAAGATGTCACTGTAGTCATGTGGCTGGCATGACTAAATGCCGAAGGTGCACGGAGCACTGTTCCTTTCCCACCAAAGGTGGTCCCTATTTTTCTATTTGCATTTTTACGTGCTTTTAAACTGCTAGGTTGACAGAAGCTGGGACAAATTCACTCTGTTATGCGGTGCTAGGGATTCAAACCACCGAACTGCCGACCTTTCTGATCAACAAGCTCAGCGTTTTAACCACTGAGCCACCTCGTCTGCTAAACACCACGAAGGTAGCAGGAATAAGACTAATCCAGCATCTGACTTCTCAAAATAATCAGCCAGGCGTGTAAAACCGAGAGTGAAAACAACAACATTTGCTGATACACAAAAAGAAACTTTTCGCTTAGCTCTTAGCTAAATTTATCCCCTTAATCAGTTTACAGAAGAAGATGCCAAGTTCTAATATTAGCAATGCGGGATGGGGGGAAAAAACCTTCTACCCTTTTTTGTTTTTACAAGTTGCATTCTTTTCAATTAAAGTTCCAATTTTGGTTTAGGAATTCAAACATTTTTTTCTATTCCATCCCATCTGAAAAGTTATTCAATTGGAGATATAAATATATATATTAAGACACAGAGGAGGAAATATAAAGATTAAACAGATGATAGACAGTATTTTGTATTCTTATAAGGTAAAGGTTCCCATCGCACATATGTGATAGTCGTTCCCGATTCTACGGGGCGGTGCTCATCTCCTTTTCAAAGCCGAAGAGCCAGCGCTGTCCAAAAATGTCTCTGTGGTCATGTGGCTGGAATGACTAAACGCCGAAGGCTCACGGAACACTGTTACCTTCCCACCAAAGGTGGCTCCTATTTTTCTACTTGCATTTTTACATGCTTTTGAACTGCTAGGTTGGCAGAAGCTGGGACAAGTAACGTTATGCGGCACTAGGAATTCGAACCGCTGACCTTTCTGATCGACAAGCTCAGTGTCTTAGCCACTGAGCCAATGCGTCCCCTTCTGCATTCTTGTACCAGAGCACAAAACAACACTGAACATTTATATATGTGAGAACTTAAACAAGCAAAACAAAGAGAAACAAAGGCAAACTTTGGACTTTTTCTATGTTCTCCCCTTTTGTGTTAACATTACTTGACTATATTACCACCACGCACATTATTTGTATATTTATTTATAGTGTATAAATATCACTGTAAATAAACAAATAGAATGCACAAATAATGGAAGATTCCTTTTGAACCTTACTGCTTGTACATTTTGCCCCAAAATAGTTTCTAAGCAGGTGCCTTAACAATCTGGTAAGTTTCAAAGATTCAGAAACTTTGTTGTTTTTACTTCAATAAATTTCACAAGATGGGTCTCCTAGAAGTAATTTTGTATTAATTTAGTGCAAAAAAAAAACAAAGTCCAGTGACATCTCGGTTTTCTAAAATAAAAACCCACAGGGCCACTAATGACAAAAGCAAAGCCTTTAAATGACCCCAAAATAATTAATACATTTAATAGGAATTCCATTGATAGGTTCATTGTTAGGAGCTTCTGCCATTACAAGTAGTCCTTGACTTATGACTGCAGTTGAGCCCAACATGTCCAGTTCTTAAGTGAATTTTGCCCAATTTAATGACCTTTCTTGTCACAGTTGTTAAGTGAATCGCTACAATTGTTCGCAACTTTTGTCAGAAAGTTGCAAAAGGAGAAGTGATATGACCCCGGGACACTGCAACCGTCATAAATATGAGTCAGCAGCCCAGCATCTGAATTTTGATCACTTGACCATACAACAGTTGTAAATGTGAAAAATGGTCATAAGTCACTTGAACGGTCACTAAATGAATGGTAATGAGGACTACCTCCTTAACATCCAACTTGCCAGACGCAAACAACTAGAGCACCTCTGAGAATGGGTGAAATCGAGTTCTTTATTGTTGATAATCAGTTTACAAGAATTCACCACATAGTCTTCCTTTGGGGAATCTAGATATTGACCTAAGGCTTTGACCTCAAAGGTCCCCCCCCTCCCCCAAATGGGTGCCTCCTTTAATGGACTGTATGCTGGAATACCTTTTAACCAGGGGTGAAAGGCTACCGGTTTGGACCAATTTGTAAAAAAATGCTACCGGTTCGCCCAAACTGGTAGCAAAAAAATGCTATTGGTTCAGGCAAACCAGCATTTCCGACAATCAACTGTGACACATGATATATATTAGCTAGAAAATAGGCGTGTTCGGTAACAGGCTCCGCCCACCTGCCCAGACATCATCATGTCCGTTTTTGATGCTTTGCGCAGGTGCAGAGGTGGCGTGTGTGCTCACATTTGCGAACCAGTAGCGAAGGTAAGTACTGTATTTTTCAGAGTAAAAGACACTCTGGAGTATAAGACGCACCAAGATTTTGAAGAGGTAAATTAAAAAAAGGTTTTGCCCTCTGCAGGCCTCCCAAACCCTCTGCACGCCTCATTTTCTGTGAAAAACAGGGCATACATAGGCTTTAGGAGGCTTGTAGAGTGCTCCTGGGGGTGCCCCACCCCACAAAAACGAGCAAAAAACTGGTCCGGGGTTTCAGGAGGCCCAAAATGCTGTATTCAGTGTATAAGATGCACCCAGATTTTCACTCTCTTTTGGGGGGGGAAGGTGTGTCTTATACTCCGAAAAATACAGTAGATTTCACTCCTGCTTTTAACCCTCCCATCATGGCCTCCTCTCTTCCGTCCCTGGGTTCTCTCAGGCACAAGCAACCTGACCCACTTGTGAATAGTCTCAAACAGAAGCTTTATTGTTGGTTACCTATATTGCGAGAATCTTGCCCAATGGACAGCATTCTCTGAGGAATGGTCAGATACGACTTCAAGGATTCTAATTGTTCAGGTGTTGCTACTTTCTGCAGTGCAAGGACTCTAAGCTCACCTCCCCCCTCTTAACACCTCCCTCCAAGCTGGCTAGAGATTTTACCACACAACTGGCATTTACAAGTTGACCTCCCCAAGTACTTCTACTTACGGGAAAAAAGGTGGACTGAAGATGGATTTAATTGACCCAGCATAGATGGATAAGATGGAAATGATGACACAAGCCAAAAAGAGTGAAGCAAACTTGTTCACATATTTTACACCCACAAAGACCACAAGAGCCATGAAGCTGAGAAATAAGGTCCCATAGACTCGCATATTATTCAGTGTGGCACTGGAAGTATCATGGGCCCCAGTTGAATGGAAAATGGCGGCCTGGGGAGCAATATATGTCTGAAAAGAGTAAGAACATGACTTTAGTGTTGGCAACAAAAACAAGCTGTGCAAGGCACACATTGGGAAGTTAAGAGGTACACAACATCCAGAAGTAAGTCAGACACCATGGCCCTTCCCCTCCAACTAGGCCAGCCACTAGACGATTTGAGATGGAAGCTTCCAGAATTTCAACCAAGATGACTTCTGAACCATCATGGACCCGGGAAACCTGGGAACGGTCATCCTAACACAGTGCTCCTCAACCTCACTAAATTTAATGTGTGCAGACTTCAACTCCTAGAATTCCCCAGCCAGTTGAAGACTTCTGGGATCTGAAGTCCACAGATCTTTAAAACTGCTGTGGTTGAGAAACACTGTCCTAATGTGTCTGAAAAGCTACTGCTAAAGGAACCCTACAGAGGAGATGCCTTTGCGCAACCAATAGACCTTAAAAAGGAGAAGATATATTGTAGAATTCCATTCTTACTTCTTAAACATGGATTATAATCCCATGGTACTTTAACTGGGATTATGTCCCATTCAGTTCAGAGGGTCTTACTTCTCAATAAACATAAATGGCATATCATCACCATCACCAACCCTTACAATGTACCTATAAGTGCGAGACATTAAGAGACAAGAAACTACAACTTATTTTAAAACTAGTTGATAACCCAGCGTTGCCGGGTATTTATTTATAGGGGGGAAATGTCCGGAGGAAACGTAATTTTAATGTTGGGTTTTCCCCCTTACCAGAGGGAGCCCCCTTGGGGAGTACTGTGAAGCCGTTACTATGGCTACCACAACTCCACTATGCTGTACAGTAGAAGCCATTTTATGGTAGTACAGTAGAAGCCATTTTAAGGCACAACAGGCTGTATCTTAACAGAACACACACACCAAGGAGTGTTAGGGGTGTTTTACTGCCACAGTACTTTTCTCCAGAGGGTAAGTCATCTGTGTACCAAGTTTGATTGAAATTGCTCAAGGCATTCCAGAGTTATGCTGGAACACCCACAAACACGTAAAACAGAGAAGGGCAAACTGTAGTGTTCTTCTCCAGATCTTTGAGGTACCAGCTTCAGCCAGTCCCACCCAGCAGGGCGGGGAGTAAAATATGATGAGAGATGGAATCTTAATAAAAAGTAAAGAATTATGAGTGGCCTATCCTTGCTATCTGAACACCACCAAGAGCAGCATGTCAGGCCAGATAACGCTTTGAAGTTTTAAGAAAATAGATGCTTCAATTAGCAGAAGCAATAATGGAACAATCTCAACGAATCTCTCTACATGTTCATTGGTAATTCTAATACATTGTGACTTCTCTGGCAATATATTTGTTCGCTACTTACTAGTAGGATCTCAATGGCACCCAGGATGTACATGGCACCTGCGAATGTTGTTCCCAAGTAGAAACACAGTCCCACTGCACCTCCAAATTCAGGACCCAGTGATCTTGATATCATGAAGTAGGAACCACCAGCTACCACACAAAAAATGCAAACAAAAGTGAAAAGTTTTTTTTAAGCAAATAAATTAAGCAAATATACAACATGACGATGCTCACCAGGAGATGAGAAATTCTAGTCCCACCTTAGGCGTGAAAGCCGATTGGATGACTTTGGGCCAATCACAGGAGATAGGGAGTTCTAGTCCCGCCTTAGCTGTGAAAACTAGTTGGTTGACTTTGGGCCAATCACAGGAGATGGGGAGTTCTAGTCCCACCTTAGCTGTGAAAGCCAATTGGTTGACTTTGGGCCAATCACCAGGAGATGGGAAGTTCTAGTCCTACCTTAGACATGAAAGCCAGTTGGTTGACTTTGGCCCAATCACCAGGAGATGGGGAGTTCTAGTCCCACCTTAGCCATGAAAGCCAGTTGGGTGACTTTGGGCCAATCACTAGGAGATGGGGAGTTCTACTCCCGCCATCCATGAAAGCCAGCTGGGTGACTTTGGGCCAGTCCTCTCTCTCTCAACCCAACCCACCTCATAGGGTTGTTGTTGTGGGAAAAACAAAAGGAGGAAAGTGTGTTGGGTAAGTTTGCTACCTTGAGTTATTTGTAAAAATAATAAAGACGAGATAGAAATATACATTTAAAAAAATAAATAAATAAAGACTTTCACAGCTAAGAGAAGCAGATTTTTTTCTGAAAAACTAAATGTCAGGAGGTTAACAGGCTACTACAACAGACTGTCTCTGAGAGCCTGCTTTGTATAATGCTGGGAAAAGTGGGCAGCAAGGAAAGAAAAGGAAGAACAGAAGCAGTGTGAATGAAATCAGAGCAGTGGTGGGTATACCTGATGAAAGACCTAAAGGACCAGGTTGCCAATAGCACTAGCAGTTAGACTTATATACCGCTTCACAGTGCTTTACAGCCCTCTCTAAGCAGTTTATAGAGTCAGCCTATTTGCCTCCAACAATCTGGGTCCTCATTTTACCAACCTTGGAAGGATGGAAGGCTGAATCAACCTTGAACCGGTCAGGATCGAACTTCTGAAAGTGGGCAGAGTTAGCCTGCAATACTACAATCTAACCACTGTGCCACCACATCTCTGTTCTGGGGAAAATCTATCTAGGTCGTTGATATCAGCTTGACAGCAAGTCATTCATTCATCTTTTCCCCCATTGGGACTGAGCTTCAAAATCATAATCATGACAAATAAATCACAAAGTACCTGGAACTACCCCATTGGTTGCAATTGCGCTCATTGATATAGCTGTCAGCATGGTCTGTGAATGACAAAAGCACAGTTTAAATTATTATTATTATTATTATTATTATTATTATTATTATTATTATTATTATTATTATTATTATTTATTAATTAGACATATACTGCTTCATAGGGCTTTCAGCCCTCTCTAAGAGGTTTACAGATTTTTTAGCAAATTGAGTCAGCAACTTGCCCCCACAGTCTGGGTCCTCATTTCACCCACCTCGGAAGGATGGAAGGCTGAGTCGACCTTGAGCCGGTGAGATTTGAACCGCTGAACTGCAGATCACAGTCAGCTGAAGTGGCCTGCAGTACTGCACCCTAACCACTGCGCCACCTCGGCTCTTATATTAAATATATATTATATATTTATATTATATATATTCTTATATATTAAATATATAGGAATGCAAGAATCATCAACTTTAAATACACCACATGTTTGCAAAGGGATGTAACCGAATCTTTTAGTTATTTGTCTTTCCAACCCAAAAGAATGTTATTATATAAGGGGTTTGGGATTCTGTATTGTCCATCCAACAGAAGGATAAATTTCTGGAAATTGAACAGAACAAGACCAAATTCGGTATGGATGAAAACACATATATTTTTCATTATTACAGGGAATTCTAGCAATTTTAGGGGTTAAAGATGTTTCCTCCACCGATGAGGTTACAGTTTGTGTAATGAAACATCTCCAACAAAACAACCAATCTTAGAGACAAACAAGAACCCACAGTTGAAGCGTGAGCTACAAATATTCTCCTTTAATGTTTCCTTCACTGGCATCAAATGGGCCTATTTTAATGGAACGGAAAAAGCACAGAAGTAGAAGAGTGTGCCAATGGAACATCAAATTTAGTCTTTAGATATAGAATTCCTTGATTCAAAGTACATGTTTATCCAACCAATTTGTTGAGTCCTAGTTTCCATCTCGCAAGCCTTGGGGTTTCTAGTAAAAAAAGAAAGAAAAAGGAAAATATAGGGAAGAAATCCACCAAGCTGGAAGCTGCCCAGTCATAAATTTGGACATTGAGATATCTCTATCGGGAAGGTTCTGGATAAAAAGTCACAGCATGGTTGGAAGACAAGAAAGTCGGTGGCATCTAAAGGATGTTTCTCCCTAGGCCCATGATGACAAACCTATGGCACAGGTGCCAGAGGTGGCACACATAGACTTCTCTGTGGGCATGCACAGTGTCGCCAGCTGCTCTTCTGGTTTCCAGCACATACATGTGCGCCAGCCAGCTGGTCTTGGGAAAACAGCCTGAAAATGACCCAAAAACGGCCAAGAACCAGGCCATTTTTCAGGCCATTTTCAGGCTGGTTTTGGCCTGGAAAACACCCTGAAAATGGCCCAGAAAATTACCAAAACCGGACAAAAAAAGGCATGCACATGCTGGCCAGATAGTCCTTGGGTTTCCGGCGTGCACACATGCATGCACATTCCAGTTTGGGCACTCGAAAAGGATCGCCATCCCTGCCCTAGGCCATATACTCACACAACAGCAGCAGATTAAGACAATAAGGAAGGCCTGGAAGACACCTGCTGTCCCCACTATCCATGTCAGCCGAAGGAAAAGGATGACCCCAAAGATATTTTGCATGCATGGCAGGTAGACGCCCATCAGGGTACCCATACTGGGAGACTGAAAAAAAGAAGACATCATCTCAACAAAGTTGCACGATGGACTCTTGTGGTCCAAACACTGTTTCCCCCTCTTCAAGGATGCCTCTTGGCCGGGCAGTCATCTCCTGTGACAAAAATTAATCATCTACATCCAAAGCTTGTCCTTTTCTTCTACAAGTCACCTGTAAGCGCATGGAGATTTAGCCAAGGGATTGGTTACGATTCATGGGCTTCCATCAGAGGCTGTCTTTCTGCCCATCTAAATCAAAGGTCCCCAACCCTTTGTGCACCAGGGAACGATTCCATGGGAAGGGGATTTTCCATGGACCAGAGGGGGGGGGCGTGGTTTCACGTGCTGCCTGCATCCTGCGAATGGGACTTCACTTGTTTACGGGGCACGGTTTCTGGCATGTCGTGGCCCAGTGTCGGTCCACGGATTGGGTATTGGGGACCCCTGATTGTCTGGGCCTTGCAAGGTTGAATCCTCACAAAGAAAAACTGAACCCCAAAACTGAAGAAAGCTACTTACTTTTGAAACTTTACTTCTTGAGCCTTCAGCATTTTCTGCTTCTTCGTGTTCCTTGGCTCCCTGAGTGAGATTTGTGTAGCTGACCAATTTGCCCAATAAAGAAGACACCTTCGGACGAATATCCAGTTCTTCCTACAAAGGGAAACGTGCAAGAATGCATTGGTCAACGGGTGCAGTAGAGTTTTAGCATTTTGGTCCTGGAAATGCTTCGCCTGTGTGCTTCAACTCTTGCATGGTGCTCTCTGAAGGGAGGCCTAAAAGCAACCAACCCCCGTGGCACTAGTTCAGCATCCTTTCTTGGCAATTTCCAGCAATATGGGCGAAACCAAAACCAAAAGATGAGGGGGATGGACCTCCCAGAGGAAGAGGGACAATCTTGGTTGCCACCAAGCCAACTTCTGGAAAGGCTAACTAAGCAAGCAGGCTGATGGGCCAATGGCAGCATCTCTCTGTAGCCATCTCTATGGAAACAAGTTCACAAAATGGACCATCTTGTTGCAACCCACAAAATAGCCAGGCTGCTGAGCATTTTGCTTTTTTTTAAAAAAAGGCCATGAGACAGAATAGAGATATAATTGAGAGCGGGAATTATCCTAAATTTTGGCAGTTTTCTAGCATCCTAGCTGGCCAGCCAGAAAAAAAACAACTGAAAACATTCATCCTAGCTTTTTTTTTATTTCTATCAATGCATTCATATCAATGAATAGTTTCATTTATTTTTATTTCTCGTCTGTGCAATACTCAGCATGGGGATCAATTTTTAAATGTGATCTGTTACCCCACCAAATCTCTAAAATAAAACAGGATCTTCAGAAAAAATATATTATAACATATTGCTGAAAGCATTCTTAGGATGATTTGATTATTTTTAAAGGCAGGGATGACAATTAAATTGGTGTATCTATGACTGCCATGGTAAACTAGTTCCTTGTGCCGAGTCAATTTTTTAAGGAAATTTTAAAAAAATCAATCATGGATTTCTAAAGGGGCTGCCCCAAAGAAGAGGGAGTCAAGCTGTTCTCCAAAGCACCTGAGGGTAGGACAAGAAGCAATGAGTGGAAACTAATCAAGGAGAGAAGCAACTTAGAACTTAGGAGAAATCTCCTGGAAGTTAGAACTATTAATCAGTGGAACAACTTGCCTCCAGAAGTTGTGAATGCTCCAACGGTGGAAGTTTTTAAGAAGTGACATGATAACCATTTCTCTGAAGTGGTGTAGGGTCTCTTGCCTAAGCAGGGGGTTAGACTAGAAAACCTCCAAGGTCCCTTCCAACTCCTATTCTATTCTATTCTATTCTAGTCTAGTCTAGTCTAGTCTAGTCTACTCTAATTCATTCTATTGTAGATTTATTGCCAACTTTCCTCGTGATTTAGATCTTTGGTAGAGCAGTGTTTCTCGACCTTGACAACTTTAAGATATGTGGACTTCAACTCCCAGAATTCTGCCCTAGGGTCATGGATCCTGTCCAATAGAGCAGCTTCCATAAACAAGGAGCTTCCTGTCCTTCCATATGAAGCTATCTCCCCATCCTCCTCTCCCAGCCAGCTAGAACTGCACTGCCAAGATAACATCAAGAGTCAAATCTCAAACCTGTGAGTAGCCATCGTCCCAGGAGTTATTGTAAGACATGCTCATCTCATCCCATGGATAACCCAATTCTCTTTTCTGAGCTTGTATCCAGGCATCAGTTCTCTACTATGATGCGAACCAAAGTTCCATAACAAGCACTGGAGCAGTGTTGCTCAACCTTGGCAACTTGAAGATGGGTGTAGGTCAACTCCCAGAATCCCCCAGCCAGCTGGGAAATGAAGTCTATTCATCTTCAACTTGCCAAGGAAGTGTAGAGCTTTCTTCAACAAATGACTTACAGATACAACCTTAAAGCTGATTGATTCACAGATAACATCACCGCATCCCTTTAAAATGACATTTTATACTTTGAAAACTTTCTAGGGATTGAAGGGATTACAATCAAATCAAGACATTTATGACTGCCCATGGTAAATTAATTCCTTCTGTTGAGTCAATTGTTTTTAAAGGAATTTTTTTTAAAAAAAAATCAATCATGGATCTTTGGTCATTTATTCTACTGCAGATTTATTGCCAACACTCCTCATTTTGCAATGCAAAATATTAATTTTTCATATGTAGCTGCCAGAAAACCATGAGTTCTGGTCTCGCCTTAGAGCTGGGTGACCTTGAGCCAATCACTTTGTCTCAGCCCTAGGAAATAGGCAATGGCAAACAATTCTGAAAAACCTTGGCAACAGAACGGCAGGGACTTGTCTAAGCTCAAAAAATTGGATCAGAAAAGAAAAAAAAACCAACTAGTTGAGTACCAACTGTACAAGTTTCCACATAGTCTTTAAAGGTAGTCATCAGTGGTGGGCTTCAAAAATTGTTTGAACCTACTCTGTGGGTGTAGACTCCTTTGTGGGAGTGGCTTGCCACCCATGTGACCGGATGGGAGTGGCTTGCCGCCCATGTGACCGGATATGAAATTATGAATTAGTACTTAGGTCGGTCCAAGTAGCTATTCAGAAACTCTGGCATTAAAGCATGCAAGTCTTAAAGCTGTCAAGTTACAAGATCCTTGCACCCCTAACCCTTTAGAAAAAAAAACTAGGGGTCTTCAAACCTGACAGCTTTAAGACTTGTGGACTTCAACTCCCAGAATTCCTCCTCCAGTCACGTTGGCTCAGGCACTCTGGCATTGAAGCATGCAAGTCTTAAAGCTGTCAAGTTACAAGATCCTTGCACCTCTGACCCTTTAGCAGTGGTGGGTTTCAAAATTTTTTGGAACCTCTTCTGTAGGTGGTCCACTGGTGGAACCTCTTCTAACCGGTCCGGTAGATTTGACAAACCAGTTCTACCGAATAGGTGCGAACTGGTAGGAACCCACCTCTGCTAGTCACGTACAGAGCACATTATAGTAAAGATTACTACCAAGTAATGATAAGAACACAAGAGTGATGCGGTGGCCTAGAGGTGGACTCTTGCCTCCCAATCAGGAGACTGTGAGTTCGATCCTGGGTAGCGGCAGATATTTCTCAACGCACAACGAGAATACATCTGCTAAAACAATCTCTGGATTGGCGACAGGAAGGGCATCCGGCCAGTAAACACTCAGCTCCATTCAGTTGCCCAAGACTCCACCCCCACAAGGGATTATGGGGTCTTTAAAAGAAGATGAGGAATGATAAGAACATGAGTTACAAAATACTTCCTAATTTAGATCAATATTTTTTTTCTCTTTTAGATCAAACTTTTCCTGAACAAAAACATTTATTATGGATGCCGAGAGTCTTTGCACATCTTTGTATGTTTAGGTAACAAACTGAAGGCATAAGGGGGGGGGGAAAGCTCTATAGTTTGAAGTGAGCCAGAACCTCCTTGATGTCCTTCAAAACTCCACTTGTTGGACAAGCGCCAAAATGAGCATTCTGGAAAGCTGAAAAACTGACCCCCCAAAAATGAAATTTCAAGCATCGTTACCTCAAATAAGGCCAGGTTTCGGTCATAGTAATCTCCTTTGCCTGGATCCGAGCTGTTGAGGAAGGGGCAACTCTCTTTATGGTTGCCATGTCCTGTAGAAAGAAAAATAAGGGTGGACGTCATTTCAGGAAAGAGGTGGCCAGATTTCCTAAAAATGCCCCAATTGATTAATAGGTATCGAGTCAAGTCTTCAATACAAAACTAGTCATTTATTAGGAGCATCATTAGGCAAATCTGTTCGCAGTCAAATCCATGCTTTGTTTGATTTAATCCTGAACTTTATCCCTGTTTCTTCCCTCCCCTCACTCTGTGTCATAAATCACATTCCCCTATAAGATGCACCTCTCCCAAAACCGACTGCAGTGATCTGAGATCCGACTCCAGCCGACAGTATGCATGAAATTCCTTTCCCCCTCCTTCTCTCCCCATGAAAACACTGGGAGTTGACAGAGATGGTATTCAGCCGGTTGGAACCAGTACGCCGAACCGGTAGTGGAAATTGCGAGTGGCCCCGCCCACTCACCCCCAGCTCTATGCCGACATATTTAGGCACGTTTTCAAGCCATATACATGTATACAAGCCATGTGCACGATCAAAGCACATACGCAGAAGGCTGAGTGCATGCGTGGATGCACACACTCACATTTGTTACCCAGTAGAGAAAGTACATGAATATTATCCCTGAAAGAGAAGTTCAGGAGAATTCTGAGAAACAATAGGGAGGGAACTATCCCTCCATTGCATTTTACATTGCTGTAAATTGGATTATCACCAATCACTTTGGGATTATTGGTGGCTCCTTCTCCTCTTGTGTATAAGACATGACTTGTCAGCCAGCTAAAGTGGCATAAAAGGATTTGCCTTTATACAACCCAAATCGTTTCTGGTTTTCTATTTGATGTTGATTAGAAAAATGTCTTTATTACAAAGGCTTCTAGGTCTCTTCACTCATAAAACTCTAACCAGTTTACTAGCAGTACATTCAATACATTTCGTGCCTTTGCAATAAATCAAGCTTTATCCAGTGAAACGTATCAATAAAAATAAACATTGGTGATTCAGATAGTTAACCATGCCATTATAAAATCATGGTATTATCAAGCAGATTAACCTCAACTATAACATTGTTTAATTTCAGGAATTGTGGAGGTCTTGGTGTTCTCTGAGCTTGTTGTTTGCTTGCAAACATTTATTTACTTGACTTTATCTATCTTTAGGGATGAGGTAGCTCAGTGACTGAGACGCTGAGCTTATCGATCAGAAAGGTCTGCAGTTTGGTGGTTTGAATCCCTAGCGCCGCATAACGGGGTGAGCTCCCGTTACTTGTCCCAGCTTCTGCCAACCTAGCAGTTTAAAAGCATGTAAAAAATGCAAGTAAAAAAATAGGGACCACCTTTGGTGGGAAGGTAACAGCGTTCCGTGCACCTTCAAAGTTTAGTCATGCCAGCCACATGACCACGGAGACGTCTTCGGACAGCGCTGGCTCTTTGGCTTTGAAATGGAGATGAGCATTGCCCCCTAAAGTCAGGAAGGACTAGCACATATGTGCGAGGGGAACCTTTATCTTTACCTTCTGCTTCTGTTTCTCTCTCTTTCTCTCCCTCGTTCTCTCTACTTTCTTTCTTTCTCTTTATCCTTAACTTATATTTTTAACTGTAACTTTAACTTTATCCTCCTCCACTACCACCACCTCCTCTTCTTCTCTATTGGATTTTCAGAAACTCTTGATTTATTTTCTGAGCAGTTCTTCATGCCACCCTCCACTCCCACCAGTTCTGGAAATGCTCAGAATTTCATTACTGCAGAAGACCAGACTTCCCTGAGGAACCATCAAGTTCTCTACAATATTGTGAAAGTAGCAGGAGGCAGCCACTGCAACATTAGCAGACTTGTTATTGTTCCTGTGAAAATAGAGCATCAAAGGCACAGTCATTTTTTCCCCTAAGATCACCTTCATTTAAAGTTCTGAGAAATCTGGGCTCTTCATATTGTTCCAGCTCATAAACCTTGTATTAGCCTGGTCCAATTTTCTACCGTTCAGGTGGCTGCCAAAACTCAAACTCCATGGTCAATAGCTGGCCAAGTTGTAGTCTCTGCGAACAACCACTTTAAACTCAATGTAAATCGTTCTAAACTTGACTGTAAAAAATACGATTTCTGTAATTGAATTGTCGAAGTCTGGAATGCCCTACCTGATTCAATTGTCTCAGCTACACATTTTCACAGTTTCAGTCACAAACTGACTTCCGTGGACCTTACTTCATACTTAAGAGGTGTGTAGAGGGGGCGTGTATAAGGGCACTAACGGGCCTATCGTCCCTGTCACTGTATTTTTATATTATTCTTGTTTTTGTTTCTGTTTGGCAAATTACAATAAATAAAAAATAAACAAACAAACTGGAGAACGCTGAGTAGGAAAAATGTGGTACCCAGTTTTTCATTTCATTCCAAGCTCATTGTCTTCTTTTTTGCTCTACAATTCATTTGCTCACAATGCTATGGACAATTGCAACTCCAGTTTGGAAAAAAAAAAGAGGATTTACAACCATTAGATTACCAGACATATTTAACAAAGCATTTGGCTAATGAAATAGAAACTCATCTGACTGTTTGCATTTTTAAAGAATTCTAACATGTACCTGAGAGTTTGGAAGAAGGACAGAAAAAATTAGCCAGGTTCACTTTGTGACTCCATTGGTGAAGTCCAAGAAGCCCACTTGGAGGAGACCTTCCAATTCTCAGGAGAATTGGAAAGCTTTGGAAGCAGAGAAGAACCTTAAGCTCAAAATCTGACAATGCAGATTTTGCAGTATGACTCGTGCAATATACTGCACAAGTAAAAAAGAGGGCTGTGAAAATATATACAGACCCTTCACATCCTGGACATAAATTGTTTCGACTCCTACTCTCAAAACGAAGCTATAGCACACCAAGACAACTAGACACAAGGACAGGTTTTTTTCCCGAACGCCATCACTCTGCTAAACAAATAATTCCCTCACTACTATCAAACTATTTACTAAGGCTGCATTACTATTAATCTTCTCATTGTCCCTATCACCCATCCCCTCCCACCTATGACTGTATGACTGTAACTTTGTTGCTTGTACCCTTACGATTTATATTGTTTCCTAATATGATTCGATTGCATACCCTAAGACTATCATTAAATATTGTACTTCATGATTCTTGATGAATGAATCTTTTATTTTATGTACCCTCATATGCACCAAAGACAAATTATTTGTGTGTCCAATCACATTTGGCCAATAAAGAATTCTATTCTATTCTATTCTATTCTATTCTAGTCTAGTCTAGTCTCTTCACTCCTCCTCCTCCTCTTCTTCTATTCTATTCTATTTCCCTATTCCTATTCTATTTCCCTATTCTATTTCCCTATTCTATTCTATTCTATTCTATTTTATTTCCCTATTACTATTCTATTTCACTGTACCTATTCCTATTCCATGCTATGCTATTCAATCTGCACTGGACATCTTTTAGATATTCAAACTCCTCAAAGGAGGAATCATAGGCTGCAAGCTGTCTCATCAACTACCCAGGATCTCTCGTTCTCCAAATTTCAAATCCCAACCCATCTCGCTCCAGAGCTGGCACTTTGTCCCTTTTTACATTTCAGGTACAGCAGCTCTTGGGGGAGCAATGGCTAGTGGTTAAAGACACTAAATTTGTCAGCTAGCAGGGTTCGAAACCTGACTACTGCATGACCAAGTGAGCCCCTGTCCCTTGTGCAATTCAGGACTCTGGGAATGAAGTCAGACCAATGTTTCCAACAGCAAAGTTTTCATAGCTGCCAAGTCAGATGAGGTCAAGAACTTTATCATTAACCATATTCTGTTGTTTTGTTTCCAGAAGAGGCCAATCAATTCCCAACAGCTCTAGGCTTTTGTCCTGAACTTCACAATCGAAAATGCAGTTAACACCCCATGACCAAATCCTCTGCTCCTTCCAACACCGTTTTTCACAAAAATTGATTATTTACAATGGAACGTTAATACATTCTTAAATTTTTCCCACGAACCAAGAGGCAACTTACATGTCGACCAATCATAATGTGTCACAAGCAATCTTCTAACATACATCTTCCTTCCTCAGACAGACTCTCTCACCCACATTCAATATCCTGGCTTCCTCTCCCCACCCTCCCTGGTTCCAGACAAATCACCACCCTACTTGCAAACTGCAAAGAAACACAAATCGTATATTGTCCTAGCAAGCTGTTGTCTGAAAAAGCTCCAATTTTTCCCAAACAAAAGTTGAGGAAGGAATTATAGACTGGGTTCACACATATGTACAACCAGATCCATTCAAAATTATGGTTTGTTTGACCATGGTTTTCTGCAACTGTATCACAGCGAACTATATCACAGAGTCATGTTCAAAAAATGTTTTAGCTTTATTTTACATAACACCGGGGTTGTTTTCACATAATTTGTACCAAAGTACTTATAAATACAAAGTACTTGTAAAAGTAGGGACACAGTGGCTCAGTGGCTAAGAAGTTGAGCTTGTCGATCAGAAAGGTCGGCAGTTCGGCGGTTCAAATACCTAGTGTCACAAAAATGGAGTAAGCTCCCATTACTTGTCCCAGCTTCTGCCATCCTAGCAGTTCAAGAGCACATAAAAATGCAAGTAGAAAAATAGGAACCACTTTAGTGGGAAGGTAACAGCGTTCCGTGCGCCTTTGGCTTTTAATCATGCCGGCCACATGACCACAGAGACGTCTTCAGACAGCGCTGGCTCTTCGGCTTTGAAATGGAGATGAGCACCGCCCCCTAGAGTTGGGAACGACTAGAACATATGTGTGAGTGGAACTTTCACCCATTACTTACTTGTAAATATTTTGTTGGTTTAACAGTAGATATCTTTTTTATAATAAGGGAAAAATACATATGGCATTTGCAATTTAGCAGCATTTTTAATTCAGCTGAAAACTTCTATGCTTTCATCTTATTTCTCAAAAATGTTTTAAAAATTAGTTCTGATTTTAGATCTGGTTCACAGCTCAACCATCAACATCCATTTTTTGTTACTGCCTAACTTTATGAAATTAAACATTCCTAAAAGATGAAAAGAGATGTCCAGTCTATTCACTTCATGGGTTGCCCAGCAAGAGAATTCTACCTAAAATACAAGGGGACTGACAAAATTATGATTGGAAGCCAAGGAGAAACCTTACCTGTCAATAAGAATTCTTTTCTATTCTCTGACATATGGCTCATCATTCTCTCTTATTCACCCAGCCCTTGAAATCACTTTGTAAGCCAATATGTACAACACCATCATGTTGCCGAGAACAAGACAGATGTAATTGGGTACTTCCCCTGGAAAAATCTACTCTGCTCTCTGGTGCTACAGCTTCACAGTATTGATCAGTAAATGGGAATTCAACAAGCAAGCATGAAACAAGCTAATGGAGCTGGGAAATAGATTCTCCTTCCCCTCCCCCACATATAATCAGATCTTTGCTAAAATGTTAGGAAGAGATTTTGAGAAGAGATGTCATAGAGTGCAGAGAAGAGCAACAAAGATGATTAGGGGACTGGAGGCTAAAACATATGAAGAATGGTTGCAGGAACTGGGTGTGTCTAGTTTAATGAAAAGAAGGACTAGGGGAGACATGATAGCCGTGTTCCAATCTCTCAGGGGCTGCCACAAAGAAGAGGGAGTCAAGCTATTCTCCAAGGCACCTGAGGGTAGAACAAGAAGCAATGGGTGGAAACTAATCAAGGAGAGAAGCAACTTAGAACTAAGGAGACATTTCCTGACAGTTTGAACAATTAATCAGTGGAACAGCTTGCCTCCAGAAGTTGTGAATGCCCCAACACTGGATGTTTTTAAGATGATGTTGGATATCCATTTGTCTGAAGTGGTGCAGGGTTTCCTGCCTAAACAGGGGGTTGGACTAGAAGACCTTCAAGGTTCCTTCCAACTCTTCTATTCTATTCTATTCCAAAAAGCATGAAAATGAAATGCCTGTGGATACGCCAGTGCAAATTAGATAGTGCTCAATCAGTATATTTATGGCAGTTGATTCTCAACAACATTACAATATATTATCACTGTGGAATGAATCATATAGAATCATAGGGCTGGAAGAAGCCTTGGAGATCTTCTAGTCCAATCCCCTGCTCAATAGCAGGTCAAAGGAGGAGCTGCTGAGGGACAGAGATGATAGCTGCTTTTTAAAAATTATGATTGAAATCGAGTTGATTTAAACCAAGCCTTTTTACTGGTGATTTAAATTATGATTGAAATCAACTCGATTTAAATCAAATCCACCCTGGTCAGGGTTGATTCCCTTTAGGATTGACTAGTTGGATCTCCTTGCAATCCAAGGGACTCTCCAGAGCCTTTTCCAACACCACAATTCAAAACCAGAACAAAATTAACAATAATTTAAAAAAAATAACAATTCACAGGGAAGGTTTCTTGTGGGTTGTAGTAGACTAATAGATGCTATGTATTTGCTCCTGGAAGAAAAGTGGAATAAAGGCTAACAAAAAAAAAAGAAAAAAAGAATTACATAATGTTCAAGCACAGACAAAAAGTAAACATGAAAGTAACACAATATGCTACTTGGAACCAGTACAATATCTAGGACTCTCCAGAGATTTTCGGATGCCAATTCTTATTGTCTAGCCATTAGCTATGCCAGCAACGAGTTCTGGTGTCTGTCAATCATTTACAAGGTTCAATTGTGTCCCACAGATGACAGAAAAGGAGAAAGGGAAAGCTACTGAAAAAAGAAGAGCACCTGACTGATTAGAAGGACTAATGGAAGGAGAAGATAAAGCAAAAGAATATCTCCGGCTGAGCAAAATAGAAACAGGAAGTTGTGATGCTTCAAAGTATGTTAGTTTCCTGCTTGTTTGTTCAGCATCTTCATCATCCTTTGCAAACTAAACTCATTTTTAGGACTGTGGAGTCCTTGATGTTCTCTGAGCTTGGTTGTTCGCAGATGCTTTTTTTACCCAACTGTGTAACATCTTTTGTCTTTAGGAACTCTTGTTTGCTTAATAAGGGACACGGCGGCTCAGCGGCTAGGATGCTGAGCTTGTCGATCAGAAGGTCGGCAGTTCATCGGTTCGAATCCCTAGCGCCACGTAATGGAGGGAGCTCCCGTTCCTTGTTCCAGCTTCTGCCAACCCAGCAGTTTGAAAGCATGTAAAAATGCAAGAAGAAAAATTTGGACCACCTTTGGAATCTTCCCACCAAAGGTGTTTCCTATTTTTCTACTTGCATTTTTCACGTGCTTTCAAACTGCTAGGTTGGCAGAAGCTGGGACAAGTAACGGGAGCTCACTCCATTTACGCGGCGCTAGGGATTCAAACCGCCGAATGGCCAACCTTTCTGATCGACACGCTCAGCGTCTTAGCCACTGAGCCACCACGTCCCCTAATTGACAGTGTTAGAGAGGATAATTAAAGTTAGTTCCATCAGCCTTTTGGGTAGATATCCCAAAGGTGTTTATTTCAAAAGGCAACTGGACTTTGTTTCTCCTTGAAAACATTTTGCTTCTCACCCAAGAAGCTTCTTCAGTTCTGGATGAGAGGTGAAACATTTTAAAAAAAAAACAAACAAACAAAGTAAGTCCAGTTGCCTTTTGAAAAAGCACCTTTGGGACAACCACGATCTGGATGACTCAGAATCTCCGCAGACAATTTTGGTAGATACCAGTCTCGGCTCCTATTTGAACAAACAGCAATTTGAAATATGCCACAGCAAGCCTCAACAAGTCAGCCCGCTAAAAGAATTAACAGGGCACAAAAAAAAAAAAAAAAAAAAAAAACCCAACCCAAAACCAATTGGCTCCCATTCCCTGCTTTTTCAAATGTAAATATGACATGGGACTTTGATCTTTCGGAGTTTGGATCCAGGAAAAGAAGGGGAGCCTGCTGTCCCAGGATACCTCATGCTGAACACGTTTCCTACGAAGATGCAAATACGGTGTGCAAGGAACATGTTCAGTCACGTTAGGAGGGGAGTGTAAGCATTCATCCTGTTCTGTGTGAGCAATGCTTGGGTGCAAAATTAGCCAGCAGGCACAACTCAAATCTACACAGATAGTCCTCAAATCACAACCACAATGGAGACCAAAAGTTCTGTTGCTAAGCGAGATAGTTAAGTGAATTTTGCCCCATTTTATGACCTTTTGCCACAGTTGTTAAGTGAACCAGTGAAGTCAAGTGTGAGACAGCAGCCAAAAAAGCCAATGCAAGCCTAAATTGCATTAACAGAGTGATACAATCAGATCCAGGGAGATACTAATCCCACTCTATACCTTGGTAAGACCACACCTAGAGTACTGCATCCAGTTTTGGTCACTACACTATGAAAAAGATGTTGAGACTCTAGAAAGAGTGCAGAGAAGAGCAACCAGGATGATTAGGGGATTGGAGGCTAAAACATAAGATGAACGGTTGCAGGAACTGGGCATGGCTAGTCTAGTGAAGAGAAGGACCAGGGGAGACAGGATAGCAGCATTCCAATATTTGAGGGGATGCCACAGAGAGAAAGGGGGTCAAGCTATTTTCCAAGGCACCTGAAGGCCAGACAGGGAATAATGGATGGAAACTGATCAAGGAGAGATGAAATAAGGAGGAATTTCCTGACAGTGAGAACAATCAACCAGTGGAACAGAAATTGCCTTCAGAAGCTGTGGGAGCTTCATCACTGGAAGCTTTCAAAAAGAGACAGGACTGCCATCTGTCCGAAATGGTGTAGGGTCTCCTGCTTGGGTGGGAAGTTGGATGACCTACAAGGTCCCTTCCAACTCTACTGATCTGTAATCTGAATCACTGCAGAAAATACGACTTCAGCAACAGAGTGGTCAATGCCTGGAATGCTCTACCCGACTCCATTGTTACATCCTCAAACCCCCATAACTTTAATCTTAAACTATCCATTGTGGACCTCACCCCATTCCTAAGAGGTCTTTAAGGGGCCGTGCATAAGCGCACCAGCACGCCTACCGTCCCTGTTCTACTGTCCTGTCCCCATTTATTCGCACGCATTTCCTGGGTTCATGTCCATGTTTATACATACCTGTATAAATAAATAAAATAAATAAGCAAGATTGAACAAGGACTTGATTCATTTCTGCTTCTCTTTTCCAAATGCCAACACCAGGGTAAACTGTGAATTTTACTCACGCAAAGTCATCAAACTGGGTTAGAGTTATGTCCCAGTCAAATCCAAAGATAAAAATGCCAAGAATTCTTGGATCAAGCTCTCTGCCAAGTATCTAGCAGACCCTTTCAGTCCATCACGAGTAAATCCAGTGCAGTAAAACTAGAAAACATTTGAAAACCTGTTGTAAGATTTCTCATTTGTTCGCTCAATCCCAGCACCTGAAAAGCATTTACCATTAGTTGGAATTATTGTGCTGCACTTCCCTGGGTCTCCCATTCTGCTGCATTTCGTTTATCGAAAGAAATAATGAAGGGGAGGACATTAATTGGTGGAGAGGAAAAAAGAAAGAAATAATTGGTGTGTCCAGCCATATTTTGCAATTTGGCAAAGGGCCTTAATCTCCACTTAGCATTGGTTTTATTGCTGCAAACCTCCAGGTTTAAGCTGTTCATTAAAAAGTAATCACATCCCTTTATGTGTGTTTGTGCACATGTGGACTCTGTAATTTCTTTTTTAGAGCATTAGAGCTGGTTGCTGCTCTCCAAGAGACCAAACTGCACAACAAAGGCTTGGAGTTTGTATCTGTCTTTTGCCCATGTATTCAGCGAGGGCCAACAATCTACTTGTGAACCTCCCAGCCTTTTGAAGTGTTTAACTTGATTTTTATTTCTATTTATAAACTTTAATCTGTTTTTAACCAATGATTTTATTCATGCATTTATAGGGTTTCCTGATGATATTGTGAACTGCCCAGGATCACTTAGATGAGATGGTAGAAATTAAGGATTGAATGAAGGGAGGGAGGGAGGGAGAAAGAGAGGGAGAGAAAGAAAGAAGAGAGAGGGAGGGGGAGAGAGAAAGAAGAGGGAAGGAGGGGGAGAGAGAGAAAGAGAAAGGAAGCAAGGAAGAAGAAAGGAAGGGAGGGGAGGGAGGGAAGGAAAGGAGGGAGGGAGGAAGGAAGATACATCTCATTCCAGTTATATTCAAAAAAAGGGCATAAAACCAACTTTCCTATCTAAATGTCCTAATTGACCCACTTTTTTAGTCAGTTTTACTTTTGACTACACCAACATTCAACAGCCCAACACAGTTTATAGGCAGATTCTGCCAACTCTGCTCTCTGAATAAGAAACTGGTGCCTTTTAATCATTTGTAAACAGTAGTCCAGACTAATAAAAATTGATTAAAGGACAATGAAATCTGATTCCACTTGACCTCCACTGCTGACAAGGCCAACCTCCAGTCTCTTGTCAAGGCAGATCTGATTATGCCAATGCCAGCACCTTGGCAAGAACCAGCCAAATTACAGAGCTGCAACCAAGCAGGAAGACAAAAATCAACAGCGGCTGCCTCCCAAATTAGATTAATAACATCCCGCCTCGTTTGTGGTTTCTGAGAGAAATATTGCCTCAAGATACACGATTTCCTGCAGAATACCAGAAGCCTTACATTTCTATCAAAAATTCCACATATAGGAACTCTCAACTTTCCCCCTCCTTTATGCAGGAAGATTTAATCATTTCAATACAAGGGTTCTGGATTCTGTTGGTTGGCCAAGCGAAGCCATCACTGGGAATGGAGTTTGGGGCATCCCTCGGGATGGAGTAGATTTTAGAGTGGGGTTTGCAGATTTTATCATATTTTCACCCGTAACTCTTCAGCCAAACCAGGCTAAAGATTTCAGGCCTGCCCCTTTTCCTGGAAATTCTAAAAGTTCCCTACAAGAGATTGAGAATCTATGTTTCCATATGTAACCACCCAAAAATGGCCACCTGTTGTTAAATCATGTTTAATGTTGATTTAGCATAAGGTGAAGGTTCCCCTCGCACATATGTCTCTGTGGTCATGTGGCTGGCATGACTAAATGCCGAAGGAGCACGGAACGCTGGGCCCTTCCCACCAAAGGTGGTTCCTATTTTTCTACTTGCATTTTTTTTTACATGCTTTCGAACTGCTAGGTTGGCAGAAGCTGGGACAAGTAACGGGAGCTCATTCCGTTACGCGGTGCTAGGAATTCGAACCGCCAAACTGCCGATCTTTCTGATCGACAAGCTTAGCATCTTAGCCACCAAGCCACCGCGTCCCTCATAGTTAGGGGCAGTTATGAAGATCCTCAGTCATCCATGTAGATTTGCCTGGAAGTACAACCATGGTTACCAGGTTCAATTTGAAGAAATGTATTCACACATGTTTAGCTCTAAAGGGCACATACAAAGCATGGGCATCTAAGAGAACCCATATTGAGGTCACATCCAGCATATTATCATTGGGTCAGTTCCCTATGGTATTATGACACATGTGAAATCTTGCCTGCTGTTCCACATACACCATATCATCTCATGAGATGAAATACATTTATTCATCTTATGGAGTTTATAGACTGCTCTGTATAGGAGAAGGTAACAAAGGAGAATCTGGGGTGGAGTTAAAAGAGGGATCAGTCTACAATCCCTACATAGTCACAAGCGGACAAGGTCCAACCTCCCTTGAATTCCATTGACCCTCATTTAACTCCAAGCAGATGCTGTTGTTGAGAAGATTCCTGTGCATTGGCTTTTAACAATAAATCAGTTTACCTGGACCTTCACCTGTGAACCTAGTTTTTCCTGCCTGACATCTGACTGTTAAACACTCAGAGGATCATAATACATCCCGATATAAAGATTCTGTAAAGTTGAATTAATAATGGCAACATTGGCCTACACGCTTTCTCTTTAACCTAGCATTAGAAGAATTAGAAGAGCAGGCAAAAGGTTTAAAATTAATTTGGGAATCAGATTTGGGAGAAATAAATGATAATGATTGGAAAAATATTTGCAATAGAAGAGTATATAAAAATATGTGAGAGAGTTAAAGAAAATGGATATAAAGTGATATGGAGGTGGTACCTACCACCACGTAAATTAAATCAAGTGTATGGCAAATATAAAAATATTTGTTGGAGCTGCAAGAAAGATGTTGGAACATATAAACATATGTGGTGGTATTGATATATGGGACATGGTTTTTAGAGAAATTAAGCACTGTTGAATGTAAATCTAGAGATGTCACTGAGGATTGCATTATTGTTGCTGGTGGAAAAAGAGGATATAAATGAAACAAAAAAAAGGAATTGATTATAAATTTGAAAATGGCAGCTAGATTAGTAATGGCTAAGTATTGGAGACGAAATTGAGATATTCAAAGAAATGAGTGGTATAATGAAATTTGGAGTATGGCAACAAATGATAAATTAACAACAGAAATTAAACTTTAAAAAGGGATGATTAACATAAATAATTATAATGGAAAATGGGGGGATTTTGTAAAATCAGGGTTAGTGGAAGGCAAAGGGAATAAATCTACTGCAGGGCAATCGGAAACAATACTGCAACCCCTTGGCTAGATTTGTACCTCAAATTAAATAATGATTTGTTTAATGGGGATGGTGGGGAGGGAGGGAGACATCAAGGAAAGAATTCAAAGACTGCAAAACAAAACAAAAAAAGGAAGAAAGAACACAGAGATTACAAACTATTTTTTTTTCAAATGCAAAAGCCTACGTTAAAGAGAAAGTCCTTAGGTAAATGTTGACATTGTCAATCACCCTTTGTTGCCATTAAATGCGAATAAAATCCTTCAAACACACTCCTGTTTTCTCCAGCAATTTATTTCCCCCCCCAAAAAAAGTATTATTTCAAGGTTTGTAGAAAAGCCCATTTAGAGGATGACAGGAAAGAGAGAAGGCTCAAGAATTATTAACAAAACAGCATTTTTGTTTTACTTTTACTTATTCTCTTGAAATTTGGGGTTTGGACAATCTGGAACTGGGCCGCCTGCGGTATGATCTAAGCACAGTACACAAAATTGTCTGTTACGTCTTACCTGTCAACGACTACTTCAGCTTCAACCGCAATAACATACAGGCAAACAATAGATACCAACTCAAGGTAAACTGCTCCAAACTCAATTGCAGAAAATACGACTTCAGCAACAGAGTGGGTGACGCCTGGAATGCTCTACCTGACTCCATTATTTCATCCTCAACCCCCACACAGCTTCAACCTCAAACTGTCTACCGTGGACCTCACCCCATTCCTAAGAAGTCTGTAAGGGGGCCTGCATAAGCGCACCAGCGTGCCTACCATCTCTGTCCTACTGTCCCCATTTATCTGCATCTACTTTCTTTGATCATGTTTTATGTTCATACTTATATTTATTACCTTGCACATGTTAGACAAACAAATAAATACAAATACAAATAATCTCGAGAGAGGAAACATCTTTCCTTACAGCAAAACTAATATTTGTCATTTAAAAGTCGGTGAGGATTCCCAAAACCTTTGTGACACGATAGTTAACAAACCACAAGTTTCACTGTCGCTGTTTCAAAGCTTCAACTGCCAAAGTCTATTGGGGAGACCAACTGGCCCAGTTTTTGGAAATGAATTATAATAGTTAGAAATGAACTGCGATTGTTATTATTAATATGCATAGTCGTGCAGTCAGCCAGACGTTTAGGCCCGATATGGCCTTTGTATCCATATTTTCAGTCCTTCCCAAGTCCTTTTAAGTCCTTCTGAAATAGGCAGATATTATTATTGATGATGTTAAAGATATCGTCATAGGATGGAAGCTGTTCCCGTTAAGCTGCATTTTGCAATTGACTGAGGGTGAACTTGTCGATTCTGATGGTGTTCAAGCAAAGAAGTATTGGAGTAGGATTCTCATTTTGATATAGAAGATTCTCAAAGGTAAATATAAAGATAAAACCAATAACTTTCCTTTTGGATTAATGGAAAAAGACTTGGGGGGGGGGAATTGGAACTTTGTATATATGTGTGTGTATATATATATATATAACACACACACAAACACACACATATATATATCAAAGGCAACAGTAAAAATATTGGGTTTCTGTTGTGATGGACTCTTGTGACGAGCCGATAGACAGATGATGGAAGCAGTTAGCTTCCTCCCATAATTGGGGATTACCAGGGGTTGTAAAAAAATCTAATATATATGTATGTATGTATGTATGTATGTATGTATGTAGGTTTTGGTGTATTCGGGTCTTTTCCCGTGTAATATTGAGAGTATCTTGGAGACGTTTCGACGAGGTCCCACTCGTCATCCTCAGGCTGGTGTCTTCGGCCTCGTGCCTATGTGTAAAAAATGCAAGTAGAAAAATAGGAACCACCTTTGGTGGGAAAGTAACTAGTGTACTTTTCTTACTAGTGTACAAATTTGACCAAGGGTGCATGCCTCAGTAAGCACATTCCTCCATTTTCAGTCCAGAAAATTATGACACCAAACAGAAAAAGAGCAGACAGGAATAATTACAAAAAACAGGTTTAAGAGGAGAACGTTAGGTATGTCTGCATTACAAATGACAAGCAGCATTTGTTTTTTTTCCTAAGGCAAAAATAGCTTTTGGGTTACATTAAACAAAGGACCTGTATCATATAAAACTTGTTTTGTATAAAGGCCTTTTTGTGCCACGGAATGGAATCGTAAGCTTGGGAAAATAAAAAAGGCAAACCAAAGTGTTTAAAAATAGCAGCCAGCAAACTCAGAATATTTTTAATTCTATTTTTAAAAACACCCGGCTGCTTGTTTCAGGATAACCATAATGGAAAAGTGACTAATTCCTGATTGTTCATTATCTGGCTTGATTGTTCTACCTGTTCTCCTTCATGGTGACAAGAATTCAGCTGCTTTTGAAACTGCTTTCAAAGGAGGAGAAAAATGTCCAGCTGAGGAGTTGGCCAAGGGCGGTGTGAAGGTCCTTTATTGAGGACCAGTAATCTCTCCAGCCTTCAGCTGTCTCCCACTTTTCCAGTAAATCTCAAAAGAAAACAAGAGGGTACTCCTAAGGGCTTTTACCCTGGCCTTATTGTTAGCAGAAAGTTTCTCTTTTGTCCTTTTCTGTAGAATTTCCGCTCTCCAATCTCCCTGCCCCCAGGTTTGCTGGAGAACCTAGTAAATTCATTGGGCCTCTACTTTGTAAGCTCTTCTCTGGGGTTTCTTCCGCATTTAAAAAAAGCATTTGTACAGCAGCATTAAGCTGTTGTGATCCATCAGGTGGAAAGCAAAACCATGCTCTAGTTACCAAACCACTGTAAAGTCAGCAGTTGCAGCCTTGAAATTACATGTTACCTTTTTCTATTTAGACAAAACTATGTCATTATTTAAGAACCTCCTTTCAACAAACAAACAGGCTGTTCTTCAACTAAACCAAAAGTCCGGCAAAAAAAAAAATACGGATACATTTGAGGGAAGATATATTCCTCTATATCCTCTAACTAGGATATGCTGATTACATACCTAAGGGCTGAATTTGCATAACATTCATAACCCATGACTTGCAAAGAAACACACGATTTACACATTCTGGTCTAAAATAAAACTGGCCCACACTTTGCTGGAGTGATGATTTGTGAATGGAATCTGATGTTTTCCATTTTCATAAAGGTCTCTTTAATAATGGTACGCTTCCATATTCTATTTCTCCAAGGAACTCCCAGCAGTTCACTCCTCATTCATAATTTACTCATGAAAATTGCAGGATATGAATTGAATAAATATTGCATGAAGTTTGGAGTTTCTAAGGAATGCTCCATCAAGAACAATGGCTGGAAACTGGAGAGAGAGAGGAAGGAAGGAAGGAAGGAAGGAAGGAAGGAAGGAAGGAAGGAAGGAAGGAAGGAAGGAAAGAAAGAAAGAAAGAATAATATAACTGTTTACTGCTGATGGCAGGAATAGATAAACTGAGACCCTCCATAAATTGCTAAATTACAGCTCCTAGCATCCTTTAACACTGGTGATTCTAATTAAGACTTGGAAATTGTCATTCAGCTAAAACAAGTGATAGATTTCCCCAACTCTAGTTTAGATTTACATTATAAAAAAGATTCTAGAAAGAGTGCAGAGAAGAGCATCCAAGATGATTATGGCAACTAAAACATACGAAGAACAGTTGCAGGAATTGGGCATGTCTAGTCTAGGGAAAAGAAGGACTAATGGGTGACAGGAGAGCAGTATTCCAATATTTGAGGGGCTGCCACAAAGAAGAGGGAGTCAAACTATTCTGCAAAGCCCCTGAGGGTAGGACAAGCAGCAATGGGTAGAAACTAATCAAGAAGAGAAGCAACCTAGAATCAAGAAGACATTTCTTAACAGTGAGAACAATTAACCAGGCTTGCCTTCGGAGGTTGGGGGTGCTTCATCACTGGAGGTTTTTAAGAAGAGATTAGACAGACTCCTGTTTGAAATAGTTGGACTAGAAGACCTCCAAGGTCCCTTCCATCATTGGTATGCCATTATTTTTTATTTCTGTTAAGTGATGTCCTATGATTGGTACGTTATGGCCTGAACACAAGATTATCAACCCCTTTTAGCCACTTATCAAGAACTGGCGTTCTTCTTGGCTCTAACTGCAACATTTGGAATGCATCAAGAGCGGTGTCCTACCATTGCTACAACTTTATCTGAAACACATAGGTCTATCAACCTCTTTTAGCCACTTATCAAAAACTCGTGTTCTTCTTGGCTCCATCTCCAATTTTCAGAAAGCAAGAACACAACAAGTATTAAGGCCAATTCTTACAGGGAGAGGCATCCTCAAACGATTATACAACCCTGGGAGAATCAATCTATCCGCAGCACTGAATTGCTGATATGTTCTGTTTGTCAATGTCTGAACTTGTTTTTGTTCAACAGTAGGACAAGGGAAAATATTCCCCGAAGCTGTTTTGTTTTTTCCTTTAGCATACACATTTCCAAACTTTTCCTTTCTCATTTCAAATTTACAGTACAGAGAGACAGTTTAGAGAATGGAAACCACCAATTTAATCTAAATGGTTTAGTGTCCAAATAACTTTGCCTGATGATGTGGGTGTTGGCAGAATACACATGTTGAGCTCTACAGATGATTCTGTTCTACAGAGGAATTATTGAGTTTGTCGTCTGCACCTCCATAACTGTCTGGTTTGGCTCTGCAACCCAAGAAGACAGACACAGACTTCGAAGGATAATCAAAACTGCAGAAAAAACAATGGCTACCAACCTGCCTTCCATTGAGGACCTGTATACTGCACGAGTCAAAAAGAGGGCTGTGAAAATATCTACAGACCCTGTAGATATTTTCTGGACATAAATTTATGTCCATCCTGGACATAAATTGTTTCAACTCCTACACTCAAAAGGACGCCATAGGGCACAGCACACCAGAACAACAAGACACAAGGATTTTTTTTTCCTGAATGCCATCATTCTGCTTAACAACTAATTCCCTCAACACTGTCAATTTACTAAGCCTGCATTACTATTGTTCTTCTCTTCCTTCCTAGTACCTCTCTCTTCCCACATATGACTATAACCATGTTGCTTGTATCTTTAAATTTTATATTGTTTTATTTGTTTCCTAGTATAATTTGATTGCTTATTAGTAACCTATGAATATCACTAAGTGTTGTATCTTATGATTCTTGATGAATGTATTCTACTTTATTTTTCTTTATCCACACTGAGAGCATGTGCACCAAAGACAAATTCCTTGTGTGTCCAATCACACTTGGCCAATAAAGAATTGTATTCTATTCTATCTTGTCCACCACGGAAGGAAACAGATTTTAGAACCAACCTGCAAAGCAATTCTTCTGAAGACGGATCAAACCTTACCTGACTAGCAAATTTATTAGGATTTTTTTTTTTTGCAGATTACAATAGGTTGATGTTACACAGGTTGAGACTTGTTTGACAATACAAGTAAGATAATGTCCTTATGCACCATATTTTTCAGAGTATAAGACGCACCAAGATTTTGAAGAGGCAATTTTTTTTAAAAAAAGTAGGTAGGTAGATAGAGGGATAGAGAGGGAGAGAAAAATACAGTTGGTAGCTAGGGAGAGAGAGAGAGTAGTTAGGTAGGTAGGTAGGTAGGTAGGTAGATAGATAAAGGGATAGAGAGAGAGAGAAATAGAGAGATAGAAATACAGTAGAAAGGTAGGGGGAGAGAGTGAGTAGGTAGGTTGGTAGGTAGAGGGAGGGAGGGAGGGAGGGGGAGGGAGAGAGAAATATAGTTGGTAGCTAGGGAGAGAGAGAGAGTAGGTAGGTAGGTAGGTAGATAGATAAAGGGATAGAGAGAGAGAGAAATAGAGAGAGAGAAATACAGTAGAAAGGTAGGGGGAGAGAGTGAGTAGGTAGGTTGGTAGGTAGAGGGAGGGAGGGAGGGGGAGGGAGAGAAATACAGTTGGTAGCTAGGGAGAGAGAGAGAGTAGTTAGTTAGGTAGGTAGGTAGATAGGGGGGGAGAGAGAGGGAGAAATACAGTAGATAGATAAGGAGAGAAAGAGAGTAGGTAGGTAGGTAGATGTTTCCAGGTGTAATTATCCATGTGCTGGAGAAGGAAATCGCTGACAATCTGCAGCACCTAAGACTTTGTTTCTGCTGGCACAGCACTTGATCAATATAATTCTAATCAATCGATTAAAGAGCTTTCCAAAATGGCCCGTTTTTTTGCTCATTTCTGTCCTCCCCAGCCCCCAGGAGCTCTCCAAAAGCCTCCCCATAAAGCTATGCACAGCCATTTTGGTGAAGGGGCGGGGCTTTGGTGTATTCGATGTATAAGACGCACCCAGATTTTCAGCCTCTTTTTTGAGGGAAAAAGATGTGTCTTATACTCTGAAAAATACGGTAGCTGGTCTGTTCCATTTAGAAATAAGTGACCCAAAGAAGACTGCTCACTAAACAGGGCAGCTCTTCAGCCGGCAACATTCAGAACCCACAATGATGTAATTGAAACAGTTTGTCAGCTGCAAAATCCACCTTAAAAGAAATCATCTGGTTCAGAAGACATATTGCATAGTTTCACATTGGCCACGTTTTAACCAGCATGTTGTGTGAATCAGTTACAGGTAGTCCTCAACTTGCAACAGTTCATTTAGTGACTGTTCAAAGTTACGATGATACTGAAAAATGTGACTTATGACCATATTTCACAGTTACGACCTTTGCAGCATTCCCATGATCGTGTGGTCAACATTTTCAGATGCTAGGCAACTGGTTCATAGTTATGACCATCACTATTTCTCATATTTTGCAACCTTCCCAGCAGCAAAATCGATGGGGAAGCCAGATTCAGTAAATAACCAGGCTACTAACTTATCTATCACAGTGATTCATTTAACAACGGTAGCAAGAAAGGTGGCAAGTGTTGTTGCCCACCAGTGGAGCTGGTGGCAGAGTTGGACAGTGAGGAGGTTGGGGAGGAGCATGGGCCAGTCCTCAAGGCTGGGGAAGGCTCTGATGGGGGCTCTGTGTCAGAGGCAGAGATGGGGCCAAGGCTGTCTGGCAGTTATCAGCTGCCTTTGGAGCTAGAGAGCACTGAGGCAGAGGAACAGCTGGAGCCTGTTCCCAGTATGCGCATGCACAGAGCTGCCAGAAGAAAAGAAGAACTCAGAAACCAGGGTAGACTTGGGAGTAAAGTCATAGGTGGAAGGTGATTGGTCATCCCATAGGAAATAAAAAAGGAGCGAAAGGGGAGTGGACTTTTGCAGGAAACTATTCGTTCATTCACGACCAATTAGATCGCACAGACTGGGCCTCCTCCGAATCCCATCTGCCAGTCAATGCCGACTGGCGACTACACGGAGGAGAGCCTTTTCTGTTGCAGCTCCGACCCTGTGGAACGATCTCCCCGTTGAGATCCGTACCCTCACCACCATCCAGGCCTTCCGCGCAGCCCTCAAGATCTGGCTCTCCCAGCAGGCCTGGGGATAGGTTCCCAATTCACCCGCCCGAGTGTTTGATTGCTGAACGAAAGTTGTGTTTTTACTATTTTTCTCTGTTCACATTTTGTTTTGTTTTTTTGACATTGCACCCCCCTCCCTTGTGGTTGTAAGCCGCCCTGAGTCCCCTCAGGGAAAAGGGCGGCCTATAAATCCCAATAAACTCAAACTCAAACTCATTCATTCATTCGATTCGTTTCAGGAGTGTGAAGATCTGTCCGTGAATCTCAGAGACTCTGTGCCGTCTTTCTTTGCACAGCACCTCATTTGGAAAATATTTACATGGCAGCTTTCCAAGATAGATAAGGTCAGTGGTCATAAATATCCCTTTGAAAGAAAGTTTGCTGAATATGAATGAGAGGAATTCACATTCGTTTAATAAAAGTCAGGACCAGGAGTCTGCTTCGTGCTTTTTGGGGAAGCCTAGGTCAGAACAGCAAAATGGGCCAAAACTCACCTAATGAATGTTTAGCTTAACAACAGACATTTGGGCCTCCATTGGGGTCGTAAGTCGAGGACTACCTGTATACTTTTTTTTGGAAGTTTATTTTTATTGTTTTTATTGTATAAAATACAAAAAGGAAAGATTTTCTTTTAGGGATGTGTAAAATTCAGGAATGATGGTGCTCCTAGATTTATAACCAAATCTGCCAAAAAATATCTCAAATGGCATGGCTTGGAAACAAAACAAAACAAAGAATTTAGTAGGTTCCTAATTTCTTTTATTACTGGGAAACAGAAATGTGGGGACTCCAGAGCCTTCCTGAAGAGCGCAATGTAATTTGCGTAACTGGTATAGAATTTTGTAACCTCTGATTTTTCCATCTCCTTCCTGGATTTAAACGGGGGGGAGGGAGGGAGTGAGAATGTCCAACTTTGACAACTCGCAGACTTGTGGAGTTCAACTCCCAGAATTCCCCAGCCACCTTGAAGACTGCTGTACTTCAAATTGGGGAACTCTGGGAATTGAAGTCCACAAGTCTTCCAGTTGTCAAGGTTGGACACACCTTTTAAACAAAGCACCGCTTAGTGCTGGGGTGTCAAACTCAAGGCCCGTGGGCCGGATCTGGCCAATGGGGTGCTTAGATCTGGTCCATGGGGCTGCCCTGGAAATAGTGAAAGACCAGCACATGGTGTCTCTGCAGCTCTTTTTTGCTGGCAGAGGATTTTAGGAGGCCGTCACAGCCAAAAATGGAGCTCTGGAGTCCATTTTTTGCCAGCAGAGTGCTCGGGCCACCACAGGTGCTCCAACATGAGTGATGTCAATCCTGCCATGCCCATCCTGGCCACCTCCCCTGACATCAAACACACCTGATGCGGGCCTCAATGAAATTCAGTTTGACACTCTTGGCTTAGTGTGAATCCAGCCTCTTTCTCTGTCATAGAGGCTGGGAAGTTTATATTGCCAGCAATTCACCTCCATCCATCTCCTTTCTTCCTCCTGCCCTCCTCCTCCTCCTCCTCCTCCTCCTCCTCCTCCTCCTCCTCCTCCTCCTCCTCCTCCTCCTCCTCCTCCTCGTTGTTGTTAGTCATGAAGTCGTGTCCAACCCATCGCAACCCCATCCAGGCCTTCCTGTCTTCTACCATCCTCTGGAGTCCATTTAAGCTCACTCTTACTGCTTCACTGACTCCATCCAGCCACCTCCTTTTCTGTTGTCCCCTTCTTCTTTTGCCCTCCATCGTTCCCAGCATGAGGCTCTTCTTCAGTGAGTGGCTTCTCATTTGGTGGCCAAAGGACTTGAGTTTCCTCTTCAGGATCTGGCCTTCTAACGAGCAGTCAGGGTTGATCTCCTGTAGGACTGACCGATTGGATCGCCTTGCAGTCCAAGGGACTCAGCATCCTAGTTCAAAGGCCTCAATTTTTTGGCGCTCAGCCTTCCTTGTGGTCCAACTTTCACAGCCATCCATTGCAACTGGGAAAACTAAGCCTTGACTATATACCCTTTTGTTGGCAGGGGGATGTCTCTGCTTTTTAGAATCCTCCTCTCTCCCCACAATTGTTAAAATCAAAACTATAAGCATTCAACTTTTAAAGAAGCAAGCAAAAACTCCCCACCCGGAGTAACTCCTATTCCTTCCAAAGAGCTTCCTTAGATCAGACCCCCCAAGTATTGGGGGACTCTACCCACCCAGCATCATCTCCCAAAGGATGGGAACTGTAGCCCAGACCTTGGGGGGGGGGGGAGGGTAGGAATGTTAGTTTAGAAAAGAGTTGGCATGGGTGTCCTAGAAGAGGCTGATTCAATTCTGCCCAGGAAACCATCCTTACAATTACGCCTCCTGAACTCCAACCAAGCGCCTCCCCCGCCTTCCTTTGCAGCCGGGCGGCTTCTAAAACTCTGCGTACGCTCAGAGACCTCTTGCCTCCCGGTCTCCAGGCGGGATGCAAGTTTAGCGCCCAGCAAGCCTCTTCTCCAGCGCTGGCGAAGCGCCTCTCCAAGCGGGAGCAGCCGCGCCTCTCCAAGCGCCTGTCGCTCCACCGAGTGCCCGGGGGCGCTGGGAAGCCAGCCCGCCCGACCGCCCGTCCAGCCAGCCCAACCGCTTCCCCGCTACTCACCGTCGGAGCTGACCGAGTCGTAGGCATCGCGCTGGCAGGAGGCTCGGGGCGCGCCGTCCGCCCCGGGCTGGCTGTAGTCCACCCAGCTGAGCCCTTCCAAGGCATCGTAGCCGGCCCGCGACTGGTCCTCCACCGGCACCACGGTGAAGTGCGGCATGGCCCCCGGCGGGACGTCGGAGGAGCAGCCGTCCCCGCCTAGCTCTCCCTCCGCCGCGCCCGGGGCTTGGTCGGAGCCGCTTCGACGAGGCGAGCGGGAGACGCGGAGCGGCGCGGCAGCCTCGGCCGAGCCAGGCTGGCATTCCAGCGGCCTTGGGTCACTTCCTCCCAGGAAGCGCGGCTCGGCGACGCCCCCCACTCCCGCTCCCAGGGACTGCAGCGCTCCCGAGGAGGGAGGGTCGGGTCGGGCAGGCGCCGGGGAAGGGGCTCCGGCTGGCTTCGGCGCCAGGGGGACTCGCTTGGGCGGCGGGCTCCGACGCGCAGCCCCCACCCCGAGGGTCCTCGCTCGTCCCTTCACTTTGGCTCCGGGAAAAAAAAGTTTTCCGCCGCTCAAAGTTGCTGCGGAGTCGGGGGTGTTCTTGGTGCTCTCGGAGCTTGGTCTGTTTGTTTGTTTATTATTTGCTTATTTTTTATTTATTATTATTATTTATTTATTATTTATTTCATCAAGCATGAATTAGATAACAGATACAAGTATAGACATGATTATGGATACATGAAATGGATAGGAAGACAAGGGAATAGTAGGACAGGGACGATAGCCACGCTGGTGTGCTTGTGGACAAGGTGGCGCAGTGGTTAAATGCAGCACTGCAGGCTACTTCAGCTGACTACAGTTCGGCTGTTCAAATCTCACCGGCTCAGGGTTGACTCAGCCTTCCATCCTTCCGAGGTGAGTAAAATGAGGACCCGGATTGTTGTTGGGGGCAATATGCTGACTCTGTAAACCGCTTAGAGAGGGCTGAAAGCCCTATGAAGCTGTATATAAGTCTAATTGCTATTGCTCTTAGGAATGGGGTGAGGTTGTCAGTAGACAGTCTAAGGTTAAAGTTTTGGAGGTTTGGGGAAGAAACCACGGAGTCAGGTAGTGCATTCCAGGCATTGACCACTCTGTTGCTAAAGTCGTATTTTCTGCAATCGAGTTTGGAGTGGTTTACCATAAGTTTGTATCTATTGTGTGCTGGTGTGTTGTGGTGGTTGAAGCTGAAGTAGTCATTGACAGGACATTGTAGCAGATAATTTTATGTACTACGCTTAGGCCAGATCGAAGATGGCAAAGTTCTAAATTCTCTAAGCCCAAACATCCCTTGCAGACGGTTCGTTACCCAAACTCGGTGAAATTGACCCAGGTTGTCTGTCTCTCTGCCTCTTCTCAACCCTTCACCCTGGATTCTCATGTCTCCCCTTGCCTGACTTGCTCGCTTTTGGAGCGCGAGCCTGGACCTAGCCTGACGAGCCCAGGGTGGGAGTTGCACGGCCCTGCCTGCCTCAAAGACAACGCTGGCTCATTTGGGGTGTTGTGTGAATGCAACTGATTGGGGTTTGTTCAGCCCACCATGGCTTGCTCCAAAGTGTCAATTCAGCTTCTTGTGTTTGAGCTGTTGTGTGAATGCAATTGATGGGGGTTTATTCAGCACACCATGACTTACTCCAAAGTGTGAACTCAGCCACTGTTCAGCTGCCAATAATTCCGCTATAGTAACAACATCATCCTCTTTATTTAGACATTTCCACGCTGACTACTAGGTAAATATTTTTCTGACTGAGAGGTTTGTTTGCTAACTTTAGGCTGGAGTCACCCAATAGGCTGCATTACCTGTGATTTGTTGAATCAAACATAGATGGGTTCACACACTGCATGGAGGCTTAACATGGTTAGTGGTTTTGGCTTAGCAGGCTAGGTGACCAGAATTGTGGCAAATCATGGTTTATGCATTTACAAGACCAGCCCAGTTTGGTTTACCAAATAAACCTTGATATAGTGTAACATGTGAACCAAGACATAATTTCCTCTGGGCTGAATTGAACTGGGGAGAGGAATGCAAAAGGATTTATGCTCATCCATGTTCGTTCTTGCAGATGCTTCATACTGTTCAGTATCTATTTTGGATAATGAAACATCTGCAAGGAAAGAACCAAGTTCAGAGAGCACCACGGACCCCTCATTTCTGCATAACAGTAAGATCTTGGAAGAACGATTCAGGAAACAGGTCATAGTTGCTTGGATTCTTATTTTTTAGTGTTTTCCTGGCACTGTCATAGTTTGTGTGTGGGTGTGTGTGGGTGTGTAATGTCCCACAGTTATCTACGCATTAATAATGATCTAGTAATATTAATAATATCTAGTAATTAGTAATATCTAGTAATAACATCATCTTGGCCACTCCCACCAGATCACATGGGTGGCAGCCTGGCAGGCCACTCCCATCTGGTCACATGGGCGGCAAGCCACTCCCAAAAGGAGGCCACGCCCATAGAGTAGGTTCAAACAATTTTTGAAACCCACTCCTGCTTTGCATATAATATGAATGCAGATTAAATGCTGCATTTGGCCTGCAAGACAAATCCTTGCTAATCATTTTGCCTTGCCTGGAAGAGATGTGAGAATAAATGAGGATGATTTAACCTACCGAGCTAACACTTACCTAGACAATTCAGGTAAGACACAAGTAAAGGTGTTTTTTTACAATAGGCCAAACATGAGTAATTTTTAACCTTGTGTTGTTTCACTGTGGTTCTTTTTGTTGTGCAAACCCAGATGATGAGATTACATGGTGGAAATGCAATAGCATTTGGGATGTTTTGGTAAACGAAGCTTGGAGTTACAATGTTTAATGTGTTCTGCAATTGCAATCACAAGCCAGTAAGTCGAACGTAAATAAAAGAAGACCTGGAGCTGAAGAAATGGGTGGGGAAAAAAACGGAGAATTTCAGAAAAGAGTTAAGAACGTGGATTGCAAGAGGCTGTTTAGAAACATTCACACTTCTAGAAATTAATTGGAAAACCAAGACAATGCATACGCCATAAAGAATTCTCAAATTCTTCACATATTCCTCCTCAAATAAAACATAATAAAAACAGAGAGCATGTAACTTTTTCTGACTCTATCTTCCTCCATCCCACGATTTTTCTTAAATGCAAAAATGAAAATGAAAATATTGGGGCTTTTTTCGTGCACAGGAATACAGAATAGAATAGAATAGAATAGAATAGAATAGAATAGAATAGAATAGAATAGAATAGAATTCTTTATTGGCCAAGTGTGATGGGACACACAAGGAATTTGTCTTTGGTGCCTATGCTCTCAGTGTACATAAAAGAAAAGATACATTTGTCATGAACCATAAGGTACAACACTTAGTGATAGTTAAGGGGTACAAATAAGCAATCAAATCATAGTAGAAAACAATATAAATCATAAGGATACGAGCAACAAAGTTACAGTCATTCAGTCATAAGTGGGAGGATAGGAACGATGAGAAGATTAATAATAATAATAATGCAGACTTAGTAAACAGTTTGACTATTGAGGGAATTATTTGTTTAGCAGAGTGATGGTGTTTGGGGAAAACTGTTCTTGTGTCTAGTAGTTGAAACCATTTATGTCCAGGATGCGAGGGGTCTGTAGATATTTTCACAGCCCTCTTTTTGACTCGTGCAGTGGACAGGTCCTCAAGGGAAGGCCATTGTTTTTTCTGCAGTTCTAATTATCCGTTGAAGTCTGTGTCTGTCTTGTTGGGTTGCAGAACCAAACCAGACAGTTATAGTGGTGCAGATGACAGACTCAATAATTCTTCTGGCACACAGAATCTCAAAAAATCTTCATCTGCATGTGTGGGTGTGTCTGTCTCTGTGTGTATGTTTGTTTGTGTGTGTGTGTGTGTGTGTGTGTGTGTGTGTGTTGCATTTGTGCTGATAAAGAAATAGACTAGTATAGATCTATTTCAAGCTATTTAGCTCTCATCAGCTAGCCATACCCTCACTGGGATTCAAACCTCGGCTGTTTTTACATGTTAGGCAGCCCAGGTTCGAATCCCAGTGAGGGTGTGGCTAGCTGATGAGAGCTAAATAGCTTGAAATAGATCTATACTAGTCTCCCTTTATTTATTTATCAGCACAAATGCAACACAATAATGGTTTCCTGCCTGGAAGGCTCCCAGGGTGGAGCTGAAAGGCAAAAGGGAAGCAGTATGCTCCCTCCCATATTTGGGCATACCAGGTGCTTTGACATAATACGCGCGCGCGCACACACACACACACACACTTGTAAAGACTCATTTTCTCCATGGAATTTGGTTGAAAGTGATGAAACCTTCTGATACTCCCTAAGAACAATTTCTCTATTTCTCTTTTATATAACTGATTCCTATACAAGTAGTCGTCGATTTATGGCAGCCTTTGAAGCCAAAATTTCTGTTGCTAAGCCAGACAGTTGCTAAGTGAGTTTTGCCTCATTTTACAACCTTTCTTGTCCCCGTTATTAAGTGGATCGCTGCAGATATAAAGTTAGTAACCTGATGGTGAAGTGAATCTGGATTCCCCATGGACTTTCCTTGTCAGAAGGTCGCAAAGTGGGATCACATGATCCTCGGACACTGCACCCATCATAAATATGAGTCAGTTGCCAAGCACCCACTTTACACCTATCCTCCGCGAGCTGCACTGGCTGCCTATTGGTCTCCGGATACGCTTCAAGGTGCTAGTCGTCACTTATAAAGCCCTTTATGGTATTGGACCTGGGTACTTGAGAGACCGCCTGCTGCCAATTACCTCCCAAAGACCCATTAGATCACACAGAGTGGGCCTTCTCCGGGTTCCATCTACCAGCCAATGTCATCTGGCCACTACCTGGGGGAGGGCCTTCTCTGTGGCGGCTCCGGCCCTTTGGAACGAGCTCCCCGCAGAGATTCGGACCCTCACCTCTCTCCAGGCTTTCCGAAAAGCCGTTAAAACCTGGCTGTGTCGGCAGGCCTGGGGTCGATGAGTTCCCTTCCCCTCTCGAATCGTGTGGCTGTTGGTTGTTTTTAAATGCCCTGTACTTTTGTAGTTTTTGTGTTTTTCCCTTCCCCTCCTTGGGTTTGTGCGCTGCCCTGAGTCCCACCGGGAATAGGGCGGCATATAAATAAAATGAAACTCGAAACTCGAAACATCTGAATTTTGATCATGTGACCTTGGAGATACTACACCGGTCATAAGTGTGAAAAACTATTGTAAGTCACTTTTTTTCTGTGCAGCTATAACTTAAAGGTAAAGGTCCCCTTGCACATATGTGCCAGTTGTTCCTGACTCTAGGGGGTGATGCTAATCTCCGTTTCAAAGCCGAAGAGCCAGCGTTGTCCAAAGATGTCTCTGTGGTCATGTGGCCAGCGTGACTAAATGCCAAAGATCCACGGAACGCTGTTAGCTTCCCATCAAAGGTGGTCCCTATTTTTCTACTTGCATTTTTTTACGTGTTTTCAAACTGCTAGGTTGGCAGAAGTTGGGACAAGTAATAGGAGCTCACCTTGTTATGCGGCGCTAGGGATTTGAACCACCAAACTGCTGATCTTTCTGATTGACAAGCTCAGCGTCTTAGCCACTGAGCCACTGCGTCCCTTTGGCTATAAGAACATCATGAAACGATTGCAAGGACTGCATGTATATATTTGGGGAGGGATATGCTCTTTAAAAGGAAATGAATATGGGAAAACTTGATCCTATCCCGTTTGCAGAGCTTTCTCACGCTTTTTGAGAACACCCCCTTAAAAAAAAGCACAATCAAAAGCCGAGCATTTAATTACAATTTGATCTCAATCTAAATTTGCCTTTCCTTGTCCACAAACGAATTGGCAAGGGCTTCCTGCATACAATCGCTTCCTTTTTTTCCAGATGCATGACTGAAGATTGATTTCCGGCTCCTGGTTAAGGCTAATTTTGAATTATAGGGTAAATTAGATCAAACATGGAAGTTGATAGAATTATTTTTAACCTACTTTTGACAGGAGCCTCTCCTGATTTATGCTTGTTGCTGGCTTCTGCCTCCTGGTTTTTTTCCCTACTGGATCTATTCTTCTATTCTGGTCTTTATCACAGGAGTGGGCAACTATAGCAATTTCATGACCTATGGAGTTCAATTCTCAGAATTCCCAAGCCAGGCATGAATTCTGGGAGTTGAAATCCAGAGGTGGTGGTGTGGCCCGCCAGTGCAGCTGGTGGCAGACTCAGACAGTGAGGAGGTTGGGGAGGAAGATGGGCCAGTCCGTGAGTCTCTGGAAGGCTCTGATGAGGGCTCTGCATCGGAGGCAGAGATGGGGCCAGGGCCCGCCAACAGTTATCAGCTGCCTTCAGAGTTGGAGATCAGTGGGGCAGAATCACAGCTGGAGCCTGTTCCCAGTGTGTGCATGTGCAGGGTTGCCAGACGAAGGGAAGAGCTAAAGAAAAGGGGTCGACTTCGGAGTAAGGCCACAGGTGGACGGTGAATGGCCTCTCCCATAAGGAATAAAGAGGAATGAAAGGGGAGTGGCGTTTGCAAGAGACAATTAGTTAGTGTGAAGATCTGTTTGTAATTCTCAGAGACTCCTTGCCAAGTATATAGCGTTTGGAAGATATCAGCCTGGCATCTCTCCAAGCCTGATAAGGTCTGTGGTTGTAAATTTACCCTTGAAAGACTCTTTGCTGGGACTTTGCTGGATGGGAATGAGAGGAATTCACATTAGCTTAATAAAAAGGGGTTTTGTTGGGACAGGGAGTCTGCTTCATGATTTTGCGAAGCCTCAGTCAGAACAGATGGTAAGATGGCTATAGCTGGCCGCCCCTGTCTTATCACAATTATTCCTGATGGAAATTATAACCCTGCAGATTCCTAGAGATTATTCTTTTTCTACATCCATAAATCTTAGTAAAAAGTATTATAATAGTCATTCCACCTCTTTCATATTTCCTATGATAATTAATCCAAGAGTGTAAAAAGAGGCAAGACTTGGATTCCTTTGGTTGTGGACATTCTCTTGATCTTTTTTGACTCTGTGAGACACTGTTTCTCTTTTTCTAGCCTCCTTCCTTTTTCTTTGGCCAGTGATAATTCAAGCAATGAGAGACAGATTGGTGTAGTGGTGGAGGCGCCAGGCTAGAAACTGGGAGACTGGGAGACTGGGCGCCAGGCTAGAAACTGGGAGAGCCGAGGTGGCGCAGTGGTTAGGGTGCAGTACTGCAGGCCACTTTAGCTGACTGTGATCTGCAATTCAGCGGTTCAAATCTCACCGGCTCAAGGTCGACTCAGCCTTCCATCCTTCCGAGGTGGGTGAAATGAGGACCCGGACTGTGGGGGCAAGTTGCTGACTCAATTTGCTAAAAAAAATATTGTAAACCACTTAGAGAGGGCTGAAAGCCGTATGGTGGTATATAAGTCTAATTAATAATAAATAATAAGTTCTAGTCACAAAACCCACTGGGTGACTTTGGGCCAGTTGTACTTCTCTCTGCCTTAGGCAGATGGCAATGGCAAACCACGTCTGAAAATGTTGCCAGGCCATTGCTGGACTTGTCTAGATACTTTCCAGTTATGTACTGTAGCGATTAAGGCATCAAACCCAGGGTTACAAACCCAGAAATCACAAGTTCTGGTCCCACTTTAGGCACAAAACCAGCTGGGTGATTTTGAGCCAGGCCCTCTCTCTCAGGTCTAGGGAGGAGGCAATGGCAGATCACGACTGCAAAACCTTGCCAAGAAAACTGCAGAGTCTCATCCAGACAGACTACGAGAATCAATCATGATTGAATGGAAGTGGGGGGGGGGGGAATTCCAGCAGTAGGCGGTAGCATTGAGCCAATTATGGAAGCCATGCATGGAGGTTGTTCCTGTATTGGATGGAAGACCTGGGAAATGGAGAGAAAACAATTCCAGAAGAACTCATTGGGTAAAAGTAAAGATTTTTTAGGTCCACTCATGTACTATTTTAGGGGGTGATGCTCATCTCCATTTCTTAGTGGAGGGAGACAATGTTGTCTGAAGATGCTTCCATGGTCATGTGGCAACATGTTTATATGCTGAGGCTCACAGAACCCTGTTACTTTCCCACCGAAGTGGTACCTATTCATCTACTTGCATTTGCATGCTTTCCAGCTGCGAGGTGGGCAGGAACTGAGGCAAGGACGGGAACTGACCCTGTCACGTGGTGCTCGAGTCTTTAACTTTAGCTGTCAGCTTTCCAGCTGACGACCTCAACACCTTTAACCTCTGAGCCTTTGCATGGGCAAACCATCATAATGCCCCAAATCCTGCATCAATGCACTCATCGTATAGATTAGAACTCAACTTGAAGGCGAGCATTTAGCAATAGCAATAGCACTTAGACTTATATATCGCTTTACGGTGCTTTCCAGCCCTCTCTAAGCAGTTTACAGTCAGCCTATTGCCCCCAACAATCTGGGTCCTCATTTTACCCACCTCAGAAGGACGGAAGGCTGACTCAACCTTGAGCCTGGTGAGATTCAAGCTGCTGGCAGGTGGTGATCAGCAGAAGTAGCCTGCAGTTCAGCACTCTAACCACGGCACTACCACGGCTCTATTTCTTAATAAGGTAAAGGTAAAGGTTCTCCTTGCACATATGTGTTAGACGTTCCCGACTCTAAGGGGTGGTGGTCATCTCTGTTTCAAAGCCGAAGAGCCAGCGCTGTCCAAAAGTGTCTCTGTGGTCATGTGGCCGGCATGACTCAACACCAAAGGCACACAGAACACTGTTACCTTCCCACCAAAGGTGGTTCCTATTTTTCTACTTGCATTTTTACATGCTTTTGAACTGCTAGGTTGGCAGAAGCTGAGACAAGTAAGTAAGTTTGTAAGTTTGTAATTTTAATTTTATTTATAGGCCACCTAATCCCGAAGGACTCCAGTGATAGGAGGTCACACCTTTATGCGGTGCTAGGGATTCGAACTGCCAAACTGCTGACCTTTCTGATCAACAATATGGGAAAACTTGATCCTATCCCGTAAAGGTAAAGGTTCCGCTCACATATGTGCTAGTCGTTCCCGACTCTAGGGGACGGTGCTGATCTCCCTTTCAAAGCCAAAAAGCCAGCTCTGTCTGAAGGTGTCTCCGTGGTCATGTGGGCGGCATGACTAAATTGCTGTTACCTTCCCATGAAAGGTGGTCCCTATTTTTCTACATGCTTTCAAACTGCTAAGTTGGCAGGGGCAAGTAACGGGAACTCACCCCATTACTGAGCACTAGGGATTCGAACCGCCAAAGTTTAGAACAGGTTGGAATGGGGATGTATAGAGGGGCGGGGGTCTTGGCTCTTATTCCCTTCTTCTGGGATGTAGTCCACTGCTTCTCATAAATGTCGTTGCCGGGAACAGGATGGATGGCTTAGCCAAGCTGAGCGAACCATGCAAGATTGTTTTGTTCAGCTGCCCTTCCAAGAGCAGGAGCTGGGTTTTTTATTAAGAAATGAAAAAGGAAACAACTGAACTTTCCTTCCCCATCTTCTCAGTCGCCAAGGCAGACTGTGCAGGGACTCCGAATGTGAGTAATGCCTTAAGTTCTTGGCAGGGTTTGTCTGACCATCATTAATTCAATTGCCCCAAATTTTCTGGGTTCACACAATTAAATTGGTTTGAAGTGGCATTGACTCTTCTCTTCAGGAAGGTAATTGTTGCTGCGCACCATAAAATGATGCAACATGTTTCCCGCTGGCCTGTATTTCACAGTATTTGACAACCACAGAGTTTCATTTTTGTGTACATCTCATTTTTTTCATGGTTGGTTTAGCACTTGTTACAGATGTTTAGGTTGTAAGTCTCCCCCCCCCTTGTTAATATTGATTCATACATTGTATGTTTATTTCTCAGTTGTGGGTTTTTAAAAATAAAACTCTTTGTGGTTGCTTGGTTTTGTTTTGTATTTTTCTTCTTTGTTTTTCAAACTTGTAATAAAGTATGCAAAGGAAGAAAGAAGGAAAGGAAGAAAAAGAAAGAAAGAAAGGCCCTTCAGAATAAGATCATTGACCCATCCAGTTCAAAATACTGCTTCTGAACTCCCAAATTCTTGGCTCCTACAAGCAAGATTTAAGTTAGGAAAGAAGGCTAGAAGATATCTTGCTTTAGGGGCACCCCAAGTATGTGGGTGCCCATCAAGTATGAGAAAGGAATTCTGCAAAATAAAATTCTTTCATTCAATTGTGTCCAATTCTCAGAGATTGAGCAAGTCCCTGCAGTTTTCTTGGCAAGGCTTTTCAGAAGTGGTTGGCCATTGCTTCCTTCCTAGGGCTGAGAGAAAATGCCTGGCCCAAAGTCACCCAGCTAGCTTCATGCCTAAGGCAGGATTAGAACTCCCAGTCACCCAGCCTCTAGTCTGATGCCTTGACCAGTACACCACACTGGTTCTGCAAATGGGGTAAAGGTAAAGGTTCCCCTTGCACATATGTGCTAGTCGTTCCCGACTCTAGGGAGCAGTGCTCATCTCCGCTTCAAAGCCAAAGACCACTGTCTCCGTGGTCATGTGGCCAGCATGACTCAACACCAAAGGTGCACGGAACGCTGTTACCTTCCCACCAAAGGTGGTCCCTATTTTTCTACTTGCATTTTTTACGTGCTTTTGAACTGCTAGGTTGGCAGAAGCTGGGACAAGTAATGGGAGCTCACTCCATTATGCAGCGCTAGGGATTTGAACCACCGAACTGCCGAACCTTTCTTATCAACAAGCTCAGCGTCTTAGCCACTGAGCCCCTTGGTACCACCACGAAAAAGGTTTACACACACCCCTTGTAGAGGCACACCCTACCTCCTTTAGTGAGCCAACTGGGAAGAAGACTTCTTAGATGTTCTTTAGGTATGGTTTGTACTAATGGAAGAAAACGCTCTTTCAGATAACCTGTTCCTCAACTGTTGAAAAGTTGAAACTACGCTTGGATTTGAAATCTGGAGACAGAGGCAGCCAAAACAGAGAAGAAAGAGCTGACATCACCCCACAAGCTTTGATTGAACAACATGTAGGGAGTTCCTTCTTTCTAAGGAGGAGTGAAGAAAACAAGAACTTGGCCACTGAAGTCTTGCTTTTTCCCATAGATTCAGCCGAAGGTCCCTCTAAAAAAAAACACCCACTTTCCCTGGAAAAAAAAGAAGTCTTCGCTAAAATGCAGAAACAGGCTTTGCAATGTAGCAACTCCCTCTTATCACTAGAAAGAGGAACTTTCCCAGAAAAGATTGAGCAAGATATTCACCTCCCAGCTTCAGGATGAGCTCTGGCAGAAACCAGTGGGGGTAAGGGTACTTCCACCATGAATCTTCTGCCATTAAAAGGTGACAGAGGTTATAAAGAGAAAATGGGCACATCTGGGTTCTTTGAAAAATTGCATTAAAATCAGCAGTGTGGTTGTGCAATAAACATTACATCTGAAAGAGTTTTGGACAATAGAATAGAATGAAATAGAGTAGGATAAGAGCAGAGCAGAACAGAACAAAACAGAACAGAACAAGAACGATTCTTCAGTATAAGCCACAAGAGGGCACTACCATCCAGAATATGACTTTTAGACTAATTCAATCAAATGAATCATGTTGTTGTTGTTTTTTCAGTCCTCCTGGACTGCATCAGCAAAAGATGTGCCTTTTGATGTGACTTTTTGCAGAAGTTTCTACTACTTATACTAGATAAACTAAGTCCTGACTAGGGGCATTTTCACCCCTGCAGTGTTCCTATATCCAAATATTAACCAAGGAAAGTGAAGCTGGCCCCGATCCTCCTATTTGCACCACATTGTAAAGTCTTTAGATTTTGCTGAGCATTGATTAATTCTCAGGTGAATGGCCATAACCATCTACTTCACAGCTACTTAAATCCAGAGATTTTTCATGCTTTTACTGTGGTTTTAATATGGTTTGCTACAAGTCAGAAGAAAAATGTGGGTTAAATAATTACATCAAGGCAAACAAAGAGAGAATGATCACTGAGGTTTGCAAAGAAAGAAAAAAAGAGTAAACAGGACCATGAAAATGGACAAGTTGACAAACTTGTAGAGAATTGGAGAAGTAAGTAAAGCATAGCATGGTCAGTAGATTGAAAACAAAGTAGGCAAGACCAGGGATTGACAGTAGCTATAAGGAAGGAAACAGATGGGTTAATTTTTGCAGCGTAAGAAAAAGCAATGCAAAGCAATGTGATGAAATCAAGGATTCATTAGCGCCAAAGGCAGGTTTTTTGCTCTTGTTTTGGTAAAGGAGGATGATTTATGTTATTAGGGGATGTTTATAAATAATGACACGACAGGATAGCCACTATTAATCTACTGGCATTTGTGCTCAAACGATCATTTCCTGAATGTGGTACGTTTCTAAAATAAATTTATGGAAAATGATGTTAACATTTCCTGGGATTCAAACAGTTAGTTACCTAGAACACAACAGCACATCAAATATAAACATATTCAAAAAGAACAACTTTGTAGTTGTGGCAGTATCTGGGGACAAGAGGAACAAAACAAAAGAACTGGAAAAAGTTATAAAATATAAATACCTAGCTGAGATGGAAAAGATCTTGCAAAATCATCCATAAAGTTCTTGGTATGTTCAGCAGACAACAAACAGATGACACCCATTTTAAACAATAAATTGAGGGGTCCTTGGTGCTCTCTGAGCTTGGTGGGTTTCTTGCAGACATTTCATTACTCATCTGGGTAACATCATCCAGTTTGGGTAATGGAACGCCTGCAAGAAAACCACCAAGCTCAGAGAGCACCAGGGGCCTCTTCTCTAGACTTGTTTCTGCTTGGAAACAGCTTCTGGATTTTTGTTTGAGTGGAATGAAAAGGAAACTTTGACTTTAGGTTTTGATGATTATAAGGATTTTTTCATTAGCGTTGTGAAAGTATAAGGCAAAAGATTGAGGTGGTAATTTTATGTATTTTACTGTATTGAAAAGTGTCAGGAGTCAGCCCCTTTTTCTTCTCTTTGCATCTTTTCTTTTCTTTTTAAACTTTTGTGGGGGTGTTGTGTTTTTTATAATGAAACTTAATAAAGATTTGAAATGCCAAAAAAAGTCCTTGTTAAACAGCCTGAATGAGCTCTAAAAAATGTTATCTTCCCCAGGATTTAGCAGAGCACTGCTGTCAGTTTGGAAATCCTGAATTGTTTCTTATTTCCATTGTTTAACAGATTAATAGATTAACAGAGTTGGAAGGGATCTTATAGGTTATCTAGTCCAACCCCTAACTCAAGCAGGACACCATACACCATTTTTGACAGATGCCAGTCTAATCTCAAGGATGAAGCTCCCACAACTTCCGAAGGGAACTTCTGTTCCACTAGTTGATTATTCTCACTGTCAGAAAATTCCTCCTTATTTCAAGGTTGAATCTCTCCCTGTTATGTTTCCATCCATTATTCCTTGTCTGGTCTTCAGGTGCTTTGGAAAATAGTTTAACTCCTTCCTCTCTGTGGCAGCCATTCAAATATTGGAAGACTGCTATCCTGTCTCCCCTTGTCACCCCCTTGTCAGGCAAATGGTCTCATTTGCCATCAGATCCCTATGCCATCACATGGATTAACAAAAAGAAAAAAAGAAATTCACAATACTAATCCATTCGTATTTACTTGAAGAAACAACTTGGAGGAAGTCCCACAGAATTTAACTGGAATTAAATATCATCGTGAATGTGACAGGATTTCATTCTGAGCTGAGCATGTAAGTATGCATGTACCCAGATGATGTGTATGGAAAATAAGAATCTGTTAGAGCAGGTCTTCCTTTGGTACCCCCAAATCTTCTCATGCTTTTATCGAACATCTATGGAGATTCTCAGTCATCGAGGTCATGGATGTCCCATCAGTGCTTTTCCAAAAGGCAACTGGACTTCCTTGGTCTTTTTAGCACTTAGCAATACCACTTAGACTTATATACCACTTCATAGTGCTTTTACAGCCCTCTCTAAGCAGTTTACAGAGCCAGCCTATTGCCCCCAACAATCTGAGTCCTCATTCTACCCCCCTCGGAAGGATGGAAGGCTGAGTCAACCTTGAGCCTGGTGAGATTTGAACTGCTGAATTGCAGGCAGCCGGCAGGCAGCAGAAGTAGCCTGCAGTACTGCACTCTAACCACTGCGCCATCTCGGCTTCCTTGAAAACATTTCGCTTCTCATCCATGAACTGAAGAAGCTTCTTGGATGAGAAGTGAAACATTTTGAAGGAGAAAAAAACCCAAGAAAGTCCAGTTGTGCAGAGAAAGCACTTTTGGGTCATTATTTTACTGTTTTGTGCAAATGAAGCAGGAGCGTTGACGGTCTCAGAATTAGTGGCAATAAATAGTGTTGTTCTTCGTATCTGTCTTAACTTGGGAAGAAGCAGCTCTTGGCACTGTGGCCGGAATCAACATCAGGGTAGCATCATGTACATTCCTAGAGTAAAGACGAAGATTTCCAGTAGCCCCATGCGAATCAGACTGCAGGAATTGTTCCTTGATGAAGTTGGAGGCCTCAGCTCTAGGCGACAGTTGTGAGCCACCTGTTCAAGTGGGATTTCCACTTCGCTTGCCTTCTCTTGCATGCTCTTCTTCACCTAGGGAAGTTCAGAGTTAAGGCCAAACTCACAAATCCCTTCGCAACAAATACAAACATCTGAAATCGTAATTATTGTGTTTGTGTACCACCCACCTCCCTCTTTGGGGCCACTCTAGGCCAGTGATGGCTAGCCTTTTTGGTGCTGAGTGGGCAAAGTGTGTGCGTGAAACTCCAAAATGCAATGCAAGCACCCTCCGGGCATGCGCCCTGCCCCCTTCACCCTGTTTTGGCTTCCAGGTTGGGGAAGGAGGCCTTCCAGGCCCAAAATGAGGCACGGAGGCACCTTGTGCCCCTCCCACATCCCGTTTTGGCTTCCAAGGTGGTGCGAGAGGTCTTCCAGGCCCAAAATGGCATGGGGCGGCATGCATGCACACATGTGCTCAAACCCCCCAAATGCAATGCAAGCACCCCACGCACATGTGCACACACATCCCCCGCATGCGTCCCGCGCATGCGAAGCAGAGACCCGAAGATCAGCTGGCCACTGGGAGGTGCACACAAATGCACAGTGGAGCTGCGCTGTTGTGACTGTTGGCGTGCCCACAGAGAGAGCCTTGCTTGCCACCTGTGGCCATAGGTTTGCCATCAGGGCTCTAGTTCGTCAAACATCAAGCTCATTACCATCCTTCAACCAAGAGAAGCAGCATTTTATGATGTCCACCGACAATTTAAGATTGTCACTGTGGGCGCCAAGATCTATCGGGGTGTCTGCCATCAGGAATTAATATTGCTAAGGAGCAAAGCTAAGAATCAAATGTCCTCGAACCAGAAGCGCTTACATTTTCTACTTCTTTGAAAACACGAAGTAAGTTCCCCCTCAGAATGCCTCGGAGTTCATCCTTGGACCAGCCTCTCCTCAGCAGTTCTTCAATTAAGTCTGGATATTTTGAAACATCTTCCAGTCCCGTAGGAAATCTGTCAGTCAAGACATGAGCGGCACAAACTAAATGTCTATTTCTTAGCAAAACCACAGCCAGATTAGGAAGTAAGAAAATTCATTGTCAGCTTTTGCTTCTAGTAAAATGGCTGTTCATGAGAGACTCTCAAGCATTCTATAAATGTATTATTTTTTTTAAGGAACTGGACAATTCCAATAATTTTATCCAGTTGTACCTTGTGACTTTTTTTCCCATCTGATCTAAATGATTTTTGATGCTAGGATAAATACAAAGGGTCCCTTCTGGGTAGAGCAAGGTTATTTTCACACATATTTGTAAAGGAGAAGTGGAAGATAATTCACATGTACTATTACACTGCGAGCTACACAGAGCTTGTAGGTCTGCATATATTCTCCCCTTATTAGAGAGATTGCCAGGGAGGGCAGACAATGTTTATCTAGGCTTTCTCCCCCAGGACACTAACCCGGTTACCACGTATGCAGTGGCAAAGTTCTGTGCTGCTGCAATGTCCATAAGAAAAAAATTGGCTACAGTATAGTACCACCTTGTACCAATTATCTGGACATACCTTTAACAGTCTTTGGACCATAATGTTATTATCCACTTTTAATGTCAATACTTTTAATTATATTTTAATGTTAGTATTTTTAATATAGTGTAAAGACAAATGTATATTGCTGGTCTTTGACCGTAATAAAGATCTTACTTACTTACTTACTTACTCACACATATTTAAACATCTGCAGAACATTCTCACACCATAAAACTACCATTCATTTAATGATTTTTCTGAAAAGAGTTGTAGCAATGCTGTAACTAACCTGCTGTCCATATCTACCCTGTGGAGGGAATGGACAAAATATGCTGTCCCAGATAGAAAATATATAGAGCAAAAGTAGTAGTGGGTGAATTTTAATTTGAGATGGGTGACAGGACAAAGAATGCCACAGTCAATAGTTGATTGTCATACGTGTGCAGTTCTGCTTAGCTATTACTCATTGTTTATTCAAGAAGGGTGCCAGCTTTTACCACAAAGCTTGCTATTTGATTTAAGAATGCAGTTGTTGCAGGCTATTTCTGCTGACTGCTGGTTGCCAGCAGTTTGGCAGTTTGATTCTCACCAGCTCAAGGCTGACTCAGCCTTCCATCCTTCCGAGGTCGGTAAAATGAGGACTCAGTTTGTTGGGTGGGGGACAATATGCTGACTCTGTAAACCACTTCCAGAGGGTTGTAAAGTACTGTGCAGTGATATATAAGTCTAAGAGCTATTGCTACCTACCTGCTCAACAGGACAACTAAGTGCCAAAAGAACCAACTAACACAGTGTTTCTCAACCTCAAGGTTGAGAAACACTGATAACAGAATGAAAGTTCTCTTCTATCCTCTGGAATTTTGTAACTTAGATTGACTGCTCTTTATTCTTTGCCTGCTGGGTGGAAACATTTTCCCAGCTGCACAGCCTATGAGAAATTGGGATAGACCACTAGGCCAAACAGCCAATGCCAGGTGACCCACAGGCTCAGAAGGATGAGGAAGAGGCCAGAGAGCATGGGCTTCCTAAAACAAGGAGCATGCCACTCATCCTTGTCAGGCTAAAACCAAGCACACTCATCTACTTTGAAGCCTGATGTTACAACATAAGTAGCTGCAACTGGAGAAATGCTTTAGCAAATGGTTAAAGCAAGCAAAGGAAGTAAGAGTAACATTTTTAAATAACTTTGGAGTCCTTGGCGATCTCTGTGTTTAGTTGTTTGCTTACAAACATTTCATTACCCAACCAGGTATCATCAATGCTTGTGTAGGCTTTGTTCCCTGTTTATATACATACAGTGCAGAGCAGAGGTGGGTTGCTAAATTTTTTTATTACCGGTTCTGCATGCGCGGGAGCATCCGGGCAGGTGGGTGGAGCCTCCCACCGCCACTATTACCAGTTTGGCCAATCTGGGCTGAACCAGCAGCAACCCACCTCTGTTACAGAAGTGCTATTCAGCCAGTTCTGACAGGTTCTGGAGAACCAGTTAGTATAATTATCAAACTAAACATATTAAATGCTAAACGTGGCAGTTTGGAGCACTTCTTTAAGGTTTCCATACATCTGGAGCCTAAAGAACACACACACAACAAAGTGCCAAAAAGTTCAAAGGTGACTCATTTTGAATATAAAATGTTCCGTTTCCCTTTAAAAAAAATGGTTTTGCTTTTGAATTGGGTTGGTTCAAATGTTGCTTGAGGTCTTTGGGACTCAGAAAATGGAATTATTTTGAGTTCAAAGCACTTCTCAAATGATTGAATATGAAGTACATTTCAAGCCCTAATAACTTGAAAGGGAAATGTTTTGCACATCACCAAACAGTACTGTATCCACTTACTAACCGAGTTTCTCCATCATAGTCACCACCAATTCCTATTGAAGATGAACCTGCAATTTTCTTTATGTGGTCAAAGTGATCTGGAATTTTTTTTTTCCAAGGAAAAAAAGAAGAAGAAGAGATAACATCAGAACACAGCATGGACAAAGGGGAAATGCTTCTGTGCGAGGAGCAGGCAGAGTTGGAGGGTGGAGTAAAACATGTCATCAGTTTAGACTCCTTATATTGGCACAAACAACAGTCCAATCCGTCTTGAATTCCATTGGCCTTAATCTTCATAATACTTAATAATACTCGGGCAGACAATCGATGCAAACTCAAGGTAAACCACTCCAAATTTGAGCACAGAAAATATGACTTCAGCAACAGAGTGGTCAACACCTGGAATGCTCTATCTGACTCCATGTTACATCCTCAAACCCCACACAGCTTCAACCTCAAACTGTCTACTGTGGACCTCACCGCATTCCTAAGAGGTCCATAAAGGGGGTGTGCATAAGTGCACCAGCGTGCCTACCGTCCCTGTCCTACTGTCCCCATCTATTTGTATTCATTTCTTTCGTTTATATCCATGTTTATATTTATATCTGCTATCTTGTACATGTTTGACAAATTAATAAATGCAAATACAAATCTAGTGCCAATTTAGTGCTGACTATTATTTACTAGATTCTTGTGTCTAGGCGTCAATAAATCGTTTCTGTTGCAACCTACACAAATGGTTCTAAGTCTTTGCACATGAGAATGCTTTATCCAAGTTCCCACGTTGACTTTACTTGTCAGAAACCAGCTGGGAAGGTTGCAAATGGTGATCATGTAACTTTGGAGATGCTGCAATGGTGTTAGGTGCATGGACCGGTTGTAAGTGTTGTGGGGTGCTGGCGGTCTGCGGAGCTGACAGCAGAGTCAGACAGGGAGGAGGGTGGGGAGAAACATGGGCCAGTCCTGGAGTCTGGGGAAGGCTTGGACAAGGGCTCTGCATCAGAGGCAGAGAGGGGGCCAGGGCCATCTGGGAGTTATGTGCTGTCCCCAAAGCCTTCAGAGTCGGACGTCAGCAAGGCAGAGGATTAGGCTCCCCCTGTTCCCAGTGCACACATGCGCAAAGCTGCCAGAAGGCAAGAACAGTTAAGACAAAAGGGACGACTCAGGAGTAAGTATTGGCCCCTGCCATAGGACATAAAGGAGGAGCAAAGTCATGTGAGCCTTTGCAGGAAGCAACTTGGTGCATGCTGGTCAGTTTACCTTCTGAAGCTCTATTTTGACTCTTTGGTCCATGTGGCCTTGCCAATTAAGTCTTTGGCAGCGTTTCAAGGAAGATAAAGGTAGGTGCTTATCAGCCTTATCCCGAAAGACTTTGGCAGCCTACTGTAGGACTCTTTACAACTATTTGGGACTCATTACAAGTTGTGAATGAAACTAATTCACAGCCTCTGAAATAAAAAGAGAGTTTTTGGGACCAAGCATGTGCTTTTTACTGTATCAGGAAGCCTAGATTAGAACTGTAAGTCACTTTTTTTCAGTGCCCTTGTAACTTGGAACAGTTGCTAAATGAACAGTTGTAAGTCAAGGACTACCTGTATATAGAAACAGCACAATGTTTGCAAACCTGCAACAGTTGCAATGGTAACTGTCTTACTTCCACAAGCCAAAAACTTCATAGGGAACGTCACCATTATAATTCCACGGTTCTCTTTCTAAAACAAGGGAAAGATTAAATAAATCAAATATCCAATTCTGAGACTGTGCAATGCCTTAGATTTGATTCCCAAAAATTGTTTTGCCGCACGTGGGGTACAAATATAGCAAGTGTCTGGAAAGTCTTTGAAAATAGCTGGGTTGTTTTTCAGGAAACTTGCTAAGGGGAAATAAAAGTACGTCCATGTCAAGGGAAGATATCTGGAATGGGTTTCACCTACCATGGAAGCCTCTCTTGATGCCTATCAAGGTCCCTGACCCAACGCATCAGAGAAGTTATACGTTGCAAAGCAAACCACTTCTCTCTACTATAAGGGTCTTCCCCAAGTTGGCAACTTTAAGACTTGTGGACTTCAATTCTAACAGGGTGGAGAATTCTAGGAAGTTCCAGAAGTCTTGAAGTTGCCAAGTTTGGAGACCCCTGGTCTTCCATCAGCCATCATTTCCAGGAATGCCTTTCGGTCTTACATCAACCTCTGGCATTATCTGAAATTAGGCAGATCAAGTGGTTTGTAACCTGTGAGAAGTGAGAATTATCCCTGTAAAAGATAGAGCAGTGATAATGCCATGTTTAGCCTCCAGGTGACCTAAGACACTGCATTGGAATATTAAGTAAGACATTACATAAGAATGTTCCCGGTAGTTACAATAACAAGTTTGTTTCGCACAACCTGGTTAACAATAGCTGGCAGGTTAGGCTGTCTGTAGTCACGCTAAAAGTAACAATGCTGACTATAGTAGTAGCTGTCAAACAGGATGGAGAATACATCAAAAGGGTTAGAGATTACTGGAAATGATTGGATGGAAGTTACAGGAAGAGGACCCTTACATAACCAGAATTTAGCCAATAGGATGAGTGGGCAGTAACAAGGCTGAGCTTCTGAAAATGTATATAACTATCATGTATTTCTATGGAAGATGTCCACCTTTGCTCTGCCTTAATGAGTATGGAGGTCCCTTTTGCAAAAGATAATAAATGGCTCTTTATTATTATTCAGCTGTCTCTTCGTAATTTCACACCAAAAGGGTTATTCTCTAGGGATTATTCTCACATAACCCAATGTTTTGTTTGACAATATGCAACTTAGGTGACCAGGAATATTGGAAATCCAGGACTTTAAAAGGGTCTCTGGTTGAGGGATCCTTTCCTTTCGTGCATGATCTGGAAAACAAGACTCACAAGCTGTAGGAGAATGTCATCTGGAACATTCCTGGCATGGTGGCAGACAGAGTTAGCAGAAGAATGGCTGAAAATGACAGGTGCTCTGGAGACCCTAAGAACAGTTTTTGCTGTCTCTTGAGAGGTGTGCGATAGGTCTACCATCATCCCCAGGCGATTCATCTCCTTCACCACTTCCTAGAGAAAATACAGTAAATATTGTGGTACAGTGACACAGAGACACTCTCTCACCCAAAGCTGGGATCCTGACCATCCTCCCAAAAATCACAATAAAATGTTCGTGCTGTTCAAAGTTTTCTTCCAAACAATGTTAGGGTTAGAAATAGCATCCAAAATTAATTCAAAGTTTGAGGCAAAGTATTGCTCAAAGTTCCAATTTATTAAGAGAGTCATGTTGGCACATCTAGGAAAACCCGAATCTGAAGGCTTCCCTGTTTTTCCCACCTAGTTGAAAGTTCAATATCTTGCCCACACACCCACAGGTCCATCACATGGTCCAATCCTCCACTGCCATGGTGGCCGTTTCACCCATTCAGTTCTGGCCAGGTGCAGAGGTGCAAAGACAAAGGATGACCTTGGCTTCCTACAAAGAATTTTGTTATGGCTACATAGCATTTAACTCCATTCAATCCCTCCCCCCACCAATTTCCCACAATAGAAAATGCATAGTAGAATAATAAAAAGTGTGGCAGGCCAAAGATCCAAAAGACAACACATCTCCAATTCAAGTCGTCTTCCATTTTCTTGTTGGGATGTCCAATCAAGAGGGTCAAGATTGGCATGTTCTGCCCATGCGCAGATCTTCTACAAGAAGAAATGCTGAAGGAATATTTCTGGAGGCTAGAAGGGTGGGAAAGACTGAATTAGGATAATGGTTGCTAAGGGATGTGGAAGAAATTGGAAGAAGAATTGGTAAAAAGAATGGAAGAAGAAAGATGTCAGAGAGAAGGAAGAATCTATCTTTAACTCAACTCAATAGAAGATTGGGCTTAATGTTTCTTCAAATATCAATGAAATAAATTGCAAGCCTGAGGATAGGAACTGCTTCATATTAATGAGATATTTTGGTTAGAGAGAAGAATAAAAATGTTTCCTAGATATAAATGGAATGGAATGGGCACTCTGTTATTACTTTCAGGTAACAATGCAACCGATACCTTAAGAATGTATTTATTTCTAAATTAAAATTATTTATAACTTACCTTTCAGGCTATGCAATCTTTCCAAGGAGACTTTTATTTAATAGGAAGAATTCTTCAAAGCAGGAGTGTCCAACCTTGGCAACTTTAAGACCTGCGGACTTCAACTCCCAGAATTCCCCAATTCTCCAATGGACCATCAAACAATGGACCATCACTTGAGGCACATATGACCAGGCTCACATATGTGAAATAGTCAAGGCTTATTTCAGACCTATTATGCCAAGACCTGACTCTTTGGAGAAGGCTTTGATACTGGCATAGATGGAAGAAAAGAGGAGAAGAGGACAATTGGCAGTAATGTGGTGATAGATGCACTGTTGGAAGTCTTGAAGACCAGGTTATAGACAGATTTTCGTGGAGATCTATTTATGTACTCTCTAAGAGTCAACAACTTGATGCATGTACCACCATGATCTTCATTATAATTAAATACTGGTTATGGTGGATTCTCATCAAGATACCCTTGTAGATTAATTCCCAGATCTCCCTTATGTAAGAGGGACGTCAGAGGGACAATATCAATTCAAGTCACTTGTTAAGTTACACTTAAAACTTTCTCTTACGATGCCGAAAGGAGTCAAGCCTTTAACATCAGGATAGAAATTATTTCTGCCTTTCGTTGAAGTTTCTGCCCTAAAAATAAACAAAAAATAAGGACTTTTATTCAAGTGAAAGGTGAAAGGTTGAAAGGTATTCAAATCAAAGGTTGTACAAGCGTCATGAAAATATTTCAAAGTTTAAACAGGTCAAATTTTAACATCTATGGAGATTCTCGGTCATCCAGGTCATGGTTGTCCCAAAGGTGCTTTTTCAAGAGGCAACTGGACTTTCTGGTTTCTCTTTGAAGATATTTAGCTTCTCATCCAAGAAACTTCTTCAGCTCTGAATCTTAACAGTATTCTGGAACATGTAACAGTATACAGGAATTTTAACAGTATTTTAAAAATATACAGTACATGTAAAACAGTCACAATTTATTTATTAATCATATTCTTATTTATGTAACCCTTCCTCCAATAAACTCCAGACTTCATCCATTTAATTTATCTAAAATATGATTGCACCTGATTTTACTACTTTTTTTTGCCACAAATCACTGGAGTTGATAAGTGAATCACCAAGTCATTAAGATAATCCAACTTCCCCCATTATTTACATGGTTTATTTTTCACATTTTATATTTCACTTTAAAAAAAAAAAAAAACCCTCCCATTTCCCTCTACCATGCTTTACTTGTCGAAAGCCAACTGGGAAAGTCCCAAATCATCATCAAATGACCCTGGGGATACTGCCATCATTGTTGATATATACCGGTTGCCAAGTACGCAAATTTTGATCGTGTGATTGTGAGGATGTTACGACGCTCGTAACAGTGATGGGATTCAAGTTTTTTTTACTACCAGTTCTATGGGCGTGGCTTGGTGGGCATGCCTTGGTGGGTATGGCAGGGGAAGGATACTGTAAAATCTCCATTTCCTCCCCGTCAGCTGGGATTCAGGAGGCAGAGAATAGATGGGGGTGGGGCCAGCCAGAGGTGGTATTTACTGGTTCTCCAAACTACTCAAAATTTCCACTACCAGTTCTCCAGAATTGGTCAGAACCTGCTGAATACCCACTTCTGGTTGCAAGGTGGTTTCAAATTCTTACTTTTGCATTTTTTTCTTAATCTAGCTTTCTACAAATACATATCATCTGAATCCATTGAAAAATCCTGCCATTTTTGGCTCCCCAGCAGAATTCACTCCAGCTAGGAAAAGTCTGGTTTGCCGGCTGAATACCACCTCTGGTTTGTAAGTGTGAGAACTGGCCATACATCATATTTTTAATGCTGTTGTAACTTCAAATGATCACAAAACAAATGGTTTTAAGTCGGGGACGTCCTGCAATTCATTTTCTTAAACCATAGAAACACTATATTATTTAAAGCAAGGGTGTCCAACACAATGCCTGCAGGGGTCAAATCTTGCCCGCAGGGTGCTTACATCTGGCCCACAGGGTCGCCCTAGAAACAGCAAGGTGTCTCTGCCAGTGAAAATGGAGCTCCGTCTTCACTGGCAGAGGGCAGTAGGAGGCCATCATGGCTGAAAACAGAGCTTGGGAGCCAGTGGTGGGTTATGGCAGCCACTACTGCTGGTTCGTTGTACTGCATATGTGCAGTACAACGAAAATTGCTCTGCGCATGCACAGAAACAAAAAACAAAAGGGAGATCCAGTTTGGGAGCATGACAGGCCTGGGTCACTGCTGGTTCCAGCAACCCAGGCTGCCAAGTTACTACTGGTTCATCTGAACCAGTCCGAACTGGCAGGAACCCTCCAATTTTGGGAACCCATTTTTGCTGGCAGAGCTCTCGGGCCACCACAGATGCCCAGACACGAGTGACATCAAGCTGGCCACACCCATCCTGGCCTCCAAGGTCAAACACAACCCTGATATGGCCCTCAATGAAATTGAGTTTGACACCCCTCATTCAAAATAACAGTGGTGATGTCATAACAATCCATCTCCGAAAGAACATTTTTATCCGTGGATTACCAGGGAGTGTTGCACACATGCGTCAAAGTCATGTACCGGGCGCCCAGATCATAGAACATCCTCAAGGTGGCCAGACTGCTGTCCATGGAATGACCGCCTTCAATGCCGATCAAGCATCCTATCTTCTCAGGGCGAAGACTCTCAATGCCTGGAGTCGAAACAGAAAGAGAGCATTCTACTTTAAAAGGCAGATCCTCAGAGGACACATATGGTTTAGAGCAGGTGTGACCAACTTTGACAACTTTAAGACTCGTGGACTTCAACCATGGGGATTCAGTGCCATCATAACTTCAAATGGTCACTGAGCAAATGGCCATAAGTCAAGGACTTCCTGGATCTTGGGAAAGGGCACGGCCAACTGGAGTTCTCAACAAAAGCATTCAAGATGGCAACGTTTTGATGGAGATCCCCCTTGCATAGGTAAAGGTTGAGATCTGTTTCCAAAATCTGAACTTCTGGTCGGACACTACTTCCTGTTCATCCATAATACAACTATGTGGTCTTCACCAACAGCATGGAATAATGGTCACCCAAGATATTTGTAACTGGACTAGGGTACTACATGGAGGGTAGGAATTTTGGGTAGATATGGAGAGCCTCAACTCATACTTCGTATCCATGTGATGTATTGAAAGAGGTGATGAATATCTGCTTATCCAGCCTTATGTTCCCATCAATACTTATCGGGCTACACATATGCTGAAAGTGTTGTGCCAGGTTTTATACAGGTGGCCCTTGGCTTACAACAGTTCAAAATTACAATGACACTGAATCTCCATGGTGATTGATCACAATTCAGATGCATGGCAACTGGTCCCTATTTATGACGGTTGCAATGTCCTGGAGTCTTGTGATCCTCTTTTGCAACCTTCTGATAAGCAAAGTCAATGGAGGAAGCTAGATTCACTTATAATTTAACCACTGCATTGATTTGCTTACTAAATGTAGTGAGAAAGTTCGTAAAATGGGGCAAAACTCACTTAGCAACAGAAATTTTAGACTCAATTGTGGTCGTACATCGAGGACTGCCTGTAAAACAGCCTCTAAACCAGGAGTGACTAATGTTGGCAGCTTTAAGAGTTGTGGACTTCTGGTTTTGCTGGTTATGATCAGTTCTTAGACTTTTGGCTGTTCTGATATCTCCACAGTCATGTGATTACCCCCCACATTTATATTTTACAACTGCATCTTTTAGCGATGGAAATTCCAGTTCCAATTATCACCATGAGTCAGGGACTAACTGTAAGTTGCTTCTCCTTCTGGTTAACTTTCTCAACAGTCTGCATTCTATCTCAGATGAATAAATCCATCCAGTATGCTTCATGGTCACAATAGGTAAAGGTAAAGGTTATCCCGCACATGCATGCTAGTCATTTCCGGCTCTAGGGGGCAGTATTCATCTCCGTTTCTAAGCCGAAGGGCCAGCGCTGTCCAAAGTCGTCTCTGTGGTCATGTGGCTGGCATGACTAAACATCCAAGGCACACGGAGCACTGTTACCTTCCCACAAAAGGTGGTCCTTATTTTTCTACTTGCATTTTTTACATGCTTTCGAACTGCTACCTTGGCAGAAGCTGAGGCAAGTAACGGGAGCTCACTCCATTATGTGGTGCTAGGGATTCGAACCGCTGAATTGCCGACCTTTCTGAGTGACGAGCTCAGCGTCTTAGCCACTGAGCCACTGCATCCCTTATGGTCACAATAACTAAAGGTTATTATGATTTCTACCCCACAATTTTTCCTCTTAAAGAAGAAGCAAACAACCCATCGTTGAAGACAATATATGTATCTCCAGCCTTGGGTTGCAGATTTTTGCAAATCTTTACACCTTTGAAATTAAGGAGATAAAGTTAATCTCCTCCAAATGAAAAATTGTATGCTATAATTTTTGGCTGTGTATGTTCCATCTTCCCACCTACTGGGAGGTTTTTAGTGCCTGTCCTGTTCTAAAGTTTTCCTTTGATACTCCTCCGAGCCTAGCGATACTCCCCCCCCCCCCCGGGTAAATATTTTAATGATTAACTAAAGGGATTGCAAAAGAATGAGTTTGCTACATATTCTTGAGTTTACAAACAATTGCATTCTTATGCTGTTAGGTCAATTATGTTGTTTTTCATGAAAACGGGAAAAGAATGCAGGTTTCTTATCCCTTATATTTCTGTCTAGGATTTCTTTCTCTGAACACAGGAAACCAAATTTACCCTCCGAAGATGTCAGCAGTTCCAGTTCTTCATAGTCGTCACACATCCGTTTGACTACATCGATTTGTTCTAGTGTCAAACGCACAGCGTCTTTGTTCTGTGCGCCACAGAGAACATAGACTGACCAAAACTGGGAAGATTTAGAAAACAAGAATGAGTATAAACTATGTTTGCCAGCTTGAGTTATTTATAAAAATAATAAAGGCAGGGTAAAAAAAATCGAATAAACCAGTAAAATAAAGATAGCAACTGCTTTTATCAATTCAATACTTTGCTTCTTTGTGTCATGTGAAACACCATGTTTTTTTCACCAATGCGGATGTAGGAAGTTAGCACCCACCCCTCTACTAGAAGAATGAAATAGTTTGAGAAATATTCAAAGGGCAGAATATTATATTCCCCGGGATGATAAAAGAAGAAACATGTTTTAAAGATAGAAAGCAGCTCCCTGCCCCCAGCAGTTATTTGGTACCCCTTAAGAAAGACTGAGCCAGCCTGTCTACAAGATGAAAGACCTTCAGCAGGGTGATGGGATTAAGACATGACCCTCCAGGACATAATAGGATTAACCAAGGGGTGAAATGCTCTGACGTTTGCTACCGGTTCACTTTGCTACCGGTTCGCTTCACACGTCAAACACATGCTTTGCACGGACGTGCACCACAGGCACTACTGCGCAGCCCTGAAAAAAAGAGGATTAAGAATCCTTTTCTGAGTCTGAAAAGGTAAGTGGAACAGTGAGGGGGGAGGAAACAGCTGTGTCACATGATTTAGATTTGCTCAGAAGCAGGATTTCCTGTTTTTTAGAGAATATAAATCACGTGGCACAGCTGATTGTCAGAACATTAAAAAAATGCTACCAGTTAGAACGAACCAGTAGTTTTGATGATCAGCTGTGCAACAATCAGCTGTGCCGTGTGATTTCTAATTGCACAACACAGTTGATTGTTGCACAGCTGATCGTTGGAGCTACCGGATTGCCCGAACCGTTAGCATTTTTTATTACTGGTTTGGGCGAACCGGTCTGAACCAATAGCATTTCACCCTTGGATTAACCCATTTAAGCAGCAGAGCTCACCACATGGCACAATCGCCATTGCATCACCCAGCAAACTTCAACCAAACTAGCTCAGACAAACATGATCCCTACATGGCCCTATGAGAGTCTGACAACAGCCAATAGAATACATGTTTTTGCACAGGAACAAGAAGCTCAAGTGCAAAGCCCAAGAGAAGGTATAAATACACCCCACACATACACACTCAACTCCTTGTGTTCAGCTGCACCAGAGAACCATGTGCTTAGTGGTTCTGCTTCATCATTAAACCATCTTTCCAAAGCCTCAATGTTTCTAGTGTCTTTTCCTCAGCTTGGAATTGAACCATATGGATATTTCTTCCAACGCTGCCCAAGCTCCATTCTGGTATGTATCTACTTCTTAGCCCTTACCTTAGCTTGAAACTCAGGTAGCGCTTACCTGCACCCCAACATGGCCAGCCTGGAGTTTCTCAATGTTGGTGTTGGTACCGCCGAGTGTCTTCAAGTCAATTGTGCTGAGCTTGTTGTGGTGAAACCATCTTAATTTCAAGGGCAGATCATTGTGTCTGAAAGGTAAAACAGAGAATTGTCACCTTCCCTAAAGGCTGATCTTGGATTGATGGGCTATATATTTTTTGGGCACATGAAAATTTAATCTACTACAAGAAATGGTTCCTTGAAAGGGCTGCAAGCTGGACATTTTCCTCTTCCTAAACATTGAAGAGGGACATGGTGGCTCAGTGGCTAAGATGCTGAGCTTGTTGATCAGAAAGGTTGGCAGTTCGGCAGTTTGAATCCCTAGCGCTGCATAATGCAACTTAGAAGTTTGAAAGCATGTAAAACTTCAAGTAGGAAAATAGGAACCATCTTTGGTGGGAAGTGTTCCATGAGCCTTTGGCATTTAGTCATGCTGGCCACATGACCACGGAGACGTCTTCAGACAGCGCTGGCTCTTTGGCTTTGAAATGGAGATGAGCACTGCTCCCTTGAGTCGGAAACAACTAGCACATATGTGTGAGGGGAATCTTTACCTTTAAACATTGAAGAGTCACTTCTGATTCTTACTACTGCTAGCACCATACATGTAATCCTCAACATTTGTTTAGTGACCACTTGAAGTTACAATGGCGCTTTCACACTTATGACTGTTGCAGTATCCCCATGGTCACATGATCAAAATTCAGACATTTAATAACTGATTCATATATATGACAATTGCAATGTCCCTGGGTCCTGTGATCCCGTTTTGTGACTTTCTGATGAGCCAAGTAAATGGGGAAGCCAGATTCAGTTAACAACCATGTGACTCACTTAACAACTAATGTGTTCCCCTTAACAATCATAGCAAGAAAGGTCGTAAAATGGGGCAAAGCTCACTTAGCAACTGTAAATTTTGATTTATGTTTCTGAGCAACATAAATTTTGGGTTCAATTGTGGTTGCAACTCGAGTATTACCCTTACCAGCTTCCAACAATATCTAATTCCCTCACTAGTGTCAAACTATCCACCAAGGCTGCATTACTATTACTATTAGTCTTCTCATTGTTCCTATCACCCATCTCCTCCTACTTATGACTGCAGGACTGTAGCTTTATTGCTTGTATCCTTATGATTTATATTGATATTGCTTGTTTACTGATTGCTTATTTGTACCCTATGACTATCATTAATTGTTCTACCTTATGATTCTTGATGAATGTATCTTGTCTTTTTATATACACTGAGAGCATAGGCACCAAAGACAAATTCCTTGTGTGTCCCATCACACTTGGCCAATAAAGAATTCTGTTCTGTTCTGTTCTGTTCTATTCCATTCCATTCCATTCCATTCCATTCCATTCTATTCCTAAATACTAATTCTAATTCTAATTCTACTCTATTCCTATTCCTATTCTATTCTATTATAATTCTACTATATTCTTATTCTATTCTATTAATAATTCTAATTCTAATTTGATTCTATTCCTATTCCTATTCTATTCTATTCCCATTCCTATTCTATTCTAATTCTACTCTATTCTTCTTCTATTCTATTCTAGGACAAGAAATGAACATGATCAAAATCACTTGGAAGTGTTCTGTGATGCTTGAGGCTTGATTATAGAAAAGTCAAGGACACCACTCTGAGAGAAAGTGATTGATACAAGGCCAGCCAGTTGGCTTTGTGTCTAAGGCTTGACTCAAACTCACAGACACCCCCCCCCCCCAATTTTGGCTTGATATCTTCCCCACTACTCCAAACTGGCTCTCAATACAATTACTGCCATTGTACCACCCTGTGTAAACTGATTGACATGTGTAAAGGTAAAGGTTCCCCTCACACATATGTGCTAGTAGTTCCTGACTCTAGGGGGGGCAGTGCTCATCTCCGTTTCAAAGCCAAAGAGCCAGCATTGTCCGAAGACGTCTCCATGGTCATGTGGCCGGCATGACTAAACACTGAAGGCACACAGAATGCTGTTACCTTCGCACCAAATGTGGTCCCTATTTTTCTTCTTGGATTTTTACGTGCTTTCGAACTGCTAGGTTGGCAGAAGCTGGGACATGTAACAGGAGCTTACTCCGTTATGCGGCGTTAGGAATTCAAACCACCGAACCGTAGACCTTTCTGATTGATAAGCTCAGTGGCTTAGCCACTAAACCACCGTGTCCCTTTTGACATGTGTAGCCATCAGTATAAAGCCAAGTATTAAAGAAAGTGAATTTAGTATAGCCAAAGGAATAATCTTGGGTCAGTCCCTCTCTCTCAGCCCTAGGAAGGAGGCAATCCCCTTCCGAAAAAGCTGCCAAGAACATTCTAGGACTTCCCTAGACATCATGAGGAGTTACTATTTACTTACTACTTGCTCAACACTGACACAAAGACACAAAGAGAGAAAACAAATAGAAAGTTATCAGAATATGCCAATCATTAGGCACTGTTCTCATCTCTGTTTCAAGGCCATTGATCCAATGGCTGTTTGAAGACATTTCCATGGCGTTATGGCTAGCATGGCATCATGGAGCACGGTTACCTTCCCACTGGAGTGGTACCTATTAATCTACTCGCATTTGCATGCTTCTGAGCTGCTAGGCGAGCAGGAGCAGGGGCACGGAACAGGAGCTCACCCCGTCAAATGGCACACGGGTCTCGAACCTAGACTGCCAGCTTTCCAGCTGACAAGCCCAGCGTCTTAACCGCTGAGCTACAGCGCCATTTTATCCCATTTTATCAGACTATGATTCTGGTACAAATCGTGGCTTTGCTGTTATGTGTCTGCAAGGAAGGAAATCCACATACCCATCGATTAGCCGAGATGCCGCCATGAGTTCAAGAACTTCACTTCTTAAGGATTCCTCCGTAGCTGTGGATTCCAAAATGTCCACAAACAGAAAGAGTAGCCCCAGAAGCATCACCATCACTGGGTCCCAAGGAAGTCCACAAGCTAAATGAGATGCCTCCAAATATATATATATATTTTCTTGGATAAAAAACGGAGCACGCTGTTTCCTTCCAAGTTCTTCAGGCAAAGGGTTTCAAACCCAGCGAAAAGAAGTGATCAATCTCTGAAAATCTTCACTCAGTTGGCCTGCTGCGGACAAGGGAAGAAAAAGAGAAGAGGAATTAGTGGGGACAATCTCGTGATGCGTTAAAAGGACACAATATACGCTTCTCTCAGGCTTTTCAACACAGAGAGCTCAGATCCAGAATAACATTACATAAAAACTTCTGGGAATCTCTCCCACACAGAAAATGCACACCCACGTTTTCCTGCAACTTTGCCAGAATATTTTTTTTTTTTTTACCATTGGCCAGATTTTTGTCTGGGCAGCCCTAATATTTACAACAAACAAGCCACATCGGCACCAGACTCATCAAAATGTCAAGGAAGGACACTTAAGTTTGAATACAATCCACACCAGGATTGGTCGAGCCTAGGAAATTTGTTTTCATATATATATATATATTCCAAACCCACGCATCCTCCCTTCCATGCACAAATGTGTCTAAAGATCAGGGCTAAAAAAAGCATTTGCTGGCAAATGAAATGTTCTTTCATCTTAAAAAGAAAGAAAGAAAGCGAAGCTTTTCCTCCATTTGCAGTATCAAAAATAACTTTTCTTTCATCATATTAAGATCTCCACCTCAGAAATTCCCAACCACGCTATTGCTGAGTGTTCTAGGCTTCAAAATCCACACACAAGTAGTCCTTGACATACAAGAGTTCATTTAGTGACCATTCAAAGTGAGCATTTTTCACACTTAACAACTATCACCCTTGGTATAACGTGATCAAAATTTGGAGGCTTTGCAACTGATTCACATTTATGACGGTTGCGGTGTCCCGGGGTCATGTGATTCACTTTTGCGACCTTCTGATCAGCAAAGTCAATGGGGGAAGCCAGATTCACTTAACAACCGTACTACTACCTTAATAACTGCAGTGATTCACGTAACAACAGTGGCACGAAAGGTCTTAAATGGAGCAAAACTCAAGTTAACAACTGTTTTGCTTAGCAACATAAATTTGGGGCTCAGTTGTGGGTCGTAAGGCGAGGACTGCCTGCATCTGAAAGTTCACAAGACTAAGAACCCTTGTGAAAATTTGCTTTTTGGAAGCAAACCAGACCTTCCCTAGCTGGAGTGAATTCTGCTGGGAAGCAAAAATGCGAGGATTTCTTCAATGGATTCAGAGGATATATATTTGTAAAAAGCTGGACTAAGAAAAAAATGCAAAAGTAAGAATCTAAAAACACCTTACAACCCTTAAGGGCTAACATCTCAGAATGCTAGTTAAATGTCACGGCATAAACATCAGTTGAAATTCTGTGGATATTGGCTCATGAAAAACTGCACTGTGATAAATGCAGGTTGGGTTGCTGGAGGTTTGCAAGGGTTCTGGAAAACCTCTAGCTAAGATTCTGTGCAGTTCGGAGAACTCCTAAATCCCACTCCTGGCTGGCCCCACCCCGTCCTGTCCACCAACCTCGCCCCTCCCAGGAGTCCCCATGTGGCCCATTTTGGATACAGGTAAGTACAGGGCATGTGCAGAGGCTTGGAGAGGGCGGAAAATTGGCCCACCGGAGGTTCAGGCTTGTTTTTGGCCTCCAGAGGGCCTCAGAGCCTGGGAAGGCCGTTTTCACCCTCCCGGAGACTCGAAGAAAGCCTCCAGAGCCTGGGGAGCAGAGGTGGGTTGCTCCCAGTTCGGCCCGGTTCAGCTGAACCATCAGTGGTGGTGGTGGGAGGCTCTGTGTATGTACACAATCGTGTGACTGGTGAGCGTGCACACGAGCATGAGTGAACTGGTAGTAAACCAGTTAGTAACCCACTACTGCTGGGTAGGGCAAAAATGGTGCAGGAGGCTGATTAGGTCATGCCCACCATAGCCACGCCCAGCCAGGAATCGGACAGAGAACCCCTTGCTAAAAATTTTGAAGGCCACCCCTGGATAAATGTGTTTGTCTTGTAAGAGTCACAACACCGTTTGCACAACATTCTGTTGTGCTTTTTACAAAGGCTGCAAATGTCACATTTACTTTGGCATCTATTTGGGACATGTGGTTTATTTTTGGGAAAAGGCACTTGCTTTCTATCCATCAAAGGTTGCGGCAATATGCGTTACTATAGCAGAGATGTTTGCAATATTTTACAATAACATGCGGAACTGATTGTATTAGAGGAGCCAAAAATGGGCGGCTTTCTTCAATGGATTCAGAGGATATGTATTAGTAGAAAGCTCAGATTAAGAAAAAAAAGGCAAAAGTAAGGATCTGAAGCCACTTTAGAACCCCTAAGGCAGTGTTTCTCAACCTTGGCCACTTGAAGATGTCTGGACTTCAATTCCCAGAATTCCCCAGCCAGCGAATTCTGGGAGTTGAAGTCCAGACATCTTCAAGTTGCCAAGGTTGAGAAACACTGCCTTAAGGGTTAACATCCTACAGTGCTAGCTAGATGTAATGGAAAATGCAAATATGCAGGCAACAAAAATAGTTAAGAAAAACAGATTATGCAGCACGACTAAAATCTATAAAAGGAAATGTGGGGGCAGGTGGGTGTGTTTAAATCATTTTGTCGTGCCATTAAATATGGATTTCCTTGGAAGGATGTTGAGGGAAGGCGATTGGGCAGAGAAAAGATATCTTAATCATTTCTTCTAGAGCAGGGATTGTGGGCTGGATCCGGCCCATGAGATGCTTAGATCTGGCCCATGGGGCCAGCCTAGAAACAACAAAACACCAACCTGTGGTGCATTTGCCAGCAAAAGGCGCCCCCCCCCCCACACGCTCCATTTTCGCTGGCAGAAGGTTACCAAAACAAACTAAAAGCCAAACAAAAGGAGAAACGTTTCCCCTTTTGCATGTGAGCATCCAAGAGGGGGCAGGAAAGGAGAAAGGGAAAGGGGAAAGAGAAAGGAAAAGATGGGAAGAGAACAAAGAAGAAAAAACAAGGAAAGAGGGGAAGGAAGAGGAAAGGAGAAGGAAGAGGAAAGGAAGGAAGGGAGGGAGGGATTAAGGAAGGAAGGAAGGAAAGATGGAAGGAAGGAAGGAAGGAAGGAAGGAAGGAAGGAAGGAAGGAAGGAAGGAAGGAAGGAAGGAAGGAGATTATAATGAGAGGGATGTGGGTCTCAGGTAAGTCCTGCCACCACTTGGTCACCACAATGCCCCCAACACAAGTCCTGTGTCATGCCTACTATGCCACACCCAATCCTGGCCACACTCAACATGGCCTCACCCCCAGCTACACACACACACACACCAGTGGTGGGATTCAAAAATCTTTACTACTGGTTCTGGGGGCATGGCTTGGGGTGTGTGGCTTGGTGGGCATGGCAGAGGAAGGATACTGCAAAATCCCCATTCCCTCCCGATCAGTTGGGACTTGGGAGGCAGAGAATAGATGAGGCGGGGCCAGCCAGAGATGGTATTTATTGGTTCTCCAAACTACTCAAAATTTCCGCTACCGATTCTCCAGAACTGACCAGAACCTACTGAATACCACCTCTGACACACACATCCAGCCCTCCGAGGTCAAATGATGTGACCCTTCTGTTCTAGAGGAGTTTGACACTTCTGTTCTAGAGGATTTTCTGGACCGTATTTCTTCTGCAGAATTTTAAGTTCCAACTGAGTCTCTCATATTCATTATCCTGTATCTCAGCTGTTTTCAATCTGTCCTCCAGTTGTATTTGAGATTACACTTCCCATAATTGTCAACAAACAGCTGAAGGGCACCAGAGTGGAGAAAGCTGCTACAGTTCCTTGAAAGCACATTACACAACATTCCTCTGAAACAAATTTCTTGAACAGAAGATTGTATTGCAAACACAACAAAGATGAGGAGCCTGGAAGTTGAGACGTGCATAAAAATAACTCTGTGAATGGGAACCATGTACCTCTTTTAGATGTTTAAAGAGGGAAATATATAGGATAATGGCATAAACATCATGTGAAATACTGTGGAAAGCTGCACTTTGATAAATGTGTTAATCTTTTAAGAGTAACAACACCCTTTGCAGAACTTTCTGTTGTGCATTTTACAAAGGCTGCAAATGTAAAACAGATTAACAGAGTTGGAAGGGACCTTATAGGTCATCTAATCCAACTCAAGCAGGAGACCCTACACCATTTCTAACAAATGGCAGTCCAATCTCTTCTTGAAAGTCTCAAATGATGGAGCTCCCACAACTTCCGAAGGCAGCTTCTGTTCCACTGGTTGATCGTTCTCACAGTCAGAAGGTTCCTCCTTATTTCTAGGTTGAATCACTCCTTGGTCAGTTTCCATCCATTATTCCTTGTCCGGTCTTCAGGTGCTTTGGAAAATAGCTTGATAACTTCCTCTCTGTTGCAGCCCCTCAAATATTGGAAGATTGCTATCACGTCTCCCCTGGTCCTTCTCTTCACCAGACTAGCCATGCCCAGTTCCTGCAACCATTTTTCATATGTTTTAGTCTTCTCTCCTCTGCACTTTTTCTAGAGTCTCAACATCTTTTTTATAGTCTGAGGACCAAAACTGGATGCAGTGTGGTCTTACTAGGGCTTTATAGAGTGGTGTTAGTAGCTCCTTGATCTCGATTGTATACCTCTGTTAATGCAATTTAGGATTTACTTAGGCATCTCTTTGGGATATGAGATTTATTTTTTGGGAAAGGCACTTGTTTTCTATTAATGAAAGGATCCAGCAATATGTGTTGCTATTGCAGAGATGTTTGTGATATTTTACAATAATATGTGGAACTGATTATATTAGACAAGTAATTTTTTTGGTAAAGCAGGGGCTGCTGATACGTATAAAATATAAGGTATTTTTTAGTTTGTATTTTTAGAATGAAGTGGTCTCTTATTAATTTTGGTTAATGAATTTTTAGATTAAATATTATTTTGTGTATATATAAAATGTAAGTACCTGTGCATAAAACTGTGGCAAAAAGGCATATATTGGAGATATTTTTCTATCTTTGCTCAGTTTCTGTTAATGGAAAACCTGGAAACCCCGGTTCCACCACAAAAGCGCGTAGGACAAAATCGCGGTCGACAAAAGCGCGCTGTGACGTCATCACAGCGCGACGAAAAAGTTCGAAAAATGTAAAAATAAAGCGAAAACCTTACCCTAAGCCCCCCAAACCTAACCCTAAACCTAACCCTAACCCTAACCCTTAACCTAACCCTAAACCTAACCCTAAACCTAACCGTTAAAGTAACGAAAAACGTAACGCTAACCCTTAACCTAACCCTAACGCTAACGCTAACGCTAACGCTCTAAAGCTAACCCTAACCCTTAACCTAACCCTAACCCTAACCCTAAACCTAACCCTTACCTTTATGTGAATCGGCTTGCTTTAATTTAATTTTTATTAATTTTTATTTGAATTTTTCGATCTTTTTCGTCGCGCTGTGATGACGTCAAAGGCGCGATTTTGTCAATCGCGCTTTTGTCGTCCGCGCTTTTGACGGGTCACGGGAAAACCCAAAAGGAGCTACCATAGTTATGTCAATCTGAGGCATCAAATACACACAGGATTCTTGTCATACTTTTAACATATAGTACATCAGAGGTGGGTTCCTACCGGCTCGCATCAGTTCGGTAGAACTGGTTTGTCAAATCTACCAAACCAGTTAGAAGAGGTTCCACCAGTGGACCCGGAAAGCAGGCCGCACCTACAGAAGAGATTCCAAAAATTTTTGAAACCCACCACTGTGGTACATGTTATAACATAAATGTTTGTGGAATTTAAAGGAACTTCCTTAAAAGGCAAAACAGGCCAATAATTCATCAGGGTTATAGGTCACCAGCAAAAAAAATAAGACCATCCTTAATAGGAATTGTTGGAGGTGCCTATGACAGAAGTTTCCAGCAGTTTCTATTCCTGTAGCACTGTGCTACGAGCTGGAAACCTCCAGCTATATGTTCTCAATCTTGAATGAAATTCTTCTGGCTTGTTCCTTCAGACATCTTTTTTTTTATGACTGCCTTCCATTTCCTGTCTTAGAATATGAAATAAGAATTATCATCTGCTCTGCCTAAGGTGCACAGGTGTCAAATTCGTGGAATCACATTGCTGTCGCTTGAAATTTCGTGACATTTCCCCCCACTTACAGAACTGGAGTGGGCAGGTCCTGTGCATGAAATATTCAAGGATGAGCTCCTGTGGTTTAGGAGAACCTCTATCTAAGATTCTGTGCAGTTTGGAGAACCCTCCAAATCCCACTCCTGGAATTTGGGGGTTCTCCTAAATTGAGAAACCAAGATTTCCTGGGAAAAGTCATTCTATGCTTAGGGCTCCCAATTCACTCTCTCCGAAGAATGTATGTATGTATGTATGTATGTATGTATGTATGTATGTATGTATGTATGTATGTATCTATCTATCTATCTATCTATCTATCTATCTATCTATCTATCTATCTATCTATCTATGTGCCTACCAGACATCTGGAAACTGGCCCTAGTCAACAAACAAGCCCCACCCACTACCCAGGCGGTTACAATACGAAACAACAAAGGACACACAGCCAGCACCAATCAGCACCAATCTACCAATCATTATACAACCACACAACCAATCATTCCACCTACTGAAACAAAGCCAGCACTCCACACACCCCCACCAAGATTTTTAGAAAGACGGCAGCTCCGACCACGCTTTAAGCCCAAAACCCAGCCTGAAGATGGTGAGTGAGACCTCGCCGAAACATTGCCAAGACAATCTCAATCTTACATGGGAAAAGACCCTAATATAACAAGACCAGCATACCTACACCTGTGAAAATCTATGAAAACAAATATATGTTTGTTATAATATAAATATTAATATAAACAAACAGCTCTTCAGTATTATATTTCATACTGCAAAATGGATATCAAAGATTGAGGAGTGTCCTAAAGAGGCTTTCTTCTCCTCAGTTCTCACCCCTGAAATCATCTGCCCTTACTTTTGATAGTGCTTGTTCTATTAGATTTGGATCCTTCCTACCATGAAATTCTACCATTTCTAACAAAATGAAATTCAATGCAGAGAAAAGTAAAGTCTTACACAGGCAAGAAAAACCAAAAGGACACATATAAACTGGGTGAAACCAGGCTTAATAGCAGTGACTCTGAGAGGGATCTTGGAGTCTTAGTGGACAACAGGCTAAACATGAGCTTGTTGTGTGCAGCGGCAGCCAAAAAACCCCCACGCAATCCTAAACTGCATTAACAGAAGGATACAATCAGATCCAGGGAGATACTAATACCACTCTATAAAGCCTTAGTAAGACCACACCTAGAACACTGCATCCAGTTTTGGTCACTACACTATAAAAAAGATGTTGAGACTCTAGAAAGAGTGCAGAGAAGAACAACCAGGATGATTAGGGGACTGAAGACTAAAACTTATGAAGAACGGTTCCAGGAACTAGGTATGGCTAGTCTAGTGAAGAGAAGGACCAGGGGAGACAGGATAGAAGGGTTCCAATATTTGAGGGGCTGCCACAGAGAGAAGGGGGTCAAGCTATTCTCCAAAGCACCTGAAGGCCAGACAAAGAATAACAGATGGAAACTGGACAAAGAGAGATTCAACCTGGAAATAAGGAGGAATTTCCTGACAGTGAGAACAATCAACCCATGGAAACAGAAGTTGCCTTTGGAAGTTGTGGGCGCTTCATCACTTGAGACTTTCAAGAAGAAATTGGACTGCCATTTGTCAGAAATGGTGTAGGGTCTCCTGCTTGAGCGGGGGGGGGGGGTTAGATTAGATGACCCATAAGGTCCCTTCCAACTCGGTTAATATGTTAATCCAACATTCTAAAACGATGACCTGCGGAGTAGTCATCAGTTTCTCCAAGACAGATACATCAACACAGCATAATTAAGCATAGACCCTACCTTCAGATGATCCCGTTTCCTCTTCACAACACAGATCAGTGAATGGGAAATGCTGTCCCCTTTCTGAAATCCTACCCTACCATTAAAATATGTCTATATAATCAAAATGCAGATCCTTAAGATTTTCAATAAGTTATCCAGAAGTCTAACCTGATCTACTTTCTGACCACTTCCATTTTCCATCACCCAAAGACAGAGGACTTCTTTCAAAACGAACCCATTGTTTGGCTTTAGGCTTCATTTGTTATTATATCTGTCTACAGTACAGAAATTTTAGGATGTGGTTCATATAGCCTTCTCTTTCTTTCTGGCGTGTCTCAATAGTGGCTAAACTCCAGATCCTCTGAAGGATTAATGTATGGTTACCGCCACCACCTCCCACAAAATGCATAATTTCCCTTCCCTTATTTGTGGAAGGGGAAAAGCTCGTGCGTTGAATCTTACCAAACAGCAGTATTCCTTGTCCGCAACACTATGACGCATAATGCAAGTTGAAGGCACGTCTGTTTCTGAAGGATCAGCATGTGATCATGAGGACAGATGATGGGACGGTGATTAGGAGGGAGTTCCCCAGTTGGTCTACTATCTATTCCTCACGTTTCAGCTCACCAGAAAAGGGGAACTAGTAAGATAGCAAAGGGCAGGCTAGGGCAGAGAGAGAAATCTGCAATTGAGTTCCCATTTTCTTTTTTTTTTAAAGCTAATTTTTCCTTCTTATAAGCCCACCAAGTATTCATTCATTCATTCATTCATTCATTCATTCATTCATTCATTCATTCATTCATTCATTCATTCATTCAGTTTGTCACTCATGTACAAGATAACAGAAGTAAGAATAAACATGAATAAGAACACAGGAAATGGGTATGAATAAATGGGGACAGTAGGATAAGGACGGTAGGCATGTTGGGGCGCTTATGCATGCCCCACTTACAGCCCTCTTGGGAAAGAGTCCACGCTAGACAATTTAAGATTAAAGTTATGGGGTTTATTGGCACGGTAAGGAGACACAATGCCAGTCAAGGACATTTCATCCTTCCATTCCAACTCTGACAATTCTGGGAGGAAAAGGAGTTGAAGCTTCCCAAAAGCTAATGTACAAGGGGAAGAAGGGGAAAACAGAAAAGAAAATACTAAATCTACAAGTACATATTCAGGAGCGGGGGGGGGGGGAACACAGTTAGGCTAGATTAGCGAAGGTAAGGGAATAAGAAATGATACTAAATTATATGTGGGTTTGCGGAAACACCATCCCAAACATAAACTGAGGTTTGAAAGAGACACCTGTAACAACAGAAAAAGAAAGGGAGAAAGGAAGAGAGAATGAGAGGAAGAGGAGGAAAGGAAGATAGAGGTGAGGAGAGGAGGATGGACGGGAGGGAAAGAGAAGGAGAGAGGGCAGGAAGGGGAAGAGTAGGGGAGAGGTAAGGGAAGAAGGAAGGGGAAGTAGAGGAGGAAGGAAGAAAGTAGAGAAGGGAGGGAGAAAAGAAAGGGAAAATAAGGTGGTGTTACAACAGGCGGAAGGGATGGTAAATAAAGCAACCCAAACTACTGTATATATTATAACCTATTAAATGGAATAACAAATGTATAAGAATGACAAATGTAAAGGAGAATAACAATTATGTGAATGTATAGTTACAATGGTATGGAAGAGAATAAAAAAATGAAAAAAAAAACTTACGACCATAAGTGAGCCCAACATTTCCATGACTAAGTGAGGCAGTTGCTAAGTGAGTTTCTACCCCTCCCCCCATTTTACAACCTTTCTTTGCCCCGCTTGTTAAGTGAATCACTGCCGTTGGTAAGTTCGTAACATTGTTGTTAAGTGAATCTGCTTCACAATGCTTATACGAAAGATGACCTCCCAGAACACTGCGACCGTCGTAAATATGAGCCAGTTGCCAAGCACCTGGATTTTTGATCATGTGACCCTGGGGATGCTGCAATGGTTGTAAGTGTGAAAAACGGTCACAAGTCAGTTTTTCATTGCTGTTGTAACTTCAAATGGTCACTAAGTGAAATGTTTTCAGCTGAGAACTACCTGTAGTTTTTCCTCTTTCGAGGAGGAAGAGGCTGAAGTTTGGAAAGGGGTTTGAAGCTTCGTCTCCAAATGTTTTGGGAGTCCAGAAACATGCTGGAAGTAGGGAAGAGTCATATGGATCAGTCTTTCTAACAAATATTATTTTTCCCCTTTACAATACAATAATACAATGGCAGAGTTGGAAGGGACCTTGGAGGTCTTCTAGTCCAACCCCCTGCCTAGGCAGGAAACCCTATACCGTTTCAGACAGATGGCTATCCAACATCTTCTTAAAGATTTCCAGTGTTGGGGCATTCACAACTTCTGGAGGCAACTTCTGTTCCACTGATTAATTGTTCTAAATTTTCTTCGCTGGTACTTCATATTTTCTTTCCCCTCCTCTTTTTCCTTCCCTTAATTTCCTATTGTTTTATTTTTCTTTAGATTTTATATATTGATAAAACAATATTGATCAGTCTTTCGGTTACATCGCCAAAGATTAAAAGTAAATACGTTTCTAAATATTGGGAAAATGTGAATACCCCACCAAAGGAGGCTGTAATCCCCCAAATTTTTTTGACTGTGCCGAAATGGTTAGATTAACCTTTAAAATTAAAGATCAAGAAGATACAGACTATTATATGATTTGGAATAAATTCTAGGAACGGTTAGAAGCAAGAGGTAGGAATTAGAGAAAAATAAGGTCTTAAATGTTAACACTGAAAATAAGAAGGTAAATAACTACAATTATAACAATCAACCAAAATGTAAATATTTTAATGTAGGAAGAAACTGAGCTAAAAGCTTTTTGGTTATATTATTACTATTGTTACTTTATCATTATTATTGGTATTAGTTTGTATGTCAATGTTTAACACCACTCTTCTCTTTTTGGTCTTTTTTATTTGTAAATGGTGCACTGTTTTTCAAAAAATTGTTTATGAATAACATTTATTTTTTTAAAAAGAAGTAAATACGTTTCCTCAATCCAGATTTTGCCTACAGCTGAAAGTCCAGCATCCTATCAATAGAAGAGAATGTTTTTAGCTCAGGGTTGAACTGTGGTGTCCTTGGTGCTCTCCGAATTTAGATATTTTCTGAAAGAATACAGTATTCAGCTTTCTTCCTAGTTTAGAGTTGCATCTATCACTGACTATAGCAGTGGTTCCCAAACTTGGCAACTTTAAGACTTGTGGACTCCCTTGTCAACTCCCAGAATTCTCCAGCCAGCTCTGCTGAATTCTGGGAGTTGAAGTCCACAAGTCTTAAAGTTGCCAAGTTTGGGAACCACTGGACTATAGATAAGTTCATCAGACCATAATTTTTCTGGCACTTTAATTTATTTCTTAGCCTTTAAGGCACCATAAGCCTATTTGTTGGTTTTCTAGCTTAGATCACTTCGCTATTTTAAGACCTAGTTTTCACAGCTACCTCTTGACATTTCTAAGATATTTCTCATATGGAGTGACAAAGATCTTGAAATGGGGGTGGGGGGTGGACTGAACCTGTTAAAGGTAATAATGGATAAGTATTTGTTTAGACTTTCTACCTTAGCCTTTTCTTGTTTTGTTAAATATTTCTTTTGCTATAGTTTTTTTATTAAAAAAAAAAACTACAGAACTGAATTCTGCTTTTCCAAAGCCCCTGAAGGCCAGACAAGGAATATTGGATGGAAACTGAACAAGGAGAGATTCAACCTAGAAATAAGGAGGAATTTCCTGACAGTGAGAACAATCAACCCATGGAACAGAAGTTGCCTTCGGAAGTTGTGGGAGCTTCATCACTGGAGGCTTTCAAGAAGAGACTGGACTGCCATCTGCCAGAAATGGGGTAAGATCTCCTGCTTGCAGGTTGGACTAGATGACCTCCAAGGTCCCTTTCAACTCTGTTAATCTGTTAATATTAATATATTTTCTAAAGGAATTAAGGTAGTGGCCAAGAGATTATAGTTACCTTTATATCTGGCTATCTTCTGCGATCTAAGCCAGCCTATGAGCAAAGTCTCTCTTTGTTTTATGCTTGTGGCTTCAATGAAATTGCAGAGGAGGTTGTGTGGAGAGACACACCGTGCTTATCATTTGAGCATGGTGTGCAGTGTTGCAGGCTACTTCTGCTGACTGCCGGGTGACTGCAATTTGGCAGTTCAAATCTCACCAGGCTCAAGGTTGACTCAGCTTTCCATCCTTCCGAGGTGGATAAAATGAGGACCCAGATTGTTGGGGGCAAGAGGCTGACTCTGTAAATCGCTTAGAGAGGGGTATAAAGTACTGTGAAGTAGTATATGTCTACTTGGAAGGAAGGAAGGAAGGAAGGAAGGAAGGAAGGAAGGAAGGAAGGAAGGAAGGAAGGAAGGAAGGAAGGAAGGAAGGAAGGAAAGGCAAGTGCCATTGCCTTTCCTTCCTTCCTTCCTTCCTTCCTTCCTTCCTTCCTTCCTTCCTTCCTTCCTTCCTTCCTTCCTTCCATCCATCCATCCATCCATCCATCCATCCATCCATCCATCCATCCATCCATCCATGACGTGCCGTGGTTAGAATGTAGCATTCTGCCCACTGCCAGTAGTTTGATCCTGACCAGCTCAAAGTTGACTCAGCCTTCCATCCTTTCGAGGTCAGTAAAATGCGGACCCAAATTGTTGAGGGCAAGAGGCTGACTCTGTAAATTGAGGACAACCTGCACAATTGTTGCCATAGCTACAATTTCTAAAGGATGATGTATCAAGAGATAATTAGCTGGAATTGTTTACACTTTTTCTACTCACCTATGGAGATCCTCAGTCATCCAGGTCATGGTTCTGCCAAAGATGCTTTTCCAAGAGGCAACTGGACTTTTCTTTTGCTTTTCCTTGAAGATGTTTTGCTTCCAATCCAAGAAGCTTCTTCAGTTCTGAGCAAAGAAGCTTCTTGGATGAGAAGTGAAACATCTTCAATGAAAAACAAAGAAAGTCTAGTTGTCTTTTATTAAAAAACACTTTTGGGACCTTTTCTACTCACTTCTTAGGATGTTTACTGTTAAATTCTTGCTTACTCTTCTGCTATTCCCCCCCCTCCTCTGGGGATGGCAGTTATGGTCTATTTTTTAATTTTGAGAAATACTCCCTGGAGTTCTCTGGAAATAATGATGACTGTCAAAGCTGTGAATAGTTTTGTAGCACGTCAGGAATCTGTATTTCTTGGAAACTCATCCCCCTGATGAGTTTGATGCTTTGTCTTTGTCTTCCTAAACTATGAGAAAAGGGGCTGAAAGCTGAGAAAGTTTGATATCAGTCCTAATGTTGGCAAAGCATCAACATTTCATGAGCTTGCCTTATGGAATAAATTAACTGTGAAAAAATAAAGGGCTAAAAGGTTATGTAAGGGAAGAAATCTGCAAAGTAAGCGTGAACAAGATGTTCTGAATTATGAAGAGATAGTGAAGTCCTGAACACGTTTTTCCTGATAAGACTCTGGAACATCCCACATTCATCCTGTGGGCAAAGAACATTTGTGGAAAAGCTTATCTTGATCAGATGGATAATGACCAGACTTTGATGATTGGTCATGGCACTGAGACATTTAGGGGCACTGGATCATCCTAGACTAAGCTAAGTGAAAGAAATGCTAGAGAATTCCTGAAAGCCGGGCATTCAGACAAATCGGCCATCAACAGGCACATAGAGATAAACAACATCTACACACCATTCAAAAGAGATAACCAAGAAGACCCAAAAGAAACAAAAAGACCAAAATACCTCATCGTCAGCAATTAACACCCAGATTATTACCATTGATGGAACACCAAGATTAACACTTGACCAAGCTGTAAAGAACATGCCAATCAAGAAACTACCAGTTTAGGCAACAATCAACAGTAAACCACAACCTAATCAACAAGACCATTCCCACCAACACTGATAAGGTAATCCACTTGTATGTAAACAGAGAGCAACCCCGAACCCTTCTAGTACTAATGATATTACCTAGTCAGGTAATGAAATGTCTGCAAGAAAACAACCAAGCTCAGAGAGCACCAAGGACTTCACACCATGGTGGGCTACTGCCAGTTTGGACCGATTCAAGTGAACTGGTAGTTGTAACCAGTGGCTGGACCTGCCCACCCACCCACCGTGGGGCTTTCACATCCTAAATAATCACCAGTTTTTCAGTGCCGTGCGCATGCTCACATTTTTGATTCTGGGTGAACCGGTTGTCACAGGATGTGATGCCCACTTCTGACTCCACACACTGGGGTAATCCAATATTATTATTATTCCTTAAGGACAGCTGGTAGGGATGTGGTGGCTCAGTGGTTAAGACGCTGAGCTTGTCGATCAGAAAGGTCAGCAGTTCGGCGGTTTGAATCCCTAGTGCTGCATAAGTACAAACCAGACCTAAAGATCATCTAAGAAGTCTTCTTCCCAGTTGGCTCACTAAAAGAGGTAGGGTGTGCCTCTACAAGGGGTATGTGTGAAACTTTTTCATGGTGGTACCAGGGGCTCAGTGAGCTTGTCAATCAAAAAGGTTGGCAGTTCGGCGGTTCGAATCCCTAGCACCTCGTAATGGAGTGAGCTCCCATTACTTGTCCCATCTTCTGCCAACCTAGCAGTACAAAAGCATGTAAAAATGCAAGTAGAAAAATAGGAACCACCTTTGGTGGGAAGGTAACAAGATTCCATGCGCCTTCAGCATTTAGTCATGCCAGCCACATGACCACAGAGACGTCTTTGGACAGTGCTGGCTTTTCAGCTTTGAAACGGAGATGAGCACCTCCCCCTAGACTTGGGAATGACTAGCACATAAATGCAAGGGGAACCTTTACTTTTAAGGGCAGCTGGAAAGAAGAGAAATCTGAAGATTTTTCTTCACTCCATCCAAGTTCATCTTGAAGACTATTTCAGGGATCTTCCCATGCCTTTTAGCCCCCTGGCTAGGCACAAGAAAGATGTGAGGCAGGTAAGGTTTGGAAGACAGAGGATGCAAATGTGAAATGCTTATGATATATCATCTGATTCTCCTGTATACAGAACCTATTGGACAGAGCAAATCTTGGGGGAAATATTCAGCTCCTATTTTTAATGGGTTTCCTGGAACCTAAGAGAAAAAAAGGTAGTCACTTGCAAGCTATTACAAGCAAGAAAGCTCACATATTGTTTCTTTTCATTCAGCAAAATGAGTAGCCACTTCCCTAATAGATCAACGGGTGGTTAGTTAAGAGGATTAAGAAAATCCCGCTCAATGAATGGAGAGGTAAATTAATGGCTAAAGCAAACATATCCAGTTGCCAAGAACTTATGTAAGTTAATTCCTTATTCCTTTCAATAAAGAGGTTAAATAAATCTGATTTTTATTGTCAGCAGCTGTTAAAGGCTTAGCACTAACTTTCTTCCTTTTATAAACCACTGTTTTTCTTGGCTAATAAGCAAGGGGGTTAATCCTTTCCTGATTACTATTTCATATACTACTCAGAGACATGTGCTCCTGCTCATGCCTCTGATTGGGATCAGACAGGTTACCTTCCATGAAGATAGTTGCCCATCTCCATCAGGAGGGGCCCGGGCAACATGCCTTTTCTGCTGTGGCTCCCTCCCTCTAGGACATCATTCCCCCTGAGGTGTGGTTAGCGCCATCTTTGTTAGCTTTCTGGAAGTGTTCTGACCGAGGCTTCCTGAGAGTATGAATCAAACTCCTTGTCCTGACAAAAACCCCTTTTATTAATTTACTGTGAATTCTGCTTATTCACATCCAGCAAAGTCTTTCAAGGGAGGATTTACAGTCACAGACCTCATCTGGCTTGGAGAGTTGCCAGGCCGATATCTGCAAAACTTGGCAAGAAGTCAAACAGTCAAGAACCAATTAAGCCAACAAATTGTCTCCTACAAACTCCACTCCCACTTCACTCCTCTTTTATTTCCTCTGAGAGGGGCCATTCATCGACCACCTGTAGCCTTACTCCCAAGTCAACCCCTGTTCTTTAACTATTCCCTTCGTCTGGCAACTCTGTGTATGCGTACATTGGGAACAGGCTCCAGCTGTTCATCTGCCTCACTGATGTCTGCCTCAGAAGGCAGCTGGTAACTGGCCTCTGACACAGAGCCCGCATCAGAGCCTTCCCCAGACTCCAGGCCTGGCCCATGTTCTTCCCTGGAGTCTGGGGAAGGCTCTGATAAGTGCTCTGTGTTGGAGGCAGAGATGGGACCAGGGCCATCTGACAGTTATCAGCTGCCTTTGGAGTTGGAGATCAGTGGAGCAGAAGAACAGCTGGAGTCTGTTCCCAGTGTGGGCATACGCAGAGCTGCCAGGAGAAGGGAACAGTTAAGGAACAAGGGCCAACTTGGGGAGTAAAGGCACAGGTGGATGGTGAATGGCCCCTCCCATACAGAATAAAAAGGAGCGAAAGGGGAGGGGAGTTTGCAGGAGACAATTAGTTCAATTCATTAGGGCGAAGATCTGTTCCTGACTTCTTGCCAAGTAATTGCCATTACAGCATGGCATTTGGAAGATATCAGCCTGGCAGCTCTCCAAGCCTGATAAAGGTCTGTAGCTGTGAAATCTCTTGAAAGATTGTTGGCCTGGACTTTGCTGGAGAGGAATTCCCTTTAACCTAAACAAAAGCGGTTTTATCGGGATGAGGAGTCAGCTTCATGATCTTGGGAAGCCTAGGCCAGAACAAAAATTACTCAAGAACCGGGAGGGAAAAGCAATCCCCTCTAACCTGGGGCCTTCCAGATGTAACCCAGCCTATGGGAAACCATAGCCGGTCACAAGCCCGGATAAATGGGGAGTGTTGGTTCCCGTGGCGACGGAACCGTGAAACAAGCTGAGAATCCAATGGCAGGACAACACACGGATAAACAACTCTGTAATCCGTGACGTTCTGCCTTTGGCCTTCACAATGCAACGGTCACTGCCTTGTGGACGTTGACATTTACGAAGATTAAGTCCAAGTCCAAGTCTTCCAGATGTGTTATGTTTACCACTTTCATCATTCCTAGAGAGCAAAATCACAACAGGAAGTTTATCCTTGCTTGCTTGGATGGAGGCCAGGTTATGGAAGACTGATAATAATAATGGGTCCTTTTGGAGCAGGGATTTCATTCAAGAAAATCACCAGCACTTGGTGATCTGTCCAAGGTCCTGCAAACTTTTCCCTTTGACTTCTGTGCTTTTCCTAAACTTTGGAATTGTATGGATTGTCAATCCCATGGCTCTGCTAAACCATGTCTGTTTTAAACTGGGATGGCTATACCAGCTACAGTGGCCAATCCTGAAATTATAACCCCTGGTTAGCCATGGGTTCACCAATATTTATTAGTGTTCTGCATTAAACAAAAAGCTAAACAAAGCACATTATGTGCTTTGTGTAGCATAAATCAAGCCTAGATATGTGTGTGTATGTAGTCGAACTATTCTCCAAAGCACCTGAGGGTTGCCTCCAGAAGTTGTGAATGCTCCAACACTGAAAGTGTTTAAGAAGATAACCATTTGTCTGAAGTAGTGTAGGGTTTTCTGCCTATGCAGGGGGTTGGACTAGAAGACCTCTAAGGTCCCTTCCAACTCTATTGCTCTATTCTGTTCTAATATTCTTAACCACAATACAAGTACAATATGTTCAACCAGATCAGCTAAAAACTTTCCGACTGGATTTGTACAATGTACAAAGCTTTAAAAAAAATAACCATCACAAGAACAAAACAAAGAAATGATGAGCAGGGGAGAAACCAAATCCTGGTGTAAATTGTTATTTTTTCTCATCAACTGTACCAAGCAGGGAAACTGATTGATAGTTCTCTGAACTCCACAGCACAAAGTGGCAATTTAAATGCATGTAATGTCTGCCCTGTGAAGTACATCCCCTCCCTCACTGCAAAATGTCACTGCCCCATCTAAAAAAAAAGCAGAGATTGTAGAGATCATGTTTTCCCATCACTGGAGGCCTTTAAGCAGGAATATGTGGGCTTTGATTTCTGCTTTAAATTATTTTCTAATAAATAAAACCCTTTCAAAAATCTTAATGGGTTCAAAATGTTAATGATGGTCAATCATTAGCTGGTTTATGATGGCTTAAGAAATGGTGGGGCCAATGCATCTCTAGGTTTGCAGGCTTGTGGACAAGAAAGCTTGGGAGATGGATGGATGGGCGGGCAGACAGACAGACAGAAAGACAGAATGCATCTGTCTCTTGTCTAGTTGAATTAATGCTTTGCTTATTTTTATTGATAATTTAGAGAGGGAGAGGGAGGGAGGGAGGGAGGGAGGGAGAGAGAGAGAGAGAGAGAGAGAGAGAGAGAGAGAGAGAGAGAGAGAGAGAGAGAGAGAGAGAGAGAGAGAGAGAGAGAGAGATCCATTGCAATAGCACTTAGATTTATATACCTCTTTTCAGTTCTTTACAGCCCTCTCTAAGCGGTTCACCAAGTCAGCCTATTGCTCCCAACAATCTGGGTCCTCATTTTACTGACCTCAGAATGATGGAAAGCTGAGTGAAATTTGTGCTTCAGGTCAACCCTGAGTCAACTTTGCCATGAGTTCTATCAGAATCGAACTCATGGCAGTGGCCAGAATTAATCTGCAATACTGTGTTCTAACCACTGCACCACTATGGCTCTTAGAGAGAGGGGGGAGGGAGAGAGGGAGAGACACACAGACAGAGAGACATAGACAGACAGACAGATTGATAGATAGATAAAGAGAGCGGGGGACAGAGACAGAGAGACAGACAGAGAGACAGACAGACAGACAGACAGACACACACACACACACACACACAGCATGTAGGATGGTCTATCATCTAATTGCATTAATAGTTTATTTGTTTTGATAGATAACTAAGAGAGATAGAGATAGAATGAAGAAAAACAAAAACATGGAAAAGAGATGTAATTATAAGAAAATAAATTGTATACACGGGGGTTCTTACACATATATAAGTGTATATGTATGAATGTTTAATGTAATTGTTTCAATAAAACATTACCTTACTTCAATGTAATTGTCCATATATAATCTTGGCCTACAAATATAAATCATTATATTTGCCTTTCCAATGTTGAAGAAATGTTTTGTTAATAATACGAGTCTGGGGAACCTATTTCCATCGTTCAGCTGTCAATGTAGTAAGCATGAAGTAATTGATTTAAGAGGAAAAAAATCAGTGATTTTGGTTTTGTTCTAATGTTGTTGTTGTTAGTTGCAGTCGTGTCTGACCCATCGCAACCCCATGGACAACATTCCTCCAGGCCTTCCTCTCCTCTACCATCCCCCGGAGTCCATTTAAGCTCACACTGACTGCTTCCGTGACTCTATCCAGCCACCTCCTTCTCTGTCGTCCCCTTCTTCTTTTGCCCTCAATCTTTCCCAGCATTAGGCTCTTCTCCAGGGAGTCCTTCCTTCTCATTAGGTGGCCAAAGTATTTGAGTTTCCTCTTCAGGATCTGGCCTTCTAAAGAGCAGTCAGGGTTGATCTCCTCTAGGACTGACCAGTTTGATTGCCTTGCAGTCCAAGGAGTCTTCTCCAGCATTGTTCTAATGTAGGATAGCAAATATAGAAAGAAACTGCTCTTCCCAGCTTTGTTATGCCAGAAGCATTTGAATTTCTATTTTCATCCAGGATTTTTTTCTCTTCTGCGCTGTTTATTGTTTATTAAGAATTGTTTATTAAGAAGCAGAGGCCAAAGATTCAGCCAACATGTCATTTTAGCTTAATCCAAATCAAATGTTTTTCCCAAGAAGAATGTATAAACTGTACTTGAGAGACCGCCTTCTGCCGATTACCTCCCTCCGACCGATTAGATCGCACAGACTGGCCTCCTCCGAATTCCATCCGCCAGTCAATGTCGACTGGTGACTACACGGAGGAGAGCCTTTTCTGTTGCAGCTCCGACCCTGTGGAACGACCTCCCCGTCGAGATCCGTACTCTCACCACCATCCAGACCTTCCGCGCAGCCCTCAAGACCTGGCTCTCCCATCAGGCCTGGGGATAGGTTCCCAATTTACCCGCCCGAGTGTTGACTGTTGAATGAAAGTTGTGTTTTATTATTTTCTTTTGTTCGCACATTGTTTGTCTTCTGATATTGCACCCCCTTCCCTGTGATTGTAAGCCGCCCTGAGTCCCCTCAGGGAAAAGGGCGGCCTATAAATCTTAATAAAATAAAAATAAAAAATAAAAATAAAAGTACTCTTTAATGCACTGTACATACTAATGTATGTAACAGATTCAGTTTTGCAATATTCAAACAAGGATAGGCGGATTTTCTGCTACTGGAAACCACTGTTGTTTTTTTAAATTAAAGTTTTTTAATTTTTAATTTAAAACAAATACAACATCCTTCTTTACATGCTATAGAAAGTGTATCAGTTGGTTACAAATAGACTTTTGCGCATCTCTTCCACAGTCAAGAAACATAGTTCATGTTAACTCGAGCATTTTAACTCAAATATTCATACATGTCACCATCATCATATATCCATTTTCATTTGACTATAATTATTATTTAAAAAAAAGATAATGATAATAATAATTTTTGTTTCTTAAACAATACATGCCCACACCAGTGGGGGAAAAAAAAATCGAAGAAAAAGAAAAAAAAACAAAAAGAACAAAAAAGACAAAAAGAACAAAACAAAAAACAAAAGAAAAACAAAAAAAAAAGGTAACACAGGTATATATCATAGGGAAAAAAAGTATATCAGCTGGTTACAACATGTTTTGGTGCATCTCTTCCATTAATTCATATTATAATTAATTCATATCATAATTCATATTAATTCAAATATCTTAACTCATATGTTTACCATATTGACATCATTATACCTCCACTTTTAGTTGACTACAGTTATTTAAACATCCTTCATCCTTAACTATGCCAAAGGTTTAGTCCATAACCACATGCTGACATCTCATTTACTTGTTTGTAAAATCCTCTATTAACATCAAATCCTCATATCCTGTTTTAGCTGAACATCCATAATATTTAATACCAAAAATTCCATCTTCCATGCAATGTAGTTTATTATCATGTTTTTAAAAAGGATTTATTTTTCAATCTCTGAATTCCACTGAAAAGGAATAATAACAAAGCAGAAACCAGCAGTCAAAAGAAAAACAAGTCTTTGTGGCCTCTTATTTACTTGCCCCCCAAAATAGGAGTGTTCCTTAGCCTTTCTAAATTGATGCATGGCTCAATACACTGTCCTTTCTTTGTTTTTATCTAAAATATAAATATCTCTAAGATATAAATATCTCAGGGGCTGCCACAAACAAGAGGGAGCAAAGCTATTCTCTAAAGCACCTGAGGGCAGGAAAATAAGCAATGGGTGGAAACTAAGCAAGGAGAGAAGCAACTTAGAACTAAGGAGAAATTTCCTGACAGTTAGAACAATTAATCAGTGGAACAACTTGCCTCCAGAAGTTGTGAATGCTCCAACACTGGAGGTTTTAAAGAAGATGTTGGATAACCATTTGTCTGAAGTGGTGCAGGGTTTCCTGCCTAAACAGGGAGTTGGACTAGAAGACCTCCAAAGTCCCTTCCAACTCTGTTAGATGATGATGATGATGATGATGATGATGATGATGATGATGATGATGATCATCATCTTTGGTGAGATTCACAGTCTTTGGGGCTGGTTGGTAGCTCAATAGCTTGAGTCCTAACCAAGGACCTAGGAACTGTTAAGGTAATGTCGGAGGATATAAGCTGTTCCAAGTAGGGTGATTTTTTTGTAGAATCAGAATGTTCAAGTCCGATAAATTTAGAACTTTCAAATAGTGAGGTAGCCCTTTAGGTATTGCTCCAAGGGCTGCTATTATTATTGTTATTGTTATTATTATCTTTTATTAATTAAACATGAAACTCAGTCAACTGAACATTTAAAGATGTGTCACAAATACCATTGACTGGCATTTGTGGCACATCTTTCATCTAAGTTGTATGTTTTACATAACGACCAGTGGATTAATTTAGCAACTCGGTTGTGTCTAGCTTTGCAATCAGTTTGTGTGATTTTGCTGCATTTACACATTAAATGTGAAACAGTTTTGGATTGTCAGTGGATGTTTGTATCCTGCCGACCCCTGGTCCAGGAAGTTGCCAAGAGTCAGACACAACTTAGCAACTGAATAACAACAAACAAAACCTATGAGAAAAGAACGGGGCTTCAGTTGCGTGTCTGTAATTGCCATCTTGATCTTTTCAGACAACTCCCTGTGCACACCTCTGCTCCAAGCTTAATAACAACTTCAGTCATAGTAGACTAGTTAGCAGTGGTATCAAAGGAAGCACCACTTTTTTAATGAGATTACAGCAGATGTTACGTGTTCTTCTAAAGTCAAGACTGGCGCAGAAAGGTTTGAACTGCCAACCTCCTAAGAAAAGATCCCACAGGGAAGAGCAGCAGGAGAGGAAAGTATTGACTTTTCAGTTTCAAATCAGTGGCAAATATTTTGTTTCCATGGCCTCTGAACCTGCAGTCAGGCTGAAAAACCCAGGCTGCTCTTCACAGATGCTGTGGGTTTCAAACACTGCTTGTCAGGTTTCACTACGAAAAGTTTGAAAAGGCTGGGAAAAGAGCCACTGGCAAACTGGGTTCTGAACATGTCAAATTCCACTCCTATTTGGGAAGTAAAAGATTTGTGCCCTTTTCCCCGCACATGATTCATGAATGCTTTCAAAACAAACCTTTGCACAAGAACAATCTGGATGACAAAAAGCCAGGGGCATTTTTAAAGCTAAAACGTTCCTCACATTTGTCATCTGGCATTATTTGCAAAGAAATAAAGAAACCTTGGAGAGGAAAAAAAATCTGAGGGATCTTTGCAAAATCTCTGGTTAAGGCTGGGAAAAGATCATGGCTACTTAAAAAGCAATAATCAGATATTATTATTTCTTTTATTCATTAAGCATGAAACTCAGTCAACTGAACATTTAAAAATGCATCACACACACCATTGACTGGTGCTAATGGTTGATATGGGTTGCTGCCAGCATCCTCAGTATCAACCAAGTATCTTCTTAAAATATATGATGGTCCTAGTAGCAGAGTTTTTTGCAGTTCCGCGGGTTTTATTGCACGATGCTGCAATTTGTTGATTTATCTTATACAATTCTTGGGCATGGTACCAAGTGCCCCAGTGACAATGAGCATCACAGTTACATGTTTCATTCATAGCCATGTATTTTCAATGGCCAGGTCACAATATTTTGTGATTCTTCATAGTTTTTTTCTTCAACTCTGGCATCTCCAGGAACAGCAATATCAATAAACTGTACACTTCGGCCCTCTACAACCATGATATCTGGCATGTTGTGTTCCAAATGACGATCTGTCTGTATTCGAAAGTTCCACAAGATCTTCACCTTCTCATTTTCGATAACTTTTTCCACTTTGTGCTCCCATGACTTTCTGGATACAGGTAGATCGTATTTTTTACGTAATGACCAGTGGATTAATTTAGCAACTTGGTCATGTAATCAGTTTATGCGATTTTGCTGCATTCACATATTAAATGTGAAACAGTTTCAACTTTGTTGTTGCAAAGTCGGCGTTTTAGATTGTCAGTGGATTTTTGTATCTTCACTTTCATGGCATTAGTTTGTAGTGCTTGTTCTTATGGTTTTCTTGTCAGGTTGTTGTTGTTGTTGTTGTTGTTGTTGCATGGTTAATCTTTGGTAAGATTCACAGCCTTTGGGGCTGGTTGGTAGCTCAACAGCTCGAGTCCTAACCAAGGACCTAGGAACTATTAAGGTAATGTTGGAGGATATAAGCTGTTCCAAGTAGGGTGGTTTTTTGTAGAATCAGAATATTCAAGTCTGATAAATTTAAAATTTCCAAATAGCGAGGTAGCCCTTTAGGTATTGCTCCCAGGGCTCCAATTACAATCGAGACAACACACCATTTCTTTTTCCACAGTCGCTCAACTTCAATTTGCAAGTCCAGCTAGTTTGTGATTTTTTTTTTTTGCTGTTTATCTTCAATTCGTGCATCTCCAGGTATTGCAATGTCAATGAACCATACTTTTTTCTTTTCAACTATTGTTATGTCAGGTGTGTTGTGGGCCAAGTGCCTGTTAGTCTGGATTCTGAAGTTCCACAAGATCTTGACTTTCTCATTCTTTAAAACCTTCTGAACCTGATGTTCCCAGTGGTTTTTGCTGTACTCAGATCCAAACTTTTGGCACAATTTCCAGTGAATGATCTTAGCAACACAGTCATGGCATTGTAGGTAGTCACTTTGTGAAATTTTGCTGCACCCACTGATCAAGTGGTCGACTGTCTCGTCTTTCTCATTACAGAGGCGACATTTGCTGTTGGTAGTAACATGTTGAATTTTTGCCTTCATGTAGTTTGTGGCTAAGGCTTTTTCTTGAGCTGCCAAAATAAAGCCTTCTGTTTCTTTTTTCAGTGCTCTTAACCCAGTTCCAAGTTAGCTTTTGGTCAGCTTTACCTTCAATACTTTCCAAGCATTGGCTATGCATAGCTTTGTTTTTCCAATTTTCAGCTTGTTTCTCAATTACTTCTTTCTTATATTCAGCTTTTGACTTAGTTGTCTTTAAAAGACCTCCTTTATTTACTTCCTTAATCATTGGTTCTTCACTTTTCTGGATGTAATCATTCAAGCTGTGTTTTTTTTCTTACACAGTCTGTTTTACTTGTAGAAGTCCTCGACCACCCTCTGCTCTTGGTAGATATAATCGGTCAACATCACTTTTAGGGTGCAAAGCATGATTCATTGTCATAAACTTCCTTGTTTTTCTGTCCAAATTGTCCAACTCCATCTGGGTCCAGTCAATTATTCCTGCAGAGTATTGAATCACAGGTATAGCCCAGGTATTTATGGCTTTTATGATGTTTCCTCCAGTCAATTTGGATTTTAATATCTTGCGAATTCATTGAATGTACTTGGCTGAAGTTAATTCCTTGACTTTATTATGCATTAAGTCAGAGGCCTCTAAAATCCCCAAGTACTTGTAGCCTTCTTCTGGTTTTACTGCCTTTATCATTTCTTCATTCTCAAGTTCTATTCCATCATCTTCTATTACCTTGCCTGCTTTGGTTGCCATTGTTGCACATTTGTCAATTCCAAACTGCATACCAATGTCTTGGCTAAATTCTTTTGTGCTTTCAATTAATAAATTCAGTTCAGCTTTTGTTTTACCAAACAGCTTTGAATCATCCATGTACACCAAATGCGAAATTTCCAGTCCGTTCTTTGCAAGTTCATATCCAAAGTTCATCTTCTTCAAAATGATTGTCAGCGGTAGCATTGAGAGTATAAAAAGTAGGGGTGAAAGTGAATCTATATTATTATTATTATTATTATTATTATTATTATTATTATTATTATTATTATTATTATTATTATTATTATTACACAATTGTATCACAGCGGCCAGTTGTTTCGCCGGATTTGGCATTAGTTACTAGTCGGGCCCCACCCAGGGGCCTAGGACGTCGTAACGTATTTTCGTAATATACGTGCAGATCCAAGCAGTGCGGCTTTTTGCATTTGACTGATGGTGATTTTGTCAATTTTTAACTGTTTTAAATGTAATTCCAGTGCTTTTGGAATAGCACCCAGTGTGCCAATTACCACTGGAATTACCACTGCTGGTTTGTGCCATAGTCGTTGAATTTCGATTTTTAAGTCCTGGTATCTTGCGATTTTTTCATGTTCCTTCTCAGCGACCCTGCTATCACCTGGTATTGCGATGTCTATGATTGTGACCTTATTTTTCTCAACCAGTGTGATGTCTGGTGTATTATGTGCCAGTATTTTGTCGGTTTGTATACGGAAATCCCACAAGATCTTGACCATCTGATTTTCGGTGACTTTTTCAGGCTGATGTTCCCACCAGTTTTTTGCTGTTTTGATATTATAATTTTTGCACAAATTCCAATGGATCATTTGTGCTACTGAATTGTGCCGCAATTTATAATCAGTCTGCGCGATTTTTTTACAGCAGCTGAGTATGTGATCAACAGTTTCATCAGCTTCTTTGCAAAGTCTGCATTTGGCATCATCAGAGGATTTTTCTATTTTGGCCTTAATGGCATTTGTGCGGATAGCTTGTTCTTGCGCAGCCAGGATTAGTGACTCTGTTTCTTTCTTTAATGTACCTGTTGTTAACCATAACCAAGTTTGTTCACTGTCCACTTTATCTTTTATTTTTTCCAGAAATTGGCCATGCAGTGCTTTGTTCTGCCAACTCTCCATTCTTGATTTTATCACATCTTTTCTGTATTCTTGTTTCGTCTGTTGGGCCTTCAGTAGATTTTTGTTCTTTACTTCGATTAATAGATGTTCTTGATTTTCTTTTAAATAATCAGCCAGTCCATGTTTTTCTTCTTCAACTGTTTGCTTCACTTGTAATAATCCTCTGCCACCTGATTTTCGGGGCAGGTACAGTCTATCAGTATCACCATGTGGATGTAAACTGTAGTGCATTGTCATTAGTTTCCTGGTTTTTCGGTCCAAAAGGTCCAAATCAGCTTGTGTCCAGTTAACTATACCAGCTGTGTATCTTATAACTGGTATTGCCCAGGTATTTATGGCCTTGATTGTATTTCCACCATTCAATTTAGATTTTAAAATTTTCCTAACTCTGTTGGTGTACTCTCTCCTGACAATAGTTTTTACTTCTCCATGCTTGATGTTATCCAACTGCAGAATGCCTAAGTATTTGTAGGCTTCATTTTCTTTGCATTTAATTAATTGGCCATTGGGCATTTCAATTCCCTCACATGCAGTGATTTTGCCTTTTTTTATGGATACAGTGGCGCATTTTTCCATGCCAAACTGCATTGAAATATCGGTGCTGAATACTCGGACTGTGTTTGTCAATGATTGGATTTCTATTTCTGACTTTCCATAGAGTTTCAAATCATCCATATATAGTAAATGTGAAATTTTTTCAGCTTCTTTGGCTGTTTGGTAGCCTAATTTCATTTTTTTTAAGATTACTGATAGTGGGATCATTGCGATGATGAAGAGAAGAGGTGAAAGTGAATCACCCTGGAAAATTCCTCGCTTGATATTAACCATTCCGTAGATCTCGTTCCCTACTGCCAACTCAGTTCTCCATTGTTTCATCGCCTTTTCAGTAAAGGATGTAATATTTTTGCTAATGCCAGTTGTTTCTAAGCATTTTATGATCCAACTATGTGGCAGTGAGTCAAATGCCTTTTTGTAATCAATCCAGGCCATATTCAAGTTTGTTTTTCTGTTCTTACAATTTTCTAATATCATTTTATCAATTAGAAGCTGATCTTTTGTGCCCCTACTCCTTCTTTTGTTGCCTTTTTGCTCTACTGGCAAGATGTTGTTTGTTTCCAAATAATCCATCATGTTATCTGCAATAATGCCTGTGAGTAATTTGAAGGTTGTTGGCAAGCATGTTATTGGTCTGTAGTTTTCAGGTGTTGTTCCTTTAGTTGCATCTTTCTGAATCAAGTATGTTTTTCCAGTTGTCAACCATTCATCAATTTGGCCCTTTTGTAAAATTTCATTCAGTTGCCTGGCCAATATTGCATGTAAACTGGTCAGATATTTGAGCCAGAAACCATGTAATTGGTCCTTTCCAGGTGATGTCCAATTCTTTACCCTTTTAACTCGATTTTTGACCATCTCAGTTGTTATTTCTAATACTTGCATTTGTTTGTTGCCAATGCTTTTCTCAAAGTCATGTATCCACTTTGCTTCCTTGTTGTAGTCCTTTGCATTTTCCCACAATTCTTTCCAGAATTCAACTGTGGCCTGTTTTTCTGGTTTTTCACTTTTGGTGTCACCATTTACATTAAGACTTTGATAAAAACGCCGTTGGTCTGATCGAAATTGCTGATTTTGTTTATATTGGATGATTCGTGCCTCATATCTTTCAATTTTTCTAGCTGTTGCTGTTATCTGCTGTTTTACAATCTCTACAGCTTCATTGATGTTTCTTGTATCCAATCTATATCTACTGATTAGCCGATCTATGATTTTGTTGTTTTTAAGCCGTTGCTCATGCATGTTCTTTAAGTTACTAGCATCTGCCCTTAATTTTTTGATTTTTTGTTCTAAACGGATTTTCCACTTTGGCTTTGATGCTTTTTCTGTTGTGTGACTAGGTACTTTAATTTTAATGCCTAGTTCATTAGTGACTATTACAGCTGCGCTGTACATTAACTGGTTTGTTTCCAAGATGGATCCCGGTTCAATTGTTGAAAACACTGCATTAATCATTTTCATGATAGGGGCCAAAATTTTCTTAGGCACAGTTTTTAGTGGTGGTAAACGTTGCCTTTCCTCATTAAGCAGAAAATGCTCCATGATCTTATCCTTAAATTCTTTTTGTTTTTGAGTTAGTTCATCAGTTGGTTCAGTGATAACTGGTTCTAGTGGTGGTGATGTTATTTCCTCCCCGAGAGCTTCTTCTGGGAGTTCTACTATAATGTCTTTAGTTGTGTCTTGAATATCAGTTATTTCCGCTTGTGATATTGTTTTTTGGGTTTTGCAATTTGCCTGAATTTCCTCATGTTCAACTTCACTAAACACTTTATTCCGTATAATAAATCGCCTTTGATCTGCTAGTCGTTGTTCACTAACATTTGAATGTGGATATTGTTGTTTCCATAATTCATACATTCTCTTTAAATAGCCTCTTTTTTCTGGCTCTGAGTTGTAGTAACAGGCCATTATGGCACGGTTTTCATCTGCACTATATTTTTGTCGTTTTGTTGGCTGGTCCACTTGTAGCCCACTTGTCGACGGATGTCCAGGGACCCCAACATCCACCGCGGCCCTTGTTAACCTGCGCGACGACCGATGCGGTATGGAATTCTTATTTGTTTTTTTCACCATATTGTATGGGTTGGCGGGTTTTTTTTTACGGGACCAGATGCCAACCTGACCCCAACCTTCCTCCTTTCTCATCCGGGCTTGGGACCGGCAACGGCGGAGTTTTTTTTTTTTGTTTGTTTTTTTTTTTTATTATTATTATTATTATTATTATTATTATTATTATTATTATTATTATACAATTGTATCACAGCGGCCAGTTGTTTCGCCGGATTTGGCATTGGTTACTAGTCGGGCCCCACCCAGGGGCCTAGGACGTCGTAACGTATTTCGTAATATGTGTGCAGATCCAAGCAGTGCGGCTTTTTGCATTTGACTGATGGTGATTTTGTCAATTTTTAACTGTTTTAAATGTAATTCCAGTGCTTTTGGAATAGCACCCAGTGTGCCAATTACCACTGGAATTACCACTGCTGGTTTGTGCCATAGTCATTGAATTTCGATTTTTAAGTCCTGGTATCTTGCGATTTTTTCATGTTCCTTCTCGGCGACCCTGCTATCACCTGGTACTGCGATGTCTATGATTGTGACCTTATTTTTCTCAACCAGTGTGATGTCTGGTGTATTATGCGCCAGTATTTTGTCGGTTTGTATACGGAAATCCCACAAGATCTTGACCATTTGATTTTCGGTGACTTTTTCAGGCTGATGTTCCCACCAGTTTGTTGCTGTTTTAATATTATAATTTTTGCACAAATTCCAATGGATCATTTGTGCTACTGAATTGTGCTGCAATTTATAATCAGTCTGCGCGATTTTTTTACAGCAGCTGAGTATGTGATCAACAGTTTCATCAGCTTCTTTGCAAAGTCTGCATTTGGCATCATCAGAGGATTTTTCGATTTTGGCCTTAATGGCATTTGTGCGGATAGCTTGTTCTTGCGCAGCCAGGATTAGTGACTCTGTTTCTTTCTTTAATGTACCTGCTGTTAACCATAACCAAGTTTTTTCACTGTCCACTTTATCTTTTATTTTTTCCAGAAATTGGCCATGCAGTGCTTTGTTCTGCCAACTCTCCATTCTTGATTTTATCACATCTTTTTTGTATTCTTGTTTCGTCTGTTGGGCCTTCAGTAGATTTTTGTTCTTTACTTCGATTAATAGATGTTCTTGACTTTCTTTTAAATAATCAGCCAGTGCATGTTTTTCTTCTTCAACTGTTTGCTTCACTTGTAATAATCCTCTGCCACCTGATTTTCGGGGCAGATACAGTCTATCAGTATCACCACGTGGATGTAAACTGTAGTGCATTGTCATTAGTTTCCTGGTTTTTCGGTCCAAAAGGTCCAAATCAGCTTGTGTCCAGTTAACTATACCAGCTGTGTATCTTATAACTGGTATTGCCCAGGTATTTATGGCCTTGATTGTATTTCCACCATTCAGTTTAGATTTCAAAATTTTCCTAACTCTGTTGGTGTACTCTCGCCTGACAATAGTTTTTACTTCTCCATGCTTGATGTTATCCAACTGCAGAATGCCTAAGTATTTGTAGACTTCATTTTCTTTGCATTTAATTAATTGGCCATTGGGCATTTCAATTCCCTCACATGCAGTGATTTTGCCCCTTTTTATGGATACAGTGGCGCATTTTTCCATGCCAAACTGCATTGAAATATCGGTGCTGAATACTCGGACTGTGTTTGTCAATGATTGGATTTCTATTTCTGACTTTCCATAGAGTTTCAAATCATCCATATATAGTAAAACAATTTTTAACTGTTTTAAATGTAATTCCAGTGCTTTTGGAATTACCACTGCTGGTTTGTGCCATAGTCGTTGAATTTCGATTTTTATTATATAAAAGATTATATTATTATTATTATTATTATTATTATTATTATTATTATTATTATTAGTAGTAGTAGTAGTAGTAGTAGTAGTAGTAGTAGTAGTATCATCTGTATTATTATAGTGTGTGCAGTCAGCATGGGTGACTTTCGGCCAATTACTAGGAGACTGTGAGTTCTCAGGTGCATTAAGGTGCATAATGTATGTTTATTACCTTGAGTTATTTATTTAAAAAAACCAATAAAGATAGGATATAAACAAACAAGTTCATACATGTTCTCTGTGCCAGAGGAGGGTGGGCGAGATGTGCTTTCACGACTTGCAAGATTAATATCAGCCCTGTGTGGTACTCCAGACGAGAAGATCACTCAGGAATCCTGGCTGTCCCTTTATTGTAAGATAACCTTAATAGAATCTTGTACACTGGTCTGTGTGAATTAGCCTGGTGACAAGGCAAACCACCTTCCATGGTTTCAATCAATCTGAATACAGCTGGAAGGAACCTTGGAGATCTTCTAGTCCAACCCCCTCCTCAAGCAGGAGACCCTATGTCATTCCTGACTAATCTCTTCTTGAAAGCCTCCAAGATGGAGCGATGGAGCATTCACAGCTTCTGCAGGCAAGGTTGTTCCATTGGTTACTTGTTCTCACTGTTAGGAAGTTGTTCCTTATTTCTAGGCTGGCTCTCTCTTTAATGGTCTTCCATCGATTACTCCTTGCCTTCCCCTCAGGTGCTCTGGAGAACAGATTGATCTCTTCTTCTCTTTTACTGTCCCTCAAGGACTGGAGGACTGTTATCACGTCACCCCTAGTCCTTCTCTTTGTTAGACAAGACATTCCCACTTCCCTCAACCTTTCGATTTAGACTCCAGTCACTTCTTCATCATCTTTTTTTAAGAAGTTTTTTTTTAATTTCCATATAAGTATCCACAAATATACCATTACATCTTAACAAACACTATTATGTAGCATCCATTATTATATCAATTCTTCTCACCTTCTACCCACAATAACTCTCATTTGCTCTTCTGCTTTCCATACACCATATCATACCCTTTCCCGCACCTGCACTACCTCCTCTCCCTCTCTCCTCCACTCTCCCTCCTTCCTTCCCTCTACAATCCCTCTCTTCTCTACTTCCCCTTCCTCTCTCCTTCTTCTTTCTCCTCTTTCTGCTCCTTCTTTCTCTCCTACACTTTTCCTCTGCTTTCCTCTCACCTCTCTTCCCTTCCACACTCTCCACTTAGCTTACAGGGTGTATTTCAGCATCTGAGCAGACTCAGTTTAATATTGATGCTGTTAATAATCACATTCCAATAATCATCTTTCATATTAGTAATTATACATACATCCCCCTTTTAAATGTATACATATATAGCAATTCCATTATTATTACCCACCCACCCCCTTCATCATCTTCGTTGCTCTTCTCTGCACTTGTATTTTATTGGCTTGTAGAAAACAAACGTTATAAAACAAAACTTAAGGAAGGAATTTTTGTTTATCGACAGAGGTAAACAGTGTGCCCCCCCACAAGAGACAAAACTATATGGATGTGTAAGCATAGTGGATGAAGTATAGGTTATTTTCCAATAAAAAAGAAGAAAATTTTAGTGAAATGATAGAAGTTTTGCAGAGGCAAAAATACAGAGCCAATAAACCCCAATGGAAAAGAGCATCGATTACATGAGAACACTGTGTGTTTGTGTGTGGGTGTGGGTGTGTGAAGCCAGAGGAATAATTCTCTCATTTTCAGTTCTAGGACACAGTGTCTTATGCCTAAGGATATTTACCCATGTAGTAGAGCTGCATTACTATTATCATTTGATTTTTCCTATGAACTATATTCCTATTGCTATCTTTTGATTATATCACTTCGGTGTTTGTAGGTATCTTAAGAGTTTATGCCCTGGAGATAAATTCCTTGTGGGAGGGTGGAGATTCGTTCTCCGATCTTGTGGGTTGGTTTCCGAACGTTTCGTTACTGGGCTAGGTAACATTACAAGCCCCCACCCAGGGGTGGGTTGCTCCCAGCATTATTGCCAGTTCGTTGGCCGCAAAAATTTTTCATGTGTGCTCACTTTGCTCAAGCACCCATTAGAGGAATGCTCTGCGCATGTGCGCATTTGCGCAAAAATAGATCTATGCATATGCAAAACATTAAAAAAAGAAAAATAAATAAATTTGTGCAATTACAATTGTTCTGTGCATGCGCAGAAATGAAAATCAAGATGGCAGCCCCATAGGAGAACCAGATTGGGGGCATGGCAGGCCTGGGTCACTGCCGGTTCCAGTGACCCAAGCCATCAAACCACTACCTGTTTGGCCGAACTGGTTCGAACTGGTAGGAACTCACCTCTGCCCCCACCCCACCCCAACCAGCACTTTATCTCCCAATGACCCTCACCTGACGTAACCTCCCCATCACCAGACTCACCACAAGACCCTCACTTGACACACCCACAGTTGACCTACCACAAGACCCATCACAAGACCCAGACCTGATGTGATCTCCCATCAGAAGACCTATTGACCACGTGAAATCCTTATAAACAGAATAAAACTGGCACTGACATCTCCTAACTTCCACTGAAAATGTTACCTAGCCTGGTAATGAAACATTTGGAAACCAACCCACAAGCTTGGAGAATGAACATCTGCCTTCATCCTACACCCAAGCTACAGATATTCGCCACCGTCACAAATTCCTTGTGTGCCCAATCCAGAGGTGGGTTGTTCCTGGTTCGGCCCGGATCGGCCGAACTGGTAGTAGTGGTGGAGGGAAGCTCTTTCCATCTGCCCAGCCGCTTCTGCGCATGTGCAGAAGCATTGCACATGCGAGAGAGAGCATGAGTGAAATGGTAGCACCAGGATTTGAAACCCACCTGTGGTGCAATCCTATTCTATTCTATTCTATTCTATTCTATTCTATTCTATTCAACCCAACCCAACCCAACACTACACTACACTATTTTCCATTCCATTCTATTTTATTCTATTCTACCCTGTCCTATCCTACTCAACACCACACTACACTATTTTCTATTCTATTCTATTCTATTCTATTCTATTCTATTCTATTCTGTCCTGCCCTATCCTACTCAACACTACACTATTTCCTATTGTATTCTATTCCATTCTATTCCATTCTATTCAACCCAACACTACACTATTTTCCATCCCATCCCATCCCATTCCATTCTATTCTATTCTATTCTATTCTGTCCTGCCCTATCCTACTCAATACTACAGTACACTATTTCCTATTCTTTGCTACTCTACTCTACTCTACTCTACTCTACTCTACTCTACTCTACTCTACTCTACTCTACTCTACTCTACTCTACTCTCCACAGTTTATTTCTTCTTATTGAGTCTTCTGAAAGTTGATCTTCTGCCCGGAGTATCCACTTGACCATTTCCCCATTGCCCCAACAAATATACACTGAGTCATTTTTTCACTCAAGCCCAGTGAATTTGTTTGATGCATGATTTTAACGGGTTTTTGAGAAAGCCCGGTGCTACTTTGCAAAGCCCGTAATCAAATTCAGAGAGAAGAAGAAAAGCTTTGTTGAAACACAAGCCCTTGGCACTCAGGCATATAAATCATACCTAAAAGACTCTTGTGCTAGTGGTGTAACTCTCTAATTGACATCTGTTTTGGAATGGTAGGTTGACCCAGCCAACAAACCTGTCTTGATATTCTGTCCGAGAAGCCAAAGAGACATGTGAGGTCCTTGACAAAAATTTGGACTTCATTCTCTTAACCTTCAGGTGGTTAATGTTAAGGAACTGTTTTCTTTTCAATGAATTACACAGAAAGCTTTGTTCAAAGGTAGCATAGAGGGGGGGGGGAAGCAAATGTGTGAAGTGGAATTAAGAGGACAATTGTATCCTTTTTCAGGGCTCTCTTCCGAAAGTTATCATGGACCAGGATTACGACTGAATCATACAAACAGTCTCTTCAGGGCGAAACAGCATGAAAACCTGTTTTGTCTGCCCTGAATATTATGTCAAACACTGGGTGACTCAAGCACCTGCTGCTTAAAATTACTTCAAGTTTGTTTTCGGCTGATCTACTACAAGGACTCCATCTTCTGGTGGAGGGCTAGAAAGCCAACTAGAACGAAATGCAAGATAAAAGGATAAAATGATAATTGGAACAAAGCAAAGATATTCCAACAGTCAAGACTAAGGGTAGTGATGCTGGAGAGCTTAAGCAGATTTTTCTGTACTGTTCTTTTAGCCATCTCCACCAAATTGCCCAGGGAGATAAACAACTGTATATTATTTCATGACTACAAGCTACCAGTTGTTATCACAAAAGTTATTCCCATGCAATACGCTACCTTAATAAATAAATACAAACAAAAATACCAAGCAATATCAAGCTAGGAATCTTTTTTATATTACAGATTTTGATGTCTCTGCTGTGGTATTGTTGATACACAGATGAACTCACATATGTGAGTTCATATATATACTTTTGCTTCCAGATTTCTCCTGCTCTGATTTCCTGAACAATTTTTTAAGGAGAAGAGGGAGATGTTTTTGGGAGGTTTTTCTGCTAAAGATCCTCAAGAGAACCAAGAGTACAATTTGTAATAAATTGTTCTGGATATATGAGAGAGAGAGAGAGAGAGGGAGGGAGGGAGGGAGGGAGGGAGGGAGGGAGGGGGGAGGGAGGGAGAGAGAGAGAGATGATAGATGATAGATAGATAAGAGGGAGAGATGATAGATGATAGATAGATTAGATAGATAGATAGATGGATGGATGGATGGATGGATGGATGGATGGATGGATGGATGGATGGATAGATAGATAGATAGATAGATAGATAGATAGATAGATAGATAGATAGATATGATAGATAGAAAATGCAAGAGGGAGAGATGATAGATGATAGACAGACAGACAGACAGACAGGCAGGCAGGCGGGTAGGTAGGTAGGTAGGAGATAGAAGATAGATAGATAATGATGGATAGATGATAGATAGATAATAGATAGATAGATAGATAGATAGATAGATAGATAGATAGGTAGGTAGGTAGGTAGGTAGGTAGGTAGGTAGGTAGAAGATAGATAAATAATGATAGATGATAGATAGATAGATAGATAGATAGATAGATAGATAGATAGATAGATAGATAGATAGATAGATAGATAGATAGATAGATAGATAAATGCAAATTTAGAATCCAGTCCAAATTTAGGGATAGATCAGTTATAAGCTCAACTGTCAAAATCAAAGATCAGCATCAATACCTGTTTTCCCACCAGAAACTAATATTACAAATAGTTTGCTTGTAAATCTCTACAGGAGTGTACGTTTGCCATGGGAATACAGTGCTAGCATTAAGATAAATAGAAGGGATGGAGGGAAGGATACAGGGAACAGGACGGGAAGGAAGAAAAGGAGGAAGGGAGGAAGGAGGAAAGAAAAAGGAAGGAAGAAGGAAGAGGGAGGAAGGGAAGGAAGGAGGGAGGGAGAAAGGAAGGAAGGAAGGGAAAAGGAAAGAAAAGGGGAAAAAGGAAGGAAGTAAAGAGGAAAAGAAGGGAGGAAGGAGGAAGAAAGAAAGAAAGAAACAAAGAAGGAGGGAAGGAAGAAGGAAGGAAAAAGAAAGGAAAGGAAAAAGGAAAAAGAAAGAGAAAAAGAAAGAAAGAAAAGAAAGAAAGAAACCCACTAGATGGCCATAAAGAAATACAGAAAGTTCCTGTCCTTTTTTTGTCATCTAGTGAATATTTCATTTTTTTTCTGCTAAGATCTCGTTGCTCTGTTATGGTTGCTGATAATGTCATGGTGATGTCCCTAGAGCACACCGACTAATTCTAAAACAGAATGTTTTTGATCCTGAGCTTGAAGCCGGAACAGGTTTATAAAGGCACTGGTGCTCCCTCAGTAAAGATGGTTTGCCATGTTACAGACTTGGAAGAAGCTTTTTTCCCTTGCAGCTGTGAAACTTTCAAATGAGTTTGGCTGTCAGATAGTTTGCCCTCGTTTGCATTTCATGCATTGTGATTTTTGGGGCACAGTCTTTGTTTTTATTCCAAGCTTTGTAGCTGAAAGGTTGAAGGGAATGGTCCATCTCTTTGACATTCAAACCAAAGCTATTCAAGTGGGAAACATTGAAAAGGATGAAGGACAAAGCTTGCAAAAGAAGGAATCAAATAAAAAGAAGAATAAAATAAAGAATGAATATGAAAAGAAGAAGAGGAAGAGGAAGAAGAAGAAGAGGAAGAAGAAGAAGAGGAAGAAGGAGGAGGGGGAGAATGATAGAGTGCCACATTTGGAGTATGTTTTTTTTTTTTAACTAGCTGGCTAGTATCCTGATCACACAGCTCTACAACCTGGCTTGCAGGCTTCATTTGCTACTTTAATAACTGCCAATATATTAATTTTGACACAGTGGCTCAGTGGCTAAGATGTTGAACTTGTCAATCAGAAGGTCGGCAGTTCAGCAGTTCAAATCCCTAGCGCTGCGTAACGGAGTGAGCTCCTATTACTTGTCCCAGCTTCTGCCAATCTAGCACTTCAAAAGAAGGTGTCCCAAAGACCTCAAGTGACATTTGAACCAACCCAATTCAAAATCAAAACCATTTTCTTAAAAAAAAGGGAAACGGAACATTTTATATTCAAAATGAGCCACCTTTGAACTTTTTTGCACTTTGTTGTGTGTGTGCTTTAGGCTCCAGATGTGTGGAAACCTTAATGAGGTGCTCCAAACTGCCACGTTTAGCATTTAATATGTTTAGTTTGATAATTATACTAACTGTATTTAGCTGATAACCTTTTAATTAAAATTTAACTGAAATTACACTTGAAAAGGGGCACAGTGGCTTAGTGGCTAAGATGCTGAGCTTGTCGGTCAGAAAGGTCAGCAACTTGACGGTTCGAATCCCTAGCGCCATATAACTGAGTGAACTCCTGTTACTTGTCCCAGCTTCTGCAAACCTAGCAGTTTGAAAGCACATAAAACATGCAAGTAGAAAAATAGGGACCACCTTTGGTGGGAAGGGAACAGTGTTCCATGCGTCTTTGGCATTGAATCATGCCGGCCACATGACCACGGAGACATCTTCAGACAGCGCTGGCTCTTCAGCTTTGAAATGGAGATGAGCACTGCCCCCTAGAGTCAGGAACAGCTAGCATATATGTGCAAGGGGAACCTTTACCTTTTAATATATTCATTTAGATGCCCCAAAATGTCTCATGAAGTTTGTAATCATGGCAGGACCAACAGTGGCACCAGCCAAGGGTGTCAGCTGGATATGTGTGTATGCATCAAATAATCAAGATGTGGCCAGAACCATAGGACCAAAGACCTATTAATTTTTAATGTGTGTTGAGTAAAAAAAAAAAAAAGAGAGAGATGAAGTTTTGATTCTAGTTTAATGAAAAGAAGGAATAGGGGAGACATGATAGCAGTGTTTCAATATATTTCAATATTGGTGGGAAGGGAACAGCATTTTGTGTGTCTTTGATGTTTCGTCATGCTGGTCACATGACCATGGAGACGTCTTTGGACAGCGCTGGCTCTTCGTCTTTGAAACGGAGATGAGCACCGCCCCCTAGAGTCAGGAATGACTAGCATGTATGTGTGAGGGGAACCTTTACCTTTACCTTAGCCCCTTGCAGTAGTTACAGTCTGTTAGTTGAACTATTTTTCCACAGCATCCAGCTAAGGAGAATGTATTGTTTCTCCACATCAATTTCCTTGTTAGCAGAGCTTGATAAAGCCATCAAGCACATTCTTACAACAAGTAGACTCAATAGGAGCTTTGGGGCATATTCAGTTTGTTGGAAGAAATGTCCTTCTGGGTTCAGTTCGAAGTGGGGGAAAAGACACTGGAAACATGGAGGCTGATCGGAAAGATGCTACAATGGGGGACAGGATCACATGGCTTGAGCTCCTGAACAGAAAAGGGGGGATCCCATGCTTCCAGATGTTGGGTGAAGAAGAAAGGAGAGAAAAAAGGAGTTTGCTGAGAGTTCCTGGGTTTTTTATACTCTCTGTTCAGCCCCAGCTCTGTTTCCTGTTCCTATGTGAGAAATGTATTCTGATTGGTTGTCAGACTTCTACGGGCAAAGGGGGTCTTAGCTAACTTTGTAGGTTGTGTGTATTTTGAGTTCCAAGCTTGGTTGAGTTCCCAGATGCCATGTGGTGCGTTTCTGTGGAAGGGTAATCCTACCTTTGTTATGTAGAATAGACCAACTCAGGCTTTTAAAAAAAATGGCCCATTGACAAAGTGGGGGTGGGCTATTAAGTGTGAGTCTGTTTCCTGCCCAAAAACATGTTTCTCCATTTCTGATCCATGGAAATATAACGTACTGCCTTTTCAATATTTCTCAGGATATTTCTTTTCTCTAGGAGAGAGGTGGGCTTTAACTTCCTACAAGTTTATGTGGCTTAACCCACAGGAGCACATTTCTTGCATGGGATTAGTCTCCCACAGACTTCAGTGTCCTCCTGTCCCCTTCCAAAAAAAAACACCATTGAATTGTAACTGCACACCAAGCCAAGATCATCTAAACCATGTTTGGGTTCATGTGTGAATTCAGTCACAGGATCACAAGGCTTTCATAACCTGGGCAACCCACCCTCCTTGAGGTCCACTAAACAAACAGGTTAGTGCAGTGCAGAACCACGTTTTAGCAGTGTCTCTGGTTTTGATGTGCACCAGAGACCGGGAAGCCTGGGGAGAAAACGATGCTTTCGAGCATCTCGTATGAAAACTCATACCTTGCGTTGTGCTTGCTTAGAGAGAGCCCTCTCCCCTCCCTCAAGCCACAGAGTGAAAAGAGGAGGAGCTGGAACAGCTCAGGCAGCTGCTCTCACTCCAGCTCACTCACTAGCTTTCTCGGCAGCATTGCTGCAAGCAGCTTAAAGCAGCCCTCTCCCTATCGCCAAGAGGTTGATGAACGGAGACTCCAGTTGATGATCTTGGCAACCGCCAAAGGGAAGCAAGTCTTCCAGATGCCCAATCAACTTGCTGGGACTTTTGAATGAAGTGCTTTGGATTGACCACCATGGAAAAGATCTTTGAAGTCAGATCAAGCATATAGAACCCATCAAGATCTCCTTCGGGGGGATGGGGGAGAAGCTTTGATCAAGAACTTCCACAACTTGTAGGCAAAACATACAGATCCATTAATTATTTTTTCTGGAAACATTTCCCCCCAAAGTGGGGCCATCCCCCCAAGAGAGCTCCCATGGAGGAGGTAGCAACGGATGTCAATTTTTGCACCACTGATATGTTTTTCAAGCAAGCCAATGGTTCCACTTGTTGGCCAAGAAAAACAGGAGCTGGACCAGAGATAGTCATTATCCCTGTGCTCTTTGGACTGATCTTTCTACTGGGCATGGTGGGCAACACACTGGTGTTGGTGGTCCTTGGCCGTCTCCCGCCAGGTGGACGTCCATCCCGCAGTGCCACCAACATCTTCATCCTCAACCTGAGCATTGCAGACTTCTCCTTCCTTCTCTTCTGTGTCCCATTCCAGGCCACCATTTACACCTTGCCGGAGTGGGTCTTTGGTGCCTTTTTCTGTAAGTGGGTGCACTATCTCGTCATGGCCACCATGCTCGTCAGCATCTTCACTTTGGTGGCCATGTCTGTGGACCGCTACATTGCTGTGGTCCATGCGAAGCGCTCCCTGTGCATTCGAAGCAAGCGGAATGCTACTCTTGGCGTCAGCATCATCTGGTGCCTCTCTCTCCTCTTTGCCATCCCCGTGGCTGAGCACCAGGAATTCTTAAATGGGCACCAGCAGGCACCCAACAGCTCTTTTTGCTGGGAAAACTGGCCTGGCCAACCAGGAGCCAAGCAGATGTACAAGGTGACCATCTTCGTGGTGGGTTATCTGCTGCCTCTGGTACTCATCACGTGCTGCTACACCAAGGTGGGTACCAATGGGGCAAGAGGGGGATGGAGATGGGAGGTAGGTATTTCCAAGCTGGCACGGCTGGCTCTCCTTTTGAGCCAACCCTGCTCAATCCCGGAACTTCTTTGCTTGCTAGAGTACATGGATGGATACTCCTCCCAAGCAATGTGCATAAAGCACTCTCTCCCCAATTCATTTATCCCTGCGAGTCCATATGTGACTTGAAATAAGGGAAAAGCAAGGAAGCGAAACCAGATTGTTACTCATAGCATCAGGATTGGGTTTCCTGCACCTCAGCTCTTGTGGATTGCAAACTTATAGCTTAGTGTGTGTGACCCCTGCCAAAGTGCTTCTTTTGAACTTTGCTTAAATTAAACTTGGGGATAGGACGATGTACAAATCCAGCCATTAACACAAGCCATTCATCTATGCAGTGCTGCGGAAAAGACTAGGGATTTCAAACCAGCTGAATCTGGGAATTTCTACATGATATAAAATGCTACACACTCACTCGAATGATCTTGCTAAGTTTGAGCTGAATTTGCCTAGTTAAAAACTAGAGAAATTCAGAAGAATAGAATAGAATAGAATAACAGAGTTGGAATGGACCTTGGAGATCTTCTAGTCCAACCCCCTGCTTAGGCAGGAAACCCTACACAACTTCAGACAATTGGTTATTCAACATCTTCTTAAAAATTGGAGCATTCACAACTTCTGGAGGCAAGTTGTTCCACTGATTAATTGTTCTAACTGTCAGGAAGTTCCTCCTTAGTTCTAAGTTGCTTCTCTCTTTGATTAGTTTCCACCCATTGCTTCTTGTCCTTCCCCCAGGTGCCTTGGAGAATAGTTTGAATATGTATGTATGTATGTATGTATGTATGTATGTATGTATGTATGTATGTATACACACCACACACACACACACACACACACACATACATACACACACACACACAATTATATCCAGGCTTGATTTATGCTACACACATATCCATAATGTGCTTTGTTTAGCTTTTTGTTTAATGCAGAACACTAATAAACATTGGTGAACCCATGGCTAACCAGGGGTTATAGTTTCAGGGTTGGCCACTGTAGCTGGTATAGACATCCCAGTTTAAAACAGGCATAGTTTAGCAGAGCCATGGGATTGACAATCCATATAATTCATATAATATAATATACATACATACACATTCTAAGTTGCTTCTCTCCTTGATTAGTTTCCATCCATTGCTTCTTTTTTTAAAAAAAAATTAAACAAACAAACATTAAAACCATCCCTTTCACCATATGTTTTAGCCTCCAGTCCCATGCAGTCTCCAGGCATTATAAAGTGGTATTAACACTTCACATGATCGTGATTCTACCCCTCTGTTTTTGCAGCTTAGAACTGTGTTGGCTTTTTGGGCAGCTGCTGCACATGGCTGGCTCTTATTTAAATGGTTCTCCACTAGGACTCTAAGATCTCTCTCACAGTTACTACTGTTGAGCAAGGTACCACCTGTACTGTGCCTGTGCATTTGGGTTTTCTTGCCTAAATGTAGGACTTTACTTTTTTCACCATTGAATTTCATTTCATTAACCTTGGTAGAACAGATAGGCAGCTTCTAAATCTAAATTCAACCTAGGGGACCATTTTTACTTTCCTAAATTTCTTGCCATAAGCGAAATGTCACCACTATGATTTCTTCTATGCACATATATACCCATCGAAGTAACAGAGTAAGGCCAGTAGAGCAAAAGAGACCTTTACTTAGATTTAAGATCCAGAATCATATTCTCCAAACAACATTTTTTTAAATATTTAGAAACCTGGAGAAAGAAAATCTGAACATATCCGCAACCAGACCCTAAGCAGATAATGGAGATAATGCTATTCGATCGTCTGATTATCATTTGATGAAATGCAAACCCAGCCTTCTCATTTTACTCTCTTTTCCTCTAATTGGTTTTTTTCCTTCTTCTAGTGATCAAGGTTAATATTTAATTTTTGGGAAGGGGTTGTTTTAGGCTAATACGGATGTTTGCTTGTCCCAGTTCCAATTAGTTCTTGAGAGAGGCCCATTTTTTTTTTAAAAAAAAGCAGAACTTATTTCTTTGCAAATGGTTGTAAGCAGTGGTGGGATGTTGCTGGTTTAACAACCGGTTTGGTGAGAATACGCTTTGCGCACATGTTTAAAACGCTTGAGCGCAGTGCTAAAAATGGAGCATTTAAAAGCTCAGGCACTTACCTTCTAAGCCAGCAATGGTAAGTCGAAGATCGAGGGGAGAAATCAGCTGTGCTGTGTGATTGAGGTGAGCTGGGGAGGGTGGGTGGGGCCAGCTGATCGTCAGAGCTACTGGTTTACCGGAACCTATCTGAACTGGCTGAATCCCACCTCTGTTGTAAGCCATTTTCAAAGCAAGATAAGTAACCAGCCTCAGAGAGAGAAAGAGAGAGAGGCGGGGGAGAGGGAGGGAGAGGGAGAGAGGGAGAGAGAGAAAGAGGGAGGGAGAGAGGGAGAGAGAGAAAGAAAGAGAGAGAGGGAGGAAGAGGGAGAGAGGGAGAGAGAGAAAGAGAGGGAGAGGGAGGGAGAGGGAGAGAGAGAAAGAAAGATAGAGAGGGAGGGAGGGAGGGAGGGAGAGGGAAAGAGGGAGAGAGAGAAAGAGAGAGAGAGACAGGGAGGGAGGGAGAGGGAGAGAGGGAGAGGGAGGGGGAGAGGGAGGGGGAGAGAGGGAGAGAGAGAAAGAGGGAGAGAGAGAGAGAGAGAGAGGGAAAGGGAGGGAGGGAGAGGGAGAGAGAGAGGGAGAGAGCTTCCCCTCTTGTTCTTCCCCAGACTGAGATACCATGAACATTGGTATGAATCAGAGGTGGGCTCCTACCGGTTCGGCACGCTTTGGCCAAGTAAGTAGTAACTCGGCCTGCCACATCCCCGAACCAGTTCTATGGCGTCTTCTTGGACTCCCTACCGCGCCTGTTTTTTGTTTTTTGTTTTGAGCTGCCCAATGTTGAAGAGCTGACATCAATCTTGAAAGCTGCTTCAAGTGAAACTAGCAGAATCGAGGTAGGATTATGTTGAGTTTCTTTCTCACTCTTGCTTCACCCTCTGGAGTGTGGAGTTGTTTCTCCTTAATGGTTCTTTCCTATCAAGGCCGTCTCTAATTCCTTTTGCACTGGATGGCTTGGCCCCAGCTTCTCTCCCTGCCTCAGTCCTACCTAACACTAGGGAAAATCTGCAGAGTGGACTATATGAGCATTGTCCTTTCCTCTTGATGAAAGGTAGAATGTAAATCTAATAAGTAAATACCCTATTAATATCCTCCTTAAGCCAAAGTGTACCTAATTAGCTTATAAATCAGTTTCACTATCATCAAATTGTAAAGCCTGTTTCCAAAGTGTATTTAAACAGTCAAATCTCTGAATATAACACAGCATACTTTTAGCTAGGACAAAAGTTTCCTTTATGAGAGTTCCTGTCCATTTTCTCCAGGAAGTGCCTGGTATCCCCTTGTTCCGGAATACCTTTAGGTCTTAAATTCCCATCAATTTTAACCTTTTGGTTTATCTGGGTTATGGGGGCAGGAAAGCCAGCAAAGTTATCAAACCAGTATTCCATTTATGGAACTGGCTGTTCATGAGCCAAGGGGGTGGAAGGGAGGAAGAGAGGAAGAGAGGGAGGGAGAGGGGAGGGAGGAGAGAGGAAGGGAGATGAAAAGGAGGAGGGAGGAGGAGGAGGAGGAGGAGGAGGAGGAAAGGAAGGAAGGAGATGGGAAAAGAAAGGAAGGAGGAGGAGGAGGAAGGGAAGGAAGGGATGGAAGGAAGGAAGGAGATGAGAATGAGAAGAAGGAAGGAGGAGGAGGAGAAGAAGGGGAAGGAGGAGGAAGAGAAGGAAGGGAAGGATAGAAGGAAGGAGAGGGGAATGAGAAGAAGGAAGAAGGAGGAGGAGGAGGAGAAGAAGAAGGAAGAGGCGAATGAAAGGTTCTCTCCAATGGGAAACTAAGCCAGAAAATCTCCCCACTTCCCCCACCCCAAACCTACACCTACACCTACAGTATAGGTGGTACCTTGCTCAATAGTAGTAACTGTGAGAGGGATCTTAGAGTCCTAATGGACAACCATTTAAATAGGAGCCAGCAGTGTGCAGCAGCTGCCAAAAAAGCCAACACAGTTCTAGGCTGCATAAACAGAGGGATAGAATCAAGATCACATGAAGTGTTAATACCACTTTATAAGACATTGGTAAGGCCACACTTGGAATACTGCATTCAGTTTTGGTTGCCACAATATGGAAAAATGTGGAGACTCGAGAAAGAGTGCAGAGAAGAGCAACAAAGACGATTAGGGGACTGGAGACTAAAACATATGAAGAATGGTTGCAGGAACTGAGTATGTCTAGTTTAATGAAAAGAAGGACTAGGGGAGACATGATAGCAGTCTTCCAATATCTCAGAGGCTGCCACAAAGAAGAGGGAGTCAAGCTATTCTCCAAAGCACCTGAGGGCAGGACAAGAAGCAATGGGTGGAAACTAATCAAGGAGAGAAGGAACTTAGAACTGAGCAGTTAGATCAATTAATCAGTGGAACAAGTTGCCTCCAGAAGTTGTGAAAGCCCCCACACTGGAAGTCTTTAAGAAGATGTTGGATAGCCATTTGTCTGAAACGGTATAGGGTTTCCTGCCTAGGCAGGGGGTTGGACTAGAAGACCTCCAAGGTCCCTTCCAATCCTGCTATTATATTGCATTGTAAACCAAAAGAAAAAAGCAAATTAGGTTTGAAGCCCATGTCCACTGAGACAGAAGTAAATCAGCTTTAGTTTCCCAATGGTCAACACTGTCACACCAACATTCCTGGTTTGGTTCCAGCTGCAGTGACGTCACATGCCTCATGAGAATATTACATCGATAGTGCAGATGACGTGTGCTCATAATGTCATCATTTCTGTCATTAGCTTGATGACATCACGACATGTACGACATCACTTCCCTCCCGCTGCGCCTTCCCAGACCTGGGTTGGCTCTGAATCTGAAGGGAAGGGATGGGGTGGTCATATGCAGGGGTTGGATTCAGCCGGTTCAGACTGGTTTGGGCGAACCTGTAGCTCTGACGATCCGTTGGCCCTGCCCAGCCGCCCCTGTGCTAGTCTGTCCTATATTTCCTTTGTTTGAAGCCCAGCTGATCAGCGCTGCCGCTGTTTCACTCATGGCGGCTGCAGTAGAAGCTCAGTTTTTGAGTTGTTTTCAAACGCACTGCGCTCTCTCTCAGCGAACCAGTTGTTACACTGGTTGAATCCCACCACTGGTCACATGGGCTCTATGAATATTCTATAGCAGAGGGCCATAAACTAAATATGATAAACTTCCAATTCCCTTCCAACCAGAGTGGTAACTTAGGAATGCAAATGGTTTCCTTCTGCGTCACCGCCTTGAGTGAGCCCGCCAGCCAGGGAGATAATAAATGCTATCGTTAATAGATGCATTTTCTTTTAATTAATTGACACAAGTACTTTAGTCTCCCAGATCTAATGGTTAAGTACATTCATTGCTTGGTTACAGTAATGCAGTAAAACTCTGTTTTTCAAAAGGTTAATCTAAATTTCGTTAGGGAACAGGATACAGGTTTTCTCCCCCTAATAATTTACTAATTATTATTTTTTTACAAAGATAAAGCATTGCCGAAACAAATGCACTCTTAAATAATGACAAGCTCCTGAAAATAAATGCTCAACTGCTGTTTACAAGAACAGTGCAAAAAAAGTTGCGTATTTCAAGGACCATTGATGCTGCTAATGTTGGCCATATTCCTATAATACAGGTAGTCCTTGACTTATGACCACAACTGAGCCAAAATTTTCTTTTGCTACATGACACATTTGTTAGGTCCATTTTGCCCCATGTTACAACCTTTCTTGCCACAGTTGTTAAGTGAATCACTGCAGTTGTTAAGTTAGTGACACAGTTGTTAAGTGAACTTGGCTTCTCCATTGACTTTGCTTATCAGCAGGTCGCAAAAGGGGATCATGTGCCCCCCTCCCCCCTGGAGACACTGCACCTGTCATAAATATGAACCAGTGACCACACATCCAAATTCTGATCATATGACTGCGGGGATCTGTAATGCTCATAAGTGTGAAAAATGTTCATGTCACTTTTTTAATCGGTCGTTAAATGAACTGTTGAAGGTTCGAGGACTACCTGTACACTTAACAGGACCAAAGGATGGTTATTGCAAGAGAAAAAGAAGTTAAAGGTAAAGGTAAAGGATCCCCTCGAACATATGTGCTAGTTGTTCCCGACTCTAGGGGGCGATGCCCATCTCCGTTTCAAAGCTGAAGAGCCAGCACTGTCTGAAGACGTCTCCGTGGTCATGTGGCTGCCATGACTAAACAGCAAAGGTGCACGGAACGCTGTTACCTTCCCACCAAAGATGGTTCCTATTTCTCTACTTGCATTTTTACATGCTTTTGAACTGCTACGTTGGCAGAAGCTGGGACAAGTAACAGAAGCTCACTCCAATATGCGGTGCTAGGAATTCGAACCATCAAACTGTCGACCTTTCTGATCGACAAGCTCAGCATCTTAGCCACCACCGTGTCCCTAAAAAGAAGTTAATTCATCTTAAATTAGAGCCTTAAATCTTGCCAAACCCCTGACTCACTCAGGCACACATTTAAATTAATTTCACGTAGTCACCTAAATCCCTTTTCAAGTCACTTGAGTTGTGGACCACCAACTGCTTGGAATTTAGTATAAAATGTTGAGAAATTTCACACCAAAAACAGTACTTGGGTAAAAAGGGATGAGAAGTTATGCAAATTTTTAGGATTCTTGGGCAAACTCTCAAGAATCTTTCAGGGTCTGAACATCTTTTAAACGTTTTGTCTTTCTGGTTTTTAAGATTATTTACTTTAAATAGAACAATGGGCACTATTTCGAGAGGCAGTGTTGTCTATGCTGAAGTTTGGGAATATCTTTTTAAGAAAGGATACTCCGTTTATGGAGCCCTAAGAATCTTGCCGAGTTCCCAAAACACAATGATGGTTTTTATCTTGATTACCCAATCTCTTGTTGGGGTTCTGAAAACATACTGAAAAACAAGCTAACCAAATGAATCAGATCCCTACAGTGTGCTTAGCTAAAATTAGATTAGATTAGATTAGATTAGAATAGAATAGAATAGAATAGAATAGAATAGAATAGAATAGAATAACAGAGTTGGAAGGGACCTTGGAGGTCTTCTAGTCCAACCCCCTGCCTAAGCAGGAAACCCTGTACTGTTTCAGACAAATGATTAACCAAGATCACTGTCAGGAAATTTCTCCTTAGTTCTAAATTGCTTCTCTCCTTGATTAGTTTCCATCCATTGCTTCTTGTCCTGCCCTCAGGTGCTTTGGAGAATAGCTTGACTCCTTTGTGGTAACCCCTGAGATGCTGGAAGACTGCTATCATGTCTCCCCTAGTCCTTATTTTCATTAAACTAGACATACCCAGTTCCTGCAACCGTTCTTCATACGATTTAGTCTCCAGTCCCCTAATCATCTTTGTTGCTCTTCTCTGCACTCTTTCTCGAGTCTCCACATCTTTTTTACATCGTGGCGACCAAAATTGAATGTAGTATTCCAAGTGTGGCCTTGGAAGGCATTATAAAGTGGTATCGACACTTTACGTGATCTTGATTCTTTCCCTCTGTTTATGCAGCCTAGAACTGTGTTGGCTTTTTTGGCAGCTGCTGCACATGGCTGGCTCCTATTTAAATGGTTGTCCACTAGGACTCCAAGATCCCTCTCACAGTTACTACTATTGAGCAAGGTACCACCTATACTGTACCTGGGCATTCTAGGACTCTTAATTCGAGTCTTGAGGGGTTAATCCAAATCCTACTCTTTTTACAGTATCCTTGCACCAAAACCTTACATTGATATGTAAATTGGTTGGAAATAAAGCTTGAGGTTTTTTTTGTTTTTTTTTAAATCCTCTTCTGGATTTCCATATTTTTCCTCCACTTTAGTCTGATATTATGTCTGGAAGGAGAAAGTAGCAATGTCCTTTCACAAGCGTACAATTTCAATTTTTTTTTAAAAAATCTATCCTTTTTTCCATTCCAACAGTGACCTTGTGTAAAAAAACCAACAACGTAACAGTTGGCTGGAGATAGCCTTCCACATAAACTGAGCGTGGGTGAGACAGTCTGGAATTACAGCACACAAGAAATTATCAGTGGTCCTCATTTACCCAAGAGAATGACCCATCCTGCAGATCAACCATTTCAAGGCACCAACATCTTAAGAATTTAGGGCAGTGGTGGGTTTCAAAAATGGTTTGAACCTACTCTGTGGGTGTGGCCTCCTTTGTGGGAGTGGCTTGCCACCCATGTGACTGGATGGGAGTGGCTTGCCGCCCATGTGACCAGATATGAAGATGCCGGCGACACTTGTCAGAACCACCTTAAATTACCTCACACACAGCACTGGCATGCATAAGAATATGATGTAAACTTGTTTTTTAAAAGGCATCTTTGGTTTGCGTTAAAAGAACTTCAACACACGCAATGTTCTGATTGCTCCACAAATGCAGTAGCCATCCTTATCTTTCACAGAGGCACTGAGTTTCGTAAATATGAGCATGATAGTGTAGAATAATCATATCCAAGGACCAGTGGTGGGTTTCAAAAATTTTTGGAACCTCTTCTGTAGGTGTGGCCTGCTTTCCGGGTCCACTGGTGGAACCTCTTCTAACCGGTTTGGTAGATTTGACGAACCGGTTCTACCGAATAGGTGCGAACTGGTAGGAACCCACCTCTGATTTAGGGTGACATGTTGAGAAATGTCACACCAAGTACAGTATTTGGGTAAAAAGAAGGACATTGATGAGATTAGGATTCTTGGAGCCAGGAATCTTTCAGGATTGGAACATCGTTTAAATGTTTTGCCTTTCTGGTTTTTTAGGATTATTTAAATTTAAATGCAATAGTCTCCTAGGCCAGGGGTCGACAACCTTAAACACTCAAAGAGTCACAAACGTCCTAAGCGGAAACACTCATTCAATTCTGGAAGTCCAGTTCCCCCACCATAGAGTCTCCTCCTAGCGCGATGTCCTTTTTCCTCTACCTGTCCTAACTGAAAGCCCTATCAATTGTGGAGCCGACTGGCAACAGGGAGCTGCAGCAGAGGGATGAAAGAGCCACATGCAGCTCCAGAGCCATGGGTTGCCAATCCCTGTCCTGGACTGTTTGATAAGTCCCTGCAGTCGTCTTGGCAAGATTTTCGAGAGACAGAGAAAGGGGAAGGAGGAGAGAGAGATCCAAAATCACCCAGCTTTCATGACTAAGGTGGAACTTGAACTCACTTTCCCCTGGTGATTGGCCCAAATCAACCAACCAGCTTTCATGGCTAAGGCAGGACTGGAATTTATAAATTTGTAGTCTCCTAGTTTCTAGCTTGGTGCCTTAACCATTAGACCAAGCTGGTTTGCCACTGTCTTCTTCTGCCTAGGGCCAAGAAAGAAAGACTGACCCAAAGTTGCCTCCTACCTTCTAATCCAGCTGCTTCTCAGATGATCTTCTAGAATAGTTAAGGACCCTCTGTAATCAAATCCAAGCAAGATCTGTCTCTGATGCCCTTGCTTCCCAGCAACGGGTCATTTAGGTCTAAAATGGTATTAATTGCACGAAGGCAGTTAATATCTATTTCCCCTGTGCATCTTCAAAATCAAATAGCAGGTTGAAGGTTGAGCAAATCAGCACTGAAGAGCAGGGGGAAGAAGAGAGGAGGGGGAGGGAGAAGCCAACTTGTTTCTTTTTCCCTTGTTTCTTATCCCCTTATTTTTTTAAAGTTCCATGATTTTTAATGAGCAGCAAAATTCCCCCAAGAAACTCAATTTGGAAAGGCGATCCAGAGCCATTTGAAATAATACAGAGTATTATTATTATTATTATTTTGGTTTTATTTTCAAGGGCAGCCTTCACTTTTGCAAATGGAGGCAGGGAGAAGAATCCTTTTGCATAAACAAAGCAGATGCAGGTTAATTAGCACAATGTTATGTCAACTCTGAGTCACGGAAATACGATGCCTTTCAAACAGGAGATAAAACAATTCCATTAAGATTAGTGGCTCTTGACAGATGTAACCTCCCTGAAGCTGAACAGTGATTTAAGGTGATGGCCATCAGCTCGTTAGGTGGATTTGCACAAAATGTTGAACTAATGTGGTCCAGGATTAAGTGACTGTATTTGTCCAGCTTTGACGTTCTCTTCTCTTCTCCTCACTTCTCTTCTCTCCTCTTCACTCCTCTTCTCTTCTTCTCTCTTTTCTTCTCTTCTTCTCCTCCCTTCCATTTTCTCTTCTTTTCTTCTCTTCTCCTCCCTTCAATCTTCTTTTATCTTCTCTTCTCCTCTTTCCTTCCATTTTCTCTTCTCCTCCCTTCAATCTTCTTTTATCTTCTCTTCTCATCTCATTTTCCCTTCTCCTTCCATTTTCTTTTCTCTTCTCCTCCCTTCCATTTTCTCTTCTCTTTTCTTCTCTTCTCCTCCCCTCCTTTCCATCTTCTCTTCTCTTCTTCCCTTCCATTTTCTCTTCTCTTCCCTTCTCTTCTCCTTCCCTCCCTTCCATCTTCTCTTCTCTTCTTCCCTTCACTTCCATTTTCTCTTCTCTTCCCTTCTCTTCTCTTATCCTCCCCTCCCTTCCATCTTCTCTTCTCTTCGTCTCTTCCCTTCCATTTTCTCTTCCCTTCTCTTCTTCTCCCCTCCTTTCCATCTTCTCTTCTTCTCTTCCCTTCCATTTTCTCTTCTCTTCCCTTCTCTTCTCCTCCCCTCCTTTCCATCTTCTCTTCTCTTCTTCCCTTCACTTCCATTTTCTCTTCAACTGCAAGTCTAGTCCAGGCAACCTCTCTCTGAGAATCAGACACGATTGAACAGAAGAAAAAAAAATGTATGTATATACTGGACAACTTATAAACAGCTTTGTTCATTATTTCAGGAATATTTCCTTATCTAAACCAATGATCAAGAGAATGACCAAGACTGGGCAAAAAAGTAGGTGCAATGGAAGCAGGTTTTGACTTCCCGCTGGCTTCCCCATTGATTTTGCTTGTGGGACGGTGGCAGGGAGTGTCAGAAATCATGACCACGTGACCATGGCTGACTGCAGTGGCATAGTGATGATGTAGGACAGCATGGCAGGGCTGCAGGAGGTAGTGTTGCAATGGCCATAATTTTGTTATTTAACCTGATCTGAAGATTCCTGAAATTTCAATCCCACCACAGAAGTAATGGGCCCTGAATTTTGGGCACATTCTTTAACCTAGTATCAGGCACAAAGGATCAGCTCCACACATGAAAGTCCAATTCAACTAATTTATTGCTACCTATCCTTGTGCACATGAATATTCTTCACCAACCTGCTATGAACTCGATTAGGGTCACATAATTCAAGGGGATGGGGTGGAGTTAGTTCACTTGTGGCTATGTAGGGATTCTAGGCTGATCCCTCTTTAAGCTCCACCCCCAGGGTTTGCCACTTCCTCCCTTACATTAGTCCATTTGAGCTACCTTCATTTTAAAAAAATGATTGTCCTACGATGCTTCAGTTGAAGATTACAGACAGACAAACAGACAGGAGAGTTTTAGTAGTATATAGATAGCTAATATGTAGTGCAGTTTCTTAAAAACACCTGAGAGCAGAGGTGATATTCAGCCAGTTCTGACAGGTTCTAAAGAACCAGTAGTGGAAATTTTGAGTAGTTTGGAGAACCAGCAAATAGGCTGGCCCCGCCCCCATTGCCTCCCAGCTAATCTTCTTTTGTTTCCCTGAACAGGATAACGGAGCTGGAAAGCAGGTTAGCGGGGTGGGAATGGGGATTTTGCAGTATCCTTTCCCCTGCCATGTCTACAAAGTCACACCCACCAAGCCATGCCACGCCTACCAAGCCCCGCCCACAGAACTAGTAGTAAAAAAAAATTGAACCCTACCACTGAAGGGGTTACAGTGATCTCATTGTACTGATTACAGACTGATCAAATGAGGGGGTAGATTCATTATTCTCTTGCAAACTCCAGCAAGTTTGGGAAAACCTGATATTTGCTGAAATAAGGCAACATTTTCTTTCATTCTTTCTTTCCATAGGTTTTATATCACCTTCATAAAAAAGTGAAGAATATTTCCAGGAAGTCAGAGAGATCAAAGAGAAAGGTAAATGACAAACAGCAATCACTAAGCATTGTAGATGAGGAAGATATTTTGTGTTTCACACAAAGTAATCAAAATGTGGTACGTCTGTTTCTATGAGAGATGATGCTCACAGGAGGGAGGGGGGAGCTGGTGTGAAGGACAACGATGAGGTGGCAGTTTCCCAGAAAGGAGTGAGCATATTCTAGAAAGGGAGGGGGGAGGACAAGAAACAGCCCAGCCCAGAGATGGTTAGGAGATAGAAAGAGGATTCAAATAACCACTCCCTAAAACAGGGGTGTCAAACTTGATTTCATTGAGGGCTGCATCAGGGTTGTGTTTGACCTTGGGGGTGGCAGGGGGGCCGTGGCCAGGGAGGGCATGGCCAGCTCAATGTCCCTCATTTGGGGGGGGGCACCTGTAGTGGCCAAGTGCTAAGGCAGGACTTCTCTGAGAACCTCCCTGCTTCTCATTATAATCTCCTTCCTTCCTTTTCTTGTTTTTCCTTCCCTCTTCACTCTCCTTTCTTCTTCCTTCCCCTTGTTGGAGGAAATGTCCTTCTGGGTTCAGTTCCAAGTGGGGTGGGGGGAAGACACTGGAAACATGGAGGCTGCTTGGAAAGATGGTTTCATGGTGGACAGGATCGCATGGCTTGAGCTTCTGAACAGAAAAGGGGGTTCACATGCTTCCAGATGTTGGGTGAAGAAGAAAGAGAGACCGAGATGCTGAAAGTTCCTGGTTTTATGCCCTCTCTGGCCTTTGATCTTGAGTTTGTATTCTGATTGGTTGTCAGGCTCCCATGGGGCCATGCAGGGGAAACTCTGTAGGCTGTGTTTTGAGTCCAGGTTTGGTTGGGCATTGCTTCTTGCCAGATGCCCTGTGGTGAGATGGGTAAAGGGCTAAATGTCAAGGCTGCTTCACTTATTAACCAAGAAAGAAACCACTCAACTCCATTTTGGCAGAATTAAGAGTACTTTTACTGATTATAAGTAAATAGAAGCTAAGCAAAGCTGGATCTGAGCAAAAGCGCGCAAAAGCATTAGATATCAATACCTGACCCATTCCCCTCCCCTCGGTAACCCCAGTCCATAGTCCAATCCAATATCTCCACAGCTGTCAGGTGGGAGACATCTTCAAAAATCATCATCAGGTTGGTATGCCGGACAGTTGGCTTTGGCGGGAAACTCCCCTCCTTGCCACATGCGCAGTAGATGGTAAGAACAACTCCCAATTAACAGTCCTCCTGTACAGATTATTTCCCTCACCCAAATACCATTCCCTCCTTCCCTGTTTCAATGGCAGCCGAAAAACAAGCAGCAAAACAGAGGTTGACAGCTAATACTATCATGCCTTAATCCCATCACCCTGGAGCTGTTATGTAGAATAGATTGGCTCAGGCATTTTAATGGCCCAATGACAAAGGTGGAGGCTATTAAGAGTGGGGCTGTTTCCTACCTAAAAACACATTTCTCCATTTCTGATCCAGGGAAATATAATATTCTGTCTTTTCAATATTTCCCAGGATATTTCCTTTTTCTAGGAAAGGGGTGGGTTTTAATTTCCTACACCCTCTTTCCTTATTTTTCCTTCTTTGCCCTCTTTCCACCTTTCCTTTCTTTTCTTTGTCTTTCCTCTTTCTCTTTCTCTTTCTCCTTTCCTGTCCCTTCTTGCATGCTCAAATGCAACAGGGGAAACATTTCTTTTGTTTTGCTTTTACTTTGTTTTGTTCTGTTTTCGGCTGTGATGGCCTCCTGCAGCCCTCTACCAAAGAAAATGGAGCTGGAGGGGAGGGGGAGCATTTTTACTGGCAGAGACACAGAGGGGCGGTCTTTTGCTGTTTCCAGGGTGGCCCCACAGGCAAGATCTAAATATCTCATGGGCTGGATTTGGCCCACACACCTTCAGTTTGACACCCCTCCCTAGGATATATTTATTAGGGTGAGAGTAATAAGCGTTTAGTCTGGCAAGATTCTGTCTCTTATATGTAAGCAGATAAAGAACTGGACCCTGGTTGAACCAGTTTGATTTAATGGTTAAAGCGCCAGATTAGAAAGCAGGAGACCATGAGTTCAAGCCCTGTCTTAAGTCACAAAAGCCAGCTGGGTGACTTTGAGCCAGTCCCTCTCTCTCAACCCAACCTACCTTACAGGATTGTTGTTGTGAGGAAAGTAGGAAGAGGAAAGGTGTGTTCAATATGTTTGCCACCTTGAGTTATTTGTAAAAAGGCAGGATACAAACAAACCAGTGGTGGGATTCCAATTTCTTTACTGCTGGTTCAGTGGGCGTGGTTTGGTGGGCGTGGCATGGCTTGGTGGGCGTGGCAGGAGAAGGATACTATAAAATCTCCATTCCCTCCCCACTCCAGGGGAAGGTTACTACAAAATCCCCATTCCCTCCTGATCAGCTGGGACTCGGGAGGCAGAGAATAGATGGGGGCAGGGTCAGTCAGAGGTGGTATTTACCGGTTCTCCAAACTACTCAAAATTTCCACTACCGGACCTCCAGAACTGGGCACAACCTACTGAATACCACCTCTGAAACAAATAAATACATACATAAACCCAGTAGAACCTTTGCTGTGCAATCAACTGAATTTTCATGTAAGAAACTCACGAAGGGTGATAACTAGCAATATTTTTCCCCTGAAAGCGAGCCAACGGTTTGTCTTCTCCCAGGCATTTAAGGTTAAGGGTTTTCATGCTGTGCATATTTAAAAGTTTCTGTGAGCTGCTGTTTTGCAACCAATTAGCAAGATGACCATGTTTGATTAAAGTTCTTAGCCCAGGTAAATGTATTTCCAAGCAAGGATTTTAATCAGTTGATCATCCTCTGTTCACCAAATGTTGCCATGAAACCCAACGTTATTTTGAAATACTGCCACGAGGAAGGTAAGCGTACAGTTATAAATAATAGTACAGTTCTAAATTATTATTATTTTTTATTATTTTTAAAATTGCAGGGAGTTGGCTGGAGGGCTTAGTTGTTGGTTGCTTCAGATTAATAATCTTAGGGACTGAGAGCTTCCCTTAATAAGCAGGCTGGTCAAATGAGGGGTTCCCAATGTGCAGGAGCACATTGGGAACAGGCTCCAGCTATTCTTCTGCCCCATTGATCTCTGACTCTGAAGGCAGCTGATAACTGGCATACGGCTCTGTCCCCCTCTCTGCCTCCAACGCAGAGCCCTCATCAGAGTCTTCCCCAGACTCCAGGACTGGCCCATGTTCCTCCCCAACCTCCTCACTGTCTGAGTTTGCTACCAGCTCTGCTGGCCACTGTTGGGCCACAACAGATTCTAAGAAAGGGAGCATATCCCACTTTCAATCAGCAGTCGAAACAAGGGACAAAAGCCACTTAGAAACTGGGGTGAGTTTACCAGAAGCTTGCAGAATTAGGAGGTTTTCTTTTCTTCCATCTGTTGATGAAATTCAAATAATCTTTCTAGTTCCTCGCGAAAGGAAGATGAAAGTGCCTGTTTTCAAAAGCAGAGACAAATAACACAGCTTAGGCAGGTCCCATGCTCTGAGATCTGAAGACTGAAGCCCAGCATCGCTAGGCAAAGCTGGAGGTGGGAAGCCAGTTTGAAACCCAGGAGAAAATAATGCTAACCATGACCATGTCCCGATATTCAGATTCACAATGAGTTTGCCTACTGAACTTCTGTTCCAGAAAGGCCAGTGGTAGGATCCTGCCGGTTTAACAACCGGTTCGGTGATCATGTGCTTTGCGTGCTCTGCGTCTCCCTATCCCGTGCCTGACCCAGACCCCACATGCATTACCAGTTTTAACAAAACTTATCTTCCACGTTACTTCTGGGGAGTAAAACAGCTGAGGTGCAGCAATCCGCTTCGCAATCAGCTGAGAGGATATAGGCAAGTAAAGCGCAGGGGCAGGTGGGTAGGCCAACCTGATCATTGGAGCGAACTGGTTCGCTCCCCAGCTGATCGTCAGAGCTACCAGTTCACCCAAACCAGTCTGAACCAGCTGAATCCCACCCCTGCTTTCAGTCCTCAGCACCCTATAGATATCAGAAGACATTGGTGTCTTCGATACGGAGAGTCCTTGACTTACGACCACAATTGAACCCCCCCCCCCCCCGGATGTCTTTTCCAAAGCGAGACAGTAGCTAAGTGAATTTTGCACCATTTTCTTTGATTGATTTTCTATGAACTACATTTCTTAGTGCTTAATAAACATTGTGTTGTCTGGGTAAATAATTTGCTTAACAATACAAATTACATTCTTAATCTCCACGCCTCTTTCCCAACCATTGGTAAAATAAATTCCATGTTTGATAATATTTTACACCTTCTTTCTGTTTAATTTTCAATGCCAATATCAACATTCCAAATATCACCCAGAATTAAATCAGAGTCTAAGGCATAGCTTTCATCAAAGTTCCAATTTAATAAGAGAGACATGTTGGTACAATATGTGGAAAATCCGAATCTGAAAGCTTCCTGGGGTTCCCACCCAGTTGAAAGTTCCTGATCTTGCTCCCACACCCACAAGTCCATCACATGGTCCAATCTTCCTCTGCCACACTGGCATTTTCACCCATCTAGTTCCGGTCAGGTACAGAGGTGCAGAGACAAAGAATGACCTTAATTTCTAGAAAGGAAACACATTCTACTCCTTACTATTCCCCCTCCCAATTCCCCACTAATGAAACAGCATAGTAAAGAAAGAGAGAGAGTGTGGCAGGGCAAAGATCCTAAAAGGGATATGACTGCAGGCCTGACAGCCAGTCTATATCCATTTCTGCACAATCTAGTATCTTCTTGACTATTTCTTCATCTCCTGCAACCGTCATAAATATGAGCCAGTTAGCAAGCATCCAAATATTGATCATCTAACTGTGGGGATGCTGCAATGGCCATAAGAATGAAAAAGACCACTTTTTTCCATTGTAACTAAACAAATGATATAAGTAACTAATACTACTCTATATAGTCTCAGTAAAACCACGCCTAGAATAGTGCGTCCAACTTTGGTCACCACGCTATAAAAAAGATGTTGAGACTCTAGAAAGAATTCAGAGAAGAGCAACCAGGATGATTAGGGGACTGGAGGCTAAAACATATGAAGAACGGTTGCAGGAACTGGGCATGGCTAGTCTAGTGAAGAGAAGGACCAGGGGAGACAGGATAGCCATATTCCAATATTTGAGGGGCTGTCACAGAGAGGATGGGATTAAGATATTTTCCAAACCACCCGAAGGCCAGACAAGGAGCAATGGATGGAAACTGAACAAAGAGAGATTCAACCTGGAAATAAGGAGGAATTTCCTGACAGTGAGAACAATCAACCAGTGGAACAGAAGTTGCCTTCAGAAACGGTGGGAGTTTCATCACTGGAGGCTTTCAAGAAGAGACAGGGCTGCCCTCTGTCAGAAATGGTATAGGCAGGGTCTCCTGATTGGGCCGGGGTTGGACTAGATGACCTCCAAGGTCCCTTCCAACTCTATTAATCCTTAAAGTCAAGGACTAACCTATTTCTCATCTGCAAAAGGATGATCTGACTGCAAGTAAGAGCTGCCTTGAGTCCATTCCTTATCAAGAACAAAATCATTGAGAGTCTAAAACATCCCTCAAAACAACCGAGGCAGGCGATATTTCCAAGGAAGCCTCATTCTTTCACTCTGGATTCCTTTGGCCACCAGACAAACTTTTTAAAAAGAAAAACAGGAAACTCAGACACTCCTACGATTTGACGACTGATATAATTTAAAATAATTTGCTCTCGTATATGTATTAGAACAGCAAATCAGTTTTCCATCAAAAGCATTTTTTTTTGGCTGAAATACTGTACTTTCCTCTGGCCATTAGCTGTTTAGTTCCTGCTCCTATAATATTATGCTCAGCAATATGATAATTATATCATATTGATGGATATAAATGGGGCATAATGCCCGGATTTGTACATTTAACTATCGCAGATATAATTGCAGCGAGACTGTATTTATTTAGACAAATAGTAGTTATTTGTCTATGGAGATTCTCAGCCATCCAGGCAGAGGTGGGTTCTTACTGGTTCGGACCAGTTCGGCGGAATTGGGGCCTGGGTCGCTGGTACCAGTAGCAACCCAGGCTTTCCATGCCCCTGAACCGTTTCTCCTATGGCGCTGCCATCTTGATTTTCATTTCTGCGCATTTTCATTGCAGAAATGTATTTTTTTTTGCGCACCGAACGGCAGTAATGCTGCCACAACCCATCCCTGCATCCAGGTCATGGTTGTCCCAAAGGTGCTTTTTCAAAAGGAAACTGGACTTTGTTTTTCCTTGAAGACGTTTTGCTTCCCATCTACAAAGCTTCTTCAGTTCTGTCTGAATGGCAGAGGATGGAAGGATTCATATTCCTTGCAATCTTCTGGTTGGTTAGCACTCTTTTTGAGAGTTGTTGAGGCCTTTTCGAGAGTTGTTTGAGTGCAAATGGGTGTGGGACCTTATTACAACACAATCCTTTTGGCAGTTCCAAGAAAGTTCTAGAAGGTATTTTGTGGAGAAACTTCAACATATTCACCTTTTCAAATATATCCTCTAGGTCCGGGATGGTGAACCTATGGCACACGAGGCGCTGCCCTATTAGCTGGCCAGCATGCATGCGCGTGATGGCCAGCTGACTTTGGCCTTCTTTTGAGGTCCTTTTTTGCCCTCCGGAGGTTTCCTTGAAGCCCCCGGAGCGGGAAAAACCGGCCCTGATAGGCAAACCGGAAATTGAAGAACAGACTTCCGGTTTGCTCGTAGGACCGTTTTTTTGCCCTCCGGAGCCTTCAGGAGGTTTCCCTGAAGGCTCTGGAGGGCGAAAAACAACCCTACAGTCAAACCCAAAGTCACAGTTCATGAACTTCCGGATTCCCTGTAGGTCTGTTTTTCGCCCTCTGGAGCCTTCAGGGAAGGTCCTGAGGCCTCCGGAGGGCATTGGGTGGGTCGGGGGAGAAGGAGGCTGTTTTCACCTTATGGGTGTGGCATTATGGGTGTGGCACGCCCACGCATGACCCCCCTGTGCTCCCCCCGCTTTTGGCACGGGAGCCAAAAAAGGTTCGCCATCACTGTTCTAAGTTGAAGTCTGGAGATGCCAGGTAAATCCTGTAACTATATACCTAGTAATGGTAAATACCACACTTAAATGTGAAAATGTTCCTCATAGTTCACAGTTTATCTAAGTAAACTGTCGTGTGTTGGACTATGGCATCCATCTCTCTTCACCTCACAATGATGGATATTGTAAATCCAGCATGCTTGGAAACAACCAGAATCCAAAAGTGTCACATGCAATCTTAGCAATAAACTAACCATGATTTGTAGATTAAAAAAAGAAATGTTAGGATTGGTTCATTATGCTAGCTGAGGGATGCTGGGAATTGAAGTCTGAGTTATTAGTTCATTGGTAGACAAACAATAGCAATAGCAGTTAGACTTATATACCGCTTCATAGGGCTTTCAGCCCTCTCTAAGCGGTTTACAGAGTCAGCATATTGCCCCCACAGTCTGGGTCCTCATTTCACCCACCTCGGAAGGATGGAAGGCTGAGTCAACCTTGAGCCGGTGAGATTAGAACCGCTGAACTGCAGATAACAGTCAGTTGAAGTGGCCTGCAGTACTGCACCCTAACCACTGCGCCACCTCAGCCAAACAGTAAACAACAGCCTAGGAACCAACAAAAACGTATCCACCAAAACTGACAAGGCAAGCCACTTGTGTATAAACAGACAGCAAACCACTCCCCCTTCAAGCACTGATGGTGTTACCTAGTTGGGTAATAAAATGTCGGCAAGAAAGCAACCAGGCTCAGAGAGTGCTAAGGAGCCCACAAGCACATCTCTTGATATCCCTGGAGAAAACCATGAGGATGGATTTAGGGGACAAGATACGCAACACCTTCTGTCCTGAATTCAGTTGAAATCACTCCGTCTGTGAGGAGAAGCAGTTGCCATCTCTTATGGCAAACCATTAGAGACCTTCACATGATGGTCTCCTCTCCTTTGCTCATTCAGGCCATCTAAAAATTAAGAAGTTAGTGAGAATTGTGTGCCTGTGTATAAAACAAAAAACAACAACAGTGCTCTCTGCTAATTGGGGGGGGGGGGGGGAATGTTGGCTGGTGACTTTGGCAAGAAATATTTTTTATCCTATTTGCCGCAGCGTGAGGAGACCAGAGATTTGCAGAGCTACTATTTGAACCGACAGCTTTGAAAGCTGGCTGGTTGTTTTTACATCTGCAGCCTCATTCCCAGTGTCATTTTTACCTCCAGGCTAGGATTGGGAGGTATTTGTGGGGGGAAACAACACAATTTTTGTTTGCGCAGGAACAGGAGTGGGTCTCTTGAGTAGTAAAGGCTTCCCAACTTCTTTGGTTGAGGTTGTTGGAAGAAATGTCCTTCTGGGTTCAATTCAGAAGTGGGTATTCAGCAGGTTCTGACCAGTTCTGGAGAACAGGTAGCACACATTTTGAGTAGTTTGGAGAACTGCTAATACCACCTCTGACTGGCCCTGCCCCCATATATTCTCTGCCTCCCAGGTCCCGGCTGATCGGGAGGGAATGGAGATTGTACAGTATCCTTCCCCTGGAGTGGGGTGGGAATGGGGATTTTGCAGTATCCGACCCTGCCATGCCCTACCACACCACACCCACCAAGCCACGCCCACAGAACCGGTAGTAAAAAAAATTGAATCCCACCATTGGTTCAGTTCCAAGTGGGGAGAAAGACACTGGAAACAATGGTGGCTGTTTGGAAAGATGGTTTTAATGGTGGACAGGACCACATGGCTTGAGGTCCTGGGGAGAAAGGCGATCACATGCCTTGAAGAACATGAAGAAAATTGGCAGAGGTGTTGAGAATCCCTGGGTTTTATGCCCTCTCTGGGCTTTTGAATCTGAGCTTGTATTCTGATTGGTTGTCAGACTCCCATTGGACCTGCAGGGGCAATTCTGTAGGCTGTGTTTTGAGTCCAAGTTTGGTTGAGCCTTTCTAGATGATGTAATGAAAGGGCTTTGGGATTCCTATTAGGGCTCTGCCTGAAGGAGGTAGATCTTTGTTATGTAGAATAGATTGGCTCAGGCCTAATGGCCCATTGACATAGGATTAGGGTTAGTGGGGCGAGGTTCTGCCTCCCTTTTAGGGGAAATATTCTGCCCTTTTAATATTTCCTAAAATATTTCATTTTTCTAGGAGAGGGGTGCATGCTAACTTCCTACAAGATCACTTGGGCAGGAAGGGCTGATACAGAGAGTAGATTAGGTTGGGGACAACAGTGCAAAAGAGGGGGGAATCTTTTTTCCCAAAAGCTCTTTTCCCTTTTGGATCTTCTCTCCCTCCCAAATACCAAGCTTCAGGGAAGGAACCCATGCTTTGTTTCCAAAGGTCTAAATTCAGTGGTGGGATTCCAAATTTTTTCCTACCAGTTCTATGAGACCGCCCTTTGCGCTCGAACGCACACCTAACACATGCTTTGCATGAGGGTGCAGCACTCAAAGATTGCCCTCGGTGTTAGCACTGGTGAGCTGAGCTGTTGTTTAGCTCAGCTGAGGCATGGCCATCCCCTCTGCTACGCAAATCAGCTGAGCTAAAAAACAAGGGAATATAGGACAGGCAGGGGTGAAATCCAGCAGGTTCTCAAAGGTTCTGGAGAACTGGTAGCGGAGGTTTTGAGTAGTTTGGAGAACCAGCAGAGGAAATTTTGAGTAGTTTTAGAGAACCGGTAGAGGAAATTTTGAGTAGTTTGTGGAACCAGTAACGGAAATTTTGAGTAGTTTAGAGAACCGGTAGAGGAAATTTTGAGTAGTTTAGAGAACCGGTAGAGGAAATTTTGAGCAGTTTAGAGAACCACTAGAGGAAATTTTGAGTAGTTTGAGGAACCGGTAACGGAAATTTTGAGTAGTTTGGAGAACTGGTAGAGGAAATTTTGAGTAGTTTGGAGAACTGGTAGAGGAAATTTTGAGTAGTTTAGAGCAGTGTTTTTCAACCACTGTGCCGCGGCACACTAGTGTGCCGTGACATAGTGTAAGGTGTGCCGTGGGAGAATTATTTTATATATAGTCAATATAGGCACAGAGTTAATTTTTTTTAACATTTTCTAATGGTGGTGTGCCTCGTGATTTTTTTCATGAAAAAAGTGTGCCTTTGCACAAAAAAGGTTGAAAAACACTGGTTTAGAGAACCGGCAGAGGAAATTTTGAGTAGTTTTAGAGAACCGTTAGAGGAAATTTTGAGTAGTTTGTGGAACCAGTAACGGAAATTTTGAGTAGTTTAGAGAACCGGTAGAGGAAATTTTGAGTAGTTTAGAGAACCGGTAGAGGAAATTTTGAGCAGTTTAGAGAACCACTAGAGGAAATTTTGAGTAGTTTGAGGAACCAGTAACGGAAATTTTGAGTAGTTTGGAGAACTGGTAGAGGAAATTTTGAGTAGTTTGGAGAACTGGTAGAGGAAATTTTGAGTAGTTTTAGAGAACCGGCAGAGGAAATTTTGAGTAGTTTTAGAGAACCGTTAGAGGAAATTTTGAGTAGTTTGTGGAACCAGTAACGGAAATTTTGAGTAGTTTAGAGCAGTGTTTTTCAACCTTGGCAACTTGAAGATGTCTGGACTTCAACTCCCAGAATTCCCCAGCCAGCGAATGCTGGCTGGGGAATTCTGGGAGTTGAAGTCCAGACATCTTCAAGTTGCCAAGGTTGAAAAACACTGGTTTAGAGAACCGGTAGAGGAAATTTTGAGTAGTTTAGAGAACCGGTAGAGGAAATTTTGAGCAGTTTAGAGAACCACTAGAGGAAATTTTGAGTAGTTTGAGGAACCGGTAACGGAAATTTTGAGTAGTTTGGAGAACTAGTAGAGGAAATTTTGAGTAGTTTAGAGAACGGCAGAGGAAATTTTGAGTAGTTTAGAGAACCGGTAGAGGAAATTTTGAGTAGTTTGGAGAACCGGTAGAGGAAATTTTGAGCAGTTTAGAGAACCACTAGAGGAAATTTTGAGTAGTTTGAGGAACCGGTAACGGAAATTTTGAGTAGTTTGGAGAACTGGTAGAGGAAATTTTGAGTAGTTTGGAGAACTGGTAGAGGAAATTTTGAGTAGTTTAGAGAACCGGCAGAGGAAATTTTGAGTAATTTTAGAGAACCGGTAGAGGAAATTTTGAGTAGTTTGGAGAACTAGTAGAGGAAATTTTGAGTAGTTTAGAGAACGGCAGAGGAAATTTTGAGTAGTTTAGAGAACCGGTAGAGGAAATTTTGAGTAGTTTGGAGAACCAGTACAGGAAATTTTGAGTAGTTTAGAGAACCGGCAGAGGAAAATTTGAGTAGTTTAGAGAACCGTCAGAGGAAATTTTGAGTAGTTTGGAGAACCGGTAGAGGAAATTTTGAGTAGTTTAGAGAACCGGTTGCGGAAATTTTAAGTAATTCAGAGAACCAGCAAATGCCACCTCTGGCTGGCCCCAGAGTGGGGTGGGAATGGAGATTTTGCAGTATCCTTCCCCTGCCACGCCCCCAAGCCATGCCCCCCAAGCCATGCCCCCCAAGCCATGCCCCCAAGCCATGCCCCCCAAGCCATGCCCCCCAAGCTGCACCATGCCCACCAAGCCACGCCCACAGAACCGGTAGGATTTTTTTTTTAATTTCACCACTGAAGACAGGGAACGGCAGAGGCAGGAAGGCGAGGCCAACCAGGTATTTGTCGGTTCTCCGAACTACTCAAAATTTCCACTACCAGTTTGCCAGAACCAGCCTGAACTGGCTGAAATACCACCTCTATCTAAATTCATCATTTGCAGAGGCTGGATAGACAGAAACCTGGGCTTTATTACCGAGTGCTTATTCGACATAAACAGATGCCTGCTTGGAGAACGCTGTCATCTGCCGGGCCAGGATTGTGACATACGAAATCCAGATCTGACTCCGGGGACTTACAAATAAGGAAGGGATTTACAGATCACTTTTGCCTCTAGTATTACATATTCTGGCCGGCAGTTTTATTTAAAGGTTTTAGGGACAGAAGCGTCTTTCACAGGCAGGTCTAAAAGGTTGAGACTTTGAGAAAAGTGCAAAGAAGAGCAACTAGGATGATTAAAGGCCTGGAGACTAAAATATATGGAGAACAGTTGGAGGATTTGGGTATGGGTAGTCTAGAGCAAAGATGAACTAGACTAGAACTAGCCAGTCTTCCAGTATTTGAGGGTCTGCCACAAAGAAGTGGGGGTCAATTTATTTTCCAAAGCACCAGAAGGAAAGAAGAGAAGCAATGGATGGAACCTAATCAAGAAGAGAAGCAAGCTGGAACTAAGAAGGAATTTCCTGACAATGAGGACAACTAACCAGTGGAACAGAAGTTGCCTTCAGAAATTACTATAACTGGGGCCAGAATTTCTGAATTTCTGAAACCAGATGTTAAGCGAGCCACACCTAGTTTTGCGACCTTTTGGTCACAGTTATTACTTGAATCACTGCAGTTAAGGGAAGCATTCCAGTTAAGTAAAGTTCTGTGCAGTTAAGTGAAGTATTCTAGTCAAGCATTTCAGTATTTGAGAGGTTGCCACAAAGAGGAGGGGGTCAAGTTATTCTTCAAAGCACCTGAAGGCAGGACCAGAAACAATGGATGGAAACTAATTGAGGAGAGAAGCGACCTGGAACTAAGAAGAAATTTCCTGACAGTGAGGACAACTAACCAGTGGAACAGAAGTTGCCTTCAGAAGTTGTGGCCGCTTCATCACTGGAGGTTATTAAGAAGAGACTGGACAGTCAGTTGTCTCAAATGGTATAGGGTCTCCTGCTTGAGCAGGGGGCTGGACTGGAAGACCTCCAAGGTCCGTCCCAGCTCTATTCTGATTCTGAATGAACAGTCGTAATTTGAAGAGTAATCACAACGCACAACACTTTGGTTTGTCTGTTGGCCAAGGTTACACTTCAAGTCATTGCTGTGTCTGCTTCTGATGGCTTTGGTGTTTCTCTGCCAGAAGGTCCCCGTCCTCCATCACCTCCCACCCTTTCTCTTTGCCATTTGCGTGGCAATTATTTAGTCAGAATTACCAAAACAAATCTCAAGGCAGCACCATTGAAAGCTATTCAACAAATGACTCAGAGGTTCTGGTTTTTTTTCCTCCCCCCCACAACCAGCCACTGAATGCATTCAGGACAAAATACTTTGCTTTCTGGATGTAACCAAGAGCTATGTAATTAGAGTATTTTCAATAGCACTTTAGTCCTGGAAGTGCTAATGTAGGGCTGGTACCTCTGCGGTGAAGTTTGGGTGATGAATCAAATCCAGACCTGACCATAATTGTGAGCTCCCAGAAAGTAAGTAGTGTTAAAAGGACAGTGCAGATAATAGCTTTCTATTGAACAGGGATGTTCAATTTTTCTCCCCTCTCCAAATTTGTCAAGGGCTAGATGTGTGCAGGACGTGCGTGAACCGCAAATGAGCTCATCACATTTTCGTCTAACATATGACGCAGGCGCAAATGGGGGAGGGGAGAATGAGCCCCTGCTTCAGTGTGTCAAGTCAAGCCAGACAGTGGGGTTACTTAAATAAACCACAATTGGATTTTGCTAACTTTGCACGGTGTTGTGTGAACGCAGTCAGTTCCTTCTGAATGTATTGATTAGTGCTCTTTAGAGCAGCGGTTTCCAACCTTGGCAACTTTAAGCTTGGTGGAGTTCAACTCCCAGAAGTTGACCCCATGGACAACATTCCTCCAGGCCTTCCTGTCCTCTACTATCTCCTGGAGTCCATTTAAGCTCACATCGACAGCTTCAGTGACTCCATCCATCCACCTCATTCTCTGTCATCCCCTTCTTCTTTTGCCCTCCATCTTTCCCAGCATGAGGCTCTTCTCCAGGGAGTCCTTCCTTCTCATTAGGTGGCCAGAGCATTTGAGATTCCTCTTCAGGATCTGGTCTTCTAAAGAATAGTCAGGGTTGATCTCCTCTCGGACTGACCAGTTGGATCACCTTGCAGTCCAAGGGACTCGCAGGAGTCTTCTCCAGCACCAGAGTTCAAAGGCCTCCATTCTTTGGCACTCAGCCTTCCTTATGGTCCAACTTTCACAGCTGTACATTGCAACTGGGAAAACCAGAGCCTTGAGTGTACACACTTTTGTTGACAGGGTGGTTTTTAGTTTGCTGTCCAGATTTGCCATAGCTTTCCTCCCCAGGAGCAACCCTCTTTTAATTTCTTGGGTGCTGTCCCATCTGCGGTGATATTGGAGCCCTGGAAAATAAAATCTGTCACTACCTCCATTTCTTCCCCATCTATTTGCCAGGCATTGAGAGGGCCAGAGGCCATGATCTTAATGTTGAGTTTCAAGCGAACGTTTGCACTCTCCTCCTTCAACCGCATCACAAGGCTCTTTAGTTCCTCTTCACTTTCTGCCATTAGAGTGGTATCATCTGCATATATGAGGTTGTTGATATCCCTGCTTTAGGGTGTTCTAAAGACCCAGGAAGAAAAGGCAGTGCACACCAACCAGACAACTCAAGGTGTCTCATTCACTATCATATCTTTGGAGCTCCTGGCAAGTTGAAAAGATGTGGGTTGATCAATTCAGAGAAAGCCTTCAAGGTTTCTTTTTGTCCTTTCTTGCAACGGTCTGGGTACTGGAATCCTCAGTCCAGGGAAAGATTCCTGAATGGCTTTTATAGTGTCTGAGAAACCATGCAGGGGTTTGAGGTTGTAGAAGTTCAAACACTCTTTAAAGCAGGGGTGTCAAATTCAAGGCCTTGATTCAGCTCCATTTTTGCTAGCAGAGGGCTGCAGGAGGTTGCCACAGTTGAAAATGGAGCTTGGGAGCCCCTTTTCACTGGCAGAGCGCTCAAGCCACCACAGGCACCCCCAGCACGAGTGACGTTGAGCTGGCCATGCCCACCCCAACCACACCCATCCCTGCTCCTCCAAGGTCAAACACAACCTTCATGCGGCCCTCAGTGAAATCAAGTTTGACACCCCTACTTTAAAGTCAGTAGAAACTAATCCACCATAGAAGGGAAGGGAATGTGAGCGCTCCAAGGTCCTTATAACTTTAGAGTCCTTGTTAATAAATGGGCCTATTTGGGGGGAATCGTGCAATACATTAAACCAGGGATTGTGATACTCAGCAGCTTTAAGATATGTGGATTTCAGTTCCTAGAATTCCCCAGTCAGCCCGCGGTCCACAAATCTTAAAGTTGCGGGGGAAGGTGAGAGACATCGCATTAAACAGTAAGTTGAACAAATTGGATTCACAGACAGAAGTGTAAAAAACTAACTGAAGTTATCAGTAATTGAGTTTATCACACTGCGAGAATCTGTCTGCTAGATGTGGAACCAACCTGCTTAAGCATGTTGTATGAAACCAATTTTAGTAAACAGATGTTTCATAACTTTTAAAGATTTTTTTATCCTACTTCTCATTCATTCAGGGCTTCAAGTCACTGTGCTTATCTTCTAATATATATATCTACAAAAATATGTATGTATGTATGTATGTGTGTGTGTGTGTATATATATATATATATATATATATATATATATATATATATATATATATATATATATATATATATATATATATATATATATACACACACACACACATATACATACATACATACATACATACATACATATTTTTGTAGATTTTCACGGGTACAGGTATGCAGGTCTTGGTGTATTCAGATCTTTTCCGGTGTAAGATTGAGAGTATCTTGGTAACTAATCAAGATGTTACAACACAGCCAACCAATCTGCTTGCAGCAACAGAGCCAGTACTCCACACACCCCCACCAGTATTTATAGAGGGATGGCAGCTCCGATCACGTTTTGCTCACACAGACACGAGGCCGAAGACACCAGCCTGAAGATGACGAGTGGGACCTCGTTGAAACGTCGCCAAGATACTCTCAATCTTACACAGGAAAAGACCCCAATACACCAAAAATACACCAAAACCTGCATATATGTATGAATGAATATGATGGCTCTCCCCCCCCCTCTGTGTGCGTGTGTGTGTGTGTGTGTGTGTGTGTGTGTGTGTGCTCCAGCATACCTCTGGAATGCCTTGAGCAATTTCAACCAAACTTGGTACATAGATGACTTACTCTCTGGAAAAAAATATTGTGAGGGTAAGACACCCCTAACAGCCCACGGGGTGTGTATGCTGTTAAGATACAGCCTGTTGTGCCTTAAAATGGCTTCTACTGTACTGTCGTAAAACGGATTCTACTGTACAGTGCAGTGGAGTTGCCATGGTATCGGCTTCACAGTACTCCACAAGGGGGCTCCCTCTGGTAAGAGGGAAAATCCAACATTAGAAATCACGTTTGGGCTGGACATTTTCCCTCTGTATATAAATACCTGGACAAAGCCGAGTTATCGGCTAGTAATGTAATAAAGTAGATTGATTTGCTAGGGCGTGATTGGCCCCAAATCCCCCAGTGAAATTCTTTGGTTGAGGGGAAATTAAAACTGGACTCTCCCCAAGTCGAATCCAACACCATAACTACTGCACAACACTTACATTATCTCTCTCTTTCTCTGTGTGTATGTGTGTGTGAGAGAAGAGAGGGAGGGACAATGGCAGAGAGACTGAGATTTCTTGATGGCCTCACGTCAGGACTGTAAGCACTGCCAGGAATACAATTTAAACAGCAGAAGAACAATTAAACAAGAAACAAGAAAACAGTGGGGTTGGCTTTATTTCAAAATGAAAATATTCAAGCTCATTTGAGGGATGAGATCATTTGTGATTTTAATCTGTAGCAAAAATAAAATTATGTTTGTTGCTAATCTGTTCTGAGCCCAGTTTAAGAACTACATTAAAAAAAAAACCTTTTGATAGCTTTCAGGTTAGAAATAGTTGAATGTTGGCAATCTGATTCTTGTCCATCGCTTAACATATAGTTAAACAAAGCTTGGCATATGGCATCTGTTGTGGCCCACCGGCAGCCAGCTCTGCTGGCAGCAGTCGGATGGTAAGAAGGTTGGAGAGCAACACAGGCCAGTCCTGGGGGTTGAGGAAAGCTCAGACAAGGGTTCTGTGTTGGAGGCAGAGAGGGAGCTAGACAGCAAGGAGGCAGAGGAACAGCTGGAGCCTGTTCCCAGTGTGCACCTGTGCAGAACTGCCAGAAGACAAGAACAACTAAGAAAGCAGGGTTGATTTGGGAGTAAAGCCACACCTTGGAGGTGATTGGCTCCTCCTAAAGGAAACAAAAGAGGAGTGAATGGGGAGGGGGCTTTTGCAAAAACAATTAGTTCCTTCAGTCATTTCAAGAGAGGAAAGTTCTGTTTGTGACTATTAGAGACTCTGTGCCAAGCATTGCCTTGCCCTGTGTTTGGAAACTAGTTATCTGGCAACTCTCCAAGCGAGATAAGGTGTGTGTGAATAAACATTCCTCTGAAAGACTGTTTGCCAAGCCTTGCTGACTGTGAATGAAAGGAATTCACAGTCGTGCAAATAAAAGAGGTTTCCGAGACCCAGACTCTGCTTCATGCTTGTTAAGGAAGCCTAGGTCAGAACAACATCTTTGTAAAAAATAAATAAAAAATGATGATGTGCAAGGTGCAGTTTTCACAGTTTAGCTCTCCAAAATTTCACTATCCTTTTCTTTCCTTTCTTGCAGACGGCCCAGACCGTCCTGCTGGTGGTTGCCGTCTTCCTGATCTCCTGGTTGCCACACCACATCATCACAATGTGGGTCGAATTTGGGCAGTTCCCGATGAACGATATCACCTTCATCTTCCGCATCATCTCCCATTGCTTGGCCTACGGGAACTCCTGCATCAACCCCATCATCTACGCCTTCCTCTCGGAGAACTTCCGCAACGCCTGCCGCCAGGTCTTCACTTGCAAGTTCCTCCTTCGGCCAGCCCCTGCAGAAAAGCTGGTGAGAGTTCGCATGGAGAATTTCTCCACCACTCACTCCACAACCAACGTGTGAAAGGGAAGCCGGAGCTCAATGTAGTACGGGATGAAAGGCAAACGGATGGCAAGGCAAAAGTGGTCAGAAATGGGCTTATCTTGGGGAAGCTGGCCTGAGCAGCTCATTCATCATGTTCACCAGGGTGATATTTACCCAACCATCATGTTTACCATCGTGAAACTATTCATGAGTCAGGTTCATCATTATTAAATTACCCATCATCATGTTCACCATGGTTATATTACCCATCTCTCATGGGTAATACAGGTTTTTATTGCCTGTCATGGCCACCATGGCTATATTACCCATTTGTCTTGTTCACCATGGTAATATTACTCATCCATCATGTTCACCGTAGTTATATTACCCATCTGTCATGTTCACCATGGTTATATTACTCATCCATCATGGCCACCATAGTGATATTACCCATCTCTCATGCTCACCACGGTTATATTATCCATCTCTGATATTCACCATAATGATATTTACCTGTCATGGCCACCATGGCTATATTACCCATCTCTCATGCTGACCATGGTTATATTACCCATTTGTCTTGTTCACCATGGTTATATTACTCATCTGTCATGGATCCCATGATATTACCCATCCATCATGGCCACCATGGCTATATTACCCATCTCTCATGCTCACCATGGTTATATTACCCATCTGTCATGTTCACCATGGTTATATTACTCATCCATCATGGCCACCATAGTGATATTACCCATCTCTCATGCTCACCACGGCTATATTATCCATCTCTGATATTCACCATAATGATATTTACCTGTCATGGCCACCATGGCTATATTACCCATCTCTCATGCTGACCATGGTTATATTACCCATTTGTCTTGTTCACCATGGTTATATTACTCATCTGTCATGGATCCCATGATATTACCCATCCATCATGGCCACCATGGTTATATTACCCATCCATCATGTTCACCGTAGTTATATTACCCATCTGTCATGGTCGCCCTGGCGCTATTACCCACCCGTCTTGTTCACCATGGTTATGCTACCCATTCTTTGTTGTCACCCCTTCCACTTTTTCCAGCCCTAGTCCATTTGTGGCTTAGAAAGGACAATAAGCCACTTCTCCTATTGCCTAAAGGGAATGCTCCAGTTTTCTGGAAAATACTAATTACTCTCTCCTGCTTGCTACTGAAAAAAAGGCAGTGAAAAGGAGACCCCAGCACCCCTCTGAATGTGGCTGCTGCCAAGCCCCTAGCCCTTCAGCTCACAGAAAGCATCTCCGTTTTTCTAGGGCGATGGTTGGTGCTTTGTGTGTGCCACTACCTTTCAGAAAGCTTGCACCGAAGTCAAACCCTCTGTGCATATAAAGGTTGTGAAACTTACCTTGCTTGGAAATATAGATTTTGCACTTTTGATGGGTATGTGTTAATTTATTCTGCAGTTACGGGAAGAGCAAAGATGGACCGTGGCACTTTGATTTTTTTTTTGCTCACCATCTGAAATCTATTCAGCCACCACCCTGTCTTGATCCGAATATTTTCGAGAATTTCATTGCAACCCAAAGAACTAACAATGTAAGGAGTATTGTAGGTTCAGGAATGGTGCAAATTGCAAGCTGTCTGAAACAGGAAAAGTACATTATCATATATTGTTTTTATTATGAAAGAAAGACCACTTATTGCTTTCTAATTTGCAACTGCCCCCCCTCCCTGGGTTCATTGGAATGTAAGCAAAATATAGAAAAACACCCCTAATGAATGAAGCCCTGTGGGATACTCTGAAATTAGGAATTGTTGGAGATCTGTCAAACTATGCAGCACAAAGGACACAATTTGAGGGTTTCCACACCAAATGCAAAGTGGTCTACCCAGTAGCCCTTCAAAATCTGGGCAGCTGCTACCTTGAGCTGCTTCTGGATGTGTGGACCACAACTCCCAGAATCCTCCATCAAATAATGCCTTTGTAGAGATATCACAGAGCTGAGATTCATCTATCTGTGGGAACATCCAGACTTGGGTAGGAAGGAAGACATGATTAAAAGCGATGGTACTAATTGGGTTGTTTCATTTTAATTAACTGTCAAAGTCAATGAAATAACATGGTTTAGATCCTGGGTCCACCATCTTTCGGGGAAGAATGCTTGGCACATCACTGGAAGTCCATGAGAAGACCTTCTCTGGAACCACATAGATGAGCTGTAGTTGCTCAGCTGCCGAGCAAGATGGGCCACAACAAACTATGATGAATCATGGAATCTGAATTTCCTTTTTTTTCCACCACTAGATTATACAAGCCTGGAAAGGAGACATATTCTTAATTTCCCAGCATTTAAACTGTGGGTTGTCCATATGGGGCTAAACACCATCTGTGTGTTAAGGAATGCCATCGGGAAAACTGAAGTTAAAACTGAGCCTCAATGCAGTTTGCCACATTTTGTTGCAAGTTCCATCTATAACAGCAGAAAGAAATGAGAATTTGCTTTGATACATAACAAAGACACTTCATTTTGGCCATATTTAGAACGGCGGTTGTTTATTATAGTATTATCTTTGAAATATTGAAGAGGTATATGTATTTTTCTGTTCAAAGCTGAACACTGCAGTGTTGGTTAATGTTTGTGTCCAGATGGTTTTGTTTAGTTGTCAAAGTTTATAATTGTGTTTTATTGGAATCCTTAGTTTAGAAGTCAGTGGGAACCTATTGTTATTGTATTGCACTACTCGTGTAAGAATGCTTTACTGATTACTTTAACTGCGATGGAAAAAGAATTGTGTGTCTCATCTATCTCTGCAAATTGGAGCACACCGCATTAAAAACATTCCATTTCTCAGTTGCTAAACAGTTACTAATCTGCTCGCTCGGCAATGCTTGCTGTGGTCTGGTCCAGCTGAGATATTGGTCCGATTCACATGGAAGTCCAAGCATAATGTGGCCTGTTTATTTGTGGCTTATCATGCTAAGTGAAAGGGACACGGTGGCTCAGACTCTGAGCTTGTCAATCAGAAAGGTCGGCAGTTCGAATCCCTAGCACCGCATAATGGGGTGAGCTGCCGTTACTTGTCCCAGCTTCTGCCAACCTAGCAGTTCGAAAGCATGTAAAAATACAAGTAGAAAAATAGGGACCACCTTTGGTGGGAAGGTAACAGCGTTCCGTGCGCCTTTGGTGTTTAGTCATGTCAGCCACATGACCAGAGAGACATCTTCAGACAGCGCTGGCTCTTCGGCTTTGAAACGGAGATGAGCACTGCCCCCTAGAGTCGTGAACGACTAGCATATATGTGCAAAGGGAACCTTTACCTTTACGCTAAATGAATCCAGCCATTATGGCTTGTAAATTGTGCTTTATGTTACATAAATCCAGTTAATTGCAGAGTTCCCTTCTCCCCTGTAACTGGGTCAGCATTGTGAAAATCAAGGTACAGCTACTCCTTAATTGTATGACCATAAAGTTAAGAATAGGGTTGGAAGGGACCTTGAAAGTCTTCTAGTCCATGGCAAGAAATCCTATACCATCTTAGACGAATCGCTATCCAATTTCTTCTTAAAAGCCTCCTGTGATTAAAAACTCACAACTTCTGGAGGAAAGAGATTCCATTGATTAATTGTCCTCATTATCAGGAAATTTCTCCTTAGTTTCAGGCTGGATCTCTCTTTAATGAGTTTCCACCAATTACTTCTTATCCTGCTCTCAAGTGCTTTGGAGAGAAAGTCGATCCCTTCTTCTCTGTGACAGCCCCTCAAATAAGACCATAATAGGAACTATAAAATTCATCATTAAGGGATGAAATCCTTAAGCAAGGCATTGTATGACCCCGCTCGATTTTATGATCTTTTTCCCATGGGTGTTAAGTGAATCACCATCTTGTTAAGTGAGACATCATGAGACTACGACTTCTGATCTTTCTTGCTGGCTTCCCCATGGACTGCCCTTGTCAGAAGCCAGCTGAGAAGTCGCAAATGACAGTTATGTGACCAGAGGGATATAATGCAACAGTCATAAGTGCAATAAACCTGATGTACTTTTTAAGCACTGCTGTAACTGAATGGTTCCTAAACAAATGGCTGTTGAGGACTATCTGGAAAAAGAATTGTTAACCTACTTGGGCAGGTGTAAAAGACCTGCGTTTAGAAATGTTTAGAATAAGGAAGTTGAAATATAGTATATAGATTTGTATGCTAAGCCAGTGGTTCTCCATCTTTTCTTTATCACGAATCTCCTTTAAATGCCTTTTGTGGCCACAGGCTCCCAAGAAATTTCTTCAAGCCTTGGTGGACCCCGTGATGACATCACAGACCCCCTCCAGGGGTCCACAGGCCACAGGTTGAGAACAATTGTGCTAAGCTATAAGGATAGAATGGATTGCAAAGCAGCATATCATGTGACACTCCACCATACACAAATCTACAACCAGTCTTGGTGAATCCCAAGGGGTTGTAGGTAACTAACAACCCTTCGGTTCCTAGAAACTTAAAAATGGCAGGACAACTGTCAACACAACATATAAATATTGGTTGGAAAGTAAGGTTCAACAACAAAAATCCGATGCCTAGCTTGAAGTGAACTGTGACTCCTGTTTTAATAAATTTTAGTAGCTGGGAAAGGGGTTATCAGACTCCAGATTTTTCCTACGATAAACTAGTATGATTCTCCTTCTCCAATGTTTGACCAATAATAAAATGAACCTGATATATTGTTTCCTTGATTTGATGTTTGTCCATCATGTTCGAAGAGGACCTTAAGATTTAACAGGTTGTGGGCTGGCCACGATGTGTCCGCAGGTAGCTGATAAGGCCTATATACGGGCACGAAATGTTCTGCCACATGTCTGGCAGAAATGCATGGGCACCATTGTTGCAGCATTTGCAGCTATGGCTTTGCGGAGGGCTCACTTCTCTTGTGCTGTGGTTGTTCTTCTGTCCTCAGATTCTGGCAGCTTTGGTGGATCAGCATGCGCCATGTCGATCGGTCTTGTGCCAGGGTTTCCTAGGAGGTGGTGTCGATTTCCAGGGACTTGAAGGAGGCTTTCAACATATCTTTATATGGCTTCCTTCGTCCCCCTTGCAATCGCCTTCCTTGAGACAGCTCGCCATAGAGGAGCTGTTTGGGGATGCGGTAGTCTGGCATCCTTGCAACATGGCCTGCTCAGCGTATCTGGGCTTTCATCAGCAGGTTGGGAACTGATGCCATTCATGATTTATGATTTGTTTAAATCACAAGGAGCACAGCTTGACCTGAAGAAGACTTGACCTTGTGCTGGATTAGAAAGGAATCAAGATGTGTAATTTGTTTGTAGTATTGTTACTTTTATGATCTAAAGAACATGGAGTTCTTGCGTCTAATTGGTAAAATGTAAAACATTAAGGTTAATCCCAGTCAGTATTAAAAATGCTCTTTAGTTTACATGGATTAAAAATGTTAAATAAAAAAAAAACTTTTTGCACTCTGCAAACCTCCCAAAAATGGCCCGTTTTTCGCAAAAGCTGGCCCGTTTCCCCACCCTGTAAAAAAGGCATGAATAGCCTTTAGGGGGCTTGCAGTGCTCCTGGGGGGGTGGGGGGAGCAAAAAACAAGCAAAAAACAAACAAAAAACTTCATTAAAAGGGGGCATGGATAGCCTTTAGGAAGTTTATAGAGCCAAGGTGGCGCAGTGGTTAAATGCAGCACTGCAGGCTACTGCTAGATCAGCAGGTCAGCGGTTCAAATCTCACCGGCTCAGGGTTGACTCAGCCTTCCATCCTTCCGAGGTGGGTAAAATGAGGACCCAGATTGTTGGGGGCAATATGCTGACTCTCTGTAAACCGCTTAGAGAGGCCTGAAAGGCCTATGAAGCGGTATATAAGTCTACTGCTATTGCTATTGCTATTGCTATAGATTGCTCCTGGGGGCTGGGCGGGTAAAATTGAGCAAAAAAACTGGCAGTTTTTCACTCATTTCTGCTCTTCCCAGCTCCCGGGAACTCTCTAAAAGCTTCCTAGAAGCTATGCATGGCCATTTTGGTGAAGGGGAAAGGATTTCAGGAGGCAAAAAATGTTGTATTCAGTGTATAAGACACACCTAGATTTTCACCCTTTTTGAGGGAAAAAGGTGTGTCATACTCTGAAAAATACGGTACTTGTTAAGTAGCCATCACCTTGATACCAATTCAGTGACTGGGCAAGAGCCAAAAAGACAAGGATCGGAAGAATATAGTGGTGAAAAATCCCCCAAACCCTGCAGGATATGTCTTTGAATTTTCTCAAATATTGCTCTTTCTACTTTTATTTCTGTAATCTTTCATAGTGGCCAAACAGAGTGGCTTTATTTGCACAGTATGCTCTGCAAGAAACTAAGTTTGCAAGCCGACTCACAAGCCCAGTTTTAAAAACAACCCCAGTAACCAGCTGACTTTCAACTGAGATTTCAGGTCACCCTTCATCCCTTTAAGTCAGATGCTGCAGTTCAGATTTGCTACAGGTTGTGGCATCGGGATAAAAAGGATGCAAGAACATGGCCATTTCTGATTGCTATGGGTGGAATAAATATGCTTGATAACTAGGCTGTGAGAAAGCACCACTATGCCTGGATATCAGGTGAAACCAGACAAGTACATACATACGCATTACTCTTTTATCCTTTCCCAACCATTTTTCCAGTTAATTGGATCTATGACAATATGGCCAACATTCCACAGGACAATTCGCTGTAGGACACTAATATCAAAGAAGTGGTGGGATAGAATAATTACAGAAAGAATGCAAAAGGAGGAACAGAATGAAATGTCAATGACAAAAATGAAAAGAATTTATTTTGAATAATTTGAATTGTCCTGCGGTGAGTTGCCCATTTTGATTGGAAATAGCAGCTGCTTTAACGTAGATCACATGCAGCCAAACCATGGTTAGAGAGACAACGATGATTCTCTCCTCTAACAGCTCCTGGGCTTTCTTTTAACATATTCTCTAAATAGGCACTTAAGAGACCTTGGATTTTACTGCTCATGGTGCTGCCGTGTCTGCCTCTGTATGCTTCAAGGTAAGCAGGGTGGTTGCAAATGTTCACAGCACCGCCTCAAAGCTCTCTAGACAAGCCCAGAGGCACTTCTTTCACTTGTTAACATTTGTGTTCTGCCACTGAAAGCAAAACTGCTATGGATCAAACCTCCTGGTGAGGTTCAGCAGCAAAAGTAGATCTAAAAAAAAAAAAACCAACCTGATAGAATACGAGTCATTGGGGGGTTTATAGCAGCCATGATAAAGACACAATGGTTAGAGGAACTTGGGAAGAGGTTTGGTTTTGGATTGAAAGAACTCAAATGGTGGGACATTCAACTCCATTACATTTACTGCAGCAGCTTTGCTGTTCCACAAGAATTAAGACACTGACTGGGATCACAGACCTATAATGTGGCAAGGCAAAGTGATCTGTAGAAACCTCAAACCAGAAACCTGCTCGTATAGGCAATGAGTATATGATCCACTGGACTATAATAGTCCAAACAAAATTAAGGATACAGAGGTAGTCCTTGACTTATGACCACAATTGAGCTCAAAATTTCTGTTGCTATGTGAGACATTTGTTAAATGAGTTTTGCCCCACTTTTTGACCTTTCTTGCCACAGTTAAGTGAATCGCTGGAGTTGTTAAGTTAGTAACACGGTTATTAAGTGAATTGGATTTCCCCCATTGACTTTGCTTGTAAAAATGTTTCAAAAAAACCGATCACATGACACTGCAACCGTCATAAATATGAATCAGTTGCCAAGCATCTGAATTTTGATCACGTAACCATAGGATTGCCGTAACGGTCATAAGTGTGAAAAATGGTCATAAGTCACTTCAGTGCTGTTGTAACTTTGAATGATCACTAAATGAACTATTGTAAGTCGAGGACTTAGCTGTATACAATTTTCTGAATTCAGAATGGAATAAACAGTAGGCATTGAACTGCTTCTGGTTTGTGCAATATTATTGCCAAGAAACTTAACAAATTGCACCTGGAATGGTAGAGCCTGGAGGGGGTTTGGCATGGCTGAGGATCAGACCATTTTGTACCTGAACTGCTGGATTTTACCATTTGTAGAATCTATATATATATATATATAAACCAAACACCACTCAAGCATCATCACAAAATCTCCAGAACCTTAAAGCCTACAAACTTGAAATTTGGCACATAGATTCCTCTTGGCTTCTAGGGGCTCGCTAAGAAACAATTTTTCAAAATAGCAATCAGATTATTAGTATTTCTTATACTGTAATTAACATGCTCTGATGCTAAGGAGTGACTCCCCCTCTCCACCTGAAAAGCTCAACTGCCAGTTCAACTGCCAAATGTCCCACTCCTTCACTAAAGGAGCGGTCTTGGGCGAAACATTGTTACCCCACCAAAATATCTACGCCTTCCACCTATGGAACTGCTTCTGGACTGAAGGCGGTGGGAGCGATATTCCCTTATGGGTTTCAATCACCGACCACCACTGAGTCAACTGATTGTGAACCAAATTTCTCCTGCATTACCCGATCACATAATTTTGTCGCGAAGCACGGGTATCCAGCTAGTCTATATAATATATAAGCCAAATACCACTCACTCATCATGAAATCTCCAGAACTGTAAATCCTACAACCTTGAAATTTAGAGTTAAGACGTTGTATTCCCCCTCCCCACCTGAAAAGAACTCTGTTCCAACTGCCAGTTGCCTTATATTAACATGCTCTGATTCTAATCACATGCCTGATTACATAGTTTCATAGTGAAGCGCGAATATCCAGCTAGTGATATATAAGTCAAATTGGACAATGCAAAACATATGTTAATATGTTGAATAAATCTGGTAAATATAGCATGCTCCATGTTTTTATAGGATAGCTGCGGTTTCTGGCTGCTCCATGTCAATACCCACATATTAGCAGAGTTTTATTAAGGAATTGAGTGGTCCAAAATTAAATACACAAAATGTCCGAAATATATTAAGAATTGCTTCAAACATTAGATTAATTGTTGGTCCTCCAGGCAAAGTCAGATTTTTTTCTTTTTATGCAAAGCCTCCTTAACAACTATATCTAGTCCTGGGAGTGCAGTTCTTTTGCGAGCTGCCGTTTCTATTTTTCGAACAAGATCTACATCCCACCTATGGGTTACAAAACTGACCGCAGTCCCAAGGAATTTACTGCCAATGCGACCGACTCGCCCCACCCGATGCAGATAATCTGGCAATGTTAAAGGGAAGTCGTAGTTAATTATGAGCTCTACATGAATGGTGTCCAATCCACGGGAAGCTATATCAGTACACAACAAAATGTCAGACTCGCCTCTCCGAAAGGCATTAAAGATGTCCGCTCGTACATCTGCTGCTATCTCTCCCTGCAGGCGTAAATGTTTGATGCTATGGTCGTCTAAAATGTAACTCAGCCAGTTAACAGTGCTGGCTCTGTTGCAGAAAATAATAACAGCTCCAGAGGAGGACCCTCGCTCTTTGAGGAGTTGTAGCACCTCTGCTACTTTATTACAACCTTTCAAACGTATGAATCTTTGCTCTACGTGAGGCTGAAGACAATGCAAACTCGAGCCGGTCAACACGGTGAAGTTGGAGAGATCAGCAGATTCGTTCAACATCTGACTTAGGCCCTTTGGAAGAGTGGCACCCATAGCCACCAGCTGGGCTTTGGGATCCCAAGCCTCATCCCTATCTTCAAACTTTGGGTCCAGGAAAGCTTGCTGAACGACATCCTTCAAAAAAGCATGCTGAATTATATCTTTCACTAGATCTATGAAAGAGGCATCCAGCAAGGTATCCACTTCATCCAACACCAAGAAGAGCAATTTCTCCAAAGACAACATCCTCCTCTTCAGGACCTTGCTCAGAGCGCCCGGCGTGGCGATCAGGAGGTCAGTGGGACCCTGATGGATCCGGCGCCGAATCACGGCCATGCCCCGCCCCCCGCCAATCTCCTTCACCCGCAAGTCCAAAGGATCAGCCAAAAGGGCAGCAACTCTGCGCACCTGCCCGGCGAGTTCTCGGGAAGGCACCACCACCAAAGAGCGTGGAGAGGTCGCATAAAAGTCCTTTTCAGGGAGCTTTGGGGCCTGCAAAAGCCGCTGGAAGAGAGGCAGCAGGTAGGCCAGTGTTTTGCCGCTGCCAGTTTCCGCCCCGCACAGCGCGTGGCCCCCCTTCAGAAGGGCGGGGATGGTGCGTTGTTGCACCGGGGAGGGCCGCGAGATGCCCAGTACCTCCTGCAAGGGGGCGACCACGCGAGGCTCTAGCCCCAGCTCCAGGAAGGTGGACGGGGCGTCCCCGTCGGCGGCCTCCCGAGCAGGCTCGTTCCGCGTCCGCTCCAGCTGGAAATAATCCCCCTGGGACAAGCGGTGCTTCCAGCCGTCCGACACCAAGCGCGGCCTGTCCAGGCGGCCCACCGTGTGCCGGGCCGCCTGGCTCAGCTCCTGCCTCCGGGTCCGGAGCAGCAGCTTTTCCCCGAAGGAAGCGCCGACCTCCCTCTCGGGGCTCCCGCGTCGCTCCCGCCGCTTGGGCGCCGACCGCTCCAACCTCAGCTTCCAAGCGTGGGGGATCCGCACCACGCTGTCGTCGGGCGGGGGCGCTCCGGAGGCCTGCCGCCCCGGCCAGCCGCGCACGGCCAGCGGCAGCCGCGAAGGGAATCGGGCGGCCGTCGCGGGTCCACGAATCCCCCAAAGTAAGAGGGCCATGAGGGAGCGGTACGGGAGAACGCGACGGTCGCTAATGGATGACGTTTAAAACGGGCGCGGTATTTAGACCTCGAGGCGGAGGTGCTCCTTGATTACGTCATGTCGCCCTCGCCTCCTGTTGCTTCTCAGTCGAGGCGCTTAAAAACCATAGACTATAAAAGTAGAGGAGCCTCTCTATGAAAATATAATGTTTCAATTTGCGGCATTAGGATTTTTTCATAATTTTTATGATGGTTTTCTTAAGAGGATGACTTGAGATTTAGAGTAAATATAGAGATCAGCTGACAGGTATAATCCATGCATGGGTTGTACTATTTTAATAAAATTGCAGTTTGTCAGAAATGGCCCACCCAAATATGAACTGCTGGTTTAGAGGAATAGCAAAAAAAGTCTTTTCCAGCCAATCGGATTATATCAATTCGGTTGGTAACCCTAAAAAATTGAAATGTTTAAAACATGGGACATTCCCTATGACCGTTAGAACAGCGAGCCAAGGCCGGAGGCATGATTTTATTGATATGAGATCCACTGAACGTTTAGGTAAGCATACGTGTACTATGCTAATTCGAGTGGGGAAAACCCCCCAACTTTGGCGTTTGTTTACACGTGGGCATCTCTACACTTTTCTATCTCTGTTTCGAATCTGGCGGGGGGGGAGAGCCCAAGGCCCTGACGTCGTATTTCGTCGCCTGGCGCATGCGCGGGAGCGGCAGTTCTGGCCCGAGCGATGGGAACCGGCTTCTGGTGAGTTGAGGTGGGAGCCGCTTCCGGGCCCACCCGTCCCATGCCGGAGGGAAGGACTCGAGCTCCCCCGGGACAGCTGAGCCCAGTAGAACCCCTGCAACGCTTCCGGCCCAGGGTAGTTTTCTGAGATGGTATGTAGGTTTTCCTGCTTGAGCAAGGGGCTGGGCTAGATGATCTCCAAGGTCCCATCCAGCTTTATTCTATTCTAATTTCTAGTAGAGAAAAACAAGAAGTGGGAGGGTTAAATAATAGGCTCGTTATTTTGAGTTACATATAAAAAGGTGGGATGAAAATATAGTAAACTAGCTGATATCCCGTGGTATTTATTTATCCCAATCCTCTTTCCATGAATGTCACTGCAATTTCTAATGTTGGATTTTTTCCCTTTATCAGAGGGAGCCCCCTTGTGGAGTACTGTGATGCCGTTACCATCACAACTCCACTTCGCTGTACAGTAGAAGCCATTTTAAGGCTGTACGGTAGAAGCCGTTTTAAGGCACAACAGGCTGTATCTTAACAAAACACACACACCAAGGGGTGTTAGGTGTGTCTTACCCCCACAATATTTTTTTCCAGAGAGTACTTGGTTCAAATTGCTCAAGGCATTCCAGAGTTATGCTGTAACACACATACACACACACAAACACATACATATTCAGTGAATAGCATAGGGTCTGAGCAGGGGGTTAGATTAGAAGACCTCCAAGGCCCCTTCCAGTTCTCTTATTCTCTTATTCTTAAATGAGTTTGGATATTGAGAAAAGGGGGATATGATGCCCCCCTTCATCTATCAGAAAATAAGGTACGTGATCAAGACAGATGAAGCGATCTAGGCAATAAAAAAATTTGAAACACGTTTTATAAATTTCATTGCATTTCATTGGGAGGTCTTTTAAAAAGAACAACAACAATGGTTATCTTATATCTCCGTGCCCGGATTGACCTGGCAGAATCCAGAAGTACTATCTAGGGTAGTAGATTTGTATGTAACACCAAAACATGAATCAGATTGAAATTTGCAACTCGGTATCTACATGGGGGTAATCCTCAATTTATGACTGCAATTGAACCCTAAATTTCTGTTGCTAAACAAGACAGTTGAGCTTTGCCCCACTTTACGACCTTTCTTGCCATAGTTGTTAAGTGAATCACTGTAGTCGTCAGTAACACAGTTGACTTGTTGCAAAAGGGAATCACATGACCCTCCAACTGTCATAAAGATACACTATTTGCCAAGTGTCTGAGTTTTGATGACATGACCATGGGGATGCTGCGCAGTTGTGTGAAAAGCCGTTATAAGTGACTTTTTTCAGTGTCATTGTAAGTTTGAACAGTCGTTAAACGAATGATTGTAAATCAACTACTTGTATGAATTCAGCTATTTTATCAGAATCAAATCTTAACTTGGTTAGAGTACATTCTTTTCTATATACTGTATTTTTCAGAGTATAAAACGCTCCGAAGTATAAGAGGCCCCTGGCTTTTGGAGAGGGGAAAAATGGGGGTGGGGGGATCTGCTTCGGCCTCCCAGCAATTTGCCTCCTAGCAACAAACACCACAGACAATATATACTGTTTGTGGTGTTACATTTCAGACTATACTTGTACAGATGCTGTTAAAATTGATGTGCTTTCTGGAAGTATAGTTATTCTCTGCTATTTAAAAGAAGATAAAATAGCACTGGGCCTCTTCAGATCAAGCATTTATTTTAAAAAGCTTCTTCATTTTCTTAAGCTGTCTAGAACAATAATAAAGCAGTCTTTAAAAAACAAGTCTAATAATTTGAACATTCTATAGGCATTTATAGTTATTCACTTTCCTCCTTGCAGCAAACAGTCTGATTAGCCCAAGGAAAATTTTTTTGCCTCTGCCTCCCAGCAATTCACCTCCATGCATCAAACAGCCTGTTTCACTTTCAGTTTCAGCATGGGCCTCCTGATCATCAGCTGTTTCAGGCTGTATGGATTGCTATAGCCTATTGCAGCCTCCGCAAGCCCCATTTTCCTGTTTGCTGCAAGGAGGTAAATTGCTGGGAGGCAGAGGCCAAAGGGTGGGAACGGTGGGTGGGTAGGGCTACATTCAGTGTATAAGAATCACCCAAATTTTCACCCTCTTTTGGGGGGGAGAAGGTGTGTCTTATACGCCGAAAAATACAGTAGCTGTGATGCGTGCCACAGGTGGCAAGCAGAGCCCTCTGTGGGCATGCCAGCAATCGCCCCAGTCCAGCTCCACTGTGCATGCATGTGTGCCTCCCGCCCAGCCAGCTGGCCTCCTTGGATGTGCAAATGTATGCATGGAGGGAGAGGCACATGGGCTAGGGGACATTCGCATTGCATTTTGGGGTTGCGTACACGTGCGCTTTGGGCACTCGGCCCCAAAAAGGTTAACCATCACTGCTATAAAGCAACAAATGAATTAAGCTAGGGTTGGGTGCTGTGTCTGTGATGATTGTTATAAGTGCAATAGATGGTTGTCTTTATTTATGCAAAGGCTAATTTAATTGGAAAGTTTTAATGCTACTTCAATTCAGTGGGACTCTTTAATTTTTGAACCTGTTTCTCTTCCCCTCCCCCCCCCCAGTTTCCTTTCTTTCAGCTGATTCCAAAGACATCATGCCATTGAACCGCAGAGCCCTCAGTTTTGCGAATAAAACAATACTGGCTCCAATGGTGAGGGTTGGGACCCTGCCAATGAGACTCCTGGCTTTGGATTATGGTGCTGACATTGTATATTGTGAGGTAGGGGACACGGCTGTCTTCATCTCTTTGAGATTGTTCTCAGGAGAGAATAGGATTGGAATAGAACAGACGGCTTGATTGGCCAAGTGTGATTGGACAAAAAAGGAAATTGTCTCCGATGTGTAAGTTTTCAGTGTACATTCAAACAATAAAATAATATAATCATAGGATATCAATAGAGGAAAGTAGTAGAAAAGATGAGAAGGATAAGAGTAATACACCCATACTACATGGGTACATATATACTTAGATATAAGACACTACTCTGATAAATGGGTGTTCAGCAGAGGGGGAAAACCTGTAGTTGTGTCTACCTGTTTTGACAGTTTATAATCAGGATGTGAGGGGTCTGTTTATAGTTTCCCAGCCCTCTTTCTGACCTGTGCAGTACACATAATGTATACCTGTGATGGTGACTATGGCACACGTCCCCGAAGTGGCATGCAAAGCCATGTCACCTGGGCCATGCGCCATTGCCCGTTCCTCTTCTGGGTTTCTGGCACGCATGTGGACGCAACAACCAGCTGTCCTTCATGTGTGCAGCAGTGCCGGAAACTGGAAGACCTGGCCTTCTGTTTTCCAGCGTGAGCATGCATGCTGGCCAGCTGATCGTGCGCACATGCACGACAATAACTGGAAGAGTTGGTTGGCGTGCATGCGCACGCTGGAAACCCGAAGTTCATTTTCCGGGGTGTGCATGCCCCCTGGGCTGCTCCTCTTCTGGGTTGCGGCCCCAACGAGCACGTGAAGTGCACGCTCCCTTTTCACCACTTTTCAGTGCCGAAAAGCTTCCCCATCACTGATGTATACTAATCATCATGTAGCAATTCATAGAGGGAAATACTCTGAACTGAGTTCACAAGTAGATTGCTAGGCACCATATTTGTAGTGTTTGGGACTCTGATTGTAAAAGTCTCTTCAGTATTTATATAATTAATTCTGTCTCAGCAAATTGAGCAATTTCTAACTGGGAAGAGAACCCACTAGGGAGCTGAAAACTAGTCTTGAAATACCTCAGAAGTGACAAGCCACTTATTGTTCTTAAGAAAACAGCCTGGCTGCCTTTCTCCCTTTTCTCTATACTAAAGGAAAAAGGGGGTTGCTTTTTTAAAATTGTTTTTGTTTGTTTGTTTGTTTTCTTTTTTTAAAAAAAAGTTTTTTTTTAATTTTAAAACAAACAAAAACATACATTAAAAAATATCAGTTACATATCTATTAAGCATGTCGTTTGGTCACAAACATTTGTGCATCACTGCTTTCAATTGCATATAGAATCAGTAGTTATCAGCCCAATATACGTTAGTACATTGATTATCATTGTAAATCATATATTCAATTTACTCTTTAAAATAAGATAGATGATACCATAAAGATATGTTACTATTGAATAGATTTACAATGATGTAACATAGTTAGCATATATATATGAATTTAATCTTTAGAATACATGTTTAAAAGGAAGAAATTATAAGAGTAAATTGAATATATGTTTGTTTGTTTTCTGTTGAGGTGAAATTCTTTGGTAACCTTTGCCTTGTTCTTTAAGGAGCTGATTGACATAAAGATGCTTCAGTGCAAAAGAGTTGTAAATGGCAAGTATTGATTTGATATTTGAGTGAAAAATAAAAAAAACTTCTGTTTTTCCTAACTGGTAGCTCAAGACAGTGATTAATGTTGTTTCTTTTCTTTAGATAAAGTGCTTGTTAAAGAAATTAAAGTGGCTTTGGGGGAACTGAAATTAACAGTAGTAAAAATGATAATAATTGGTTGGTGCATATTTGCATATGTAGCCCATAAACCTTTCATCAAATGATGGTATTGATAATTATTCCAGCTGTAAATGAAGCTAAACATTTATATAATACTGACCTATTGTTTTTCCTTATGGCTCATCTTATAAATTGCTGGCATGTTTAACTTTATTTATAGGTTATTATATGTATTTTTTTTGACACATGTGTAAAGGATCCTTGCTTTGGAAGTATTCAGAGTTTCTGTAAAAGTGCCCTATCCAGCAAATTCAATAAAATTGCAAACTGAACTTTCAGCATGGATATCATGTTTTAATGTCTGCCTGTAATCAGTAGTGATGATCTAAGAAGTGAAATCTCGAATGGCAATATGGGTGTGTTAATAATTATTTAACAATCTATTAATTAAGTCCTTAATGCAGTTTTTTTTCTCTTCTGTGTCTCATAGAAATCCTTGGCACTGTGGACTTTGTTGCCCCCAATGAGAGAGTGGTATTCAGGACGTGTGAAAGAGAAAAAGACCATGTTGTCTTTCAAATGGTATGAATCTGATTGATTTACAAAAGCAAAATCAATTGGTAAAGTAAAACAACCACTATAAAAATGTCGTAAAATCGGGTTGATCATGTGGGGAAAGGAAGGAAGGAAGGAAGGAAGGAAGGAAGGAAGGAAGGAAGGAAGGAAGGAAGGAAGGAAGGAAAGAAAGAAGAAGAAAAAGACGAGACATTGCGAGAGAAGGAAGCTTGCTGATTTGTTTCAAAAATTTGTTTAGGCTCTTTCATTTGGAAAAAGTGAATCCTATCTAATCAAATAATTTGCACAGTTTTCCAAGAGAGAGAGAGAGAGAGAGAGAGAGAGAGAGAGAAAGAAAGAAATAAAGAAAGAAAGAAAGAGAGAAGGAAGAAAGAAAAGAAAGCAAGCAAGAAAGCTATTTCCCGTAGATAATATCTTGTTTCCCTGATCTTTCCCCCACCTCTCACGGAGTAGAGAGAATGAGAGAAAGAGTTTTCAAGAGAGTAAGCTATCTGTGTAACATCCCTGTGGTTCCAAACCACAGGCATGTTATACTGTGGCATAATTGCATTGCTTTCTATGTACACAAGACAGGAAGCAGGCATGTGAGCCTTTCAAGGGGCAGGGAAGTTGGTAAACAAAAGCCGAAGGTGTGTACTTAAGTAGTGGTTTGAAAAGAACAGGCAGAGCTGGAGAGCGGAGTGAAGTGTGTCATCAGTCTAGAATCATCATGTTCCCACAAATGGTCTTAAGTCCAATCCCTCCTGAATTCCATTAATCCTTACCTGGTGCCGATTTAGTATTGAATTTTATTTGACTGAAATGCCTTATGCATGACCTTGAACAATAAATCTTCTTTACTGCCACTTCGCATATGGTCCTGAATCTTTGCACCTGACAGCAGTCTTGTCACTTTCCAGCCATAAAGTGCAGTTGAGGTCGCATGATTTTCCATTTAACAGCTGCGTTGCTTAACAACAGAGCTGTTGGTCCCTATTTAGGGTTTTTAAATGAGGACTACCTATTTTTTTAATGTATATGTGATTACTTTGGGGAGCTCTTGAACTGAAGAATGAGCTAGAATAATCTTTCTAGAAAAGTAATCCTGTATGTTTCCCCCCCCCCCCCTTACTGTTGTTCAGGGCACAGCTGATGCTGAGAGAGCCTTGGCGGTAGCCAAACTTGTGTATGTATCTTGTCAGAATATATTTACATGCATGCTACTTATGTATTGTACTTCTTTGATGTTATGTTCAAACATTTCTCATTAGCTTATCTGCTATATAAGCAAAAGTGAAAACATCCCCAGGGGGGTTAAAACCAATTATAACAATGCTAACAAAACGACATCAGCTCCTTCTAAAACAGGGGTGTCAAACTCAAGGCTACTGGGACCCAGATCCAGCCTGTGGGATGCTTACATCTGGCCCGTGGGGCTGCCCTGCAAACAGTGAAGGACCGGCCCATGGTGCCTCTGCCAGCGAAACTGGAGCTTCGGAGGTCCATGCGCAGCCCTCCCAGACAGTGTTTTTAGCCGCAACAGCCTCCTGCAGCCCTTTGCCAATGAAAATGGATCTGCGTGAGAGGGCTGCAGGAGGCTGTCACAGCCGAAAATGGAGCTCTGAGCCCATTTTTGCTCACAAAGCACTCGGGCCACAACAGGCACCTCTGGCATGAGAGATGTCAAGCTGGCCATGCCCAGCCTGGCCCCCCAACACAACCCTGATGCAGCCCTCAACGAAATCGAGTTTGGCACCCCTGCTCTAAAACCACAAAAATGATAACAAAGATGAAAAGAAAAAGTGGGATCTAGTATAGACTTAATTTTACTTGGCATTTAGCTTTACCAGTTAAGTCTGTCCGGGTTGCCAATTCACTCCACATTTCCATTTGTATAATGTTTTATTTCTTTTACATTTTGTATATCTCAGGAGTAAAACTTTACAGTTTTAGTTTGGCATAATGTTTAGAGCAGGGATGTCCAGCCCTGGCGAATTTAAGACTTGTGGACTTCAACTCCCATAATTCCTCAGCCAGACCCAAGTCTTAAAGTTGCCAAGATTAGACAACCCTGGTGTAGAGGATTGGATTAGAGCTAGAGAATTCCCCTCAGCCATGGGGTGTGTTTGGGTCCATTATGCTGTTTAGCGTAACAAACCTCACAAAATTGTTGGGTGGCTAAAGTGAGAAGGGAAAACACTTACATTGTCGGCCTTGGGTTCCTGTTGGATGAAAAGATAGAATTGATCTAACTAATAACACCCGCAAATGTATTCTTTCACTAAGGAAATTATGGGTGACTAGAATTGGTGATGTAGGGATGCGGTGGCTGAGACGCTGAGCTTGTCGATCAGAAAGGTCGGCAGTTTGGCGGTTCGAATCCCTAGCATCACATAACGGAGTGAGCTGCCGTTACTTGTCCCAGCTTCTGCCAACGTAGCAGTTCGAAAGCATGTAAAAATGTAAGTAGAAAAATAGGAACCACCTTTTGTGGGAAGGTAACAGCGTTCCATGCACCTTCGGCATTTAGTTATGCTGGCCACATGACCACAGAGACGTCTTCGGACAGCGCTGGCTCTTCGGCTTTGAAACGGAGATGGGCACCACCCTCTAGAGTCGAGAACAACTAGCACATATGTGTGAGGGGAACCTTTACCTTTAGGACTGGTGATAGCTTAAAGCTGTTATTTACTTATGCAAAGTATTACTTTCTTATATTACTTTAATGAGTTAATTAGGGAGCAGAACAGTTTAGAAAATGCTTGTCACTCTTCAATAAAACACAGTAAGGTAATTTAAAATGGAGTTGCATTCTCTATGGTGAAGATGCAATTTATGTATGACTTGTTATGATTCTTATAAAAATCAGTATTTGGAAACTGATTCGGAAATTGCTATTACTACATGAGCCATATCTGGTTTGGAGAAAGAGAAATTTTGATCCTTCTGGCAATGAACTTGAGATAAGCAACCATGTAAAATTAAGACAATGCAAAATAAAAAATACAGCTAATGTTCAAGAATAAATGATGATAGAATAAACAATTGCTTTTCATCTCATTGTTTCGGCCACTTATAAGTCGCTCTGAAAATGAATTGCTTAATAGCGTGTGTTTCTAAATGTTAGAATCTCCTTATGTGTTTGTGACTGTTTTTTTGCCCTTGTCGTTTCAGAGAGGATGATGTTGCTGGCATCGATGTCAACATGGGATGCCCCAAAGAGTATTCCACAAAGGTATGGGTTTTTTTCTTTTTGAATCATATTTATAGTTGCCTCCAATTTTATGAACGTCTGCATAACTTGGATCATCATTTGAATTACGTCAATTTTCTTATTCATTTAATCAAAGACTCTAAAAGTATGAAATACTTTTTTCTTTCAAGCCTTTGAAAGGACACAAAGACACACACACACAAACACACACACACAGAGACAAACAAATTTGCAGGCTGCAAATACATTTGTGCTTAACTGAAAGAATTGCGTGTTGTGACATAGTAGCTAAGTATATTAACAGAAACTGTGTGTCCAAGAACAGGAAAATAATTTGTTGTTTGTTTGTTTTTAAAGAATATGTTTGGAATATTTGGAATGTTTATTTAATTTGTATGCCGCCCTACTCCCGAGGGACTCTGGGCGGCTAACAACCAAAGGGGGGAAGGGGATACAAATAGGACAAAGACAGACAGAGTAAAAACAACAGCAATCACAACATTTCAAATGGGGCTGGAAATTCATCAGCCCCAGGCCTGCCGGAACAACCAGGTCTTCATGGCTTTGCGGAAAGCCTGGAGGGTGATGAGGGTCCGGATCTCCACGGGGAGATCGTTCCAGAGGGCCGGAGCAGCCACAGAGAAGGCCCTCCTCCGGGGATTTGCCAGTCGGCACTGGCTGGCGGATGGAATTCGGAGGAGGCCTAATCTGTGGGATCTAATCGGTCGTAGGGAGGTAATTGGCAGGAGGCGCTCTCTCAAGTACCCAGGTCCGATACCATGTAGGGCTTTAAAAGTAACGACTAGCACCTTGAAGCGTGTCCGGAGCCCAATAGACAGCCAGTACAGCTTGCGGAGGATAGGTGCACCCACTATCACTCGCGTGGCTGCATTCTGGACAAGCTGAAGTCTCCGAATACTGTTCAAGGGCAGCCCCATGTAGAGCGCGTTACAGTAGTCCAGTCTTGAGGTCACAATAGAATGGAGAGTGGAATGAAATGGAATGGAATAATACAATACAATAGCAGAGTTGGGAGGTCTTCTAGTCCAACCCCCTTCCTAGGCAGGAAACCCTATACCGTTCCAGACAAATGGCTATCCAACATCATCTTCAAGATTTCAGTGTTGGGGCATTTACAACTTCTGGAGGCAAGCTGTTCCACTGATTAATTGTTGTAACTGTCAGGAAATTTCTCCTCAGTTCTAAGTTGCTTCTCTCCTTGATTAGTTTCCACCCATTGCTTCTTGTTCTGCCCTCAGGTTCCTTGGAGAATAGTTTGACTCCCTCTTCTTTGAGGCAGCCCCTGAAATATTGGAAGACTGCTATCATGTCTCCCTTAGTCCTTCTTTTCATTAAACTAGACATACCCAGTTCCTGCAACCGTTCTTCATATGTTTTAGTCTCTAGTCTCCTAATCATCTTTGTTGCTCTTCTCTGCACTCTTTCTTGAGTCTCCACATTTTTCTACATCGTGGCGACCAAAACTGAATGCAGTATTCCAAGTGTGGCTTTACCAAGGCATTATAAAGTGGTAGTAACACTTCACGTGAACTTGATTCTATCACTCTGTTTATGTAGCCTAGAACTGTGTTGGTTTATTTGGCAGCTGCTGCACACTGCTGGCTCATATTTAAATGGTTGTCCACTAGGACTCCAAGATCCCTCTCACAGTTACTACTATTGAATGAAATAGAATAGAATAGAATAGAATTCTTTATTGGTCAAGTGTGATTGGACACACAAGGAATTTGTCTTTGGTGCTTAAGCTCTCAGTGTACACAAGGAGAATAAAATACATTCATCAAGAATAAAAAGATACAACACTTAATGATACTCATAGGTTATTAATAAGCTATCAAAACCTATTAGGAAACAATAAAAACAATATAATTGAAAGATACAAGCAACATGGTTATAGTAATAAGTTGGAAGAGATAGATACTAGGAAGGAAGAGAAGAATAATAGTAATATAGTCTTAGTAAATTATTTGACAATGTTGTGAGAATTAGTTGTTAAGCAGAGTGATGGCATTCGGAAAAAAAACTGTCCTTGTGTCTAGTTGTTCTAAGTATGACCTATGAATAAGTTTGCTTGCTTGTTTTTCTCTCAGGAAGCCAGAATCCCAATCAGAGTTTCTTGTGTTTCAATTGTGTCATATTAAGGAAGTGACGTCAGTATTTCTTGATTGAACCTAACATTAGACCAAGATTGGGTGAAGCCATCCTGTTACATTTGGCTGATTTAACAGTGCAGGCCACTTCCTTGTTTTGGCCAGTTGCATTCAAACCAAGCTTCCCTTTTTGCTTACTAAAGATGTGAATTTCTAGCTTACTCCAGAAAAATGTGTCTGCTGTTCTGTTGATTTCCTGATTCACTTCAGAGTTATTGAGAAGTTACGAACCATCTCTTAAACCATATGGTTTTTCCTTGAAGACCTTTCGCTTCTCATCCAAGAACCTTCTTGGATGAGAAGCAAAACGTCTTCAAAAGGGAAAAAAAACAACAAAGTTTAGTTGCCTCCTGAAAAAAGCACCTTTGGGACAACCTGGATGACTGAGAATCTCTACAGACCCTCTCTAGTACTACTTCCCATTCATTTCCTTGTATTTTCAAATTAATGCATGATCTGGTAGCCTGATTGGTGTAGGAAAGCAGTGGGAGGGCTTCCTGTGTGATTCTAAACTTTCCACCAGACAAAGAAAATAAAGTTAATAGACTAATGTAAAATGTATCAATAATTTTTTAAAGCAGCACAACTTCGGGTGGTTTGTATTTTACTCCTGTGAAGAAGCAGTTCACACTTTGTACTGAATCCTAACAAATAGTTGTAAGTCGAGGACTACCCGTAGAACCCCCTTGAGATAATTTGGGCTGATGAGATGACAAACAAAGGTCTTTTTTGTGTGTATGTTTTCCCCAGGGAGGAATGGGAGCAGCACTCTTGTCTGATCCGGACAGAATAGAATCTGTGAGTATGCAGAGTGCCACGTTTTATTGTTTGCTGTGGTTGTTTATAAAAATAAAAGCAGGCGGAGGTTGGGGGGACTGAAAGGGGCTGCAAAAGGTAGCAGAGCATGAGAATGTTGACTGGAGTCATGTCAAAAGTGTACAGGTGTCACAACTAACTTTTTTTCGCTAGCTTTTTGTTATCCCTTTCTCTTTTTTTCTCCTTTCTTCATTTCCCTTCTCTCTCCTACCTTCCCCCTGGGTTTATGACAACTCAGTCTAGAACAATTCACCACAGCCAACTTGCTACAGCCAACTTGCTGTGCCCAACACGACCCAGGACAACTCGCCATGGCCAATTCGCCACTATCAACCTCCAACTAATGGACCCAATAAAAGCAGGCATACTCAGGAACTTTAAAAGCAAAACTTTATTGAGTCCATCCCTTTGGCACTTGAAGAAAGCAAAACCAAATCTAAATTTTCTCGTGCAGCCTTGCATAGTTAAAGATGAGTTTCATCCCCTCCTCCCATCCATGGCCCAATTGGGAATCAGCCTTTTGTTTTGATAACAGTCCACATCTTGGCAGACACCTATAGAAGTGTCCTTGGCTCTCATGGCTGAAGATTGTAGCCTCCACATTCCATTTTTGCTTGTTCCCGCCCCCCCCCCCCAGCCCCCAGGAGCACTTTGCAGGCCTCCCAAACCCTCTGTGTGTCCATTTTTATGAAGGGAACAGGGTTTCAGGAGGCAAAAAAATATATATATGCTGTATTCAGTGTATCACAAAAAATGAGGCATGCAGAGGGTTTGGGAGGTCTCCAGAGTGCAAAAACTTTTTAAAAAAATTTACCTCTTCAAAATCTTGGTGCGTCTTATACTCCGGTGCATCTTATAGTCCGAAGAATATGGTATTTGGTTGAGAACGTGTGGAGAGGATGACATTTCCTAACGAGGAAATAATCTTTTGCAGGATTCACCTAAGTTTTCCAAGCAGTCATTCTGCATCTCTGGTTCTTAAAAGACTCCTCTTATTTCCTGTTCTTTAGATTCTGACTACGCTCGTCAATGGAGTTTCTAAGCCAGTCACTTGCAAAATCCGAATTTTGTCATCGGTAAGAATATATTACGATATTTCAGATATAGCATGTCTAAGAAAAAAAAAACTGATCCAGTGTTTTGATGCAAAAATACAGTTTTTGCATTGAGTGAAAATGTGAACCAATAAGGGAAATAACAGTAACCACACCTAATTTTGACTCTGGATCTTTCAACTATTGGCATGAGAAATAGCCCCAACATCTAGACGACGTGGCCTTTGAGACACCAAAAACAATATTCGCTGCTGCTTATATTCCCTTAGCTGCAAATAAGACCCATTCCATTGAGAATTGACCAAATATTTCTGAGTAGACATGCCTAGGATGGCTCTTTTAAAACTCGGATAAGAGCCGAGATCAGATGTGGCCCCAACTGGTGCAGGATCCTTTATCGGAGTTCAGGAGATCCTGAGATTAGCCTTTGTGAACTCTGTGCATTGAATTGCATGCTTTGGAAGAGCAAAGACATCATTCTGTACCAACACAATTTGTTCAACCCAATTTGCTGGGGGAAAGGCACAGGTTTCAAAGGCACACTGGATTCAAACTCACCACCCACATTTGGGTGGGTGGGTTTCCACCCTGATAAAGATTCAGGAAGCTGATGTTGGGAAATTTGACACTTAGGCTGGAGGGAGGAGTCAAGCAAGGACCTATCTTGGAATGGTTGCACAGCCGTAAACCTCATAACCATGGCTGCCCCCCAAATCTATGAAGCCTTATTGAGCCTTTTCCAGGGGAAGGCAAACAATCTGATGAGATTCTTGTGAGATAGGTAACAAATAATAAAATTACTACTTGATTGCTCCAATTGCTTACACCGTGACAGCTATTAAATAAACAGCAGCTAGATGCTGTTACCTGCTTCCTCACCAGATCAGAAGAGGATGGTTAGGGCTTTCTGATTTTCTTCATAACACACACAGGGACATACGATTCCAAAACTGGAAATTGGTTTGCTATAATTCTTGTAATCCCATCCCAATAAATCTCACTAAGGACTTGTACTTGGAAATCATTTGAGGCTTAATGCGCCTGCAAAGTGCCTGCAAAGAACCTGGTGCATGTTGTAATGATTTGGGTAAGTCCAACTCATTACAACATGCGCCACCATCCCAAATCCAATGCAGCTTTTTGCTCCCCCCACCCGCCCCTCCAAAGGTACATACCGTATTTTACGGAGTATAAGACGCAGCAAGATTTTGAGGAGGCAATTTTTTTAAAAAAAGGTTTTGCACTGTGCAGACCTCCCAAACCCTCTGCATGCCTCATTTTTTGTGATACACTGAATACAGGTGTATTCTGTACGGGTTTTTGTCCAAAAAAAGGGCATGCATAGCCTTTAGGAGGCTTGTAAAGTGCTCCTGGGGGAGTGGGGCCCTCAAAAATGAGCAAAAAATGCACCGTTTTTTTGCAAAAATGCGCCCTTTTTGTCAAAAAAAGGGCATGCATAGTCTTTAGGAGGCTAATAGAGTGCTCCTCAGGGGCCATTTTTCGCTCATTTTTGTCCTCCCTAGTCCCCAGGAGCCCTCTGGAAACCTCCTAAAGGCTATGCATGGCCATTTTTGCCAAAGGGGGCGGGGTTTCAGGAGGCCAAAAATGCTGTATTCAGTGTATAAGACGCACCCAGATTTTCACCCTCTTTTTTGAGGGAAAAAGGTGTGTCTTATACCCCCCAAAATACGGTACTTATTATGTGGAACCTCATCCACATTTAGCTTCAGAAAAGTTAAATAGCAAACCTTGGGTGAAGGTTGAGTGCCCCCCCCCCCCAATACACATACCCTAGGCGTGAAATTCAGCAGGTTCTGGAGAAACGATAGCGGAAATTTTGAGTATTTCAGAGAACCAGCAAACACCACCTCTAGCTGGCGCAAAGTGGGGTGGGAATGGGAATTTTACAGTATCCTTCCCCTGGAGTGGGGAGGGAATCCTTCTGCCGTGCCCACCAAGCCATGCCCACAGAACTGGTAGTAAAAAAAATTGAATTTCACTACTGCCTCACACCATTTTCAGGAAGAAGAAACGCTAAGGTTGGTGAAGAGGATAGAGCAGGCTGGAGTTACTGCAATTGCTGTTCATGGAAGGTAAAGTAATTCTCTGTCTGAAAAGGAAAAAAAAATTGTCATGAGTCCCACACCATAAAACTCTTTGAACTGCAATTGGTAGAACAGGCTCTACTGCAAAACAAAAAACGGTGGCGCAGTGGTTAAAATGCAGTATTGCAGGCTAACTCTGCCCACTGCCAGGAGTTCGATTCTCTACCAGCTCCAGGTTGACTCAGCCTTCTTGCTAATCCCTGGATCTTTTCCTTTTTGAAGGAAGAAAGAAGAGAGGCCTCAGCACCCTCTCCACTGCAAGGTCATCCAAGCCATCTCCGAGGCAGTTTCTATCCCAGTCATAGCCAAGTAAGTGGAACGAATTCGCTCTGAGGCAGGAGGGTCCCATCTAGGTGCAAGCAAGCTGCACGGATTGACAAAGTGCACTGTGAACATGAATGTTGCTTCCTCTGCAGTTAAGCAGAGCTTCAGGCATCCTTGGGTAGTCCCAGTTTTTCCATTGTTAAGTGAGACATTGGTTACGAGAGTTTTGCCCCATTTTATGAGCTCTCTTGCCACAGTCGTTAAGTGAATCGCTGCAGTGAAAATACTGCTGTACTTTCAAATGGTCACTAAAAGTTCTTAAAGTTCAAACTCTGCATTCGACAGAGTATCTACTGCATGTAGGGGTAGTCCTCAACTTATGACCACAATGGAGCCCCAAAAACAATAAAATACAATAGCAGAGTTGGAAGGGACCTTGGAGGTGTTCTAGTCCAACCCCCTGCCTAGGCAGGAAACCCTATACCATTTCAGACAAATGGCTATCCAACATCATCTTAAAGACTTCCAGTGTTGGGGCATTCACAGCTTCTGGAGGCAAGTTGTTCAACTGATTAATTGTTCTCACTGCCAGGAAATTTCTCCTCAGTTCTAAGTTGCTTCTCTCCTTGATTAGTTTTCACCCATTGCTTCTTGTTCTACCCTCAGGTGCCTTGCAGAATAGCTTGACTCCCTCTTCTTTGTGGCAACCCCTGAGATATTGGAAGACTGCTATCATGTCTCCCCTAGTCCTTCTTTTCATTAAACTACACATACCCAGTTCCTGCAACCATTGTTAACCGTTGCTCACTTATGTTGCTAAGTGAGAAATTGGAAAGCTTATGCTCATAGTCCTCAGTGCGGTGCTTCTGCTGAGCTCCTTCTTGGTCAGATCCAATTTGAACTGAGCTGTTTTGCCAGTTCTTTCTTATGGTGGCTGCTTAGCAACTGCTTCCTGTTGGGGCCCTAAGGAGCCCGGACGGGGAGGTGAGCAGTGGCTGGGAGGGGAGGGACAAGTAGTTGCATGACTGCCTAGCCACACCCACCCAGCCAGTCATTAGGCAGATCATCTTAGTGGTCCGCGGGATTTAAAAATTTGAATTTAGAGGTCCGAAAGGTTGGTGACCCCCCAATGTGGATAACGGAGACTCTTCATAGACGCAACATCCAACCTGCCCTTTGCATCCTGTTCATGCACCGCTTGCTGCTAACGCTAATCGTCATTGTCTGATTTCAGCGGAGGATCTCATGATTTCGTCAAAGCATATTCTGACCTTCAGATCTTCCGGGAGGCAACCGCGGCATCTTCTGTGATGGTGGCCAGGGCCGCCATGTGGAACCCCTCGATCTTCAGGAAAGAAGGACCTTTGCCCCTGAAGGATGTCATGCAGGAATATATCAAATACGTATGTATTCTTTTCTTTTTTTAAAGTTTTTTAAAAATTTTTTACAAATGTACCAAATCCACATGTGAACAGTGGTACCTGGGTATTGTTTATAAAAAATCAGAGACCAAATTTGAACTACCATATTTTTCAGAGTACAAGATGCAACTCCCCCCCCCAAAAGCATGAAAATGTTTGTGCGTCTTATACACCAAAAAGAGCCATTTTTGGCCTCCCAAAGCCCTGCGTGGGCATCCCATTTTGGTGAAAAACAGGCCTTTTTTTGCAAAAACGGAGGTGCTTTTGCTTTCCCCCAGCCTCCAGCAGCACTCTGCAGGCTTCAGCAAGGCTGGGGGAAGGGAAGGCAAAAATGCCTCTGTTTTTGCAAAAAAAGGCCCGTTTTCTGCCTATGTTTTACAAAAACGGGAGCGTTTTTGCCTTCCCCCAGCCCTGCTTAACCCTGGTGAGTGCTGCTGGGGGCCGGGAGGACAAAAACTTTTTTTTCTTACTTACCTCTTCGAAATCTTGGTGCGTCTTATACACCGGTGCATCCTATAGTCTGAAAAATATGGTATTTGAACTTTCTTATTCTAAAACTTGTCTTTCTCCTTTGTTAAAGGGTTGTTACTCATCTTGTTTTCTTTAGGCAGTGAGATACGATAATCATTATACCAATACTAAGTATTGCTTGTGCCAGATGTTAAGGGAGCAATTAGAAAATGCACAAGGAAAGAAGTTGCACGCTGCACAGTCTTTACAGGAAATCTGGTAAGGGCCTTTTCATGTTTTTCATTTTAATTAAAGTGTCCCTGGATAAAGCCAACAGGGTAAAATACAAACATGCAAAAGTGTTAAAATATTCGTTAAAAGTTTTTAATACAAAAACCTGGCACTTTTGTTTACATCTTGTTTTAAAGCATGCTAACTGCCATTGCTGGAAGAAAATCTATTGTTCTATTAAAGTAATTCTAATCTTCATATCACTTCATGCCACAGTTGTTAAGTGAATCCTTTAAGACGATAATAGCTGTAGCAACAGCACTTAGACTTAAATACCACTTCACAATGCTTTACAGCCCTCTCTAAGTGGTTTACAGAGCCAGACTATTTGCCCCCAACAATCTGGGTCCTCATTTTATCCACCTCGGAAGGACGGAAGGCTGAGTTAACCTTTGGCCTGATGAGATTCGAACTGCCAAATTGCAGGCAGCCAGGAGGCAGCAGAAGTAGCCTGCAGTACTGAATTCTAAGCACTGTGCCACCTCGGCTCTTACTAAGTTAGTAACTCCGTTGTTAATCTGGCTTCCCCATTGACTTTGCTAGTCAGAAGATTGCAAAACATATCACGTGACTCTGGGACACTGCAACTATCCTAAAAGCATCTGAATTTTGCACATGTGACCATGGGGATGCTGCAATAGTCATAAGTGTGAAAAAATGAGCATAAGTCACATGTTTCAGTGTGTAACTTTAAACGGTCACTGAATGAACTGTTTGTTAGTCAAGGACTACCTGTATGTTTGTGAATGTGTAAGTATATGTTTGTTGATAAGCGCACATATAAATATATTTTCATTTTCAAAATCAGAGAACATTTTCTAGAATTAATTTGATTTTTTTTTAACCAGTGAAGTTTTCGAGATGAGTAGTTTCTTCCAAGAAGCATCTGATTTGCTGGAGAAGAAAAAAGTTTTGCTACAAGTCAAGAGCCCAAATAATAATGATGATCACAATGAAGACACAGATGTCATCAAAATGGCAGTTAAGTTTGATAAGTAAGTGAGATAATTAGCATCCTCTGTTTCTTTGAAAGACTAAACATTGAGATAGCTTCTGGGTTACGCTAAGCCAGAGGCTATTTAATATTGGTTTGATAAGGCACAGTTGCTTGTGTTCAAGCATTACATTAAGCCACGATTTTAATTGCACTTTGCAATTAAATTGATTTTCTACAATTTTTCAAGAACTCATTAAACTGGTTCACACGCATTCCTTGGCTGTTTACTTTGTCTTTCTCATGTTTATATTCCGGTGCTGTTCTAACTTTGAAGAGTCCCTAAACAGAGAGTTATAAGTCGAGGACGGTGGTGGGTTCCAGGAGGTACGCTCTGGTACTGGTGCCTGTCGGAAGCAGCAGCCACCGTACCAGAATGGTGCTTTGGAGGGCCCGCCCACCCGCCCTCGTTCCTTACCTGTATTTGAAGGAAACGGGCCATTTGCGCATGCAGGCGCAGCATACGGCGCCTGCGCAACACTCCACCGAGCAGCTGGAGCTTTGCAGGCAGTGGGTGTCCATGCGTGCACAGCGTGTGTGCCCATGTTGGACACCCGACCCCATCACAGCATACTGGTTGCGACGGCATCTGGAACCCGTCGAGGACTACCATATTCTAAAGCACTGACGTTCCTGAAAATCCGCATCTCCTCGCTTCAACTGTCTTCACCTCTCAAAAGAGCAGGACTAGCAGCAACTTCTTTTCCTATCCACTAGTACAATGTTTTCTGAACTTGGCAACTTTCAAAACGTGTGGACTTCAACTCCCAGAGTTCTCCAGCCAGCGTGCTGTCTTGAGAATGCTGGGAGTTCTCTTAAAATGGCCAAATTTGAAAAACAAATTTGGTGTAACAGATTGGGCTGTTAAAGATGATTGCAGCCCCTGGTGTACAATGTGTTTCCTTTTCTTTTCTTTTTCCTATTCAGACGAGAGTATCCCCCACAAATTACCCCCAAAATGTATCTTCTGGAATGGTGCAGGAAAGAGAAGCTGCCTCAACCGGCTTATGAAACAGTAAGATACCATAGGACGAAATTTGTTTGTTTTAAACCATACCTCCCCAAAGGGAATCATCTTCTTTTTTTATACAGTATATATAATTTTATTTATGATTTTTTTTAACATCCATAATTGCTTCATGAACAATGTATTCTCTGCGTCAATATACCTTACATACAATTCTAATAAAGGCATTACCATCTAAATATGCATAATCATAATTTTCCAGCTAACATTTGTGTATACATAGTAATTACATGTTCTATTATATTTCAGTATATATAATACTCTTTTCCTAATTTCTACTTTCTGTTTCTTTTTGTTAACACTTAATAAAATAACCACCATGTTAAAAAAATATATTCTATATCTATCCATCCTCTCTCGCCCTTTTTAGAATTTCAACTCTTATTAACTTTTTGGTGAATCTTTCATGCTTCCTCTGGCATCTTGTAACTCCTTTTATCCTGTTTATTTCATCTAAATATTTCCTCTGCCACAGCATCTATCTCTTCCTGTTGAATCTGTAGAGCCCCCATCCACAGTCCCCCCATCATTCAAAGGGAATCTCCTTATGCTGGTCTATGAGCGCAATAAATATTTGATTGGAATAGGGGACCTTGTCCTCTTAAAACTTTAGCTCACATAACAAGTTGGAGGTCTGTGCAAATATTGATTAACATATTTTTAGGACTATAGGAAGCACCCGTGTATAATATGCACCAAGATTTCAAAAAGATAGTAAGAAAAAAAAGTTTTTCCCCCCAGCGCTAGGACCACTGCAGGCTTCAGCAGGGCTGGGGAAGGCTAAAACACTCTCGTTTTTGCAAAAAATGGGCCATTTTTCACAAAATCAGAGGCAATTTTGCCTTCCCCCAGCCCTGCTGAAGCCTGCAGAGTGCTTCTGGGGACTGGGGGAAGGCAAAAATGCCTTATTTCTGCAAAAAACCAGCCCCTTTTTCACCAAAATGGGATGCGGGGGCGGGGCTTCAGGAGCCAAAAATGGCTCTTTCGGTATATAAGATGCACCAACATTTCCACGCTCTTTTTTTGGAGGGGGGTGCTTCTTATACTCCCAAAAAATACGGTATGTGTTTTATTTTTAAACATTTATTAACATTCCTTTTTTCTTGCAATTCGTCCCAGAGGAATATACATTCATCTTTTAAGTAAAGATTAAAGGAATACAAAAAATAAAACTCACTTTGCAAACTTTAATGACCTGCATAAAAATCAACTTTAGTGTTAATACGCTGTGTGCATATTATACTTTCTACAAGATCTACTCTTTATGTGTCGGGGGGGGGGGGAGGATTTTGACCCGGTCTGCTTGCACACTAGGCCCAAGCATCTTGAACCACAAATTGTCCTTCGAAATTCTCCAGCTTTTCAACCAGCCCTTAGCTCTGTCCGCTGGAGGAGCAGCTGTTCAGGAAAACCAAAGAACCCAAAGCCCCTTTTGAATGCAGTGGGTCAGCTGCCTTAAGCTTCCGGATCCTAGCTTTTAACGGCGGCTGGTTGCTCCCGGCCTCGAACGGAAATGCCGCACCTGTTGGGGATTTGATAGCTTCGCCAACATTTCATTCCAAGGCCCATTGAATGGTGGATCATTTGCGTTGACTTCAAATCCAACGCGCCTTTCGTTTTTCACCTTGCTTTAGATCGAAAGACCGCAGGATCGACTGTTCTGTTCCGTTGTGACTGTTGCTGGGCAAAAATACAGCTCAACGTTATGGTAAGCAGCCTTTGGGGAAATAGTGTTGTTGTTGTTGTTTTTTACAAGGAGAGGATTTGCTAGAGAGAGTGAAGTTGTTCATGACAACCCGGAAGAGAGGAGTAATGATAATGCTACAGAATAGCAATAGCTCTTAGACTTATATACCGCTTCACAATGCTTTTACAGCCCTCTCTAAGCGGTGTACGGAGTCAGCCTCTTGCCCCCAACAATCTGCGTCCTCATTTTACCCACCTTGGAAGGATGGAAGGCTGAGTCAACCTTGAGTCTGGTGAGATTTGAACTGCTAAATTACAGGCAGTCAGCAAAAGTATACTGTAGTACTGCACTCTAACCACCGCAGCAGGTCATAAAATGGGGGCAAAACTCATTTAAATGTCTCCCTTAACAGCATAGATTTTGGGCTCCATTGTGGTTGTAAGTCGGGGACTACCCATATACGCAGGAGATACTCTGCCTAATATAGAGTTTGAGCTTTATGTGTTGTGGCCCGACTCAAGACTATGGGGAGGTTGAGGAGGAACATGGGCCAGGAGTCCTGGACTCTGGGGAAGGCTCAGACATCAGTGAGGCAGATGAACAGCTGGAGCCTGTTCCCAGTGTGCGCATTCGCAGAGCTGCAAGGAGAAGGGGACAGCTAAGGAGCAAGGGCTGACTGGGGAGTAAAGGCACAGGTGGACGGTGAATGACCCCTCCCAGAGGGAATAAAGAGGAGCGACAGGGGAGTGGAGTTTGCAGGAGACAATTAGTTCGCTTAATTAGTGTGAAGATTTGTTAGTGACTCTCATAGACTCCTTGCAAAGTAGTTTCTTGTACAACCTTGTGTCTCTCCAAGCCTGATAACGTCTGTGGTTGTAAATTCACCCTTGAAAGACTGTTTGCCGGGACTTTGCTGGATGGGAATGAGAGGAATTCACATGAGCTTAATAAAAAGGGTTTTGTCGAGACGAGTCGGCTTCGTGATTTTGTGAAGCCTCGGTCAGAACAATAGCAGTAGCAATAGCAGTAGACTTATATACCGCTTCATAGGCCTTTCAGGCCTCTCTAAGCGGTTTACAGAGAGTCAGCATATTGCCCCCAACAATCTGGGTCCTCATTTTACCCACCTCGGAAGGATGGAAGGCTGAGTCAACCCTGAGCCGGTGAGATTTGAACCGCTGACCTGCTGATCTAGCAGTAGCCTGCAGTGCTGCATTTAACCACTGCGCCACCTTGGCTCAACATTATGTATGCAGGTAGTCCTTGACTTACAACTGTTCATTTAGCGACTGTTTGAAGTTGCAACAGCACTGAAGGAAGTGACGTCCATCCAGTCCTCGCACTTACAACTCTTGCAGCGTTCCCTTGGTTACAAGATCAAAATTCAGACTCCTAAGCAACCATATTTCCATCTTCTTCTTTTTCCAGGGAAAAATCCAAGAAACTAGCAGAGCAAGCGGCAGCTATCGCCTGTTTAAGAACTCTGGGCCTCCCCGAAGGCAAACGCCACGAGAATGCCAATCACGCCTTGCTTAACAAGCGCAAGAGGCAAGACCGGAAACTTTCGGACTGTAATGAAGACAGAGAAAGCTTTGTGGTCGACGCCGTTTGCAAAAAACCTCATTTTCTTCCCAAAGAATCCCTTTGCCACAGTTCCTAATCACCCCACTACCCTCCCTGGCATTTTACAACTATGCAGCTCTCCGGTTTGGTCCAAATTCTCTGCCCTTTATTTTTCTTGGAGGCCATCAGATGGAACAGTTAAATTTGAATTTTGGTCCATATACCTTGAGATAGGCAGGGAATCTCATACCGTGTTTTTTTTTGCACTTTTAATTGGGGCAATTAATCCTTTTGCGCCAGGGGCCCCACCTTTTTCCATCTCCAGGAGTCACAGAGCAGGCATTCCTCAAATTCTTTATTTCAGTTGTCGCCCTCCCGTCAGATCATTAAACCTTGCAAGATATCGGCTCTCTTCACTCAAGCCTCTAGTGTCCTTCTGCCAAAATCTCACAACCTACATGATGCTTCAAGATCGTTTAAAATTTAATTGTGGCTGCTTTCACACACTGCAGGACTGGGTACTGGTGTGTGTGTGTGAGTGTGAGTCACCCATCATGGTGCCTGCAAATACCACACTGCTGACTTTGTCTCGAGCAAGGGGCAGAGGTGGTATTCAGCAGGTTCTGACCAGTTCTGGAGAAACGGTAGCGGAAATTTTGAATAGTTCGGAGAACTGGTAAATACTACCTCTGGCTGGCCCCGCCCCCATCTATTCTCTGCCTCCCGAGTCCCAGCTGATCGGGAGGGAATGGGGATTTTGCAATATCCTTCCCCTGCCACGCCCACCAAGCCATGCCACACCCACTAAGCCACGCCCACAGAATAGATAGTAAAAAAAATTGAATAGCAATAGCAATAGCAGTAGACTTATATACCGCTTCCCACCACTGGCCAGGGTGTGTGCAATCTTGGCAACTTTGAGACTTGGGGACTTCTGGCTGACTGGGGAATTCTGAGAGTTGAAAATCGAGAATGGAAGATGGAATTCTGAGCTGTTCCGATTGGAACTTATCTCAGAATTTAATACTTCATTTGCAGCTCATTCTTTTCTAGGGGAAGAGCAGCAAACAAAACGTGCAGCTGGTTTAATGTCAATTCCCCTAATTAAAAAAAAATAATTACAATACATTTTTGTCTCCAAAGTTAAATTACAAAATAGTGGGGATGGAAAAGCAAACATCCACTTACAAACAGAGCAATGAAATAACAGCAATAAAAATGCACGTACAAAAAATAACAGACGGCAGCTATGTCATTAACATACAGCCCATCCTGGTTGAATGCTGAGAAATATATCTAAAATTAGCTCAAAGTGCTAATTTTATCTTAAGGAGAGGACGGCTGACCAGACTGGATTTAGAAACCTTGCGCCATTCATTGCTCCTTCCTCTTGGCAGAGCGTGATTTTAAATAACATGGAAGAGAGACTCTTGGAATCTGCCTTACAAATAGGGCTCCTTCAGAGGTGGGATTGAAAAATGTTAGCAACTGGTTTTCTGCCCAATTGCTGGGTGGGCATGGCTTACTCAGCCTCCTGCACCAACCAGGGGGTGAGGGGCATTTTTGCCCTTCCCCAGGCTCCAGAGCAGAGGTGAAATCCAGCAGGTTTTGACAGGTTCCGGAGAACCGGTAGCGGAAATTTTGAGTAGTTTGGAGAATTGGCAAATGCCACCTCTGGCTGGCCCCAGAGTGGGGTGGGAATGGAGATTTTGCAGTATCCTTGCCCTGCAACACCCGCCACGCCATGCCCACTAAGCCACGCCCACACAACCTGTAGTAAAAAAAATCAAATTTCATCACTGTTCCGGAAGTTTTTTTTGAGCCTCCGGGAGGGTGAAAACGTCCTCCCCTGGGCTCTGGAGGCCCTCCAGAGGCCAGAAACAGGCCCATTTCTGAAGAACTTCTGGGATGCCCATTTTTCGCCCTCCCAGTGCCTCCGCGCTGGCCCTGCACTTACCTGGCATGATGAACAGGCCGCATGGAGACTTCTGGGAGGGGAGGGGCAGAGAGGGCGGGGCCAGCCAGTCCTTGCAACTACCAGTTCGGCGAACCAGATGCAAAATTAACATCAGGTTTGCCCCAACTGGCTGAATCCCACCCATCTAAGTCACAATATAAAAGGGCATTTCCCATCCTAAACTCAAGCCCAAATCTGGTGTATTCCAATGAACATAGAACTTTTCATTCTTACAGATGTTCCTTTAATGAGAAATGAAAGGCAGGACTGGGATGGAAAGAGGGAGGCACTCCTCAAGCAGGCAGTGAACTGAGAAAGCATCTGAGACTCAGGCAGATGGTAGTTAGACACGTTCTGTGCTGAAAACCTCCTGGCATGGATGGATGTACTTCTTTATGGAAGCACCCGATGGGGTAATTCCCCTTGCTATTTTGTTTTCCAACTGAATAAACACTCCCTGTTTCTTACAAGGAAACATTGCTTTCCTGATCTGATTGGAGCAGGAGCTAATTCCGCAGTGGCGATCTTGAGGATCTGGCTCAGGCTTTTGCTCGAGTGATTTTGAGAGCAGCCTGGTGGCCAAGAGGAGAAGACACTCACCTTCTGTTCGGAAGGTTGAGTGTTCAATCCTACTGCCAGATATTTCTCTCCTAGGGCGTTAAAAAAAATCTGTGAACTTGGCATATGCATAAGTAAAGGCATCCGGCCAGTAAACGCTCAGCACCATCCAGTCTATCCCAAATTAAGGGATTATAGGATCGTAAAAAAATAAATCAAATTAAAAGATCCTGGATGGCATCTAAAGGATCGTTTAGAATCCGTTTTCTGCAAATGAGGGAAATCTTTTGCTATAAAATGACAAATTGATAGCCATTCAGGCTGAAATGAAAAACTGACAGGGATGGATGGGCCTTTGATGCAGGTAAGTCCTGTATCCATTTACTTAGCCACTATACAACAGCAGTAAGGTGAATTTACAACCAGTTCTCCACTTAACCACTGCTGTAGCATTCCCATAATCACATGATCAGAATTCAGACCCTTGGCAACTGGCATGTACTTATGACAGTTTCAACGGCCCGGGATCATGTGATCACCACTTGTGACCTTCCCTGCTGGCTTTAAATAGGCAAAATCAATGTCAGAAGCCATGGTTCACTTTGTGATCACGTGATTCATTCAACGACTACATTATTTGCTTAACAACCAAGGCAAAAAAAAGATAGTAAAATTAGGTGCAGGGGATGGGGTGGCTCAGTGGCTAAGATGCTGACCTTGTCGATCAGAAAGGTCAGCAGTTCAGTGGTTCGAATCCCTAGCGCCGTGTTACGGAATGAGCTCCCATTACTTGTCCCAGCTTCTGCCAACCTAGCAGTTTCAAAAACATGTAAAAATGCAAGTGGAAAAATAGGAGCCACCTTTGGTGGGAAGGGAACAGCGTTCTCTAAACCTTCGGTGTTTAATCATGCCGGCCACATAACCATGGAGACGTCTTTGGACAGCGCTGGCTCTTCGGCTTTGAAATGGAGATGAGCACCGCCCCCTAGAGTCGGGATCGACTAGCAAACATGTGCGAGGGGAACTTTTACCTTTAAAATTCGGTGCAACTCCACGATCACCACGCTTAGCAATAGAAATTTTGATCCAGATTGTGGATGTAAATTGTGGACTACCTTTTGCTTTCTTTTCCCTTGGGGTCTCGGTAGAACCAAGAAAGATAGTCCTCTTCTTACGACCAAAATTGAACCAAAAAAATCCTGTTGGCTGAGCGAAATGTTTGCAAATTGAATTTTGCGCCATTTTACACCCTTTCTTGCGACAGTGGCTCAGCAAATCACTCCAGCTGTTAAGTTAGTCAGACGGTTGTTAAATGAATCCGACTTCACTTTGCTTGTCAGAAAGTCACCATATGGGATCACCTGACTCCCCGGGACAGTGCATCCGTCATAAATACAAGTCAGTTGCCAAGTGTCTCTCATTTTAATCATGTGACCATGCAACGGTTGTAAGTGTGAAAAAGCGGGCACAAGTCACTTTTTTTCCAGTGCCGTCGTAACTTTGAACAATCAATAAGTGAACTGCTGTAAGTTGATGATTACCTTTTCGACTTAGGAAAAAGATGGTTCCTGCCCACTAGCTGGAGTAGATTGTAGAACAGGGAGAGTTGTCATATCCATTGTGCACATCAGGGGGCAGCGTAAGCTGCAGGCTCTCCATCCTCCCTGCCATGTGCCATTGTTAGGAAGCAGCAACAGAGAATGGCAGGAGACTTCCAGAATTCTTGCCCCAAGCAGCTCTCCGCCCCCAGCCTGCATGGCAAATAATGGGCTTCTCAATGAAAACACCAGAAGGTTCCGGATTGTTCACTTGACTCCTGTTTGTAAAGAAGCCAGCTAGACCAGCATAGAAACTTATCGTTGTCCGTGAGCTTTTTAATATATTTTTTTGCAGCCTTATTTGCAGGAGTGAAAGCCGGGTAGCCTCCAATAAGGTTTTAATTTCCACATTGCTTTTTTTAGAGATCCTGGGAATTTCTTCTTGCAGAATGGACTTATGCCACTTTCTTTTTTTTATTTTTAAACATAAAAAAACAACATAAAAAAATTCTCATCCATTACATACGGCATGTCGTTTGGTTACAAGTGTTTTTGCATATATATATTCTCAATTACATATACAATCACAGATTTTTCATCTAATATAACTAAATACCTCACTTTCATTGTACAACATGTATTCAATTACAATTAATATTTCTTTCTTTTCAATAAACCTAATTCCTTTACATTCTTGATTGTCTGTTTAATAACAATATACCTTTATATAATCACTTATCCCATTCTGAATATTTTACAGTATAAAAGAATTTACCAACTGCTTATATTTATATATCACTATTTTCAATTATGTATAATCCCACCAGTCATCCATCGAGTATGCTTATGTTCATTATTGTCCTTGTACATCATACATTCAAACAAAAATGTTATTCCTTCATTTTTCAACAAGATATTGTAAATAGTCACTTCATATATATACCAATTTTTGATTACTTCCTTATTAAAATTATCAACAACAGGATATTTTTATAATACACTTAGGGTTATACATTAGATCAGTGTTTTTCAACCACTGTGCCGCGGCACACTAGTGTGCCGTGACATAGTGTAAGGTGTGCCGTGGGAAAAACACTTTATATATAGTCAATATAGGCACAGAGTTAAAATTTTTTAACATTTTCTAATGGTGGTGTGCCTCGTGATTTTTTTCATGAAAAAAGTGTGCCTTTGCACAAAAAGGTTGAAAAACACTGCATTAGATCACCAATCCTCTATCAAACGTACATAGATTCATTATTATCCTTCATTTTAAAACAAAAAATTCTAAATTATTAAATTCATGTATATATCAGTCTTTCATTATATGGTTATTAATCTATTTAATAACATAATTGTATTATCACTTATCTCCTTCAATTAAAACATAAGTAAAATATTTATCTCATGCCAGTTTCTGAGACCCACGAGGATTGCCTTTTGAATAATATTCCCTGTTGGAGGGTATCAAAAAACAAATCAACCCCAGCCTAATCAAGGAACCACCGAAATCACTTCCACCAATGTTGACAGGGCAAGGCCCTTGCATATAAACCGGAAGCAAACCCTTCTCCCTTCTAGCACTGATGATGTTACTTATTGGGGTAATGAAAGGTCTGCGAGAAAACAACCAGGCTCAGAGAGCACTAAGGACCCAACAGGCTTCCTCCTCTCCACAACACCCCCCAATGGTAAACCTATGGCACGCATACCACAGGTGGCACGCAGAGCCTTCTCTGTTGGTTTACGAGCCCGTCACCCAGCTCAGCGGCACTGTGCATGCGCGTACGCCTCCTGCTGGCCAGCGGGTTTTCGGGTCCCTACCATGCATGTGAAAGATGGGGGGGGTCTTGTGCACATGTGCGGGGTTGCACATGTATATGCAGGAGTGGGGGGTCACACACGCATGCAAGGAGGTTGTATGCGCATGCATGGGTGTGGGGGGTGCGCCCCCTCCCAATGCCCCATTTTTGGCTTCAGGAGGCTTCAGGGAGGCCTGCTAGGCCCAAAACAGGCCGCAGGGGAGGGGGTTGTCAGGTGCATGCACAGGGAGGTGGGGCTCATTGCGTTATGGGTGTGGGCACGTGCATGCGCGCTGTTGTGTGTGTGATTATAGCACCCCTTGGCAAAAAGGTTAGCCATCACTGTCTTAGAGCATTAAGGACCCAACAGGGTTTTTCTCCTCTCCACAAACCCCACTCCCTTCTAGCTCTGATGATGTTATCTAGTTGGCTAATGAAACGTCTGCAAGAGAACAAGCTCAGAGAGCACCAAGGACCCAGCAGGCTTTCTCCTCCTCCTCCTCCTCCTCCTCCTCCTCCTCCCTACAAACCCCTCCCCCTTCTAGCATTAATGACGTTATCTATTTGACTAATGAAGCATCTGCAAGAAAACAACCAAGCTCAGCACTGAGGACCCAACAGGCGTCTTCCTTGTTCTCCTCCTCCTCGCCACAAGCCCCATCCCCTTCTAGCACTGATGACGTTACCTAGTTGGGTGTTGAAACGTCTGCAGGAAAACAACCACGCTCGGAGAGCACCAAGCACCAAGGAGTGTCAAGATTTTTCTGGGTTTCCTTTATTTTTTCTTCCCTATTTTTTTTTACCTGCCCTGTCCCATTAGAGCTGGCACAGAGGAGACCTCAATGCTTTGCAAAAATGCTCCGTGTATGACACTCCTCTCTCAGGACACTTATGGGTACCTCAAAAGGAGAGTCTTGAATGCCCCTTGAGCAGGGGTGGGTTGCTAATCCCATTCCAACCGGTTCGGTTGGAACGGGGCCGGCGGCATCCTCGTGCATGCGCGCAGTTCACGCATGCGTCTTAGCGCCTGCGCAATGCTCCAGCTGCTCACGGAGACTTGCGCAGGCGCTGTATGTGCCATCCAGCTGCTCGCGGAGAATCGCGCAGGCGCTGTATGTGCCATGCACCTGCGTGGAAGCGCAGAAGCCTCCAAAGACCAGTAAGGAGCGCGGGCGGGCGGGTGGGCCCTTCACCGTTCCCGGAAGTTACTTACTTCCGGGTTCGCTGACCAACCGGTTCGCGGGGACTGCCGCCAACCGGTTGAAACCCACCCCTGCCCTTGAGCTTAGATATTCCTTAGTTACCTTTCCAACAAAGGTGGTTCCTATTTTTCCACTAGCATTTTTTACGGGCTTTCGAACTGCTAGGTTGGCAGTAAGCTGGGACAAGTCACAGGAGCTCACTCCATTAGGGATTCGAACTACTGTTCTGACCGACAAACTCAGCATCTTAGCCACTCAGCCACCGCTTCCCTCTTGATCCATTGAGGCGACCTCCAATGCTTTGCAAAAGAGCTCCGTGCATGACACACTGCCATGTCCTCCGGTCAGGACACTTGCAGGCACCTCAAAAAGAGAGTCTTGAATGCCCCTTGACCTTAGATACTCTTGCATTCAGGACTTCCTTCCCTGGAGGAGATGTTAGCAGAATATATTTTGGAATGTCCCGGGCACGGAGCCGAGCCTTGCCCTGGAATGTCAGGCTTAATGTCGGACTCGATGCCGTCGGAATAGCAGCCGATCCAGTGCTTTCCCGGGACCCTGGCTTGGAGAGCAGGGAGGCAGTGGCTGCGGGACAGCTCAGCTGTTCTTCTTTCAGACTCCAGAAATGCTGCGCTGGTTGTTTCTTTTCCTTTTTAGCTTACCCCCTGCGGCCTGCTATGAATGCACTTTGCAGGATGCTTTTCAGCAAGTCTTAATGTCACAAAAACAGGTGTCCGTTCAAGGCAGCGCTCATTGACAAAAAGGGGTTTTGTCACCCTAGGGAGGGAGGGGAACAGATGGCCGGAGATGCTGTCGTGCTAACTGAGACTCAGAAAGGGCCCTGTTAGTGGCGGCGGTCTGGTCTGGCACCAACGTCGTCTTTGCTGGGTGCATCAGAGATGGGATTCAGCAGGTTCTGATCAGTTCTGGAGAACCAGTTGTGGAAATTTTGAGTAGTTCAGAGAACCGGTCAATACCACCTCTGGCTGGCCCCGCCCCCATCTATTCTCTGCCTCCCAAGTCCCAGCTGATCGGGAGGGAATGGGGATTTTACAGTATCTTTCCCCTGGAGTGGGGATTTTACATTCTTTATTGGCCAAGTGTGATTGGACACACCAGGGATTTGTCTTTGGTGCCTATGCTCTCAGTGTACATAAAAGAAAAGATACATTTGTCATGAACCATAAGGTACAACGCTTAGTGATAGTCATAGGGTACAAATAAGCAATCCAATCATACTAGGAAACAATATGTATCGTACGGAAAGAAGCAACCAAGTTATAGTCCTGCAGTCATAAGTGGGAGGAGATGGGTGATAGGAACGATGAGAAGACTAATAGTAATAGTAATGCAGCCTCAGTGAATAATTTGACAGTAGTGAGGGAATTAGTTGTTAAGCAGAGTGATGGCATTTGGGAAAAAAACTGTCCTTGTGTCTAGTTGTTCTGATGTGCTATTGTCGTTTTGAGTGTAGGAGTTGAAACAATTGATGTCCAGGATGTGAGGGGTCTGTAGATACTTTCACAGCCCTCTTTTTGACTTGTGCAGCGTACAGGTCCTCAATGGAAGGCAGATTGGCAGCCATTGTTTTTTCTGCAGTCCTAGTTATCCTCTGAAGTCTGTGTCTGTCTTGTTGGGTTGCAGAACCAATGGACACGGGGGCTTGCTTTCCTTTACTCTTCCATCCATTGTGCTAAAACAGCCTTACACCTCAAGTTCATTTAAGTTAATCGAGCCGGATGGGAGCTGCATATTTTGGAGTGAAAGCCGAGCGCTCTTCTTTGAGTCTCTGCAGGGTTTCGGGTAGGCTGATGCTGACTTTGGTGACGCCACTGGAGCAGCTTTGCGTGAATGGCCTTGGGAAAATTAAACTCCTGGGCCTGAGCCTCACTAGGGTGTTGAGTTCAGTTTGTATGGATGACTGGGAGCTGCGTTCCTTGCCAACTTTCAAACTTTTTTTGGAGGGGGGTGGAGTTGTGCCGGTAAGCAGAAGCTGCTATTCTCTTCAGAAGTGCTGGAAGTAAAAGATACACAGGATTTAACCATATTTCCCAATTAAATTATGGTGGGAGTACATGGAGAGAGAAACATGGAAAAGAAAGGAAAAGGAAAAAAGAAAAGAAAGAGGAGGGGAGGAAAAAAAAGAGAAAAAGAAAGGGAAAGGAAAGAGAAAGGAAGGAAGGAAGCAAAAGAGAAAGAAAAGGAAGGAAGGAAGAAAAAGAAAGAAAGATAAGGAAGGAAGGAAAAGAAGGAAAAGAAAGAAGGAAGGAAGGAGAAAAAGAAGAAAGAAGAAGGAGGGAGGGAAAAGAAAGGAAAGAGAAAGAAAGGAATGAAAGAAAAAAGAAAAGGAAGGAAAAGGAAGGAAAGAAAGAGAAGGAAGGAAGGAAGGAAAGAGAAGGAAAAAAGAGGAAGGAAGGAAGGAAAGGAAATGAAAGGAAGAAGGAAGGAAGGAAGAAAAAGAAAGAAAAGAAAAGGAAGGAAGAAAAAGAAGGAAGAAAGGAAAGCGAAAAAGAAGAAGGAAGGAAAGGAAAGAGAAAGAAAGGAAGAAGGAAGGAAGAAAAAGAAAGAAAAGAAAAGGAAGGAAGGAAAAGAAAGAGGAAAGAAAGAGAAAGAAGGAAGGAAGGAAAGAGAAAAGGAAAAAAGAGGAAGGCAGGCAGGCAGGCAGGCAGGCAGGCAGGCAGGCAGGCAGGAAGGAAGGAAGGAAGGAAGGAAGGAAGGAAGGAAGGAAGGAGGGAAAAATATCCAGTAAGTGATGGATTTAATGAGAATCTAGAAAAGTGTTTCTCAACTTGAAGATGTCTGGACTTCAATTCCCAGAAGTCCACCCATTTTCAAGTTTCCAAAGTTGAGAAACACTGACCTAAAAAGATGGCAAGGAAGAACCAGTGACTAAGAAAACAGAATCGTATTACCCAAGGCCACCGGTTCAAATTCTGCCCTTCCTCCTGTGAGCCACACTTGCTCACAAGCTCGGAAGAGCATTTGAGAGGCTCTGGTTACTGCCAGTCAGACTTCTGTACTCTTGAGCAACTAAAGGGTTAATGCTGAAGTAATACCCCCCTTCCAGGGCACTTCTGTTTATTTGCTTATAACGAATTACACACAGAGAACATAGCTTGCCAGCAGGGAGTTTTCTGCATCCCTTGGTGACTGAGAATACTCTGCAAGCAACTAATTGGTCCAGCAATTCCCAATTGAGTCATAAGGTTCTTACCAAAAAAAAAAAAGTGTGTACTGTAGTCAGAAGCTGCTTGGCGTATTTTGGCACAGCAAACCAGATCTTTTTCTTCATTAAGCCACTTCTCCCTCGAGATTGATTTCTATACTTTACCTAGCTTTCTTTTAAAACCAATGTTCCGACTAAGCTGGGTTGCCTAACTGGATCAATTTACGAAGTCAAGATGATGTTGATATATACCTTATTTTGTAAGCCTTCATTGAAGTAGACTATATCTCTACTCATTGTAAAGGTAAAGTAAAGGTATAGGTTCCCCTCGCACGTATGTGCTAGTCATTCCCGACTCTAGGGGGCAGTGCTCATCTCCATTTCAAAGCCAAGAACCAGTGCTGTCTGAAGACGTCTCCATGGTCATGTGGATGGCATGACTAACCACCGAAGACACACAGAACGCTGTTACCTTCCCACCAAAGGTGGTCCCTATTTTTCTACTTGTATTTTGAACTGCTAGGTTGGCAGAAACTGGGATAAGTAACGGGAGCTCTCTCCGTTACGCAGCACTAGGGATTTGAACCGCGGAACTGCCAACCTTTCTGATCGACAAGCTCAGCGTCCTAGCCACTGAGCTACCACATCCTTACCTTGTCCCTTATACTTGTGTGTGTATGTTTATGTGTGTGTGTTTTAAACTTTATTTGTAACACAATAAAAGTATCTCTTACAATTTTGCATTTTCCTATTAGAAAGTCCTTGTAAAAAAATCTTATAAAAATCATGGATGTAACATCAGTGAACAATTAAAATCAGTTGCCAAAGAATGTAATCCCTGAGCCTGTTTGGTCTAGTGATGAAGGCACCAGGTTACCAAACAGAAGACCATGAGTTCAAATCCTGCCTTAGACATGAAAACCAGGTGACTTTGGGCCAATCACAAGTCAACTGTGACTTCTATCCCCGCCTTAGCCAGGAAAGCCAGCTGGGTGGCTTTGGGCCAAGCACCAGGAAACAGTGAATTCTAGCCCCACCTTAAGCATGAAAGCTGGCTGGGTGACTTTGGACTAATCACCAGGAGATGGTGAGTTGTAGTTCCACTTTGGGCATGAAAGCTGGCTGGGTGACTTTGGGCCAGTTACTCTCTTTCAACCCGATCCACCTCACAGGGTTGTCGTTGTGGAGAAAAGAGGAGTTTAGCCCCTTGCTGAGTTTGGAACTGAGGTAGCACCTACCTTAACAGAATAACTGAGTTGGAAGGGACCTTGGAGGTCTTCTAGTCCAACCACCTGCTCAGGCACAAAACCCTATACTACTTCAGACAAATAACCTGCAACACAGCATAGCCAGCTTAGAGCGTTGAGTGAATCATTCCACTCAAGATAACATTTGAGCCCAATCCTTGAAGTTCTTTCAAGCAACCATGATGAAAACCTTCTCCAAATCTCTTGGGTGTGCAAACCCTAGAATTCCCACCCACCACACCTGGTATTCCCAGAACTGATGACCAATTCTGGGCAACTGCCTGCCTTGGTATTTGGATAGGGTTCAAAACCCTGTTCGTGCACAGTTCTTGTTTAGTGCCATTGACTCACAACTCTTCTCGTAACCCCGTATCTCGATGTTCTACACTAACAAGATAATGGAAGAACTGTCAATTTAAAGGAGCCAGACGGGTGTTAAAAATACGTTTGTGTTGATGTGGCTGGACTTAGCAATACCCCCTCTCCCCTTTGGCCTTCCTAAGTCCTCTCAAGGACTTCCTTTTGCTGGGAGAGGGTTAGGTGTTGTGAAAGATTCATGCAAACGTATTGGATGATAACGCTGATAGAGGCTGTATGCAGCTTGGGTGTAGCTGGAAACGGTTGCTTTCCGGAAGCAAGTGAGGAAGTAGAGAGTGAGCGAGTTGTCGGCTAAGGGAGGGGGAAAAAGGAAGCAGAAGCACTTTGCTTTGGTGGGAGTGAAATGTGCTTTTTTAGATCCGCCTACTTGTAGATGTGTTGATGTTTTCTCGAGGAAGCTAATCTAAACCAGTTAATGTCAGGTACAAAATAGCCATGTGCCTTACTTTTGCCACAGCACAAAAAAGCATGCCAACCTAGTTGCAAATCATGACCCTCCAGTGTCAATAATCTTGTATTTCTCAGTAAGAGCCATTCTTTCATCCAAGCTAATCCTGCTGCTTGATAATACAATTCCCAGTTTGGTAATCCAAATCCACCTCGAACTCTTGCATCTTGTAACATTTTTATATTAATTTTTGCTTTCTTCCCCTGCCATATATATATTTCCCCACTCTTTTATTCATACTTTCAAAGTATTTTTTCTCTAATTTTATTGATATTGGAATAGGAATAGCAATCTTGGTAATATATTCATCTTTACTACTGCTATTCTTCCCATCAATGATAATTGTAGGTTTTCCCATTTTTCCAGATCTATTTCTATTTGTTTTCTCACCTTATAGTAGTTGTCCTCCTTTAGTGTTACACATCTCAATGTCAATTGGATGCCCAAATATTTCGCTTTTTTCACCACCTGTATGTCCAGTTTCCCATTAACTCTCTTTTCTGTTTTTCTGTCATATTTTTCACCAAAATGTTTGTTTTATCTTTATTAATCTTCAAACCCGCTACTTCTCCATATTCTTCTATTATTTTAACTAGTTTGTGCCAGTCAATGTCAGGTACAAAAGACCAGATCCACACGGGAGCTCCAGTTAAATTGATTTATCATGCCTATGCACAGAAATCTAGCCAACTAACTATTAGCACCTGCTAGAAGTTAGATTAGGGTCCATGGAATTCAAGGGAGGTTGGACTTTGCTTGTGGCTACGTAGGGATTCTAGGCTGATTCCTCTTTTAACTCCAACCCAGGTTCTGACACTCCTTCTCCTACAGTCAAGGGAATCTGCAAATAGATGGAGCAGTGGGGGGGGGGGTTAATCCAGTGGTGAAATTCAAAATTTTTTATCACCAATTCTTGGAGCATGGCTTGGTGGGCATGGCAGGGGAAGGATACTGCAAAATCCCCATTCCCCACCCCACTCCAGGGGAAGGATACTGGAAAAATCTCCATTCCCTCCCCACTCCAGGGAAAGTTACTGCAAAACCCTCATTACCTCCTGATCAGCTGGGACTCGGGAGACAGAGAATAGATGGGGTGGGGCCAGCCATAGGTGTTATTTGCCTGTTCTCTGAACTACTCAAAATTTCCGCTACCGGTTCTCCAGAGCTGATCAGAACCTGCTGAATTTCACCCCTGGTTCAATCATTATAGATTAGAAGAGAAACCAACCCCACTTTTGTGATAGTGCTGTGTTCCCAACTATCAGGGGCCTAAATGTAGTCAAGGCCATCTAAGCTAAGAAGTCTGGGTTAGAAGATATCAGGAAGGTCCTTGGTTGGGGAAGACTTTGTCCAAGTATGAATAAGCCACCTCCAATCGTTTTGTTCATTGCGTTCTGATGTAGTCAGATATGCAGTATCTTCTTTATATTACAAATGCATAATCCCTTGTTTTTGTTATTTAACTGGAGGAAGTTGAGATACAATAGAAATGGAGATTGTTGTATATAATAATAATTTAGAGAACAGTTAAGATAAACAAATTCCTTGTTCAAACCCCACCTGGAGGTGTTCATGTAATATGTGGTATATACATGGAGGGATGGAGGGATGGAGGGATGGAGGGATGGATGGATGGATGGATGGATGGATGGATGTATAGAGAAAGATGGAAGATGATATGGAAGACATGAAAGAGAGAGAGAGAGAGAGATGGAAGATAGATATGAAATATATGATAGAGATGATAGATAGATAGATAGATAGATAGATAGATAGATAGATAGATAGATAGATAGATAGATAGATAGATAAGATTGTGATGGAAGACATGAAAGAGAGAGAGATGGGAGATAGATATGAAAGAGAGAGAGGTGGAAGATATGAAAGAGAGAGAGAGAGAGATTGAGATTGAAAATAGATATGGAAGATATGAAAGATAGAGATGGAAGATAGATATGGAAGAGAGCGAAAGAGATCCCACATTCACAAACATTTTGGGTGTTCATAGCACGATTAAACCAACTATATCTCAACAACATATGGAGGGAGGGGGCTGTATGAAACTTATGGGTTGGAGGCCAATAAATTCTATAATGGATCAATTTCCAACTTGTTGCCTTTTGTGGGACGTTTGGAAGACCCTTGCCCTGACAATTTGTTTGCAAGGAAACCTCAACACACTGCAATATTTTGCAGAAATGTATGGCATGGACTATAGGTCAGCCAATATTGGTGCCTTATACTGCCCGAGCCTTGAAGACCCATTTACAGGTTTCATTGAAGCAAAATAGAGAAACAAGTGTTGTTGTTGTTGTTGTTGTTGTTGTTGTTGTTGTTGTTGCTGCTGCTGCTGCTGCTTTAAGAGTCCACCCACCCTTCTCTCTCTGCCCCTCCAAACAAAGCTAAATAGAGTAGACTAGAATTCTTTAATGGGCACACAAGGAATTTGTCTTTGGTGCATATGCTCTCAGTGTACATAAAAGAGAAAAAAAGAAAAAAAAATCATAAGATACACTTAGTGATAGTCATAGGTTACTAATAAGCAATCAGATCAAACTAGGAAACAAACAGAACAATATAATCGTAAAAATACAAGTAACATGGTTATAGTCATAAGTGGGAGGAGATAGATAATAGGAAGGATGAAAAGAACAATAGTAGTACTATGTTAGTAAATAGTTTGACAGTGTTGTGGGAATTAGTTGTTTAGCAGAGTGATGGCATTCAAGGAAAAACTGTCCTTGTGTCTTGTTGTTCTGGTGTGTGGTGCCCTATAGCGTGTTTTGAGGGTAGGAGTTGAAACAATTGATGTTCAGGATGTGAAGGGTCTGTAGATATTTTCACAGCCCTCTTTTTGACTTGTGCAGTGTACAGGTCCTCAATGGAAGGCAGATTGGTAGCCATTGTTTTTTCTGCAGTTCTAATTATCTGTTGAAGTCTGTGACTGTCTTGTTGGGTTGCAGAACCAAACCAGACAGTTATGGAGGTGCAGATGACAGATTCAGTCATTCCTCTGTAGAACAGAATCAGCAGCTCTTTGGGCAGTTTGAACTTTCTGAGTTGGCACAGAAAGAACATTCTTTGTTGTGCTTTTTTTATGACGTTTTTGATGTAAGATGTCCATTTTAAGTCTTGAGATATGATAGAACCTAGAAACCTGAAAGTCTCTACCGTTGATACTGTGTTGACTAGTATTGTTAGAGGTAGTATGAACAAATAAATCAAAAGGAAAATGAGCTGTCCTAAAAAGTTTGCCGTGTTGCTGTGAAGCAGAAGGTCTAACCTCATCCTGTTTAGATGTACAACACAAACCCTTTTGCCCCAAGTTGCAAAGTCCCCATCCAGGATCTTGTGTAGGATGAAACTGAGAACAGCTCGCCTACACACTTCACACCCGTTGGGGAGAAGTAGTCTTTTGTTTTGCTGATGCGCTGTGTGTGCACTATTTTTTTGCTGACCCAGTGCTGGGGAACAGCAATGGGTGTGTTGATGGATACCTGCAACCAACTGACTCATGCAGGGTGGATTTCTTCAGTTTAAGACGTTGCCGAAGCTTTTGATATTGGGAGGTGTGTTGTGGACATACTAACGTTGGTTGTAGATCCAGCAGTGGGATTCCAATAATTTAACAGCTAGTTCTCTGCCCTAATTATTTTTCCCAACAACCAGTTCACCAAACTGCTCAGAAAGTTAACAACCGTTTCTCTCGAAGTGGTGCAAACTGGCTGAATCCCACCATTGCTTAGATCCCAGCCTGCATCTGCTGGAGATTTTAGCCGAATGGTGGTTTTGCAGCTAGCCTGACCTACTTGAAGCTTTGATGGGTTAGGTAGAAACGGGCAACCAGAGATGGTATTCAGCAGTTTTGACCAGTTTTGGAGAATGGGTAGTAGAAATTTTGAGTAGTTCAGAGAACCGGTAAATATCACCTCTGGCTGGCCCCGCCCCCATCTATTCTCTGCCTCCCGAGTCCCAGCTGATTGGGAAGAAATGGGGATTTTACAGTATCCTTCCCCTCCCACACCCATCAAGCCATGCTACGCTCACCAAGCCACGCACACAGAACCGGTAGTAAAAAAAATTGAATCCCACCATTTCCCACCTATTGAAAGCCATATGAACCTTCTCATCATTATTACTGAAAATCAGAAGCACTGTTTTTCCAAAATTGGAAAAATCCTTCTAGCATAAAAACATAAGCCTAATTTTAAAATAATCTCAGTGCAGATACTGAAAGAACTATTCATAATTTCTGTTACTGGTTCTCCAAACTACTCAAAATTTCCACTACCGGTTCTCCAAATTACTCAAAATTTCTGCTACTGGTTCTCTGAACTACTCAAAATTTCTGCTACCGGTGCTCCAGCTGGATTTCACTCCTGGATTAAATAAATGGCTATAAATTGAGGATTATTTCTACCCCAGAGAGGTTGCTACCATGAAGAATACTCAGAAACGAATGGATTTTCCCCCTGCCCCCTGAAGTAGTATAATGTGGCCATTTCCTCCTCTTTATTTTTGAGTAACTCGACAAAATTTCTGTAGCTTTCTTTAGGAAGAGGGTGGGTGGGTGGGTGATAAGGAAGCTGCACAACTCCATTAGCTTCCTCTGTGCCAAAATATCTCTGACCACATCTTCTAACTCCCACACCAGGGTAGCTGTGTGAGCCTTCAGCTTGATTAACTTTAAAAGGTCATCTTGTTGTCAGATCTCTGCAGATGCTTGCAGATGTTCCTGAGCTGAAACCAAAATAGGCCGTCTGAAGAAGAAGAAGAAGAAAGTACCGCAGCAACAATATCACACGAGTAGGGAACGTCCTGACCCACCCTAAACATTTAATCCCTCTCGCCAAATTCTGTCCACCAGATCTAATCTTGAGTTTCAAAGATGTAATCTGGCCCTGTGCAGAAAAATATTTGTTTTCAGTTTGAGGGTTCAAACGAGAGGCCTTTTGGTGTTGTTCAGAGATAAGAATTTTAAATATTTTTGTAACTTTATATTATTACAAGGCTTTTAAAAAAACAATAGAGAAAGAGAAAGAAACAAACAAATAAACTAACAAGAAAGAAAGAAAGAAAGAAAAGAAAGAAAGAAAGAAAGAAAGAAAGAAAGAAAGAAAGAAAGAAAGAAAGAGGAATTAATGACAAATAATAGCAAACGATAGAGAAAAATGGGGAAAGAAAAATGATAAAGCATCTCAGCACATCACCTGTCTGGGAAAGTATTACACAAGGTAGGAACGTTTCAGATTGAAAAGGAAATGGGGCTGTTTTTATACAATGTCACGGAGCCTGGAATGATTATAGTCATAATTCTTCCATTTCTTGAAAATAAGCGAAGTTCCTGACAAAATAGATTCCACATTTTGGGATGTAATTTTATATAACATTAACATTTCTAGCGTTAAGAGATTTCCCTCGTAAAGAGGCACTGAAGGGATTTACATAACATCTAAGAAGAAAGAGGAATAATAAAATTAGATTTTGGTGGAAAAGAAGGCTGGAAGTCCTAATTCTCTAAAGTTTAGCTTTATTCTTTTCCCTTTTTCTGTTTCTCTCTCTGTCTCTGCCTCTGTCTTTGTCATTCTCTCTCTCTCCATCTCTCTATCTCCCTTTCCCTCCCTCCCTTTCTTTCCTTCTCTCCCTCTCCCTCCCTATCTCTCCCTCCCTCCCCTCTTCTCTCTTCCTCTTTTATCTTTTCATTACTTTACTTTATTGTCATTTCACCTTGTACACAAAATTAAATGCCATCTTCAGTGAACAATGGCAATTCAGGTTGTGGTTGTCAAGGAATCATGTGCAGTCACTAAGCACAACATCAGGTGGTAGCTGGTTTCCTCATTGACTTGACTTATTGGAAGCTGGCAGTGAAGATCACAAGAGGTGAGGCTGTGACTGTGGGAAGCTGTGACCATTGTAACTGTCTTTTATTCTGCGTAAACTTTCTTAACATTTAACCATCAGTTATTCTTGTTAGGTATAATAACTGATTGTACAGTTATAGAGACTAACTTGATTTTGCATTTAACAACTGCAGCAAGACTGTTGGTGGTGCAATACTGGAAGAAGGAAGATTTGCCTACTATTCAAGAATGGACATTAAAAGTAATAAACCTAGCAGAGATGGCTAAAATATCAGCATATCTCAAGGATCACTCAAATGAGAGATATAAACTGGAGTGGAGAAGATGAATTGACTATACTCAAAATAAATATGGGACTAAGAAATTCCAGATAGTTTGTGACTGAAGAAACAAGGAATGATATAATCTGTTTAGAGTTAGCCTAGCAAAGAGGAGTTAAAGCTCAAATGAAAGATGATACTAACTTTTTTAAAGTTTATTTTAGAACATCTTTGTTAAAGATTTATACCCTGCATTGGTTCTGGGAAGTTGGGGGGGGTCGGGTGGGAAGGAGGGGGGAGGTAAACATTTGTAAAAGTTTTTTTTTTCTAAAATTTTCAATAAAAAAAACATTTAGGTTACTTTCTGTTAGTCAACCCTAAAGGAAATCAACTCAAGGGTTCTTTGGAAAGACAGATCCAGAAGCTGGAACTCAAATACTAAATGAGAAGAGAGGACTCCTTGGAAAAGACTCTGATGTTGAGAAAGATGGAAGGCGAAAGGAAAAGGGGATGGCAGAGGATGAGATAGTTAGATAGGGTTTTCACTTCAATGTACGTGAATTTGGGCAAATTCCAGGCAACACTGGAGCATGGGGGGGGGGGGCGCTGGCCTGCTGTGGTCTTTGAGGTTGCAAAGAGTCGGACATACTTAGAGACTGAACAACAACAGCAGGCAAGGTTGAGAAATATAAATTGGCCAACTAGTCTCCATGTCTGCTAGTGACCCATTTATCCTTGTGAGGTGAGGTGCGAGGTTCCCCTTGCACATCTGTGCTAGTCGTTCCTGATGTTTATCTTCTTTTCAAAGCTGAAGAGCCAGCGCTGTCCAAAGACGTCTCCATGGTCATGTGGCCGGCATGACTAAAGGCCGAAGGTGCACGGAACGCTGTTACCTTCCCACCAAAGTTTCTATTTTTCTACTTGCATTTTTTACGTGCTTTCGAACTGCTAGGTTGGCAGAAGCTGGAACAAGTAACGGAAGCTCACTCCGTTATGCGACCCTAGGGATTCCAACCGCCGAACTGCCGACTTTTGTGATTGACAAGTTGAGCGTCTTAGCCACTGAGCCACTGCGTCCCTTAATTTATCTGTACATTGACAAAACTGGTTCAAAGTCACTGATCTCTTGGAAAAGATGGCCTGCCTTGCTCACCATCCAACAAGCTGCGTTCTCGCAGAGCCCTGTTAGCAGATTTATTAAAAGGTGACCGTCCTGAGAGCCCCTTGGACTGCAAGGAGGTCAAATCAGTGAATTCTAAAGGAAATCAACCCTGATTTCCTTTGACGAAATAGATCCTGAAGGTGAAGCTTAAGTACTTTAGCCACCAAACAAGAAGAGAGGACTGCTTGGAGAAGACCCTGATGTTGGGAAAGAGGGAAGGTGAAAGGAGAAGGAGACAACAGAGGAGGAGATAGTTAGATAGGGTCATTGACCCAATGAATGTGAATTTGAGCACACTCTTGGAGCCAATGGAGGATGGGGAGGGGGGGATGATGTGGTATGGTCCAGGAGGTTGCAAAGAGTCAGTCATATCTTAGAAACTCAACAAGCAAAACCTATGAAAAAAGAAGGGGGCTTCAATTGCGTGTCTGTGATTGCCATCACGATCTTTTCAGACATCTCCCTGATCCAGAAGCTGAAACTGAAATACTTTGGCCACCAAACGAGAAGAGAGGACTCCTTGGTAGAGACCCTCATGTTGGGAAAGATGGAAGGCGAAAGGAGAAGGGGATGGCAGAGGTGGAGATGGTTAGATAGGTCATTGATGCAATGAAGGTGAATTTGGACAAACTCTGGGAGGCAATGGAGGACAGGAGGGCCTGGCTTGTGTGCCCATGAGGTCACAAAAAGTCGGATATGACTTAGCAACTCAACAACAACAACAACAGCCATGCTCTATTTGTCGCAGAAGACAGCTGGGTGTCCTTAGGCCAACTACTCCTTCCCAGCTCTAATCAACACCAGGCTCCATGACAAGCAGATAGACCTAATCCTAAGCCCCATGTTGCATCATGCACTCATGGCTTTGTAGCGCAAGGCAAATGCAGTGCAACAACAAACCCACCTTGTGACGAGAGAGAAGCACCAAGAAAAACAACATCGAAATCGAACGATTCCATTCCATTTATAGAATTATTCCACTTGGGATCCAGTCTGGGTTGAAAGTCAAAGCAAATCACATGGAAGGTCACACGCCCTGGCCTTGACTTGTCTTGTTTAATGACCATTCCACTTAACAATGAATTTTCCAGTCCCTAGCTCCGCTTCATTTAGTGACCATTCAACAGCACTGGAAAAATGTGACTTGCGGCCATTTTTATAGTTACGACGATGGCAAGCATCCCCGTGATCATGTGATCAACATTCGGATGCTTGGCAACTGATTCATATTTAGGGCGGTCACAGTGTCCCAGGGTCACATGATCCTCTTGTGCGGCTTTCTGACGAGCAAAGTCAATGGGGAAATCGGACCCACTTAATAGCCATGTGACTAACTTATCAGCTGCAGTGATTCACTGAACAACTGTAGCAGGAAAAGTCATAAAATGCGGCAAAACACACTTAACTAATGTCTCAGAACAGAAATGTTGGGCTCGATTGTTGTTGTAAGTCAAGGATTACCTGTATTCTGTTCTGTTGTGCCCTGCCTATCAAACGCTATGCTACACTACGCTAAACTATGCTACCCTATCATACCCTACCCTACCAGGGGTGAAATGCTACCATTTTGGACCAGTTTGCCCGAACCGGTAGAAAAAATGCTACCGGTTTGCCCAAACTGGTAGTAAATGCTACCGGTTCAGGCAAACTGGTATTTCCGACGATCAGCAGGGATGTGCAATTTATATTAGCTAGAATCATCATATTTCATGTTTTCTAGCTGATCTAAATCATGTGGCATAGCAGATTCCACCCCCACCCCTCGCTCTTCTACTTACCTTTGCAGGCGCACTCAGTAGGAGGCTCCGCCCACCCGCCCGGATGTCATCACGTCCCATTTTTGACACTCTGCGCATGCGATCATATTTGTGAACTAGTAGTGAAGGTACGTTGATTTCATCCCTGTACTCTACCTTACCCAACCCTACACTACCCTATCCCATCCCATCCATTAAGCTGGAAGGAAAGATTGTCCTCGGACTAAAAGAGAGAAGTCATATCAATGTTTTTCCAGGATGTTTTCTATTTTATTTAACACTGCAAGAAAAGAAAAAGATAGAAGAAATTAACCCATTTCTTCAAATGTGTTAAATACAGCTTTATCACCTCAACCAAGTGGGCGAGGGAGATAGATGTTTTAAGTAGACCTATTTGGAGTGGGGGTGGGGGGAGAAATGTAATAATAATAAGAGAAAATACGTTGGCTGTTTTCTTTGCACGTGTTACTAAAGATACCAAGCTGTGTGTGTTTACTTCAGGCACAACCTTGTTGTGCTCAGAAGAATTAATTCCCAGGTTGAGTTACATCAGATTCCAGTCTAAGATGGGATAAATATATTCTCTCTCCTCATGAATCGTTTTCTAGCCAATCAGAGCAAAGGAACGAGAGCGATTTTAAAAAATTAATATTTCTTGACAGTCGGCCCAGCTAAGCTCAAACTGCAGTTTGCTTATTTGTGGCTTTGTGTCTTATTTGAAACTGGCTGCTATGGTTTTGCAAACCATGATTTGTAGTGTGGGGTATTGAAAACTCCAGGAAAACGTAGTTTATTCTACCAACCCTACTAGGGATGCAACTGTTGCTTGAACCAAATAGATTCATTTTCGGAATTATTCGACTTCTTGTTGCCTTCCTTAAGGGAAGGGCAGGTTTTTTTAATACTGTTATTTGTGGTAAAAAAAAAAATGCCACAATTCTAATTTGTGGGTCAGCTTCCTTCAGAAGTAGCTGCTTCTAAGAGAGACTTTTGCAGCCCACTGTCTGGTTAGTCCTTCCACATGATAGATGCACATGTAGAGGAGAGAAAGGGGGGAGAGAGAAAGAGAGAAAGAATGAGGGGGAGAGGAGGAGGGGGAGAAAGAGAGGAAGAAAGACGGAGAGAGAGAAGAGAAGAGAAGGGAAGAGGGAAGGGCAGTTGCCAAAATACTAATAGTCCACTTTTGGCTTGACAGCTACCTAAGAGATCCTAAGCTACTTAGGATCAAGAATTTGTTTATTTTTTATTTTTAAAAAAATAATTTTTATTAAATATTTTCCAGTTTAAAAAGAACAAGAAAAAAATACAAAGGCAGATACAAAACAAATAAAAACGCAAACAACATAACAATGTAATATACTTTTACAGCTTCCCGTATCAGCATGTATATTCTGCTTTTTTAGTTTACTATTCGATTTTTGCCTTCTCGTGGTTTTTAACAATTCTAATAGTACTGAATATAATTATGTTATACTTAAGAATTTGTTTATTTTGCACAGCTGTGCAAGTGTAAAAGTGCACCCTGTCCATTACGGGAAGCTCCCATTTTCTAAGATACTCTGCTCTGCTTTTGTTTTAGGCAGACAATTACGGCATAGTTAATATAATAATATAGGTTGTGGTTTTTTTAAAAAAAGGTCTTTCTTTGTGAAGTTATTCCAAATCCCATTGATTTCTACAGTTGTTACTGTATTTTTCAGAGTATAAGATGCACCAGAGTATTAGACGCACCAAGGTTTTGAAGAGGCAAATAAAAAAAAAGTAGGTAGGTAGATAGAGGGATAGAGAGGGAGAGAAAGAAATACAGTAGGTAGGTAGGGAGAGGGAGAGAGTAGTTGGATAGTTAGTTAGTTAGTTAGTTAGTTAGTTAGTTAGTTAGTTAGTTAGTTAGTTAAAGGGAAAGAGAGAGAGAGAGAGAGAGAGAGTGAGAGAGAGAAATTCAGTAGGTAGGTAAGGAGAGAGAGAGTGTGTGTGTGTAGGTAAGTAGGCAGGTAGAGGGATAGAGAGGGAGAGAAAGAGAAAGAAATACAGTAGGTAGGGAGGGAGAGAGTATTTAGTTAGTTAGTTAGTTAGGTAGGTAGGTAGGTAGGTAGGTAAGATAAAGGGATAGACACACACACACACACATACAGAGAAATACAATAGGTAGCTAGGGAGAAAGAGAGTGTGTAGGTAAGTAGGCAGGTAGAGGGATAGAGAAAGAGAAATAGAAAGAGAGAGAAATGCAGTAGATAGGGAGAGAGAGAGTAGGTAGGTACATAGGTAGATAGAGGGGAGAGGGAGAGAAATACAGTAGATAGGGAGGGAGAGAGAGTAGGTAGGCAGGTAGATGTTTCCAGGTGTATTTATCCATGTGCTGGAGAAGGAAATAGCTGACAATCTGCAGCACCTAAAACTTTGTTTCTGCTGGCACAGCACTTGATCAATGTAATCCTCATCAATCAGTTAAAGAGCTTTCCAAAAGGAAAAAAAAGTTTTTGCACTCTATAAGCCTCTGCAAAACAGCCTGTTTTTCACGAAAACGGGCCTGTTTCTTTTTTAAAAAGGCATGAATAGCCTTGGGGTGGGGCTTGCAGAGTGCTCCTGGGGAGGTGGCCCCCGCAAAAAACGAGCAACAAAGGGCCTGTTTTTCACAAAAACTGGGCTGTTTTTTGTAAAAAAAAAATTGCATGCATAGCCTTATGGAGGCTTATAGAATGCTGCTGGGGGTAGGGTGGGGGGCGGCCTGTTTTTTTGCTCATTTCTGCCCTCCCCAGCCCCCAGGAGCTCTATGAAAGTCTCCATAAGGGTATTCACTGCGCTTTTGGTGAAGGAGGCGGGACTTCAGGAGGCAAAAAATGCTGCATTCGGTGTATAAGACGCACCCAGATTTTCAGCCTCTTTTTTGAGGGAAAAAGGTGCGTCTTATACTCCGAAAAATACAGTATTTTGAGAATTTGAGGGTTGATTACCAAAATCTTTGTACACGGCACATTTGACATTGTATATTACACATATAGGTTACACATATGTTGTGCGAAATACACATATGTTATATATTTAACATAAAGGCTGCTCTGGGAGTTTCAGAAAAACAAGAATCACCTACAGGATGGGATATATCCACGAGGTATAACATGGTGCATCATCTCATCAACAGAGAGGGTTTCTTCCAGTGGTGGGATTCAAATAATTTAACGTCTGGTTCTCTGCCCTAATGACCACCTGGGTAGGTGTGGCTCAGTGGTCATGTGACCGTGTGGGTGTGGCCAACTCAACGTCACTCACGTCGATGGGCGCTTCGCCTTAGCTGTGACAATGTAATAGGGGGTCTGCCGGAGAGGCAGTTTCTGTAAGCAGGGCAATAAAGATTAGGCTAGAAACAATACCAGAATGTTTCCTTCCTGCCTTCCTTACAGGATTAGCCCTGTAAAGTGGGGAGAAACAAAAGGAGATTTCTTCCACCAACCGGTTCTCCCAACTTCTTAGAAAGTTAACAACCGGTTCTTCTGAAAAGGTGCGAACCGGCTGGACCCCACCACTGGCTTCACCTTGTGGGTACTCAGACCTGTGCATGTCCACATAATGTAATTAACTTGATATCCGAATTCACCCTTTTCTGGGTTTGCAGGGTACCCCAAATCACAAGCTAACCAATGGGGGTGACTTCAGATGGAGTGAAGAAAGAGAAGACAAAGGCCACACACACACACACACACACACACACACACACAAACACACAACAAAGGAGCTGGTGTGCCGTTGCCTGTGGCACCTGGGCTTCCTTGTCCTGTTTCCCTCGTGCAGACACTCCCGCCCAGGCTGCTTGGCACAAAGCTATGACCAAAAATAAATCAACTAAGCAAGCTTAGAACTTTGGTTAGATCTGAGGTTCACCTGGTGCAACTTCTTCTGTGAACACGGGCAGGAGGTTTCGCCCGGCAGCTTCAGGGACGCAGATGCTAGCAGGTTATTGTTGGGGGAATCCAACGTAGGGAAAGAAATGGAAGAGCAGGCTTACTTATTTTACTGGGCAATTACAGGAGAAAGGCAGGGTGGAAGAGTAAAATACTGATTTATTTTCTTGGATAACGGGAAAGATTTTCCCCAACAATCAGCACTGTCCTTCCTTCCGTCCTTTCTTCCTTCCTTCCCTCCCTCCCTCCCCTTCCCTCCCTTCTCCTTCCTTCCCTCCCATTCCCTCCGCTCTTCCCTTCCCTCATCCCTTCCCTTCTGTTTCCTCTTCCCTTCTCCTCCCTTCCCTTCCCTCTTTCCTTCCCTTCTCTCTTCCCTTTCCTTCTCCTTCCTTCCCTCCCATTCCCTCCACTCTTCCCTTCCCTCATCCCTTCCCTTCTGTTTCCTTTTTCCTTCTCCTCCCTTTCCTTCTCCTCCCTTCCCCCTTCTCTTCCCTTCTATTTCCTCTTCCCTTCCCTCTTCCCTTCCCTCCTCTCTTCCCTTCCCTTCTCCTTCCTTCCCTCTTCCCTTCCCTTCTTCTTCCTTCCCTTCCCTCTTCCTTCTCCTCCTCTGCCCTTGCTCTTCTCTTTAATCATGCAAGGGCTGTCTACTGTAGATGCAGAGGATCAGACCTACAGCTGAGGGGCACCGGGAGAGGCAGCTGTCGCGGGCTTTGGCATTCTCCTGCTGTGCAGATCCATGTCCCAGCCGAGGATCACTCGGTGCCCTTCTCTGGCTGGCCTTCACGGGTACATCGAGTTCCCAGCATGGGGACATTTTCCCAGCTGGTTTCCTTTCCTGAACACCCCACCCTGTTGCCCTCCGCTCACTCCTGCAGCAGGGTTCAAGGTGCCAACTAGGGCTGCAAGGCTGCTGTCGAAAGATCTCTTGATTGCAATTGTGCAGTGGGAGAATGGCTCTCTGAATGTTAGTTGTAGAAGAACGACAGGTAGTCCTAGACTTACAACTGTTCATTTAGTGACCATTGAAAGTTACAAAAAAAAGGCCACTCAAAGTCAAAAATCATTGCTTATAGGCAAATATTGCCTGGAGCTCAGAACTTCTGTAAAGCTGCTGTAGTGGTTGTCCCAGGTGTGGGATTCAGCTGGTTTGAGTGACAATCAGCTGGGAACAAACCGGTTCACTCCAACGATCAGGTGCGCCTGCCCTCCTGCCCCTGTGCTTTACATACCTATTGTCCGGGTTCCAAATAGCATCCAAAAGTAAATCAGAGTCCAAGGCAAAGTATTGCTCAAAGTTCCAATTTGTTAAGAGAGCCATGTTGGCATATCTGGGGAAACCCAAATCTGAAAGCTTCCCGGTTTTCCCCACCCAGTTGAAAGTTCAGGATCTTTCCCCCACATCCACAAGCCCATCACATGGTCCAATCTTCCATTGTCATGCTGGCAGTTCCACCCATCCAGTTCCGGTCAGGTGCAGAGGTGCAGAGACAAAGGATGACCTTGCCTTTCTAGAAAGAATTTTGTTATGGCTACATTGCATCTCACTCCTTACAATCCCCCCTCCCATTTTCCCACAATAGAAAATGCATAGTAGAATAATAGAAAGTGTGTCAGGCCAAAGATACAAAAGACAAGATGGCTGCAGGCCTGACAGGCGGCCTCTCCTCAGGAGAAAAGCATATCCTGAAAAGAGAAGAATGTGGGGTTAACATTAGCATAACTAACCACCTTTCAGCTGATTTGCAGAGCAGACTGCCGTGCATCAGCTGCGTTACTCCCCAGAAGCAACGCGGAAGGTAAGTTTCATTAAAACACATAGAATTCACATGAAACATGCAATCATGTTGCTAAACTGGCAGGATCCCACCATTGGGTTGTCCCTAGATTTCAGTTGGATTCACAGAAAACATTAAGTTATAAATGAAAGAAATCCCATTGTCACTGTGGCTTGCAAATTGTCATTTACGATTCAAGAATGCGGCAAAGAAAACCAAGGTTCAACTTTCTGGTATGAATTAGAATTTTAATTTATTTATTCAGTTTGATGCATTTACATCCCACTTTTTTTCCCATGGCTCCAGGTAGTCCTTGACTTATAACCATTTGCTCAGTGACTGTTCGAAGTTACAACAGCAGTGAAAAAAGCAGCTTACGACCATTTTTCATATTATCTGTAAAGGTTGATAGTAGAGGACATCAAGATTAAGCTCTGTTCTAAAGGGGTTTTTTTTCCATTACGTATTCCAGGAACTTTCAAAAATAATAATAATAATTGTAGATTCTGGTGGCAAGGAAGCCCACCTCGCATGCTATCCCATCCAAGCCCTTTCAACCAATTGATGTCACCAGAGACGTCTGTGGATTGTTTCTCATACCATAATGCTAATGTTGGAGGGGAGTTTTTGGGTGGAGAGGTGTGGAAAACTGAAGATGGTTCTGCAAAAACTGAACCAATAACCAAGCCGAAGACCAAGGACCTGATGAATAGACTGGTTCCTTGGACCTCTCCAGACAGCAATAGCATTTAGACTTATATGCCGCTTCATAGTGCTTTTCAGCCCTCTCTAAGCGGTTTACTAAGCCAGCTTCTTGTCCCCAACAATCTGGATCCTCATTTTACCCACCTCGGAAGGATGGAAGGTTCAGTCAACCTTGAGCCAGTCAGGATCGAACTGCTGGCAGTGGGCAGAGTCAGCCTGCAATACTGGATGGATGGATGGATGGATGGATGGATGGAAGGAAGGAAGGAAGGAAGGAAGAAAGGAAAAAAGGAAGAACAATAGCACTTAAGACTTACATACTGCTTCACAGTGCTTCACAGCCCACTCTAAACAGTTTACAGAGTCAGCATCTCACCCCAAACAATCTGGCTCCTCATTTTACCAACCTCGAAAGGATGGAAGATTGAATCAACCTTGAGCCAGTCAGAAGCGAACTGCTGGCAGTCGGCAGAATTAGCTTGCAATACTGCATTCTAACCACTGTACATCATGGAGGGAGGGATGGCTGGAGGGAGGGAGGAAGGAAGGAAGGAAATACAATAGCAATAGCACTTAGAGTTATATACCGTTTTACAGTGCTTTACAACCCTCTCTAAGCGGTTTACAGTCAGCCTCTTGCCCCCCACCATCTGGGCCCTCATTTTACCCACCTCGGACGGCTGAGTCAACAGATAAGAACAGGAGGGGAGATCTTAAGAGAAGGTGAACTATATATATATACCAATTCTGTTATCTCTATTTAGTTAATTTATAATGTCCAAATATTGTTCCCCCCCCCCTCTCCTTTGAATTTCTCAAGTTCTCCTTTATCTTTACCTCACATGAACTTCTTGGTTGGCTCCAACGCAGAGCCCCATGATTAAAATAACCAAGGGACCATTTCCTTGATAGAAGGCATTAAAAGGCATTGCTTTGTGTCCTGATCAGTATGTCGCTTCAAAGCACTTTGCTTAATTGGTTGGAACCTACCTACCTGAATCATGAAATGCAAAGAATAGCCAACTGGGTGCATATGTCATTATTCAGTGCCATCAAATATCTGCAGATGGCTGGAAGGGCCTGGAAGCTTTATAGCAGTGGTGTCAAACTCAATTTCATTGAGGGCCGCATCAGGGTTGTGTTTGACCTCAGGGGGAGGAATGGCCAGGGTGGGCATGGCCAGCTCGATGTCATTCCTGTTGGGGGCGCCTGTGGTGGGCTGAGCACTCTGCCAGTGAAAACGGGTTCCTGAGCTCTGTTTTCATCTGCCACGACCTCCTTCAACCCTCTGCCAGTGAAAACGGAGCACCACAGGCTAGTCCTTCACTGTTTCTAGGGCAGCCCCGCAGGCCAGATCTAAGTATCCCGTGGGCCAGATCCCGCCCTGGGCCTTGAGTTTGACACCCCTGCTTCATAGCATCAGACCAGGTTTCCACTTGTACGAGGGAGAAGGTTGTGAGCCAGAATGGGAAGCTGAGAAGAACATCCCGGAAGACTTACGAGGACAAATCGCTTCCTTACTTTTTTACTGAGAAAATCGCACAGAGCTCTTTGCGGCATCATTAGGAATCATCCATTACTGAATAAAAAGTTGAATTTATGGAGAAAGAAGTAGAAACGAGAGAGATTCCATGGAAGAGTAAGCCAGAAGGCTGAGGATAATCAAGAAATATTCACCTTGAAGTATTGAGAAAGCTCCTATAACTCTTCCTGCCAGCAGGCATGGCTAAACTTGAGTGGGTCCATCTTTTCTTCATTTTTTAGATCATGCATTTCTGGAAATTTAGTTTTTTCCTCTGAAAAGGAAGGGGCTGATTCTAGCATTATTTCTGATTTGCTCTATTCAATCAGCAAACCTCACTATAATTGTCCTGGCCCAGCAGTGGCGGTAGTGCCGGTAAGAGCTAGGGCACCAAAGATGTCTCTTCAAAATCACCTTGCATATCACCTTCATTTGTAAAGTTAAATTAAGATTTTAAACTTCCTATTTTGTATGAACTTTGCCAAAGATATATATATACTTAAAGTCACAACCCCTGGTATGCCCAAGTGTGGGAGGAAGGTCACACTTCCACTCTCTGTCATTAGGCTCGTCACAAGAGTCCATCCAGACAGAAACCCAATATTTTTACTGTTGCCTTTGTTATATTTGTGTTTTTATTTGTGCTGATAATTTATTTATCAGCACAAATAAAAACATATATATATATATATATATATATATATATATATATATATATATATATATATATATATATATATATATATATATATATATATATATATATATATATATATATATATATATATATAAAAGTTAGCAACTGTACTGAAACAATTGACTAAACATAAGGTAAAAGTTCCCCTCGCACATATGTGCTAGTTGTTCCTGACTCTAGGGGGCAGTGTTCATCTCCGTTTCAAAGCCAAAGAGCCAGCACAGTCTGAAGACATCTCCGTGGTCATGTGGCCGGCATGACTCAATGCCGAAGGTGCACGAAACGCTGTTACCAAAGGTGGTTCCTATTTTTCTACTTGCATTTTTACATGCTTTTGAACTGCTAGGTTGGCAAAAGCTGGGACAAGTAACAGGAGCTCAGTCCGTTAGGGATTTGAACCATCGAACTGCCGACCTTTCTGATCGACAAGCTCAGCATCTTAGCCCTTAGCCACCACGTCCCTTCACCAAACATACCCTTGTTTAATACAATGCAACACATGAATTCAATCACGAAGTAACTTGTTTCTGAATGAATCATTAAAGTAAGTATGTACATTAGCTATTCCAGCTGGAATTAATGAAAACTCTTATTAAACTCTTATTCAAGAGTTTTAGTTTTGCATATTTACCTTCATGTGGTCGCCGTCTAGCATTTTTAGAACTTTTTAGAGCATTTGAAGAATGTACTGGACATTGAAAAACATACACATTCTCTGCTTTTCCATTAATGACAAATGGAATGGATGTTGTAGGTTGCAATATGATACAACAATAATAATCAAGTATGTTTTCATTTTTAGAAGAAAATAAATATTCAAAGTCAAGCCTTGAAACATGGCTTCGAATTCCAGCTGAACCACAAAGCTTACTGGATAACCTTGAGGCAGCTTAATATTAAGGATGCAAAAATACAGTTGAACACAAGATGGCAGCAAAAGCTTGAAATATGCTGTACCTCTTCTCTGCCACCTACTGGGGCATTTGTATTTTTGCAGCTTAGATCTAATTGCACAACTAGAAGGCCTCCAAGATAGACCATTAATTAATTACATGCTATCAAGTTGATCCTTAAGTCTTCTAATAGCGCCTGTAATCAAATCCATCCACCTGGCTCTTGGTTGTCCTCTTCTTTTTCCTTCCACCTTTCTCAACAATAGCGCTTTCTCTAGAGCAGTGGTTCTCAACTTGTGGGTTGGGACCTCTTTGGGGGTCGAACGACCCTTTCACAGGGGTCGCCTAAGACCATTGGAAAACACATATTTTCGATGGTCTTAGGAACCGAGACACCAATTTTATGGTTGGGGGTCACCACAACATGAGGAACTGTATTAAAGGGTCGCAGCATTGGGAAGGTTGAGAACCACTGCTCTAGAGAGTTTGGTCTTGGCATAATGTTTTCCTGAGAAGGATAATTTCAGCTGGGTCACTTCTGACTTGAGTGAGAATTCTGGGTTAACCATGTTGGTTGGGAATTCTGGGAGTTATAGTCTCTGAGGATATCTGTCGTGGTGGCGCAGTTGTTAGAATGCAGTACTGCAGGCTACTTCTGCTGACTGCTACCAGTAGCTTGGAAGTTCAAAACTCACCAGCTCAAGGTTGACTCAGCCTTCCATGCTTCCAAGGTTGGTAAAAATGAGGACCCAGATTGTTGGGGGCAAGAGGCTGACTCTGTAAACTGCTTAGAGAGGCCTATAAAGCACCGTGAAGTGGTATATAAGTCTGTGCTATTGCCCTTCCTTCCTTCCTTCCTTCCTTCCTTCCTTCCTTCCTTCCTTCCTTCCTTCCTTCTTTCCTTTCTTTCCTTGGTGATGCAGGGGTTAGAATGCAGTATTGCCGGCTCAAGATTGACTCAGCTTTCAATCCTTCTGAGGTGGGTAAAATGAGGACCCAGATTGTTGGGGGGCAATAGGCTGACTCTGTAAACTCCCCAGAGAAGGCTATAAAACACTATGAAGCAGTATATAAGTTTAAGTGTTATTGCTATTTTCCTTCCTTCCTTCCTTCCTCCCTCCCTCCCTCCCTCCCTCCCTCCCTCCCTCTCTCCCTCCCTCCCTTCCTTCCTTCCTGTTAGAATGCAGTATTGCAAGTTAACTCTGCCCACAGCCAGCAGTTCAGTCCTGACCAACTCCAGATTGACTCAGCCTTCCATCTTTCTGAGATAGGTAAAATGAGGACCCAGATTGTTGGGGGCAAGAGGCTGACTCTGTAAACCGCTTAGAGAGGGCTGTGAAGCACTGTGAAGCAGTATATAAGTCTATTTATTTTACTGTCTACAGAAGGCTGACAAGTAGCATGAAGACATAGTAAAAGAAGGACCAGGACATGGAAGAGCCTGCCTTGAACTCTCTTAGAGAAAAGACGGGGACAAAGTAATAATATAATCTATTATTACATTATAATAATATAATGATCATTATATTAAGTATATATCATTAATAATTGATAATAATGAATCATTCAGAGTTAACAATTAATAAGCATTCAAGATACCTATGGAGAAGTAGATCCTACTCAATTCAGCTGGGCGTCATACCCACGTAAACCGAGGTGTAGTATTACAATCATAATATGTGTGGTGTAAGTGATTAATGGCATCAGGCAAATAACGAAAATGATCAAAGTCTGTTTTATTGGTATTTCAAAAGGTAGGAAGCATAGCTGGAGTGATCTGAAGCGATCTAATTCTTAAAACAATAGAGAAAAGAAGCAGATCTTAGCTTTATAGATCTTTCTCTTTCTCCCCAGCGTTATTTCAGGCATGGATCTTAATTCCACATTTAGCAAACCAAAACACCTTTGGGAAGCTTCAGGTTTGAACTTGTGGAGAAGAAGACCATATTGGAAAGGCGGACCGATGATCAGAGCTGCTGACATTGATCTAAGTTATAATTTGTTTTCCCACTGGTTGTTCCCCCTTGGCTGTGCTCTCACGTTATTCTAAATCAGTGATCTCTCAACTTCAGCAAGTTTAAGATTTGCGGACTTCAACTTCCAGAATTCCCTGGCCAGCAGGTCTGCAATTCTGTAAATCTGAAGGCCTGCTGGCTGGAAAATTCTGAGAGTTAAAAAAATCTGCAGATTTTAAAGAAAGCTGTCTGGGGAATGCTGGGAGTTGAAATTGGTAGATCTTAAAACATGCTGGCTGGGGGAATCTTGAAATCTGCAGAACTTAAAACAAGCTGGTTGGGCAGTTCTTGGAGATGAATTTTGCACAGTCACTGGAATTGAAAAGCAACTCCAATCTAGGCAACTTTAAAACTTTTGGACTTTACCAGAGTTCTGAGAGTTGAAGTCCACAAGTCTTAAAGTGGCCAAGGTTGGAGATCCCTGCTCTAAAGTATCCACTATGACTATGGAGATTCTCAGTCCTCCAGGCCAAAGTTGTCCCAAAGGTGCTTTTTTCAAGAGGCAACTGGATTTTCTGGTTTTTCTTTGAAGATGTTTCGCTTCTCATCCAAAAGCTTCTTCAGCTCTGACTGGAGGGTGGGGAATGGAAGGATTTATATTCCTTGCGGACAGCTGGTCATTTGCATCCTTTCAGAGGGTTGTTGAGGCCACTTGGAGGTTTGTCTGTGTCCTCAGCAGGGGTGGGTTTCGACCGGTTCGCACCGGTCCCTGCGATCCGGTTGGTCGCCAAACCCGGAAGTAAGTAACTTCCGGGAACGGCGACGCCCCCCCCGCGCCCGCGCGCGCCCGCACACCTGCGCCCGCTCCTTACCCGGTTTTTACGAATTCTGCGCTTTCCACGCATGCGCAGAACGCATACAGCGCCTGCGCGATCCTCCAGGAGCAGCTGGAGCATCGCGCAGACGCTAGTACGCATGCGTGCGCCGTGTGCGTGCACGTGTGCACCGCGTGCGTGCGTGAGGACGCCGCGTGCGTGCGCGAGGACGCTGCGTGCGTGCGTGAGGACGCCGCGTGCGTGCGCGAGGATGCTGCGTGCGTGCGCGAGGATGCCGCCGGCCTCGTTCCAACCGATCCGGTTGGAACGGGGCGAGAAACCCACCCCTGGTCCTCAGGGTCACCTGAGTGGTGCTAATGGTTCCTGTAATTTGCAATTTTTTTCTGGAAATTGTATAGCTAAAAGTCTGTAGAGATTCTTAGTCATCCAGGTCAGGGACGTGCAGTCACTAGAGGCAGGGGAGGCGTGGCCTCACCAGTCATGAGGAAAAGGAAAGAATTTTAAAGAATTTTTAAAAAATAATTAAAGCCAAGGTAGTTGCTGCCAGACTCCAAGTCACAGTGACTTGGAGTCTGCTTAGTGTTAACTATAGGAGGAGGCGAGAGAACTATGGGCCTCCTGTGCATAAGGAATTTTTCGCCTTTTAAGAGTTAAGCAAGGGTTAAAAAGCGAAAAATTTCATATGCAAAGGAGGCACGTGATTCTCCCGCCTCCTGATCTGGGAGCAGCGAATCATGCCTTGCACTTGAGCGACTGCGCAATCTAGCAGCAGGAGCTTTGTTTGTAAAACGCGCCTGTGTTGGAAAAGTTCATGCTCCGAGCAAATTCAACTCTCCACTTTGCATTGCGGGAGTCGCCAAGAGCAGAACCATCAGAACACTTAGAGGTCTCTTATTTCAAAAACTCTCCCTTAAGAATGATTAAGTCTGCATTAAGACATTATTGTTATTATCATCCCCGACATGGGAAATTAAAGCAATCTGCATATGGAAGCCACTTGGGAATTTATGGCCAACAAACATGGTAAGCGAATATGGGGCTACTGAGAAGTAAAGCCCACAGACTTAACTGCTGGGCTGGCTGCAGGCCAGGACAGCGGTCGGGTGGCGGCCTTGGCAGCGGCAGGACACTTTACATCACGGGAGCCGCCAAGCACCTTTGCTGCAGACCCGAGCCAGCCCAGCACCATACCCGGGTCTGCAGCAAAGGCGCTTGGCAGCTCCCGCAATGCAAAGTGCCCCACCTCTGCCGAGGCCAACATTCACACCGCCGCCGATGCCGCCGCCCGCCTGCTGCCCCGACCTGCAGCCAGCCCAGCACCGTGCCTCACCAGCCATAAGCTTCACTGCACGTCACTGATCCAGGTCATGGTTGTCCCAAAGGTGCTTTTAGCCATACAATTTGGGATGAACATCCTTTGAATGGTGTGGGAGCAGGAATGGATTTCCAGAGGGAAAAAATGCAGACTACAGGAACCATTTGCACCACTCAGGTAACCCTGAGGACACAGACAAACCTCCAAGTGCTTCAAGAGCCCTCTAAAAGGAGGCAAATGATCAGCTGCCTGCAAGGAATATAAATCCGTCCATTCCCCACCATCCTGTCAGAGCTGAAGAAGCTTCTTAGATGAGAAGCGAAACGTCTTCCAAAGAAAAAACAAGAAAGTCCCGTTGCCTCTTGAAAAAAGCACCTTTGGGATATTCACTATGATGTAGAAATATAATAATTGACTTTATTTTTATTTATTTATTAAATGTGGTAGAATAAAATTGATGCAAGTTAAATTTTGCAGAATGAAATGTGCCTTTGTAGATCAAACCATGGTCAGATTAACAAGAGAGGCGACTCAGAATTCCATAAAACATTGGCTTTTATTCCGAAGAGGTTCAGCATAGTTTTCTGTCCAACATCTCCCGATTTCTTTCCTTGCTACCTCGGATTAGTGGAAGACAATAGCTTTTTCAACCTTCACCATTTTCATACTACATTTTGCATGAACTTTACAATTCATACAACCCAACCTTTGCAGTTAGTTTATGGTTTGCTTCTGCATGTTTTCTTCATCAGGCTAATCCTGGTTTGAATGAAACACGGATAAGCATTTGATGTATGCAGTCAAAGCATGCAGACAAGCTGAATCTATAGGGAGCAACCATTTTTCTCTTCCCTTTAAACCATTTCCAAAATTAACAGAACTTAGCAAGATCATTTCTGCTTTTGGGAGGTGGAACAGTAAGGCAGCAAACGACAGACGTTGCATTGCTTTCTTTTCAAGGGTCCTTTGAAGAGGGAAAAACAGTATTGAAACCATTTCATCTCAACCCCACAAGTTCTGAGGAGTCATTAAACTGCTTAGAAAAAGTCATAGAATTACTGACAAAAGGTTGTCCTGGCTCCTGTGAGTTTTTATGTGGGTCATATTTCCACCTGAGCTCACATTGTGGGCAAACATATCAGGTATTGGACAAATATTCTCCTGGGTTCTCTCTGTCTCACTCCATCTGTCTGTCTGTCTCTGTCTCTCTTCTCTCTGTCTCTCTCTCTTTCTCTCTCTCTCTGTTTCTGTCTCTCAGTCTCTGTCTCTGTGTCTCTCTCTCTCTCTCTGTCTCTGTATCTGTCTCTCTGTCTTGCTCCGTCTCTCTGTCTGTCTCTCTGTCTCTGTCTCTCTCTGTCTCTCTCTCTTTCTCTCTCTCTGTCTCTCTGTGTCTGTCTCTCTATCTATTCCTCTCTGTCTCTATGTCTCTCTCTGTCTCTGTCTCTCTGTGTCTCTCTTTCTCTCTGTCTCTGTCTCTGCATCTGTCTCTCTGTCTTGCTCTGTCTCTCTGTCTCTCTCTCTTTCTCTCTGTCTTTGTCTCTCTCTCTCTGTCTCTCTGTCTCTGTCTCTCTTTCTCTCTGTCTCTCTCTCTGTCTGTCTCTCTGTCTCTGTCTGTCTCTCTCTCTTTCTCTCTGTCTCTCTGTGTCTGTCTCTCTGTCTATTCCTCTCTGTCTCTATGTCTCTCTCTCTGTCTCTCTGTGTCTCTCTTTCTCTCTGTCTCTGTCTCTGCATCTGTCTCTCTGTCTTGCTCTGTCTCTCTGTCTCTCTCTCTTTCTCTCTGTCTTTGTCTCTCTCTCTCTGTCTCTCTGTCTCTGTCTCTCTTTCTCTCTGTCTCTCTCTCTGTCTGTCTCTCTGTCTCTGTCTGTCTCTGTCTCTCTTTCTCTCTGTCTCTCTGTGTCTGTCTCTCTGTCTATTCCTCTCTGTCTCTATGTCTCTCTCTCTGTCTCTGTCTCTCTGTCTCTCTCTCTGTCTCTGCGTCTGTCTCTCTGTCTTGCTCTGTCTCTCTGTCTGTCTCTCTTTCTCTCTGTCTCTGTCTCTGTCTCTCTGTCTCTCTGTCTCTCTGTCTCTCTTTCTCTCTGTCTCTGTCTCTCTCTGTCTCTCTTTCTCTCTGTCTGTCTCTCTGTGTCTGTCTCTCTGTCTCTGTCTCTCTCTGTCTCTCTTTCTCTCTTTCTCTCTTTCTCTCTGTGTCTGTCTCTCTGTCTATTCCTCTCTTTCTCTATCTCTCTCTCTCTCTGTGTCTCTCTTTGTCTCTGTCTCTGCGTCTGTCTCTCTGTCTTGCTCTGTCTCTCTGTCTCTGTCTCTCTTTCTCTCTGTCTCTGTCTCTCTCTCTGTCTCTCTTTCTCTCTGTCTCTCTGTCTCTGTCTCTCTTTCTCTCTGTCTGTCTCTCTCTCTGTCTCTCTGTCTATTCCTCTCTGTCTCTGTCTCTGTGTGTCTCTCTGTGTCTGTTTCTCTCTGTCTTGCTCCATCTCTCTGTCTGTCTGTCTCTCTCTCTGTCTCTCTCTTTCTGTTTCTCTCTCTGTCTCGCTGTCTCTGTCAGGAGAAGTGAATGGCAGGTGGCATTCTTGCAGCAGTGTCTTTCATATTTTTTCCCCTCCTTGTTAAGCTGACACCCATATTCTTTTTACTTACCAGTGACTTCCACTGTAGGTAATATTATGGGGACAGTTATTAAAACTCTGAATGAGATTTTCATGGTTGTATATCGGAGTTTAACAAATGGGGAGAGAGGTTAACGTGCTTTACTTGTGCTGCGAGTTTAATCTTCGTACTGCTAATTTGCTAAGGAAAAGACAAAAAAATTTTTCCCTGTATTTGAGGGGCTGCCACAAAGAAGAGGGGGTCAAATTATTATCCAAAGCACCAGAAGGCAGGACAAGACACAATGGCTGGAAACTAATCAAGGAGAGAAGCAACCTGGAATTAAGGAGAAACTTCCTAACTGGGAGGACAATTAACCAGTGGAACAGCTGGCCTCCAGAAATCATGGGTGCTCCATCAGTGGAGGTTTTAAGAAGAGAATGGGCAGTTAGTTGTGTGAGATGGTATAGATTCTCCTGCTTGAGCAGGGGGCTGGACTAGAAGACCTCCAAGGTCCCTTCCAGATTCTATTCCTATCCTAGTCCTGTCCTAGTCCTCTCTTCTCCTATTGAACCAAACTGTCTTTTAGACATCTGAGTTGAAGGCAAATGCTTTCCTGAACCCTAAAACCCACACCTTTATTATTTTTCTTTCCCATTGCTTAGTGCTTTTATTTTTTTTATTGATTACATTTATATTGGTTAGTGCTCTTTCCCTAATTTGACTGTTATTCGGAACTCTACTTATCACATTTGCAGAAGGGACCTTGGAGGTCTTCTAGTCCAACCCCCTCCTCTCCTTGTGGGAGATCCTATACCATTCCAGAAAAACATAGTGGATTCTTGATTTTGCAGTGTTTTATTTTCCTGCAGTCTGTCGGATTTGCGGGGCTAACCTGACTTGAAAATCTCTCAGCACAATGCAAAACTGATGACTCAGAATTGGGGGTGGGTGGGGGTGATATAAGACATGGTGGAAATGCGAGATGGCCAAAAAATTCTGGGTCAAAATTAGGAATTGGTTGGAAGACATAACAGGGAACTGCATAAACTGGAAACTGGAGACATATTTATTGTTTAATCACAACAAAATACAGCAAAGAGACTCTATATTTAATTCTACATATTATTACTGTGGCCAGAATAACATATGCAGAGAAATGGGAGAATAACACAACACCGAATGAAGACGAGGAAATACGGAAGATCTTAGAATGCACAGAGATTGATAAATTGACCAAGGAAGTTGAAGGAAAGGAGGAAACAGAGTACTACTTAGTTTGGGGAAAATGGTTAGATGATAGAAATAAGAAATCGGGAAATGTGAAGTGTATTGTAGAGGAGCCGGGAAACAGTGATAAGGAGGTAGGAGGAGTAGGATATACAAAAGTAGCAAAAGATATACAATAGAACAAGGGTAATATGAATGTCTGACACAAATTGTCAGCACTCCTTCATTCGATAATCAGGAAAGAAGACCACAAGACTCCATTGATAGAAATCAAGTGTACTTTTACTAATTATAAATGAACAGAAGCGAAGCAAAGCGAAGTCTGATTATTTAGGTGCGAAAGCAAATAATATATTACATAATTCATTCCCCTCCCCTTGGCATCCCATGCACAGTCCAATCATAATTCTTCCAAGTGTCAGGTGTGAGATAACTTCGAAAGGCATCACCAGGATGGAATGCTGGTGCCGTTGGCCTTGGCGGGAAACCCTCCTCCGCATGCACAGTAAGGTGGACAGTTCAAACTCCAGACTCTTCCTCCAGCACAACCATCAGTCCCCTCCCAAATACCATGCCCCCCCTCCCCGTTTCAATGGCAGCCGAAGCAGCAGCAAAGCAGAGGCTGACACAAATAACTAAACATAAACAACTAAGTAAAGGAGTACGAAACAAAACAATCACAATTGTAAAATTAGCAGGGGGGAAATAACTGTAAAGATGCACCGATAGCTATCTGCTGTAAGAAAAAGCGTGTAGTTCCGGTGTCATTTGTAAGTTATGTGTATGTTTTTGTCGATGTGTTTTAAGTGTTTAAAATTAAAAATAAAATAAAAAAGAGTGAAGTTTGGGGTCCCCCCCCCGGGACGGTTCCAGACAGTTCAGGAATGTTAACAATGGTGCCAGGCCTGTTTTAGAATGAACACTGAATTTCTGGAATCTGTGTGAGAGATGTTACTGATTAGAAAGGCTGCTAAAAGTCAAGAAATCATTCCTTGTAGACAAATGTTGTCTGAAGCTCTGAGCTTCTGTAAAGCTGCCAAAGTGGTTGTCCCTAGATTTAGCTGGATTCACAGAAAACTTTCAGTTATAAATGAAAGAAATCCCATTGTCATTGTGGTTTGCAAATCACTATTGATGATTCAGGAATGCGGCGAAGAGAACTAGGGTTCGGCTTTGTGGTATGAATTAGAATTTTAATTTATTTATTCAATGTGATGCATTTACACCCCACTTTTTGACAGTCCTTGATGGTTCATTTATTGACCATTCAAAATTACGACGGCACTGTAAAAATCATAAACATGTTTATATGTGTACACATATAAACACATACATACATACATATATACATACATACATATATACATATATACATACATATATACACACACACACACACACATACACACACATGCTGGTCTTGTTGTATTCGGGTCTTTTCCCGTGTAAGATTGAGATTGTCTTGGCAACGTTTCGGTGAGGTCTCACTCGCCATCCTCAGGCTGGTGCTTTTGGCTTAAAGTGTGGTCGGAGCTGCCGTCTTTCCATAAATCTTGGTGTGTGTGTGTGGAGTGCTGGTGTTGTTTTAGTAAGTGGATTGATTGGCTGTGTGGTTGTATCATGATTGGTAGATTGGTGCTGGCTGTGTGTCCGTTGTTGTTTCATGTTGTAATGGCCTGGGTGGTGGGTGGGGCTCGTTTGTTGACTAAGGCTAGTTTCTAGATGTCTGATAGGCGGGAGGTATTGTCACATTTATTAATGTTGTGGGGGTGTTTCTCTATTTCGATAGCTTCCATAATTATTCTCTTGTTGAAGTATTCTGTTTTGGAGATTAACCTGGTTCCTTCAAAATTAATTTCATGTCCTGTAACTTTAAGGTGCTGGAAAAGGGAGGAAGTTTTTTCTTTTTTCTTATTGCATTCTTGTGTTCTGCGATGCATGCATTTATTCTCCTGTTCGGTTGTCCTATGTATGTTGCAGGGCAGATTTTGCATGGTATTTCGTAGACTCCTTGGTTTTCTAGCTGGATCTTGTCTTTGGGGTTTCTTAAGATGTTGGCTTAAGATGTTAGCTTGTGAATTACCATGAAACCGTTATCATGGCAATTCCATTGCGCAGCACAGTAAAAGCCATTTTACGGCAGTACAGTAGAAGCCATTTTAAGGCACAACAGGCTGCATTTTAACAGAACACACACACTGAGAGGTTTTAGGGGTGTCTTACCCCCAGAGTGTTTGTTTCCAAAGAGTAAGTCATTTATGTACCAAGTTTGATTGAAATTGCTTGAGGCGTTCCAGAGTTAGGCTGGAATGAACACACACACACAAATGTGTGTATGTATGTATGTATGTATGTATGTATGTATGTATGTATGTATGTATGTATGTATGTATTTGGTTATTCGGGTTTTCTCCCTGGAAGCACAAAGCCTGAAGATGACGAATGAGACTTTGTCGAAACATCACCAAGACACCTCCAACTTTACATATTTACATAAACTTTACAACTTTATATATATATATGTGTGTGTGTGTGTGTGTGTGTGTGTGTGTGTGTGTACACGTGTATGTGTACGTGTACATGTATATGTATATATAGTTAAGGATACATTCCTAACAAACAGTGCCCCATTCATTCACTTATTTTCATGCATTGAACTCATTTCAATACATTTGAACAAATCAAAAGAGAGGGAAGTGTGTTAAATCAATTGCGGGTTAATGTACTTATTGAAAGTAATTTGGCACTACTGACAAATTCACAGGAAGACCAAGAGGGAAAGAGGAAAAGAGTACAGTAATGAAATCGATTAAAATGGAATTTTCTGAACCTGAAGTTCACCTGGAATCATTAAAGGTTGTTAGCCTGGTCTTGGCCTAATTCTTTTAAAAACCATTATGATATCTTGTGACACCAGATTCCATCAGCCTGTTATGCTCAGCTTCAAAACCAATTGCTGGAATTATGATAGAAAAAGACACCTTACTCAATGGAGCAAATTTATCTACAGGTGGCCCTCAACTTACAACCATAACTGAGCCTGGCAATTATGGTCATAAATCTGTTGTGACAAGTATTACTATACATGTGTTACTATTGCACTATCTATGTATTAGTACTTTTGTACTAATTGTATTACACGTATTACTGTGTTTTCTGAAAATATGACAGGGTCTTATTTTCTTTTGATCCCTGAAATAAACACTGGGCCTTATTTTTGGGGAGGGTCTCATTATTTTTGAAATGCAGGTCGCAAGTGTGGTCACCTCACACCTCATGCCTGCTGCTGTAGTGCATGTCGCTGGACTTGCTGCTTTTTTGCGGCGGCCATTAGTGTGACAGAAGGAGCGCGGTGGCTAGGGTTGCGGGAGCAGCCGTTAATTAAGGGCGTGTGGGGTACATGGGACATGGTTCCCCCACCCTTTCCCCCCTTCTGGCCTCGCCTCATCTAGGACTATCAGAAATAAAATGTAATGTAACAGAGAAAATGATATGAAAATATAAAGTTGGGTTTCCTGAAATGCCACCCCGAGAACCCATCAGAGAAAGTAAATAAGCAAGGGCAACAAGGGAAAGGAGGAAAGATGAGAAGGGAAAGGAAGAAAGGGTAAAGCAGAGGAAGTAAAGGAGGGGAAGTAAGAGTAGGAGAGAGGGTAAGAAGGAGGAGAAGAGAGGAGGAGGGGAGGAAAGAGAGGGGAAAAAGAAGGGAGGAAGGAGGAGGAGGGAAAGGAAGAAAGGGTAAAGCAGAGGAAGTAAGGGAGGGGAATTAAGAGTAGGAGAGAGGGTAAGAAGGAAGAGAAGAGAGGAGGAGGGGAGGAAAGAGAGGGGGGAAAAGGGAGGAAGGAGGAGGGAAAGGAAAAAAGGGTAAAGCAGAGGAAGTAAGGGAGGGGAATTAAGAGTAGGAGAGAGGGTAAGAAGAGAGGAGGAGGGGAGGAAAGAGAGGGGAAGAAGAAGAGAGGAAGGAGGAGGAGGGAAAGGAAAAAAGGGTAAAGCAGAGGAAGTAAGGGAGAGGAATTAAGAGTAGGAGAGAGAGTAAGAAGAGAGGAGGAGGGGAGGAGGGGAGGAAAGAGAGGGGAAGAAGAAGAAATTTTATGGTTGGGGGCAGAGGTGGGTTCATACTGCTTCGCACCAGTTCGGTAGAACCGTTCGTCAAATCTACCGAACCGGTTAGAAAAGGTTCCACCAGTGGACCCGGAAAGTAGGCCACACCTACAGAAGAGGTTCCAAAATTTTTTGAAACCCACCACTGGTTGGGGGTCACCACAACATGAGGAACTGTATTAAAGGGTCGCAGCATTAGGAAGGTTGAGAACCACTGACTTATAGCTTTTATGTACACAGAGAGCTTATGCACTGAAGACAAATTTCTTGTGTGTCCAATCACACTTGGCCAACATAAAATTCTATGTTAGCGCAATGTTTTTCAACCTTGATCATTTTAAGGCGCATGGACTTCAGGATCCAGAATTCCCCAGAGTTGGGAATTTGAGGAGTTGAAGTTTGCACATCTTAAAGTGCCGGAAGCTGAAAAACATTGTGCAAAAGGAACATGTTCAGATTATGGTTAGTGTGCTGTGGAAGTCCAGGTAACTGGGTTAGCTTTTGGTTTTCTGAAAGGGTCTCGGAACAGGTCTCTGTCATCATGCATGGAGTTCCAACTTTTGTTAATCTGGTTTAACTATGGTTTTAATGGGGTTATGTATTCACTGATATCTGTATTTTGTTTCTTAGTTTTTGTATTGATTTCATTACGGCAGCCACTTAAGAGTCCCAGGTGCGAGATCCGTGGCTCCCAGGTGCGAGATCCGTGGCTCTGTGAGTAAAGTAAAATGAAGTATAAGATAAATTAAAAAGGAAAGTTAATCAGTAAATTAAAAAGTATAGTATAGTCTTTATTGTCATTGTACATCATGTGTACAACGAAATTGGTTTCAGTCTAACTGGTGCAATCCATGACAAAAAATACAAACAACATAAATAGTATAAAGAATAATCCCCATGAAAGATAAATAATAGATTTACCTAAGGAAAGATCTTGGTAAGACCACACCTAAAATACTACATCCACTATAAAGAAAGATGTTGAGACTCTAGAAAGAGTGCAGAGAAGAACAAGCAAGATGATGAGGGGACTGGAGCTGAAACATATGATGAATGGTTGTAGGAACTGGGCATGGCTAGTCTAGTGAAGAGTCTAATCTAGTCTAGTGAAGAGAAGGATCAGGGGAGACATGTTAGCAATGTTCCACAGAGAGGAGGGATGTTAAGCTATTTTGCAAGGCACCCAAAGGGCAGACAAGGAATAATGGATGGAAACTGAACAAGGAGATTCAACCTGAAAATAAGGAGAAATTGATAGTGAGAACAATCAACCAATGGAACAGAAATTGCCTTCGGAAGTTGTGGGAGCTTCATCACTGGAAGCTTTCAAGAAGAGATTGGACTGTCAGAAATGTTGTAGGGTCTCCTGCTTGGATGGGGTGGTGGTGGTTAGACTAGATGACCTACAAGCTCCCTTTCAACTCTGTGAATCTGTTAATGTCTTAATGTAAAATAAGACCACCTCCTCAAATGGGTGGGTTAAGGGAATTTATTTTATTTATTTAAAAGACTAATCCAACTGCTCCTCTTATCACCAAGCTCCCGATCAAAAGTAAAAAAACAACATGCAAAACGTCAAACTGTCACATTGATGGGGATTTAAATTTTTCGCACTAAAACCCCGTTCACTGGAGTTTTGGTGCAAAGAATGCAAGAATTCCAGACTGCCATACACAGAAGCCTTTCCTCTTTTAAGGGCTCTGGAGCCGAAATTAATTCAATTTAATAATTAAATAAATCAAATTAATAAATCAAATTAATAAATTAAAATAAATCAAATTAATACATTAAATCAAATTAATAAATCAAATCAAATTAATAAATCAAATCAAATCAATAAATCAAATTAATAAATCAAATCAAATCAATAAATCAAATCAATAAATCAAATCAATAAATCAAATTAAATTAATAAATTAAATTAATAAATTAAATTAAATTATATTAAATTAATACATTAAAATAATAAATTAAAATAATAAATTGGGGAGTTTACCCTTATTTCCCCCCCATTGATTAAAATAAAATAAAAATCTTTTCCAAAAAGTTGCAAAGAACTCGGCACGCGCTCCCCCCCCCCACCCCGTGTGGACGGAGGGAGGGCGCTCGCCCCCACCACGTGACTCGCAGGGGCCCCGCCCTCCTCCCTCTCTCTCTTCGCGCTGGGTTCTCGTTCGGAGTGGAAAGGGTCTTGACGTCATCGGACAAACAAGCCTGGCTTTGGGTGAGGAGCCGGGGCCGTTGGGCGTGGCTAAACCAGGGGCCATGGAGGACAAATGACGGGCCCGTGACGTAGGCAGGAGGCGTGGCTGTGGCTTGCGAGTTACAGTATCAGACGGAGCCGCCGGGAAACGATGACCCTTGCCAACCAAGAGGCTCCAAAGGGATGGCGAAACAACTGAACTTCCGGCTTCTGCTTGTTGCAACCACAATATAGGATATTGTAGAATAATAGGGCAGGGATTTTGGGAGTCCCTTGGGTTATGATTTAGAGCAGTGGTCTCCAACCTTGGCAACTTTAAGACTTGTGGACTTCAACTCCCAGAGTTCCTCAGCCAGCTTTGCTGGCTGAGGAACTCTGGGAGTTGAAGTCCACAGGTCTTAAAGTTGCCAAGGTTTGGAGACCACTGATTTAGAGCATTATTTCTCAACCACAACCACTTTAAGATGCACGGACCTCAACTCCCAGAATTCCCCAGCCTTCTTGAGGCTGAGAAACAGATTTTGAGAAACGTCCCTGTAAGACGGTAAGACAGGCTACATCGGATCCTCCAAAGGAGGCCCTGTGCAGTTCTAAACAATTTTAAGTTTATCTTGAGATGTAACAGTATTTCATCCTTTAAACTGAGGCATCGCTCTCTTGCCCTTCTTGTCATCTTTATTGGCGATGCAGAGTACAGTTGGACTGGACACTCGCTCCTTGCCTGATGGGAGGATTCCCTCGCTCCATCTTCTTCCAAACCCAGTTTGCCAATAAAATCTGCCAGAACGAGGAAGGGAAGCCTGCCCTGCATACTGGGCGTGGGTGGAATCGAATTACCAGCTTGTGCTGCCGGGAGTGTGAAGCAGCTTCAGGATGTTTGCACAATCTGGGAGCAACTCGCCTCTCCAACGGTGGCTGCTACTAATAACGGGATGGTCTCACGTGAATGGAATGGCCTGCGTATTAAGGCTGCTGTTGTTATTGCGTTCAATGGGTTGGAGCCAGCTGGACGGGCAGCTTCAGGAATCCCCAAACAATGGAAATACTTTAAAAAGCAAAATACAACCCAGATATCCCCAGACTGAAACAATGACTACAAAGAATCACAACAGAGGCCCCCACTTGCACCTTTCTGTTGTGTAGTTTGGTAACACAGGATTAAACATCAATGTCCAAGCCTGTATTTGTCTTTGACCGCAACTGGAAGCAGAATCTCCATTTCTAAGCTGGTTCAGTGGGCCTCCTGATTTGACAACCTTTTCCCCCCTCCACGGACTTTAAGTAAATCACTGTCGTCGTTAAGTGAAGCACAAAGTCATTAAGTGGATCTAGCTCCCCCCACTGGATTTGCTCGTTGGAAGCCCAGTGGGAAGGTCCCAAACGACAGTCACGTGACTCTGGGATGCTGCAACTTGTTGTAAATCCATGCCGGTTGCCGAGCGCCTGAATGTTGATCATGTGACTGTGGGGGGGGGGGGGACTGCTATGACAGTTGTAAGTACAAGGACCGGTCACGTTTTATTCCAATAAAATGCTGCAACTTTGGATTGTGGCGAAGTGAATGGTTGTAAGTGGAGGGCTACCAGTCATGCGCAGATGGTCAATAAGGGGCAGGATTGCTTTGTTCATTGCTTGCAACTCATATGGCGGGGGGGGGGGGGAGTTGGATGCTGGACCAGTAAAGGAGGGCGGGTGGGGGGGCTAACCTGGTGGGTTGGTACTGCAGCAGGAGAGCTCCTTTCCTCTAGGATGGTTGATCACGTTGGCTGGGAAATTCAATCAGAACTGAGCTGGAAGGGACTTTGGAGGTCTTCTAGTCCAACTCCCTGCTCAAGCAGGAGACCCTACACTGCGAATGAAGGCGAATAGACACGTCCCAGGATAATGTTGCAGGATCCAATCTGGGTGTGGCCACCGGGACCAAAGGGTTTTTGTCTTCCAAGCTTTGAGATGCATGTTGGAGCCCATCTTCAGGGGATTTGCTAGGGAGAATTTCCACGAAGATGGGCTCCAGCGCAAGTCCGAAAACTCGGAAGACAAAACCTTTGGTCCCAGTCCCACTGGACCCTGCAGACCCTGCACCATTTCAGACAAGTGAGTGTCCAGTTTCTTCTTAAAAGTCTCCAGTGACAGAGCAGTCGCCACTTCTGGTGGCAAGCTGTTCCACTGTTTAATTGTTAGGAAGTTTCTCCTTAATTCCAGGTTGCTTCTCTCCTTGATTAGTTTCTACCCATTGCTTCCTGCCCTACCCTCAGGTGCTTTGGAGAATAGCTTGACTCCCTCTTCTTTGTGGCAGCTCATGAGATATTGGAAGATGCTATCATGTCTCCCCTCGTCCTTCTTTTCATTCAGCTAGACATACCCAGTTCCTGCAACCGTTCCTCGTGTCTTTTAGATCATCTTTGTTGCTCTTCTTTGCAATTCTGGGGGGGTTGAACCCCCAACTATCTCGGGGTCTCAGAAACACCCCTCGGGGGAGACACCTTTCGGACCAATGCCCTGAGCCCCCAATGGGCGAGAAGCGGAGCTGCGTTCCCTCCTGTCGCCGCCACTCACCGCCCCTTCCAAGAGCAGAGCGTGCCGGCGCTCGCTGCGACTGAGAACCGGAGGTGTGGGCTCCACCGCAGAGCTCGGAAGGTTCCCCTCCTCTTCTCCTCCGGCTGGCCAATCAGTGTCCGGGCGGCCGCTAACGGGCTGGGGAGGGGGGCGTGGCCTGCGCGGCCCTCTCTCTCTCCCCCCTCCCCCGCGGCGGGTGAGTGACAGGCGGCCGCTGAGGAGCGGCGAGGACGTCGAGCGCCCCCCGCGCGTGCGACGAGGCGGCCCTGACGGGGCAGCGCGGCCCGCCCGGTCCCCCTTCTGGCTCGCTCCGACGACCCTCCCCCCCCCAAGATCCCCACCACGACTACCACGGCGGCGGCGACGGCGGGGTCCGGGCTCCTCACCCGCCCCCCGATGACTGCGGCAAACGGCGGAGGCGCCCACGACGACTTCGACTTCAGGCTCATCTTCGGGGAGGAAGACGGAGACCCGCCGGGGCCTCCCTCCGCCTCCGCAACAGCAGGTGTGCCCAGCCTCGCAGGCCGTGGCCGGGCTTTAAGAGGGGTCGTGGGGTGTGTTTGCGTGTTTGTGTATATGCGTGTTTGTGTGTGTTGCGAACATGGAGAACTCCGGAGGGACTCCAACTCCCATGCTGCGCAGCCGGAGGGACTTCCCAACTCCCATGCTCCGCAGCCAGAGGGACTTGCCCAACTCCCATTCTCCGCAGCCAGAGGGATTCCCAATTCCCATGCTCCACAGCCAGAGGGACTTGCCCAACTCCCATTCTCCGCAGCCAGAGGGATTCCCAGTTCCCATGCTCCGCAGCCGGAGGGATTCCCAATTCCCATACTCCGCAGCCAGAGGGACTTCCCAACTCCTATGCTCTGCAGCAGGCAGGACTTCTCAATTCCCATGCTCCACAGCCAGGCCTGGGGAGGGGCGGTGGAGGACCGGGAGGGAAGAGGGAGAGGTGCTTCTCCCCCCCCTCCCCTCCATACATTACCTGCCTCGCGGGGAGTGCTGACGTCCATTCAGACGTACAAGTGGTTTTGCGGGTCGGGCTGGCGGAGGGGGGGCAGTGAAGAGAGAGAGAAAAGTGGGTTTCGCTCCCCCTCCCCTGCCCCGATCTGTCCCCCATCTCTCAGGGCTGCCTCTGAGCCTGCCTGCAGGGGCCATATGGCTGCCCTCGGAAGGGCCCCCCTGAGCAGCCCATCCCTCCCATGGGGGGGAGATCTGTGGCCGAGGAGACCCTGACCCTGTTTTGGATTTGCAGACAGCCCTCTGAAGCGTCCCCCCCCCCTTCGTGTTGGCGGGATCACTTGCCACCCAGTGCCTGGTGGGGTGACAGTCTGAACTTTATCCTTTGGTTAAGGGGCTGGAGTCCTCCTTCCTCCCCCTCCCCTCCGGCTTGGCTTGGCTTGGCTTGATTTTTTTCCCTTCTCTTTTGCTCCTTGCTTAGTAGAGAGCTTCTTTCTCACATGCATTGAGAAACCCTTCCAAAAGAGTAAGGAAGGGGTAGCAGATCTCCCATGATTTCCCTAAGGCTATCCAGCAGATTTTTATTTTTTTAAAATCAGAGATGCGACAGCTGGCTTTTCTCTGAGCAGTTGGTGCCGGTGTAAAATTATATCAAATTATAAGGCAATATATATTTTTTTCATTAGAAACCTCCTGATTGGGCAGGTGAAGCATTTGAGACTTGGTCGGAAAGGGTTAATATAAAAAGAAAGCAAATTATACACACACACACACACATACACACACACAGAATGAGGCTTCTAATGTGCATATAGAACATTATGAATTTTCTGACTTAGGTATAGTTGGGACTCTTTCAGAAAGGGTTAATGTATAAAAGCATTTTTTTAAATAAAAGGGAATGAGAATTATTTATTACATGCATTTAAAACCTCATGGATTTTCTGATTTATGTATAGTTGGGACACTCAGAAAGGGTTAATGTATAAAAAGTTTTTTTTAAAAAAAGCGAATGAGGCTTATTTGTAACATGTTTAGAATATGATGGACTTTCTGATTTATGTATAGTTGGGACTCTTTCAGAAAGGGTTAATGTATAAAAAGTATTCTATTTTAATAAAAGGGAACGAGGCTTATTTCTAACATGCATTAAGAATCTGATGGACTTCTGGATGAGTTGTTTGGGACTTGGTCAGAAAACGTTAATGTATTTGGAAAAATAACAAATAAAAATGGGAATGAGGCTTATTTAATATGCATTTAGAATAATATTGACTTCTGGGTGATTGGGACTCTTTCAGAAAGGGTATGTATGTGTATGTATATATATATATATATATATATATATATATATATATATATATATATATATATATAAAATATGTGTGTGTGTGTGTGTACACACACACACACACACAAAACAAAGGGATGAGGATTATTTCTCCTACATATTTAAAATTTGATGGACTTTCTAAATGGACTTCTGGATGGTTTGGGCCTCAGTCAAAAAACATTAATGCATATTCAAATGTTTTGATTTGATAATGTGCTACATCGTGACTGCATGCACTCTGATCAACCACCTAAAGAGATGTTCCCTACAATTTAGAATTTTTAGGGGCAGAAAATGTACCCTTTCTGGACATTGGCATTGTAAGAGATGATTGGACTCATCCTGAAAATGATATTGTATTCCTGCTTTACTGAACCTACTAAATTGCCTTAAACTAAACCAGGCTATTAGTTCCTCTGACTTGGTATTGTTACCGATAATTGGGGAGGGATGGCTCATGCCTTTTCCTAGTCTTATTATCAGAGATCCTCTTAATTGTCAAGGATTGAATTTAGCAACAAAGCAAATCTGCTTAGTATTGGTTGGAGGTTTCTAGCTTATTTAAAGGCATTTGGGCCAGCATCCTGAACTTTAAAAAAGACCAGAATAGATTGGATAACAACTGGGATAAACTCTGATTCTTTTTAGTTGCAAGTTGTCTCTTATCGTTTACATATGCAAAATCCAGTAATAATACATTACTAAGGCTCCAGTAATAGAAAAAAAAATAGTTTCTTGAAGTCAGACTTTGGCACCTGGTGATTTCATGAACATCAGGCAATTGTCTTGGCAAGAGTAAGGGCAGTGGTAGCAGATTTCAAATGATTTACCTAGGCTATCAAGCAAGATTTTAATTGGAGATTCTGCAGCTGGCTTTTCTCTGGGCAGTTGCTGCTGGTGTGAAGTTATATCAAGTTGTACTGCAATATTTTCATTAGAAACCTCAAAACCAGATGTCTGTTGGCTTTAGAATTCAACCGATGAATGATGCGAATTTCTGGAAACTTGGTAGAGATGGGTCTGGCTTTTGGAAGCATTTTATTGTAGATAATGGACGTGGGTTCCTGATGTAATTGTGTGTGTGTGTGTGTGTGTGTGTGTGGTCTTGGCAATTCTAAACAAGCAAAGACTGGACTTAACAGAGAGCAGGAGAGATCTGCCTGCTCATGGCCATTCTCCTTTTCAAGGCTTAAGATGGCATACAGAAAGAAGTGATTAAAACCCTATATACAAAATCAAAGATTTGTGTTACTAAGGAAAAAATAAAAACAAAAGCCTGGAGACATTGTTCAAAGCTAAATACCTCGTCTGGGCCTTGTGGAAATGTGCGGCTGTGTGGCCATTTATTGCCTGGCTGTGAAGTACAGAAGTGTACAAGAGCCTTGAAGAGCAGGGAATAGATATCTGCATATTGAACCAGCTGTCCCAAAAATTTGCTATTACATCTGTTCCCTCTGCCCATCCCAATAAATGGGAAGTGGCCTGTCAGAGATACAGAAACTTTAAAATGCTTTAAAAAAACATAATTGCAGTAGCACTGCATGCCTGTTAATTACAGTAAAGACCTACCTTATGCTAAAGAAAATAAACACAAGTGTATAAAAGAGTTAGAATTGACATGATTTTACTGGGGACTTCCCTGCAGATTTACAGGCTCATGAGCCAGATTTATTTTTAGAGAATGGCTTAGTGTAAAATGTAGAAACGGCCTTGTGTTTTAGAAGCAATTTTTGACACGTCTGTGTTATTTACTATAGTATAAGGCTGTAAGTAATATTCTTACTGCTGACCATATTGAATATTGAAGCTTTTTTTCTAGGATTAAAATGTTCAGAATGAAAAAAAAAAGATTGTAGTAAATATATGCATCTGTTGCAGAACCTTGATTTAAATGTTTGCACTTTTCTTGAACATCCAATATTTTAAAAAACTCTTGAAAAGATCCTTATTTGTGCATTTTATGTGCACATTAATTATTTGTTTCTAAAATAAGAAAATAGTGCCTTTAATAGGGTTTGAGATCTCCTGATTTAAATAACCATTGTGCTCTTAAAATGCATCTAATATTCCCTGGACGCCTGTAGAAAACAAACATTAAGGCAAAAGATTTTATAGAAAATAAACAAAAACATAACACACTTTTAGGAAAGAGTACTTTTTGATTTTAAAAAATTGATCGATATTTCACTAGGTTCTGAGCAAAGTCAGAAGCTGCAGTTTGAGAATGTCAATTCAGCCATGGTTGAATGAAATAGCAATAATAGTATATGGATTTTTTATTGTCAATCAGACTGAGTGTTTTAGTTAAGATAAAAGACATTTCATTTACACACATTTCTCAAGCCCTTTAAGTATTTCTTTTTCCTGTATTTAGTAGCATTTGTTAGGATACTTTTCTGAGTGGTTTACTTGTTTGTTATATAGGTCTGATGTGTTTTACATTTTGCTGTGTAACTCTGTAGTTTCTTGCTCGGCCAATGTACATTTATTTCTAATTTAGTACTTATGGTCAACATTCCTTCTTTTGCAGTTATTGACATAATGTCCCCATTCAAGGGATGATGTTGAAACCAGCCTTTAATTCCTGTGTTTATATATTTGCACCAATTATTGCAGGCATCTGCTTAAAATAGCCTGACATGTAACTATGGTTAGTGATGTGTTGCCCCATCTTCTTCATGCTTGTGCTATTTTGTAATATCTCCTAGCATTTTTAAAGAGTTGGAGAGGTTGTTTCCCCTCTTGGTGTTCAGTTTTACTCATGTCCTAAATGTTTTTCTCATCGAATTTTGACTTATTAGCATCTTATTTTTTAAATATTTTTCTCAGTTTTCTAGAGTGTACCTGTGGACAGGAAGTACGTGTTGGAAAGGAACTTGTGGGAATAAGCAAAATTAAGATGTATCTGGATGGAAGTCATTACAGAAAACTGAACTTTTTTGGTACTCATGGGTTTCAAAATAACTAACAATCAGAAAAAACTCTAGAATTTGGTAATTCTATTTCTAGCACAGACTGGCTGTCCATAGGACACTGAATTAAATTCATATGAAAGTACAATTGAATTAGAGGCATACTTAGGAAGCCTTATTATTCCTGGCTGCTGTAACCAGGATTTTTTATTCCATCCTGCAAATAATAAAAAGGCATGAATAAGTTGAATATAGTAACATTATAAGCCCATAGAAAGGCAATCTACAGTAGTTTAGCCATTGTGATTACTATGGAAAGTACTAGCTGGGGCTACCAAGATTTTACTTCTTACTTTGTTCTTGTTAAATATATATTCTTAATGTAATGATATTGGATGTGAAATTTATATTGCTGCTAAAATCAGGGAGCTCTCCTAGTCCATCAGTAGAAATTTCAAAGGTTTGAAGTGTAGAAAGTGCCCCATTACCACCAGTGCTGATGCTAATACTTATATATTCAAAATGGGTTTATCTATTAAGATGTTTTGCAAAATTCAAGCTGTAATTTATTGTAGTTGAATCTGTGTACTGGTTTTCTTCGTGCAGTTATTTGGCTTAAAGCAGAACTGACTCCAACACTAATCTTGTTTGCATATGTAGCAGATTATTATCATCTGCTTGATTTTTTAAAATCTAAAAGTTCTTTGCATTTAAGTCTAAATGACAGTTTAACTAACAGAACTAACAAAAGTACATTAATTCACTTTAGGTTTTGTTATATAAAGCTTCTTGGGGGTTCTGAAAGCACGGCAGATTTCTCATGTTTTGCTAAATCAAGACAAATTTGCAACAATTGCTGTCAAAACAATTCGTATTTTTAATAAGTTCCTGAAATAGCATATTAAATTAAGCTTGGCAAATTGTGCTATCTGAAACTGAAGCATCAAAAAGAGCTCTCATTTAGAATGGAGTGTGAGCCATGTAAGTGGATTGCAGTATTCATTCTATTGCTCAACCTTAGATAACTTCAGCTGAGAGGAGAGGAAAATAGCTTCTACTGTATTTAATCTAAATTACTTTCTTCTTTATAGGGATCATATTTTGTTCTAGATGGAGATGTGCTGCCATTATCAGTTTTTAAAAAGCTATTACTGTGCAGAGCAGATGTATCACCGAATGAATAATATTCTTTTATTATTTCTTCTTGGTCTCTATGCCATATAGTGAAATCTGAAGTATTTGTAATTTTAAGAATAGAATTCTATTGATAGCAATTTAGGCAAGAACTAGGTGGAGCCTCTTATTGTTGGTTCATATTCACACATGCCACGTTTTAAATATTTTCTCGACATTTCTAAAAGGTGGTAGCTTTTTGCATGGTTGTTAGAAGGATGAAGATTGATGAATTTAAACTCTTTTGTCTTAAAACATTTTATTGATAAAACAAGATTGTTTATTAAATGGAGAATAGATATTTTCAGCCAAACTAGTACAAGAAACTGAAAACGTCTTTGGTTTGAATGATTCTCTCCAAAGGCTGAATGGCTTTCTCCTGTACCAACAGAAAAAGGAGTTGCTGTTAAAAGTTTATTAAGTTAAATGAGCCAGTTTGTTCTAGTGGTTAAGGTACGTGGCTAGAAAGCAGGAGATAGTGAGTTCAAGTCCAGCCTTAGCTATAGAAGTCAGCTCAGTGACTTTGGGTCAGTCACTCTCCATCAAGCATAGGAAGAAAATATATTGTGACTGAAGACTGGAGTGTAGCAGGCACATGACTTCTTATGTCCAACTTTTAATGCTGATATTTTTGTTTATATGGGGGTGGTATCATTATTTTTTACAGCTACTCTTTTGTGTAATGATTTTGATGTTTAGCTACCTAGAACCTGAGGGAATAGATGCAGAGGTGGTATTTAGTAGGTTCTGACCAGTTCCGGAGAACTGATAGTGGAAATTTTGAGTAGTTAAGAGAACTGGTAAATACAACCTCTAGCTGGCCCCGTCCCCATCTATTCTCTGCCTCCTGAGTCCCAGCTGATCGGGAGGGAATGGGGATTTTGCAGTATCCTTCTCCTGCCACGCCCACCAAGCCATGTCACGCCCACCAAGCCCCACCCATAGATCCGGTAGTAAAAAAAATTGAATCCTACCACTGAATAGATGACATACACATTAAGTAAATAATTTTTATTTATTTTTAGCCTACCTGTATTATTTTTAGAAATAAGTCAAGGTGGCGAACATATCCAACACTCCTTTCTCCTTCCATTTTCTCATAACAATCATGTAAGGTGGATTTTCTTATACCAATGAATAATTGATACCATTGAAATAGTTGGCTATTTCACTGTTTCTCCCAATTCCATTTTTTGAGAAAAAATAATAATAGAGAAAAAAATGGTTGCATAAATACTGTTGGACAAAATCTAAAGCAACAGAGAAAGACGGTTGGCATATTTGATATTGAGGTTGCTGATAGGCACAAATATGTGAAATGATCTTGATAAAGGACTTAATACATGAAAAGTGGCGTAGACTGCAAGAACAGCGGTTTGATGTTTATCAAACTCTATCACATGACAAGATTACTCAAGATAACCATGGCTTTATGGAAATTTGATGTAAAAAACTGAGAATCCTTTTGAAAATCAGCTTGCTGGGAAAGAGAACTGGGCTTCAGATGAGAAGAGCTCATGTCTAAATTCCCGAGCAGGTGCTAAAGATTTAGTTATTTCATTCAACAACCTTCCTGCCTCTCACTTTGCAAAGTATGCCGCAAATAAACAGAAGTGTTTCATTTCTCCAGTAACATCTTCAGTGAGAGTATAGAAAACAAAATTATCTATTTTGTTAGCATCTTTGTAACTGAAGTAACACATTCATTCTAAAGAATATGTTGTGTGTACAGCCTAATGCAATATTTCCATTCTGTGGTGCTTTTTAATCAATGGCTATTGTGGTGGTGACTGCATAGAACTTGGCCACTTTATCAAAATGTATTTGCAAGTTATCCAGTTATTGTATTCTTATAGGATTATCTTGATCTTTTCTTAAAAATCTAAGACTCACCAGCTATAGCCAGATAAGTGGTGATAAGCTAAGAATAAAACAAAACACTTGACTATCTATGAACTTTTGAGTGGCCTATGAATCATGGTCAGAAGCCATTGCCTATGTCCTTTTACCCAGTGTAATTTGCTTTCCCCTCAAATACTGAATTTAGTGGAAAGGTTTTAAATATAAACTTAATATACAGCAATAACTTTTTTTTTAAAAAAAAGTTCACATCACAATGATTTAGGAATTTGGTTAGGATCAGAGTATCCTAACACAGAGCCAAGGTGGCGCAGTGGTTAAATGCAGCACTGCAGGCTACTGCTAGATCAGCAGTTCAGCGGTTCAAATCTCACCGGCTCAGGGTTGACTCAGCCTTCCATCCTTCCGAGGTGGGTAAAATGAGGACCCAGATTGTTGGGGGCAATATGCTGACTCTCTGTAAACCGCTTAGAGAGGGCTGAAAGCCCTATGAAGCGGTATATAAGTCTACTGCTATTTCTATTGCTATTTTACTTCTAGTTTTACCTTTATTAAATGATAAAGTCACCTCAGCGAGATGAGTGGCATAGAAGTTTAATAATACATGCAAACTTACATGCATAATCAGTAATACAGTTGTGTATGTGTAAAATGGAGGACATGGATCTGTCTCCTTTGTTATCACAGCTGTTTTGTGTCTCAAGCTGAATTAGCATAACCTCACATCTGGGTATCTGATTAACCACACAATATAAATGAAAAAACCTTGATATTATTTTGATGCTGGATTAATGCTGGATTAATGCAGATCCTGGTTGTCCTTGACTTGCAACCATCCATTTAGCAATCATTTGAAGTTACAGCAGGCACTGAAAAAAGTGACTTACAACCAGTCCTCTCGCACTTACCATCCTCAGAGCGTCCCCACACTCATGGGATCAAAATTTGGACGCTTGGCAACTGACATATATTTATGATGATTGCAGTATCCTGAAGTCATGTGAACACTATTTTTGACCTTCCTAGCTGCTTTCGACAGGCAACGTCACTGGGGGAAGCTGGATTCACTTAACTACCATGTTTCACTTAACAACCATGGCAAAAAAAGGGTTGTAAACTCAGTTGTGAGTCACTTAAACAAGCATCTTGCTTAGCAATAGCAGTTCTAGTCTCAATTGTGACTGTGAGTTGAAGACTATCTGTAGTTACTGTACTGCTTCTTGTGTCGTATCCGTCATTGGACATTGGCGATCCTATTTTTATCAACAGCCGCATGAAAAAGTGCTGTTGAATTACTGTACTAGTAGTTAGATTTCAGAGATGGCCTTTGTGAAGGATTTTGCAGCTTGACCCATGCCACTGTCAGGTTTAGTCTTCATGCCAAGTGAGCTCACAGCCCATAAAACCAGATGGTTTTTATAGTGATATTACTTTGCTTGTTCCTGGATTTTTTTTTAAGCATCTTTGCTATATCTCAATTTTGTACGTACGACTGCTATTTTAATATTTTGAACACTATTGCAAACTCCAGACCTTTTACAGAAAAGTGGCCTACAAATGTTTTGAAACCATAATTGCGCTGTCTCACAATGCAATAAGTAGAAGCGTTCCAAGATCCAAATGACTTACAAGAGTGAGATTCTTATAACCCAATATTTTAATCTCCCTCTTGTTTTCCTTATCTTTTTCCAGATCTCGAACCTGATGACTGCGGATCTTTGTGCATTTTCAGCGTCGACCACTCTTCATCCGTAAATCATCCTATTTGTATCCCGTGTCATGGATTTCAAACACACCCTTCTCCTTTGTCTTCGCCTGCTAAATTGCAGGGTCACAAAAGCTACGAAGGAACCTGTGAAATACCCGATTCTAAGTACAGTCCACTTGGTGGACCTAAGCCTTTTGAATGTCCTAGTATTCAGATTACATCCATCTCTCCAAACTGTCATCATGGAATAGAAGCCAACGAGAATGAATTGCACACCAACGGCACTCAAAATGAATATCTGGAAAGGCCTTCAAGGGACCACTTGTACCTTCCTCTTGAGCCATCTTACCGAGACTCATCCCTTAGCCCAAGTCCTGCCAGCAGCATTTCCTCTCGGAGCTGGTTCTCAGATGCTTCCTCTTGTGAGTCAGTCTCTCATATTTACGATGACGTGGATTCGGAACTGAATGAAGCTGCCGCTCGCTTTACCCTTGGGTCCCCTTTGGCATCTCCTGGAGGTTCTCCAAGAGGCTGCCCAGTTGACGACCCTTGGCAACAACCGTATGGATTCGGGCATGCCTTGTCACCGAGACAATCCCCTTGTCACTCTCCTAGGACTAGCATCACGGACGAGAATTGGCTTAGCCCAAGACCAACCTCCAGGCCCTCATCCAGGCCTACATCGCCCTGTGGGAAGCGCCGACATTCGAGTGCTGAAATCTGTTACCTCGGCTCCCTTTCTCCTCATCATTCTCCCTCTCCATCACCCGGACATTCTCCTAGGGGGAGTATCACGGAAGACACCTGGTTGAATTCTTCCCTCCATGGTCTCGGTCCCGGCCTTGCGTCTTTCCAGTGTTGCGGAGATACTGACATACCTCTTAAGACCAGGAAGACCTCCGAGGATCAGACTACAATTATTGCTGGGACAGCCGAGCTTTGTTCTGACGACCCAGGCAATTTATCTCCATCCCTTGAAACGGCGATAGACGATAGCTCCATATCCCATCATATGTTAAAAAAAGATTTGCCTGGTGACCAATTCCTTTCTGTCCCTTCACATTTTACCTGGAATAAACCAAAGCCGGGCCATACTCCTATATTTCGGTAAGTAGATTAAAGAGAACAAAATTAGATTTCCTACCTTCTGCCTTTCTGTTGATAGACTATGTGATGAATACCGGTAGTCCTTCAGTGATCAGTCAAAATTTACAAAAAGGAATTACGACCAGTCCTCGCACTTACAACAATTGCAGCATCTCTATGGTCACAAGATCAGAATTTGGGCACTTTGCAACTGATATATATTATAGTGGCTTTAGTGTCCCAGGTCATGTGATCTCCATTTGTGAACTTCCCAGCTAACTTACAAGAAACAAAGTCAGTGGGAAAGTGAGATTCACTTAACAGTCACTTGATTTACTTAACAACTGCAGTGGTTCACTTAACAGCTGTGGCATCTTCTCAGGGGTGGACTTCAAAAATTGCAGCAATGAGTTCGCTGCCCTGTTGCTGGGTGGGTGTGGCCATAGTGGGCGTGGCCTAGTTGGCCACCTGCACCACGGGGGGGGGGGCATTTTTGCCCTCCCCAGGCTCTGAAGGCTTTCCTTGAGCCTCTGGGAGGGCAAAAACTGCTTGCCCCTGGTAGGCCCATTTTGCCCCCTCCCTGAACCTCCATGCGGGCCCTGCACTTACCTGGCACGATGAACGGGCCGCATGGAGACTCCTGGTAAAGGAGGGGTGGGCGTGGCCAGCCAAGGGTCGCAATTGGGGATTCGCTGAATTAGGCAGAATCCTAGCTAGAGGATCGCCTGAACCTGTGCAAAACCCCAGCAGCCTACCCCTGCATCTTCTGCATGGCTATATGTTTAAAAGGCTTTCATTTGCTTTCTTTACTAATCAGTTTATTGCTATTCTGTGACAACTGGACACCCTGTGGTCATTCTTCACAGTGGTCTCATGAAAGAAGCCAATTCCAAAGAATTGTCTATGATCTTGGCTCTTTTGCTATGTAAGCCATAGTTGCAGTTAACTATATTTTTAGATTTGGAAGCAACTCTTGTTATTTGATATGGAAATGAAAGCATCTGTGTGTGTGTGTGTGTGGATGGGGAAGATTTTCATGAGCCCAAGATTTCTTTGCAGATTATTAAACTAACAGTGAAATAATTTATAAGAGTTTTTGTACTTTTGTCGCAAGAAACTTTAGAATGCAATTCCTGCAATCTCCGGGAAGTTTGGTTATAAATGTGAATGTACTCTTGCATGGAAAGCATTCAAATCAGAGGTGGTAGTCTACCAGTTTGGACCGGTTCATCCGAAATGGTAGTGGAAATCACGGGTGGCCCCGCCCATTCGCCCTGGTTCTATGGCATCCCATTTAGGCCCTTTTTTCATGAAAAGGCCTGCGAGCGAAGCATGCATGTGCGTGTGTGCGCTCACATTTGCGAACCGGTAGGGAAGATAAGTGAACACCACTCCTGATTCAGATCTCTTAACTTTAGCATTTTAAAATAAGCTAAGAACCTACCTTTAAATTGTAAGACTTTGGGATCAGGATGGTCACAAGGTTTCTTTGAAATATACTAAATTGTCACTTGCAGAGAGTTAAGCAAAAAAATTGTGGGTGCATTCACATTTTTACTAGACATATGTGTATTTAATAAACACTTGCAGTATTAAAAAAAGTTACTAATTGATTGATTACTTTTTTGCCCTGAAGTCAAACATCGACTCAGAGTCACTACATATATAGATTTTCTCCAGGAATTTTCTGGTTACATTGTTCTCATTCATATAAGGTCTTAAATGTGAAATAGGATGAGTAGCCATTTGATCTTAAATAAGATTAAATGTGCTTGCTAATTCTCTCTAGGATAAGCTGGGTTAGTGACCCCCATCTCAAAATAGTATGTGAAAGCTTCTTAGAAATCTGACTCTTTGTTTTAGCCTCTCTGGAGTGAGAATACACTAGGACAGCATACTTGGTATGGCTGGTTAATATTTTCTTAACTTGCAATAAGTAGCAGGCAAACTCAATAAATTGCCAAGCTTTGTGTTTTTAACTTTGCTTCTCAGTTTTTCTCACTTCTTTACATGGCTCATTCTTGTCAGATTCTGTATTTGGATGCTTGGTGGCATGTTTGGAGGAAATATGGTTAGCTGCACAAATACCTTTCTTCAAACAATTGGTTTCCACTCCTTGGAAAAGATTGAATATATTATATTTTAATAAGAGGTGCAATTGGAGTTACACTGCTATCACATTGAAGGCCAGAAAGCAACTCCAGTGCTACTTGCATTTTTTTTTTTAATCTAGGACATTAGTTTCATAGAAATAAATTCAGGGAACTTTGATTGCTCACTTCCAGAACTTAAAACTCATTCATTCATGTGACTCTTCCATACTTTCACACATCTCCGTGGCATTGTATTAGTTAAAATAAGTTAGCTTTAATACGGTTCATTAACCGCAGGCTATGAACATACTCTTACCCTAGTTCAGTTGTTTGTTTCATCGGTATCAAGTATTGGGCAAATAATTAAGGATAGGATATTTGGAATAAATGTATCAGTTTCTCTTGTAACAATTACATATTTGTCCTGTGTTTAAATGCAGTCTTCAGAAAAATTTCAGAAGGTAAGAAAAGTTGAAACAAAAAACACATTAAACTCAAAGTTTTTCCACTACGCAATTTTGTGGAATTCCTATGTATAAGTTTTTAAAACAATAAGAATATTGATATCAACGTGAGAGCAGAGTCAAGAAAGATGCAAACGGTAATTAACATCCATTTAGGTCATAGTTAAAAGAAGGAAAATCTTGCAGTGTCCCGTGAAAAAAATTGAAGGTAAAAAGAGCTTGGTTTTTGCAGCAAAGCAGTGATCTGAAAAATACCTTCAAGCAGAAACACTTAAAAGAAATAAGGGTTTTAAAAGGCCTCCACAGTTCTCAAACTTGAAAATAATTAAAAGTCTCTGTGGAGATCTCAAGAGATCAAGAATATTTTTGAGCTATAAAATTTCTACTAATAAAGTGGTGGTGGTGGGAATAAATAACAATAATTTTAAGAGAAGAATAGAAAGCCTATAAGGAATCTATAGGGAATATTAAAGAGAGTCCAAACTTTTACAAGGGCCATTATAAGAAACTATTTCTTATTTTGAACTTCTAAACAGCAGATAAATAGTAAGCATGCATTCAAATTTGCTAAAAGATGTCATGTTTTACTTGAACATATAGAGGCTACGGAAACATTACTCAGGGGTTCCTTGAAACATATAATTTTACCAGATGTCCTTTAAACTTGTATAATACTCTAATAGGGATTGTTAAATGCTATTGGTGTAAAAGGAATATTAAAATCAAGGCTAGTGCAGATAAATCAAAACTTTGCATTGGTGTCTTCACAGATGTTGTTAGAGGAGTGTTTTCTATTTTTTTTCAAGATGTTTTCTTTTTTTTAAATCTTCTGCTCTAGTTTCTGTTCATATAAATAGTTCCTGATTTTTGTTTCATGCTTGTTCTAATTATACTTGTTTTGCCTGCTTTCTTCCTTCATTTCACTGTTGTTACAATACATCAATGTTTCCCAATCTTGGCAACTTTTTAGTTTTAAAGTGTGGACTTCATCTCCCAGAATTCTCCAGCCAGCTGGGAAATAGTGGAGTTAGGAAACACTGATGTGTGTGATCAGAGATATTCAGGCTATGAGATTACAGGGTAGTGAAAACTAGGGACTGAGAATCTATTTTTTAAGATATTAAAGCCTGTCTTGAGTTGATCTTTGACTCCTGGTGACTACATGAAATTTCTTGGCAACAATATGAAAGTGATTTGCCTTCCTCTAGGGCAGCGATGGCAAATCTTTTTTGGCTCGCGTGCCATAAGTGGGGGGAGCTCAGGGGCGGTAGTGTGTGGGTGTGCCACACTCATAATGCAATGCACAACCGCCCCAGTGTGCATGTGCACACTAGAGGCGCTCCCCCCATTTTTTGCATGCTTTTTTTACCCCCTCCCCAAGGCTCCAGAGGCTTTATAGGAGCCTGGAGAGGGCGAAAACAGCCTCCCCCGCCCCCCGGAAGTCCTCCGGAGGTTTCAGGGACCTTCAGGAGGCTTCCCTGAAGCCTCCGGAGCAGTCAAAACGACCCTCCCAGCAAACCGGAAGTCCGTTCCCGAACTTCTGATTTGCTGGGGAACATGGACCTTACTTCATTTCCAAGGCATGTACAACTTTAAAGGTAAGAAACATCACTTTGTGCCTGTTGCGACGCCTGTCTTTTATAACAATGCCCCTCCAGATAATCTGGAGGTCTCAACCCTGTTGGCCTTTTGCAAGGCATTAAAATCCTGGCTATTTGCCCCAGGTGCTTGGGACAGGAGGTTAAGCAGGGTCTGCTAGCTGACGTTTTAACTTTGTATGTTGCCCAAAATAACTGCTATAAGATGAGTGGCCACATAAATAGTATAAACAAACAAACCTGCTTGTGTCAGCAAGTACCAAGGCAATATCTTGGTTTCTTCATTTGTACTAACTGAATATTCCAAGTGATCTTCAAAGGCAATCCATATAGAGCAGTCTAGTCAAATTAAAAGAGGCTTGCTCCTGGAGAGGAAAGCTATGGCAAATTTAGACAGCCTACTAAAAAGCAGAGACATCACCCTGCCAACAAAAGTGTGTATAGTCAAGGCCCTGGTTTTCCCAGTTGCAATGGATGGATGTGAAGATTGGACCATAAGGAAGGCTGAGCGCCAAAGAATCGAGGCCTTTGAACTGTGGTGCTGGGGAAGAGTCCTGCGAGTCCCTTGGACTGCAAGGCGGTCCAACCAGTCAGTCCTAGAGGAGATCAACCCTGACTGCTCTTTAGAAGGCCAGAGCCTGAAGATGAAACTCAAATACTTTGGCCACCTAATGAGAAAGAAGGACTCACTGGAGAAGAGCCTCATGCTGGGAACGATTGAGGGCAGAAGAAGGGGATGACAGAGAATGAGATGGCTGAATGGAGTCACCGAAGCAGTAGGCGTGAGCTTAAATGGACTTTGGAGGATGGTAGAGGACAGAGGCAGCTTTTGAAGTAGCCACACCTTTTCCAAATTTCATTCTCTTGGAACCTTTTCCAAATTTCATTCTCTTTGACGTCATAGGTCCCAGATTTTGGATAAATTCTGTGAGTTTTCCTATTCGAAGTGCCTTGGTTCAAAAATTGTTGCCCTATGATGCACCATTTTGCCCATTTGAAAGTCATGACAATGAGGGGTTTTGTAGTCTATACAGTAGTTTAGGTAAGTGGTGCTAAGGGTGTGGATTAGCCTTGCAAGGTCTTTAAGCTGCAAAGAGTGATACAGTTGGTACCCTACCTAAATCATACCCCTTCTCTATTGTCTCCTTCTGTCCATTCAGTAGTAACCACAAGTCCAGAAGGATCAATATCTTGTGGAGCTACTCTTTCAAGGGGAAGTACTATTCTATCTAAATACAGTACCAGCAATATCAAGAAACTTTGATGGACAGATAGTAACGCTGATATGTTTGGATTCAACTTCAACCTATCACAAGCTGCAGGTTCTGAGTCAAGGCATTGTCAGCATCCCTGGTGTAGCAGTGGATAATGCTACAACCAGCATACTGAAGATACCATAACCTTTAAACTGATGGATGACCTACTAAAGTGGCTTTGTGTCCATGTTAAAACAAGTGACAAAATCCAGAGTTCCTTCCTCCTCCTACCCACAAGCTGGAACTGGCCACCCAAGGAATTGTAATTATTATAAGGCAGTGCCTCCAATCCATACTTGGGAGGTAATTCTAATTAATTCCTAATTAACAGAACTAATTGACATGGGTAAGGAGATTTCATAACTCTAGTGAGCTGAATGTCGGTAGGAATGAGCTTCTAGTAAGGTCACACTTGATGTTAAAATCCTAAGGCCGTGATGGCAAATCTATGGCACGCATGCCACAGATGGCACATAGAGCCCTCTTTGCGGGCACACCAGCCGTTGACTCAGCCCAGCTCCACTGTGCATGCACACATGCCTTCCGCTGACCTGCTGATCTTCGGGTCTCTGTCGCGCATGTGTGTATGGGGCGCATAAGAGGGTTGTGCACGGGCATGCCCGGGGCGGGCTGCATGTGCATAGGTCGCTCGCATTGCATTTTGGGGGTTTGCCCATTTGGGGTCTGGAAAGCCACCTGCACCAACCTGGAAGCCAAAAATGGGTGAGGGAGGGGCAGGGCTCATGGGTAGGGGACGCGCGCACATATACCCCCCCGGGCTCAAGCGTGCAGGGGGGGTTTACTTGCATTGCATTTTGGGGTTTAGCATGCGTGCTCTTTGAGCACTCCAGAAAGATTAGCCATCAGTGTCTTAAGGGGAGGAGTGACGTTTAAGGTAATCCATCAGGAGCATGGAAGCATCTGAAAACAATTGGGAAGCCAGTGCTCATAGGACAGGGAACTCCACAATTCAACCTGGCAAATCCCTTTTGAATTCTTATCAAGAAAACTGTGGGCATGACTCAGACATGTGTGATCATTTGTGTGGCAGAAGATGAAATCCTCTGGTTAGAATGTGTTGCCCAAGTTAATGAGTACATTCACACTTCATAAATAGTTCTGGAAATGATGGTACAGTTAGAACAATGTTGCGGTGAGATTTGCTCTTTGCTGGTGATGGTAATAACAGAGGAATTCCTCATCCCACCCCCACCCCGAATATTCAAAGATAGAATGAAACAAAGAACAAAGTTAGGAAAACATACAATTGTCACAGTGGAACTGACGCATATTAAATTAAATTAAAAACAAGAAAATGAGAGAAATGTTTTAAGCACTGAGACATCCGGTAAACTTTCAGCTCATGAGATTAATCATTGCTGAGGTTTATGCATGGAAATAAGATTGAAAGAACATAGAAATACTATTGAAGTGCTTTACAAAGAGGAGTATAGAATGACAAGCATTTGTAGACAGAACTATGCCCACTAGTAGGAGAGACAGTAAGGCAGCTGTCAAACAGAAAAGCATCAAGGACAGATGAAACCTTCTGTTTAAAACTGCAGCCTGCAACCAAAAATGGTGGGGGAAATATAGCATCTTTATATTAGAGACCATGGAACAGGATTGTTTAACATATGCATAAAGGAACAGTATATCTAAGTGGAATGTCTTGCCTTCAGAAGTTGTGAGTGCTGCATCACTGGAGGCTTTTAAGAAGAGGTGTCTTTTAAGCAACTTGTCTGAAATGGTACAGGGTTTGCTTGAGCAGAGGGTTGGATTAGAAGACCTCTGAGGTCCCTTCCAGCACTGATACTCTTTGTTCTATATATCCGTACCAAAGAAAGGAAATGAAAGAGAATGGAAATTTCTAAACTTTGTTCCCAGATAATGTCCCGGTTGATATCTCTGGAGAGTTGTTGTTTCAACACAGGCCCAGTGTGGTGTTAATTGTGAAGGTATTGGACTGTAAGCGAGGAGACCCAGGAACAAGTTCACCCTCAGCCATGAAAAGGCACGGAGTGGTTTTGGGTTAAGGCCTGTCTCGCTCAGCACAACCTGCCTCACTGTAGTCTAATCAGAGGGTACCAATGTTTGAAAAGCGCTTTAAATCCCATTTTAATGAACATGTAAGACTCAACATGGTGGCGAGAATTCCAGAATTGAGTTTTCACAAAAGAAACCGTCTCTTATCTAAAGCCACCATTTGCCTCATCTCCGGCAGAAGGTGTCTGAAACTTGATGGGCTTAGAGATGAAAATCAGCACTTTCAGTTGCTCTCAAAAACAGTGGTAGAGTTGCAGTCTAAAACATGCTGCAGAATTGAACATTTCCCCTTAGACTCAAATTCCAGCGTCCATAGGCTTTGCACTCAAAACAATAATATATACTCAAAACTCAAAATATATACAAAATTGTGTATTTTTAATGTGTGTGCTCTTTGAACACAGTGGTAGAATTTCGAACGTACCTGTGCGTATGTGACACTTTATTTCTGTTAGTTCTGCATGTTGGAGGATATCTACTGTTCTGTTAGGATCTTCTTAAACATGCGTAGACTGTGTTGATAGCCAAACTATCATTACCACATCCTTGGTTTACTCCCGTGATGGCGAACCTACGGCACGTGTGCCAGAAGTGGCACGTGGAGCCATGTCGCCTAGCATGCACGGCATTGCCCATTCCTCTTCCAGGTTTCTGGTGCGCATGTGCGCATGACGATCAGCTGGCTTTTGTGTGCGCGGCAGTGCCAGAAACTGAAAGAGCTGGTCTTCCATTTTCCAGCATGAGCATGCATGCCGGCCAGTAACTGGAAGTCTAGCTGGCCGGTGTGTATGCTCCCGCCGGAAGCCGAAAGTGCATTTTACGGTATGTGCATGCCCCCTGGGTAGTTCCTCTTCCGGGTTGTGGCCCAGATGAGCGAGTGCACTCCCTTTTCGACACTTGGTGCCAAAAAGATTCGCCATCACTGGTTGACTCCATTAACCTAATTCTGGAGTTTCGCAAATAAGGAGTATCCCCATAAGATTAGGTTCATACCAAAGGCTAAGCCCCCCTCCCCATATCATGTAAAATTAAAACTAACCAAGCTTAATGGGCTACTCCTATAACATTGAGACATCTGGTTTTTGGCTCTCTGCAAGTTGACAACATTTTCTTTTCTCTTTTTCCTCCTCTTCACTCCCCAAATATAGAAAGTTCAAAAGAGATTTGGCCAGCAAACATCCTTCTGATGTGCATGATAAGGAAAGGGGTGCACCACAAGTGATACCTGACAGATGTTCTCCTTTTACCAGACGTGTGCAGGGAGTTAACTGTTATTTACTACTTTAAAAATTGTTAATTGCTCTTTAGTTTAAAAAAAAAAAGAGACTTAGAAAATACTAGAAGGAAAGAATAGAAAGAAAGTTTGCAGTGTAAAGACCAAAAAGGGAAAATGGATTGGGCAATCAGGAAAAAACAATATTGGCTAATAACTATACAGTTCTTCTAAGTATTCTTTTCGTTAAGGAGGTTGAAACCTAAAACCTTTTTTAAGATGACAGACGAATTGACCCTAACGGACATGTGGAGAAGCTTGCACCCAAAAGAAAATATACTTTTTATTCCAAGCCCCATAAATCATGGTCGAGGATCAACCTGGTATGGATGAACAAGGAAGTAGGGAAAGGGATAGAGAAGATAAGAGATTTCCCCAAATATGTGGGCAGACCATAACCCCCTTGAAATAATATGGAGGGGCCAAAGAAAAAAGAAGAGAAGATAATACAATAATACAATAATACAAAGCAGAATTGGAAGGGACCTTGGAGGTCTTCTAGTCCAACCCCTGCCTAGGCAGGAAACCCTATACCATTTCAGACAAATGGCTATCCAACATCTTCTTAAAGACTTCCAGTGTTGGGGCATTCACAACTTCTGGAGGCAAGCTGTTTCATTGATTAATTGTTCTAACTGCAGGAAATTTCTCCTCAGTTCTAAGTTGCTTCTCTCCTTGATTAGTTAAACCCCCAGACATTAACCCCCCAGATTTTAAAGGAGAAGGAATATACACAAAGGATCACTCCAAATTTTGAGTTAGCAATTCAGATATTTCTTGTGACATTACAATGGAAAGCTATGAGTAGCTGTGTCTACAGAAAGGAACCTGAACAAAAATTTCATATCTAGATTATTCACCAATAATGTATATAAATTATTCAGCTATGTTGAGTAAACGTAGCCTACAAGTATATTTGTTGACCAAGCGATAAGTGCTCATACAAGTTGAGGACTTTCAAAGTGCCGACACATGTCTTAGAAAAATAAACACTTTAAAGTATATAGATATTAAGAAGTTAAAACATTTACACATAGCTGTATTTGTTCATCTAGTGTTTTAATTCAGTTCCTTATTAATGGCAAACATATTAACATTTTAAAGTTGAGATAAAACACTGAATCATTAAACATGGCTTTTGATTTTAAAGCCACAATTAAGTTTTCCTAGATTCCTTATGAAGTAGGAGTTTCTTCTATTTTATCCTGCCTATGTTTCCCAGCTGAGTTCTCCTGACATTTTTTGTACCTTGGTTGCATCATCTCTGATCACGTTTGAAACGGACTTTTATTCAGTTAAAAGTACACCAAAGAGCTAGTTACTAATCAGTTCTTAAAACCTCAACATTTTACTTGGCTAAAGTTTCCGATGTCAGTTAAAAAGCAACCTGGCATTTGACCCTTTAAAATTGGACTGTTTAAGAAAAAAACTTCAGAAACCTGAAAGATCTCACTGGCTATTCGTTTTTTGAGCAACCGATACGGTTTCAGTTTGTTTCTTACGTTGGCAAATGTAGAAAAAACAACCCTGGCTTAACAAGCCTGAGGAAAACTCCTTCGATGTTCACAATAGCATGGTTCAAAGCAAAAAGCCCAAGATCGAGATTAGAAATCTTGAATGGTGAAAAGTTTTGTGGTTGGTCATTCGGCCGCCAGATATTTTGCTCTGAAGCGCAGCAGGTTCTCTAACTAACTGAAGTTAAATCTGTCACAGGAAAAGGGCAACTTACTGTTTCTACTCGATCATCTCCCTTTTTTTAAACGAAGGATTTACTGATTAATTTCCTTTTAGAGGTTATGCAATGGATGCAGATCTAATCGTACTTGATTGATTCAATCCATTAGCTAGATATCTAAAAGAACCAGTTCAATGGGAATGTTTTGTTTGTTTTGCCTGACTTAATGCATCAGTTTCAGTTTAACTACCAGTTTCTCAATAGTACACCCGGGCATCATTACTGATTTCTCTAATCCTGGGCACAAGAAATATCAATAACAATAAAGCCACATCAGTGCTACACCTGGTGGTTATATTACAAACTTTCCCTGTGAAAAGAACCTGATTGCATCATCTTTATTGGCAAATCCTTTTTTGGACCTTTGTTTTGGCACCTCTATTTATTTATTAGGTTTTTGGGTTGTTTTTTTTTTGACCTTTTGAAAGTTCCATTCTCCAAGAAATGGTGAATATTACGTGTTACTATTAATGCAGCCACTATATCTGTACCAGTGCTCTTTTTTCCACTAGTTTATAAAGCAGATCTTGGATTATCTTTCATATTTCATGCCCTAGCAGTCCAGATTCTCCCCCCCCCCGCACCCGCCCCGCTTTCTTTTTAAAGATATATTTGAAATCCTCTTTGATTTTCCATCTTCTGCAGTTTAGAAAAGGGTGAATGATTGACTAGTTCCTTGATTTGGTAAGAAGCGCGTTAGTAATTCTACTTTTAACCTGGAAAAACTCTCTGGCGATTGTGTTAAATAAGGAGGACGTCGCTTAATTTTAGAAGATAAGTTTAAATAAACCAGACAACTATGAAAGCCAAGCTGTAGCAGTTTAGGATCTATTGAGGGGAAAGTCGATCTTGTACAGATTCAGATTAGATTATTGTTAGCCAGTGTCTGCTTATGCTCTGAAATTAAGGGTTATATGTTCATTAGCGGTAGTCTTTCCATTACTTCAGAGATAGGAGTCTTACAACCTAGTCATAAATATTTTGGAATAATACAGAATGTTTTCTCAGCGAAGTGGCTCTCTGCATTTATTGTCTTTGTAGTGTGAAATGTTCTTTAATAATGGTTGTTTCTGCTAACTATCACAATTTGAATGCAAGCTCATTGTTCGTGCCACGCTGTGTTTAAACCGTTTCTTTAAAAATGGACTTGAAATGCTTATCTGCCTCCTTTGCTAAGGTTGCATTAGGCACTTTCTCATGTTATCACAGTACAATATGCTTAAATCCTAGCTCGCTAGCTAATCTTTTTATTTTTAATATTTATCTTTCCCTGCAACAAGAATCCTGTGTAGCTGGTGGTAGCTTGATGTTCCATTAACACATGCTTAATGCGTGTGCATAACAACAATACTGCAATTCATATAGGATCTTTGTAGAGGGATAGTAAAACTGAATGAAAGGAATTCCACAGATAGTTCACTTTGGTGTGCTCGACAAAGGGCTTAAATGCTTCTGGAAAGTTATGAGTTAGGTCATTCAGAGTATCATGCGTGCAGATAGTGCAGGTTTATGAAATATGCCACACTTTTGTAATAGAGTTTTAGTCATAACTCTGCCTCTTCATGCATAGGAGAGCTATTAGAGTCTTAGGGGGAAAAACAGTTGATGCAAATTTGTTTCTATTTCCCCCCCCTTGGCCCTTCACATCTGCTTTCTTCTTGCTGGTAACTAATATTTGTTAACATAAAACAATTATAATTGAATTATTTTAAAAATAAATTAAAATAACATTTAATATGGAAAAGACAGTCTCTTTAAATCTTTGTTTAAAACACTTCACAGCTTTATTACTATATTTATAGTGTTATCTCCAAAAAAATGTGGACATTGAAAGGGAGGTTAGAAAAAGATTATATTTGTATTGAAATATGTGCACTTCTTGGTTTTAGCACATCTTCATTGCCGCCTCTAGACTGGCCTTTACCCATACAATATGGGCAGTGTGAACTGAAAATAGAAGTACAACCAAAAACCCATCACAGAGCACATTATGAAACGGAAGGCAGCAGAGGAGCAGTAAAAGCATCTACTGGTGGTCATCCTGTAGTCAAGGTAAGAGATGCGAATATGTGGCTTTTCTGTGAATCCCATTTCCCCCTGCTGTAGTGGTATGTGGGAATGGCCTTGGGAGGCAGGATGAAGACTCTGCAGCCTAAGCCATGGTCTTTCTCCTGCCCCCACTGTCATCCCCAAATATCATTATACCTACATGTTCTTGGTTAGAATAAAAACAATTGTCTACAGGAATGAACAGTGTTTGGATAGAATTATGTCAGAACTCTGAAGAGTGCTGGCTTATTATTCATGAGCAAGTAGGCCTGCTAATTGCTCTTAACTTGCTACTTCTGTTATTGCTACTTCATTTAAAGTAATTTCATTTTCTAGGAACATAGCCAGATCTCCTTGTTAGTTGCTGACAATATCAGAAGCTGCGGCCTAAAGTTTACTTACTTATAATTTATGGCTTGCTTAGAAATGACAAGAAATTTGCACATAACACTAAGGTGAAGTCATTCTTGGGCACAGAAGTATACTTGCTATGAATGAAAACCCAAAATTCTGATTTGTGCATATTTTGGTCATTGATATTTTGTGTAGGCATTAGCAGACATGTATTATCACAGTCAGTCAATGCAAATGGTGGTTGTTTCCAGGAGCAAGTACGCTTTTATTACTATGATACTTTCCCTTGTTCCAACACGTGAGAGGGAAATGGAAAGATACGGTAGCATGAATATAGTCTGCACACAAATGGTATTTAGTAGAGCAAGGTGCAAGTTTCTTGACAAGCAGTAGCCAACAGATTTAACGTTGCCCTTCTACCTATGTGCCTAAACAGGAGATTGAATATTTTTTCATAATACTTAAGTAAAACATTAGGTATAAACCAGAGTGTAAAGCACGTGTTCCCTTGATCATAAAATGAGGTAAGTAGGTGAATGCCAAACAAATACTTAGTTTGTATGTGCTAAACATTAACAGGCTTTGTAATATTCAGGCAAACATTAAAATAGCCAGTGATTGCAGACTGTATTTTTCTACACGGTGCATAGTTTTGTTGTAAGCATGGGCTTTTAGACATACTGCACTGAATTGGTTTAATAGATAATCCAATACAACTTTACAGTACTTGGAATTAAGTACAGTTCTGTTCACTGGAGTTTATTTCCTTATACATGAGCCTGGGACTCAGTGTTGATTGTGGCCAAATCTGAGCTTATCTTGTTATGTAATAATTGAAATAAAAATTAGAAAATGAAATCCTCCTTCTTTTATTATAGTATTAAAACTGTAATATGCTAAAATGATTTATCTTGCATCTGACAATAAATGCCCTTTTAGCATGAGGATCTTAATGCTTCATAGTTAACATATCCCATTTAATTTAAATCATTATCATATTGCTCAAAACAGTTTTGCTAAATCTTTATTATTTTTTACAAACTTCGCGATAAATGGTTATTAAAGTGTACAGTTGGACTGGGGTATTTGCAGACTGAAGACTCACGTGAAGGCCAACATTTATGTGTTGCATACAGTATGTATTTTTTTCCATTTCTCCTTTTGATGGAAAACAGAGTATTATAGTTCGTCTAGAAGGAAGTTGGGACATGCAAGTCACATTTATATATGTGTGCATTATTTTGTGAAACGGCAATTCATTTGCAAGTAACATTATTGAATCAACAGTTTTAAGGAGTTTTTTTGTAATAGTGATTGAGCTACCTAAATATTGTGATATTAGATATATTAAGATAAACAATGCATGAAAATCTTTTTTATATAGCAATTGTTTATTATTTTGGGGTTCTTTTTGGAAATGTGAAGAGATCTGGGAATTCTTGTCTGAATCTTGCAAGATTTTAGGTGGGAATACCATAGTTTATGAGATGTAGTGGTTTTGCAAGGTTTATACAATAATCTGAACCTCATGTATAACAGGTGCTTGACATTGCTGGTATGTGTAAGTATATATTATTGTATATTATTGTTCCAAAGAAATAGGCTTAGAATTGTGGAAGAGAAATTACATATCAATAGTGTGTTTTTCTGCATAGAACATCTTTGATTTTAAAAAAAAAGTTTTCTTTGGGGGAAAAGGATAATATTGCGAGTATAACTTCTGATGAAGTTTCTAGAAATGGAATATTTAATAAATGTATAGGAAATATTGTTGAAAATGGAAAGAGGATATGGTATCTTGAATGTAATCCTGGTTGATAGGGAAGAATTCATTGATGAAACATAATTGTCAGAAATATTAAAAGGAAATGTGACCATGTTATGTGAAGTCCAAAATACAGAAGGTGTTGGATATTCAAGATTTTGGATAACTGTTTACAAAAGTATAAGGACATTTTGAATAAAATTCTTGGTAAGAAATTCTGAAGACTCCTGAAAATTGAAATATGTGAAGATACAGCTGCAATCTGTTCCCATCAGAGAATAAAAATGAGGAGGTTTAAAGAAGCCAGTATATGATACCTTAGTAAGAACCACTGAGCTGATGGAACTTAAAAGGGCCTGTGTCACATTAAGGAAACTCAAAAGTCCATGGAGGGGGAAAAAAGGCAGGTATTGTAGGTGATGAGTAGGTTGCGGTCAAATGCATCATCAGTTTGGAATATCTACATCTTAAATCCCCCTCCCCCTCCCCGTTGAACTCCATTGACTCTTATCTGGTGCCAATTTGCCTTGGCTGTTAGTAGATCAGATTCTTGTGTATAGGTAGCATGAATAAACTTGTAGTTCTTTTGAACTCTATCCTGGTTCCTGATTTCTTGACAGATATCTTCCAAATAAAAACGTTAGGAAGACCAAAGATCAACGTGAAGAATAGTTATGAATGATTAAAAAAAGGAAGAAAAAGTGCTTCCTAGGCTATATTAGATGACGTTTGAAGATGATGATGCTTAAAGAAGATAATTTATGTCAACTGTGACAAAGACAAGCTTTGCCAATCTAAAGGGTGATTTGTACCCATTATAAGCAAAGGGATGATTTCATGCCTCTTTAAGAGTTTGATTATACACTTAGGAACTGAAGAGCTTTCAAATATTATCTCAGAACTATTATCTATAATGCATGAGAAACAATGGAGAATTAAGTTATGTCTTCAACTTCAAAAATGGGATAATTATGAATGTGGAAATTTTTAGAAAGCCTGCAAAAATGGCATTTTAGAATAAAAAAATGGCATTTTAGAATAAAATATCAGTGTTCATGTGTGAATCATTGTATTGTTTACAAGAATTAAAACATTCTTAGAAAAAAAATATTCCAAGCCAGATCTCTCACTGATCTCAGATAATGAGAATGGCTTAAACATAGTTCTTTAATATTGTACTAGCAAAGCATTTAACAGCCTCTGTTTTAAAAAAAAATAAAAATGACCTTATTATTGATAACGTTGCTATAGTATTTGGAGCGATGGATGGTAAAGCAGCTGTAGTAAACTGATGCTCATTAATTGATCTATATCAATCGGTCCTGTGTATTAAAATAAATAATGTGGCAGAGGCTGTGGATGGTTTGCTTATTAAATGTACATACAACACAGAGGTAGAGAGGCCTATCAATATTATTGAAAACAGACTCACATTAAAAAAAATGAAGCTGGGGAAAAAGGGTTGCAATAAGCAAGATAAAATTCACAGAGGGGAGGAGAAAGCTAAATCTTATTTATTGGGTAAAATTTATTGAGCCAAATCTTAATTGGCATGTAACTAATATGAATTATCAGCATAATGCGGCTGTTAGAATTGCTAACAAATTCTTTTTATAAAATAATTTTCTTTAAAATTAGAGATTGATTGCAGCCATCCTTATTTTGCAATTTTATTAGAAAGTGCTCTTTCAATTTTATCAAACCTTTGACCCATTCTGTCCAGAAACATAGCTGAAAGGTATTCCAACATTTGTCCTGAGGATATCTGCTTTTTTCCCTTTATCCTCCAACTTTAATGTCCAGCCTTTAAAGTGTTCATATCATTTAAAAAAATGAAAGAAATCTCTATTTTCCCATGAGCCAATATCTTCCAAATAATTCAAAATTATAATTACAAATCCTTCTGGCCTTTTAATCTATTGTTGACTTTTCAAAATCTACATACTTAGCACCCTTTTGCTGCATAGTCCCCCCCCAAAATAATATATATATATATATATATAAATTTCCAAACCAAATTTACACCATCAGGCTGCTTTGTGAATATGTCTTTAATGTAGTCTCAACTTTCAGTCACTCCATTCATCAACTGACTGTGAAAACAGCAGTTTTTGTGATCTGCTCACAAGGAGCTGCTCTCTAGAGTCAGGTGGATGATATTAAGGATCTTTCCTTTGTTCCCAAGAGGTCGTCCAGTGATGAGTCACCTTGCAAAAGATGTCTTGATACCCAGCAAAACCAGTGAAGCATAACTCACCCACAGCACTTACAGGAAACCTTTCAGAATTGTTAGTAAATTCTGAAGCCGGATTAATTATAAAAAAATATAATTCTGTTCTGTATTAGTTAGTCATAGAAAACTGAAATGAAAGAGTGATGAAGGGTGTATTTTAGAAATGTGTAGGTTATAATAGTAGCGTATCAAACAGTGAAATAGAAATGAATTCCAGAAGTATGAACTGCACAACAGAAACCTGTGCTTGGTGGAGTTTTAAGTGCAAGAGCTGTTGCACAGGGGCAGTCCCACTCCCTGGCAGAAGCAGACCTTAATTTAGTTTAGGGGTGTCCAATCTTGGCAACTTTTAAGACCTGTAGATTTCAACTCCCAGAATTAGCCAGCCAGCAAAGCTGGCTGGGTAATTTTGGGAGATGAAGTCCACAGGTCTTAAAGTTGCTAAGATTGGACACTCCTGATTTAGTGGCATGGAGAACTGTTATGGCTGGGACGTCTCCCGCTGCAGTAGATATTTAAGTGTATTGTCATATTCTTAGCTAAATGTCTATGGAAAGTCTCAGCCATCCAGGTCATGGTAGTCCCAAAGGGGCTTTCTCAAGAGGCAACTGGATTTCCTTTGTTTTTCCTTGAAGAGGTTTTGCTTCTCATCCAACTGAACTGAAGAAGCTTTGTGGATGAGAAACAAAACATCTTCAAGGAAAAACAAAGAAAATCCAATTGCCTCTTGAAAAAGCACCTTTGGGACATATTCTTGGTCCTTCACAACGTCTGCTGGGCCTGCCTTCTTGACTGTTAGACTGTTGATCAGTCTCCTGCCAGGGCCAGATTTCACATGTTGCAATAGACAAATCTTCTACATCACTGAGACTCAAAGATTTATCAATTAATCAATTACCCTCACCTGGTTTGACTTGACTGCGCGTTGACTGGACTGTGGCCACTGTGTATTACAAGTACTTGGAGCCACAGGTGAGAGGTGAGTGTCAGGTGGGGACCAAAGATGAACCAGCATCCTTAAAAAGGGCGCAGCAAGCCCCTCCACCAGCGGTGCCATCCCTCCCTCATATACATACCCCTATCAATCTCCAAGAAAAAGAGTATGGAAAAATAAGCCTTAAGTCCCCTGAAAGTTTTGAGAATCTTTTGAAAGATTCCAGGCATTGATGGTAAAACTGGAAGGTAGAAAATATGGAAGATAGTAAAATATAGATGCGGATAGTAAAAGGTGGCTCATTGGCTAAGACACTGAGCTTGTCGATCAGAAAAGTTGGCAGTTCAGTGGTTCAAATCCCTAGTGCCGTGTAACGGAGTGAGCTCCCGTTACTTGTCCCAGCTTCTGCCAACCAAGCAGTTCGAAAGCATGTAAAAATGCAAGTAGAAAAATAGGAACTACCTTTGGTAGGAAGGGAACAGCGTTCCGTGCGCCTTTGGCATTTAGTCATGCCAGCCACATGACCACGGAGACATCTTCGGACAGCGCTGGCTCTTCGGCTTTGAAACGGAAACAAGCCCCGCCCCTAGAGTCAGGAACGACTAGCACACATATACCAGGGGAACCTTTACCTTTAGAAGATGGATAGTTTGCTTATGGCATTACTATGTGACTATTTTCAAGCACGTGTGAAGACAGCATCTGTTCCAAACAGTTAGAAGAAAGTCATTATATTCCCCGACACAAGGAAAAGCTAGTCCAAAAAAATAAATAAATGCAAACTCTTCTCGCAGATTAGTTTCTTTTGAGCATCTGTAAAAAAATGTACCGGATGTAACAGTGACCCAGATTTGAGAAGCCCAGTGAATTTTTATATTGGGCAAGCATTAGGCAGGTTTGAGTTTTTCCTGTTCAATGAATCACTGAAACATTTCTGTCAGGGAGAGAGCTTGTGATTTGTTAGTTAATTGAGAAACAGTTAAAAGGCAATACCACACTTCTCCTGCTTTGTGGTATGCAAGTGAGAACTGGGTATGTCAGGAGAAAAAGACAAAGTATTGTAAAATGAGAGAACCTAGTGTGAAATACTTGATATGTGACCAGAAGTATAATGGAGGACTTAACGGAAATTTTAACTCAGAAATTGAATGTAGCACGTACCTTATCACAGCTCTTTGTTATATGTTCAAACAGTTCCTTTATTAATCAGCTTCTCTGTCACATTTAGTATTCGTTCTTCAGATAATTTTGATATAGTGCTACAAAGTGGATCTTATCTCTAGTTGCCCTTGCTTTTTGGTGGTTATTCATCTCATGTTTTTTCCCCTCTAGAGATCTCTAAAAGCTCCATAACTGGACTATTTTAGGGCTAAATAGGTATGATGTAAGTTTGAGAAACATACCTGCTGTGTGCACGTTCCTTAAAATTTAAAAGTCGGCTTTTAAGTGTCTTGAAAAGACATTATTGCAATCAGAGTGTAATCTGTAAACCCATTTTTAAATAGAATAGAGCTGGAAGGGACCTTGGAGGTCTTCTAGTCCAGTCCCTTGCTCAAGCAGGAGGCCCATATCTTTTTTCTGTTTTCTTTTCTCTGTTTCAGTTTTTATTCCGGTTACTATTAGCCTTAATAATTTTTTTTTTAAAAAAAAAAATAGATTTTAGCAAAGTATCTTCTGCTTTTCTTTCATTTTCCCATTTTTCATTTGATTCTACCTTTTCCCGTGCCTCACATACATGTTGTTGGGATTTTTGGTGGTTGGAATTTGTATGTATGGGATTAGATGTCAGCGTTCCAAATATCACCCAGAATTAAATCAGAGTCTAAGGCATAGCTTTCATCAAAGTTCTAATTTATTAAGAGAGACATGTTGGTACAATCTGTGGAAAACCCGAATCTGAAAGCTTCCTGGGGTTCCCACCCAGTTGAAAGTTCCTGATCTTGTCCGCACACCCACAAGTCCATCACATGGTCGAATCTTCCTCTGCCACGCTGGCATTTCCACCCATCTAGTTCCGGTCAGGTGCAGAGGTGCAGAGACAAAGGATGTCCTTGGGCTTCTAGAAAGGAATGTTTTATTTTGACCACAACACATTCTACAATTCTACTTCTTACTATTCCCCCTCCCAATTACCCTACTAATGAAACAGCATAGTAAAATAATAGAGAGAGTGTGGCAGGCCAAAGATCCTAAAAGGAATATGACTGCAGGCCTGACATTAGAATTTAGGGAGTTTGCAAGAGAATTGCTAGAGCGATGCTGAGGGACCTGTTTTATGTGGAACCCCAATGTTTAAATATTAGCTTACTTTTTCCTGACTTGCCTTTTACATTTTCAAGATCATTTTTTTTCTTTAATGCTGCCTTACCCAGGTAGTTCTCGACTTACAACAGTTCATTTAGTGTCTGTTCAAAATTATAACGGCACTGGAAAAAATGACTTAATGGCTATTTTTCACAACCATTGCAGCATCCCCACAGTCACGTGATCAAAATTCAGACGCTTGACAATTGACTCATATTTATGACGGTTGCAGTATCCTGGGGTCATGTGATCCTCTTTTGTAACTTTCTGACAAGGAAAGTCAACGGAGAAACCAGATTCGCTTAACAACCGGGTATTAATTTAACAACTGCAGTGATTCACTTATATGTTATTCATTGAGAAGACAGGTTGACAGATGAGTTAATGTTTGCTTACATGGACAGATATACATAATTTTAAAATTCCTTTTAACTCTTCTCATTCTCTAACTTTTGAAGCCCAGTTAGGCAGGCTCTGTATATGCACTTAGGGCTACCATATCTGGCTCCAAATATTGGACAATTACCAGATAGCAGCAAGGAGATACTTTTTGATGATATCTGGTGGCTGCTTAGAATTTATTTAGTCATTCCTGGCACTCAACTCCACAAGAATCTGGACAGCTTACAACATTAAAAGCAAGAAATCAACAAAACAATAGGAACAAAGTCAATGCAAGTCTAGAAGAAATAAGATACTCAGATAAAAAGTTTCAGGGATGCTGCTCCAGAGGGCAGGTGCAACAACAGAAAAGAAATGCTTTCCTAGGTCCTGATGGATGGAATTGTTTGATCAAGAGTACCTAGAGCACATCCAGATGCTCGATCTTATAAGATGGGCAGAGGCTATTGAGGTAGGTGGTCCCTTAGATCAGTGTTTTTCAACCACTGTGCCGCGGCACACTAGTGTGCCGTGACATAGTGTAAGGTGTGCCGTGGGAAAATTACTTTATATATAGTCAATATAGGCACAGAGTTAAATTTTTTTAACATTTTCTAATGGTGGTGTGCCTCGTGATTTTTTTCATGAAAAAAGTGTGCCTTTGCACAAAAAAGGTTGAAAAACACTGCCTTAGATAACCAGGGCCTATGCCATGAAGGGCATACCCGCACAGCCTCCAGACACCGGGACAAGACATTGGCAAAATCTCTAGGGTGCCTAGGGCAGTGAAGGCAAACCTTTTTCCCATCGCACGCCAAAAGCAGGGGGAGTGCAGGGGGTTGTGTGCAGGTGTGCCCACACCCATAATGCTATGCATGTGACACCCCCCTCCCATGTGCATGCATGCGTGACACCCCCCCTCCTCCATGCTTTTGATGTGCAATGGACCTGTTTTTCGCCCTCCCCAGGCTCCAGAGGCTTTCTAGGAGCCTGGGGAGGGCGAAAACAGCCTCCCCTATTCCCCCCGGAGGCCCTCTGGAGGCTTCAGGCTTCCCTGAAGCCTTCAGAGCACGAAAAATGGCCCCACAGGCAAACCGGGAGTTCAGGAATGGACTTCCGGTTTGCCTGTGTGGCCGGTTTTCACCCTCTGGAGCGAAGCCTCCGAAGGGCGAAAAACAGCCTTAAAAGAAAGCAGAAGTCAGCTGGCCAGCGCATGCATGCGTGCTGCAGCTGACAGGGCAACGCCACGCGTGCCCTAACAAATGGCTCTGCATTCCATCTGTGGCAGGCGTGCCATAGGTTCGCCCTCACGGCCCTAGGGTTAAGTTGTATAGTTGACATCCAAGATAGCCTCATTCAATGGTTTCATGTGAAGGTTAAAAAAAAGGGTCAAGGGCATTGAGTCTTGAGGCATCCCTCAAGTAAGGATCACAGGCTCAATCTCTCTGACTTGTCAATACCAACTCCCTGCGGAGAAAGGAGGAGGACGACTGCTACATGGTGGCCTCCAGTTACAGTCTCTGCAGAAGTATGCTATGATCACTGACTTCAGGAAGAACCAGGATCAACATACTATGTTCATCCTGGCCTTGCCAAAGGTCATCAGCAGAAGCAATGAGTGCTGTCTCAATTCTGTGCACCTAAAAGATTCAAGAACTTTATAGTACAGAAGTCTCAAGTACAGACAAGTTCTTTGATTTAATTCTAGCTGATAACCCGGCGCTGCCCGGGTATTTATTTATCCCAGCCCTCCTTCCATGAACATCGCCACAATTTCTAATGTTGGATTTTTCCCCCTTACCAGAGGGAGTCCCCTTGTGGAGTACTGTGAAGCCATTACCATGGCAACTCCACAACTCTGTACGATAGAAGCCATTTTAAGGTACAACAGGCTGCATCTCAACAGAATACCCCCCCCCCCCAGACACAAACACAAGGGTGGTTAGGGGTGTCTTACCCCCACAGTATTGGTTTCCAGAGAGTAAGTCATCTGTGTACCACGTTTGGTTGAAATTGCTACACACACACACACACACACACACACACACACACACACACACACACTGTCAGCCTCTGTTTTGCTGCTTGCTTTTCGGCTGCCATTGAAACGGGGAGGGAGGGCATGGTATTTGGGTGTGGGAAATAATCTGTACAGGAGGACTGTTAATTGGGAGTTGTTCTTACCATCTACTGCGCATGTGGCAAGGAGGGAGTTTCCCGCCAAGGCCAACTGTCCGGCATACCAACCTGATGATGATTTTTGAAGATGTCTCCTACCTGACAGCTGTGGGGATATTGGATTGGACTGTGGGCTGGGGTTACCAAGGGGAGGGGAATGGGTCATGTATTGATATCTAATGCTTTCATGCGCTTTTGCTCAGATCCAGCTTCTATTTACTTGTAATCAGTAAAAGTACTCTTAATTCTGCCAAAATGGAATTGAGTGGTTTCTTTCTTGGTTATTAAGTGAAGCAGCCCTGACACACAAACACTTTTATATATATAGATGAGCAACTGCTATATTTGGTCATGAGATATTTTCTGCCCAGCCAAAACACTGGTTGAATTATTATCAACTCTTTCAGTCCCCTCCCCCTTTTTCTCCATTATTCGTATGTTTTAGGCGAGTTTATGAAATGTTCTAGACATCCAGAAATGGAATTAGAATCTGGAACATTGATTAGCATTCGCTGATTACATTACAAAAAAACCCAAAAAAAACACCCCACGGTCCAATGAAACAAAGCAAGGGGTGGGCCTGGCTTTGCAGGAGGCTTTTGACGTCAGATCAGAACACATGTTCTCCTTTCCCTTATCCATAATTCCTTTGATCTCTGTGCTTATAAACTGCAAACAAAACGCAGCTCAAGATCAAAGAAGGGCAAATGCAGACGGAAGGACGAATGAAAACCAAACACTTTCTGCTTGCTGCGAAAGAAAACTCTCGCCTTTTAAAATTGGGATATTGTTGTTCCATTAATCCGGGGGGTGGGGGGGGTATTCATACATGCGATGGGTCGTGCCACGTACTGCTGACGGGCACCCAATCCAGTCCAGGCTGTTTTTTAATGCTCCATCAAAGAGCGGAGTAAAAAAAAAAGTGTGAAAACTAATTGAAAGGAACCTAATGTGATTTTGGATGGTCACACCATTCTAAAATAGTTGTATAGCCGATGGAGCCAAACGTTTGACCTTGAAATTAGTTGCAAGGCATTGGTTTTTAGAGAGAGGTTTGAAAACACGGGGGGGGGGGGGGAGAGTCAATAAATACTCCTTTTCCCTAACCTCATTGTTTATTTCTGCATTGCATCCACATTTAAGGGAACCTACCTCAGACAACACACTGCCCCAATTAATAGAGGTGTTTTAGAGAGAGGCTACTGTAGCTTATCCTGTAGTGACCTTCTCTCCTTAGCCTTCCAGCTTTAGTTTAACTCGCGCATACACTGACCTTTGCTATGGAAACGATACAGAAACACAAACAGCTCGGCAGAGCTTCTTCGTCTGCAAAGCAATGGGTTGTGTGTCACAGTATATAGTTACCGGTGGAGGGTTTTTAGAGGTCAGTCAATGAGACGGTGCTGTAACTTTTCATTATTTACAATATTCTGTAGGATGCCTCTTGTGAAGAGTGTGTGATTATATTTATGGAATTTAAATATATATATATATACGTCGCATATCATAAGCATGCCTATATTTGGGCAACTGCAGGAACTGTAAATGTATTTTAAACCTGTTTGTTTCCCTTTTGTAACACAACCACTAGAGTGTAGTATCTGCGTAAAAGACACAGACTGGCATTAATGCCAGCCTTTTAATATAATATCCATTGGAAGGTTTATCAAGGTTCCATTTATATTCATATTTTGGATTGCACAGTCAGTCAACATGCAACTACAGTTTTGTTTTTTAAAAAAATTGGAGCACCTATTCTGTTCAAAACAAAACCAGACGACTTTCCCCTGAACTGGGATACCTTTTAGCAGGGGAAATGGTTAAATAGAAAAGTATCTTAAATCAGGCTAGAGAGATTCACTGCTACCATGACTGGCAAGTGAGTTGTAGGAATCTCAGGGGGGAAAAGTGGCGCCTGCAACTTCCTATCTATGGAGAATTAAAAGCCTGCATGTCCCTTTGGATGACATAAAAGAGTTGGGGTAGATTCATTTTTGCTTTGAAGTATTCAGAAAAGGAAAATGTATTGGAAACTAGAAATTAATTCTGCATTTAGTAGAATACTATGAAATGTTCTGGATGATCAGTCTCATCTTCTGGTAGGGATGATCAGCCAGTAGGTTATAAATTGCATATGGATCCATCACACACACACAAACACACACACATGGGTGGGATTCACATTTTTTTACTACTGGATGTGGCATGGCTTGGTGGGCGTGGCAGGGGAAGGATACCCTCCCGATCAGCTGGCTCAGGAGGCAGAGAATAGATGGGGTTGGGGCCAGTCAGAGGTGGTATTTACTGGTTCTCCAAACTACTCAAAATTTCTGCTACTAGTTCTCCATAACTGATCAGAACCTACTGAATACCCACCTGTGTGTGTGTGTGTGTGTGTGTGTGTGTGTGTGTATGTGTGTGTGTGTGTTAGAATTAAAATCAGCTGATTTGCTGCAGAATGGGAAGCCTCCGAAGCAGGCTTGGTAGTGATCTTGGGTGCCATTAATTGAACATAGATGCTTCTCGCCAAATACGAATAGGATTGAGCTGGATAGGGAGGAAGGATTTTCCTTGGTAATAAGAGCTGAAATGAATTAAATTTAAACTGATAGTTGCAATTCAAAGTGGGACTTTTACTTTAATGATCTAAATGGTTCCCATGTGGGATTATACCTTGATGGTTTTGATTTTGACAGATTTATTGCATTTTATTGCTGCTTGCCTTTACAACCACAGAGTTCCTTTTCTAGTGCAATAATACAGTTTCCCCCTAAATAAAATTGTAGCTTAAAACCACTGCTAAATTACATTGGAACAGATGTGGGAAGCAGTTAATCAAAAATCTTCAAAAGACTTGCCAAGGAAAACCACCATGCTTCTGTTTAAGGGTGAGGCAATCTGGCACCCTCCAGCTGTTTTGGATTCCATCAGTCCCATTCATCATGGCCAACGGAAACAGAATCTGAGAGTCGTAGTTTCAAACAACTGGAGGGATAACCATTCCTTACCCCTTTCCACTTTCATAATTGGACTGCAACACTAGACTTCCGTTTCGCAAGCACTTCCATGGTGAAAGAATCAGCCGGTGACATCACCATTGCTTGAGAGACTCATAGGTGGGGGCTCCTTTTGTGTCTCCATGAAGTTGCTCATGTTGTGGCCCGCCAGAGGCCAGCAAAGCTGGAGCAGAGTCGGACAGTGAGGAAATTGGGGAGGAACATGGGCCAGTCCTGGAGTCTGGGGAAGGCTCGGATGAGGGCTCTGTGTCAGAGGCACAGAGCCAAGGCTTTCTGGCAGTTATCAGCTGCCTTCGGAGCTAGACAGCAGTGAGGAGGAGGAACAGCTGGAGTGTGTTCCCAGTGCGCGCATGCGCAGAGCTGCCAGAAGAAAAGAACAACTCAGAAATCAGGGTAGACTTGGGAGTAAAGTCACAGATGGAAGATGATTGGCCCCTCCCATAGGAAATAAAAGAGGAGCGAAAGGGGAGGGGGCTTTTGCAGGAAACAATTTGTTCGTTCATTAGATTCGTTTCAGGAGTGTGAAGATCTGTCCGTGAATCTCAGAGACTCTGTGCCCGATCTTTCCTTGCACAGCACCTCATTTGGAAAATATTTACATGGCAGCTTTTCAAGCTAGATAAGGTCTGTGGTCATAAATTCACCTTTGAAGGACTATTTGCCAGGCCTTTGCTGAATGTGAATGAGAGGAATTCACATTCGTTTAATAAAAGGGGTTTTGTCGGGACCAGGACTCTGCCTCGTGCTTTTTGGGGAAGCCTAGGTCAGAACAGCCCACTGAAGTGAATGATGAGAGGACCCCTCACCACAAGGCAGTAACGAGGTCTTCAACCTGCCAATCAATCATCAGCCCAGCATCCTAACCTCATGAGCCACCACGTCCCCAGTGGACTGCAATAGGATGGCCCCAGTAGGACTCATAGAAAGGCTGTCTCACAGCAAAATCTTTTCTAGTGGAAGATAAAGGCTCCTATTATAGTATTTGACTTTTTTAAAAAAAGAGTTTGTATTATGGCTTTAGGTAACCGCATATATTGGAGCAATACCTAAAATATTTAGGTGTACCAATTAGTTAGGATTTCTAAGGTAACTGAATAACAGTTAGAAGGGATGTTGGCGGTCTTCTAATCAACCCCCCCCACCTTAACAAGGAGACAAATGGTTGTCTAATCTCTTCTTAAAAATCTCCAGTGATGGAGCATCCAAAACATCTGGAGGCAAACCACTGAATTCATTGTTCTCATTGACAGGAAACATCTGTCTGATTCTAGGTTGGATCTAGGTAAAAAGCAACACTTTGAATGAGGTCTGTAGATCATCCAGGTCACGGTTGTCCCAAAGGTGCTTTTTCAGGAGGCAACTGGACTTTCATGTTTTTGTTTTGAAGACGTTTCGCTTCTCCTCCAAGAAGCTTCTTCAGCTCTGAGAGGTTTTCAGAATTCCTCACTATCCACTCCCCACTATCCTGGATGAAGAAGTGAAATGTCTTCAAAAGAATAACGTGAAGATCCAGTTGCCTCCTGAAAAAAGGACCTTTGGGATTTGAATGAGGTCAAAATCAAAGAAAGTTATTTTAGAAAAGGAAACTATATAATAGTAAATTATTTTTGTGATCCGTTTTTTTTAAAGCCTAAGGACTGCCAAGTGCAGCAGAGTGGTTTGACTGTAAGATTTGCCATGTTTAATTTTTATTATAGGCATATGCTTGCGAGCTATTTTTGCTACAAATATGCATCTGTATCTTAAGCCATGTCTGCAGTTTTAACAGGTTCACTCTGAAAAGCTAATCGTGAATTTTTAAGAGGTTTTTTTTCTTATCAGCTCCTAGGTTACAATGAAAAACCTGTAAATCTTCAAATGTTTATTGGGACAGCAGATGATCGTTACTTACGACCACATGCTTTTTACCAAGTGCACAGAATCACAGGAAAAACAGTTGCCACGGCGAGTCAAGAAATCATCCTTGCCAGCACCAAAGTCTTGGAAATTCCTCTTTTACCTGAAAACAACATGACTGCCAGGTAGGTCTGAAGATTCTGCCTAGCAAATTCAATATGTTGTACCCCAGAATTCATAGGCTTTGGTGGGTTTCAGGATATGCGAGTATTTTTTTAAAAAGTATATTAGACTATAATCTTCATATATCAGCTTCCGAGTGCAGCGCATTGCATCTTCCGTTTGCCATGTGGTTCTTCAGGTTTGAAGTGGACACATTAAGAGGACAAAAACGCCTGGCTGACACCTGGAGTGCAGGTGTTGTATGATGCAGTACGAATAAGATTATGCAACTGCAGATGGCTTTTGCATCCTAGAATTGGTTGCTTTATATCATGCTCACGTTTGCACGTAAAGACTCACACACAGATACATGCACAGGAACATACACAAAGATGATAACAGAAGGTCTTAGCTTTAGTTTGTGTTTGAGTATTTGCAACTATCTGAATCAGTTCTTCACTGACCTTCAGACATATTCATAACAATTCCTATGCTCTCTCTCACACACACATACACCCATTAATATTTGTCAGTAATCCTTGAACTAACGTTGATTCTTAAAAAAATATCACGTCCATTCCAAAATAAGGCAAAATGTATTGTCTCTGAGGTAGTAAAGTACTAACATCAGCAAAGTAGGTTATAATGGATTTATTTCAATGTAGTCTCAGTGGTTTTCCCAAAACACATTTGGCTGTATCGAGTTTGTACTTTCACCACCTTTATTTTCCATTCCCACTCCTCTCTTCTGCCTCTTCTCTGCACAAACATGGCTGCATTTGCAGGTGTTGTTAAATTATGGTTTGCTTGAATGAGGACAAGAGAGACTTCCTCCCTCTTCCTCCTTTGCCTTCATTGCAGCAGCTGCCAAAAAAGCCAACCCAGTTCTAGGCTGCATAAACAGAGGGACAGAATCAAAGATCACGTGAAGTGTTAATACCACTTTATAATGCCTTGGTAAGGCTACACTTGGCATATTGAATCCAGTTTTGGTCGCCATGATGTAAAAAAGATGTTGAGCCTCTAGAAAGAGAACAGAGAAGAGCAACAAAGATGATTGGGGGGCTGGAGGCCAAAATGTATGAAGAACTGTTGCAGGAACTGGGCATGTCTAGTTTAATGAAAAGAAGGACTAGGGGTGACAGGATAGCAGTCTTCCAATATCTCAGGGGCTGCCACAAAGAAGAGGGAGTCAAGCTATTCTCCAAAGCACCTGAGAGTAGGACAGAGTAGAAGCAATGGATGGAAACTAATCAAGGAGAGAAGCAACCTAGAACTAAGGGGAAATTTCCTGACAGTTAGAACAACGAATCAGTGGAACCACTTGTCTCCAGAAGTTGTGAATGCCCCAACACTGGAGGTCTTTAAGAAGATGTTAGATAACCATTTGTCTGAAGTGGTATAGAGTTTCCTGCCTAAGCAGGGGTTGGACTAGAAGACCTCCAAGGTCCCTTCCAACTCTGTTATTCTATTCTATTTTATTCATAAGAGGGAGAATGTGGAATGAGAGGATTTTATAACACTGCAAGCAATGCTTTGGATGACTAGGAAGACTGCACATCTGATACTGACTGACCCAGGAAGAGTCAGTTTATTATATATGTTTTTCATTTTAAAAAATGGTACCTGAAAACCGGTGATTGGCTGTTGCAAGAAGTGATCCATTGTTTTCTAGATGTGGTTTTCATGAGAATTACTTTGCAAACTTCCGAGATGTTCCACAATTAACATCTGTCAGTCATCTATAGTCACAATCCTTTCAGATCAGTCCTGGAGACGTGCCTTTCACTTTTTCTCTGCCCAACCGGCATCATTGTGCTATGTCTGATGACCTCCAAGGCTAAGAACCAAGCAGAATTACATGATTGCTTGTACTGCCAGCAGCTTGCTGTGGTTTTTGCCACTTCACAGCTCCATGCCTGATTGCGGCACACAAAATAAATACTTTCCCAATTGTTCTAGTACAAAGGTACAATGTCTAGTTTGTAGTCTAACATGATAAGGAGCCTTGGTGGCACAGTGGTTAGAATGCAATATTGCAGGCTAACTCTGCCTGCGACGTGGAGTTCGATCCTGACGGGCTCAAGGTTGACTCAGCCTTCCATCCTTCCCAGAGCAGTAAAATGAGGACTCGTATTGTTGAGGGCAATAGGCTGACATTGTAAACTGCTCAAAGAGAGCCATCAAGCACTATGAAGCGGTATATATTCGTCCAAGTGCGATGGCTATTGTTATAAATGAGTGGCTGTTGTGTTTGCAGATATTCAGACAAGAAAAAAGCAGGTGTAATTAGATACCACTTGGTTGATGTCTTCTGTTTTCTCCAGTATTGACTGTGCAGGTATTCTGAAGCTCCGCAATTCAGACATAGAGCTTCGGAAGGGGGAGACGGATATTGGAAGGAAAAACACAAGAGTGAGGCTCGTATTTCGTGTCCATATCCCACAGCCGAGCGGAAAGGTCTTGTCCCTTCAGGTTGCCTCTATACCTGTTGAATGCTGTAAGTTTGCTCCTTGTTTTGGCTGGTGGGGGAAATAGTTACATCCATAAATATTTCAGGAATTAAGTTTGGACTTCATAAGAAATATTGCATCGAGGAAGCTTTTTACCTTCCTGCCCTGGGACGTTTAGAAAGCTCCCTGGTATATTCATCTGTGGACTTTGCTTCTGAGACAGGCAGTTTTAATCTCTTCTTTTTGTCAAATGCGACCAATCATGGTCTAGGGCTGTGATGGCAACCTATGGCAAGTATGTCACAGGTGGCACGCGGAGCCATATCTGCTGGCATGTGAGTTGTCAGCTCAAGCGTGCATGCACGCACCGGGCAGCTGATTTTCAGCCTTCCGGAGGGCCGTTTTCGCTCTCCCAAGCCTTTAGGAAAGCCTCCGGAGCCTGGGGTGGTCGAAAACTCCCCTGCGTAGGGGTGGGGGTGTTGCACATGCATGCACAAGTGGGCAGGGTGCATTGAGTTGTGGGTGTGCGCACACATGCGCGCGTGATAGCACGTGCACTCACAATTTTGGCACGACTTTACAAAAAGATTCGCCATCACTGGTCTAGGGTCTTTAGCAAATCCAGCCTGTGTGCTTAGTTCATGGTCTGCCAAACAATTTCTGATTTTTTTTTGAGTTAACAGATCAAACTATACTTCAACTAAAAATAAGAAAGTGTGTTGCATATGGGAAATAAAAACAGAGAAGGCAGGGGGGAGAAGATACGATAAGAATCACATGTGTATATGTTCTTATGCATTTTTGTATTTCTCTTGGATAAAGCTCAGAGATCGGCCCAGGAACTTCCTCAGATAGAGAAATACAGCATCAGCAGTTGCTCCGTAAACGGAGGCCATGAAATGATTGTTACAGGCTGTAACTTCCTTCCAGAATCAAAAATTTTATTTCTGGAAAAGGGGCAAGGTAAGTCAACCTGCTGCAAGTAACAGAAAAGGTTTGTTTCTGGGGTTGATGGAACATAGCGGACAATGGCGAAATTCATTTTTTTTTTACTACCGGTTCTGTGGGCGTGGCTTGGTAGGCATGGCAGGAGAAGGATACTGCAAAATCCCCATGCCCTCCCCACTCTGGGGCCAGCCAGAGGTGGTATTTGCCAGTTCTCTGAACTACTCAAAATTTCCCCTACCGGTTCTCCAGAACCTGCTGAATTTCACTCCTGATACCAGAATGTCTAAGCTGCATTCAATCACATCCTTTTACCATGCAAGTGCAAATTCTGTTTGAATCCCAAAGGATCCTGATAGAGCATCTGGGTGGTGTGAAATGTAGGACTCTGTGTTTAGGTACATTGCTAATTTACCCAGTTGGTATTATTGCTTGTAGGCACTCTCTTCCCATGGAGCCAGATCAGTCCCATGCTTAACTGTGGAACTGACAATGGTGTAATTATAAGTTGAGGATATGTTAAGCTGAGGACTTTTCAAGGTGGCTGAGATCAGACATAGGATGAAATCTATTTGAAGATCTCTTCTGCAGCACCGGAGACGGTGAATTTGTAGTCCTCTACGCCACGGCTTCTTTGCAGAAAATCATCACATTTTGTTTTGCAATATGCAGCATTTTTTAAAACTACAATTTAGCGCCAGAGCAGTCAGTGACTCCTTCTAATTTGCATATTGTGTGCAGAGGAAATTAATCGGATCCCAATGGCTTTGGATTTCAGTGTTGGGGTGGATTATAAGAATCTGCTGGCCTTGTTATTCTGGATTATTTTCAGTTTGTAGATTTCACAATAGGACAATTTGGCAGCAGGAAGGACTACTGTCTGTTTTAGATTCCTTTCTTCTTATTGCTTGATTAAACTGGACAGATTTATCCTCTCTTTGACTTGATAGATTTGTACAGTTAGAGCCAGTCACATACATGGAGGGAGAAACCGTTTTTCTGTTGGGCAATGGAATGAATCTCTTCAAGAGTTTCCCTCCCTTTTAATTTTTTTAAAAAAAATAAACTGTAAATAAATGTTTCTTTCCAAGCCTTTTATTTGGTAGGTATTTTGTTTCTTTCAGCCTTCTGCATTTTATTTTTGTTTACAATACTCAGTGCCTTAAATATTCATTGAAATAGAAACATAGGATATAAATTAATATAATATATTTGTAAACGCAACATCTAGTGTTACATTTTGCTCAAGTTTTTCTCTAGCTTCTGGTTTGATCCTGGTGATTCATAATCTTTGATTCATAATCTTTCTAACTATGAATATTCAATGCACGCGCGCGTGCACACACACACCCACACACACACAGCAACTATCCTATGAATTATGCAAATATCTTCACCCAAAACATCATTTTTCTTCCCTTCTTAAAACTAATCATTCCAAACTCACTTCATCCATAGTTCACTTCCCATTTGGGGTTAATTAATCAAAGCTCAATTCTCTCTGGCCAGTTATCTTTGAACAAGATAGGTATTGCATGGACAAATATTTAACATGTCTACAATGAACAGAGTCTTGAAAGTCAAATGAAAACTATTAAGAGTTGTACACTGTGTATTTTGTATATATATATAATAATTGAATTATTTCAGAATGAGCTGATACCTGACCTGAAACCTTTATCTTTGTAGATGGACGGCCCCAGTGGGAAGTGGAAGGAAAAATAATTAGAGACAGGAGTCAAGAGGTGAGATTTATTTTTTTAAAGTACAGAATTATTTTACTGATTTCTGTAAAGATCCTGGTGGAAAATGAAACATAACGTAGGCAGCTTTTTTCCCCTTAGCACTTATATCAAACGTGCAAAAATAGTAGCAACATTTGAGCCAGATTTATAAGGGAAGAAGGCTAAAGTGGTGAGTGATGTAATATTAAATAGAAAAAAATAACCTTCAGTCTTGAGAGGCTAGAAAGGGCAAACTGATGTGCAGAAAGTAAACACTAATAGTGTAGTAAGGATCGCGGGAAAGGAAAGAAGAGGAAGAATATAAATTATACAAGGAAGTTACAGCAACTGCCAGATTTGATTCATAAACTTGGAATCTAGAAGTGAAACTTTTTTCAGCGATTGAAGTGCCAACTCTTTCCCCTTCGCAGATGTTAGCTTTGTAAGCTAACATTTTGGAAAATTATAATGATTAGAACATGTAAATATTCTATGCAAGTATTCTAGCATATGTAAATTTCACGAAGAAAGCATCGTCCTGCACTTAAGAGAACTGCTTCCTGACATATCTTTCCTTTGGAAGTAGGACTCATAGGCAGAAAACTCAAATATCCTGCCACTCATTCTTAGGGAAAGTGGCTTGTGGAAAGGTGTCACCACTGACAATTCTGTTCCTTATCTTTAAAAGAAAAAATTGCTTCAGGAAATAAAGCATGTAATTTATCAGGTCTAATGAGGACGACAAAAAAAACCTTCCGAGACACACCTGGTCTGTCTCTATCGTTTTATTCATTTTTACACAGGCTGCGCTCATTCTTGAAGTTCCTCCGTATCACAACAAAGCAATTACAGCGGCCGTCCACGTACAGTTCTACGTTTGCAACGGCAAAAGGAAAAAAAGCCAGGCTCAGCGTTTTACATATATTCCAGGTACAGATTATTGGCAAAGAAATCATGAGTGAGAACTGCCTTTTCTTTCAAATCTATTGCCCAGATTCTGAGAAATGTTAGTTATTTTACCTAGAAAATTAGGCATGAATTGGAGGCGGTGTGTGTGTGAAATGTAACAAGGAATTTTTCAATGCTTTTCCTGATAGCTAGAAAGTTTTTAATTGAACATCAATTGGCCCGTGTTTTTTTTTAAGGCACTAGGCTAGAAACCAGGAGACAATGAGTTCTAGTTCTGCCTTAGACATGAAAGCTGGCTGGGTGATTTCTCACTCAGCCCAACGCACCTCAGAGAGCTGCTGTTGTGGAGAAAATAGGAGGAGGAAGGAGTATTATATATGTTTGTTTTCTTGAATTACTTATAAAATAAATTAATAAAGGTATTTCTGTTGACTTGCAAATGAGGAAAAATGAAGTTTTGCACATTAAATTCTAATATATTCTGAGTGAATAAATTATCGTTTGAACGTTAGAAATAAGAAATGTCATCAGCCAGCATGGAACTGAAAGTCTTTGCTGCATTCGTTGATCCATAATAAGCTATGATAGCCTGTGTATTGTGGTTCTCAGTTCTCTTATGAACCATGTCAGAAAATGAATATTCAGGAGTAATGCAGAGTCATAAATTCCACACTGTTTTTGAATGAGACTCAACTCAGACTCGAAATTCTCAACTCTAGAATTTTATTCTTTAATCCCCATTGCTATAATGAGAAAACCCTTATCTGCATTATCCCACAAAGTATATTTCACAGCATACTTTTCAAACATGTTACGGTTAACTGCATTTTCCATGTGTGTTCACTGCCATTCATGTACATGTCAGTTTGGATGTGGGGTGGAACAGTTTTTTATTCGATTGAGTTCTGATGTTTGTATCATTCCATCTGTGAATTTTAGCTGATCCTTGTTTTCTTGCTACACAGTTGTATTGAAACAAGAGAACAGAGATGAAATGGACTTGTCTTCAGTCCCATCGTTGTCCCTGACTCACTGTAAAGGACTCTCTCCTGTCCAAACCCAGTTGCCTTCTCCTGACCCAGGGCTTTCACACGATAGTTTACTTCCTCCTTCCTCCAGGAACCTTGTCTGTCCCCTACAGCCGCCTTTCACGCCCATGGTATCGTCAACAGTAACTCAGTTGTCCCACATACAAGGTAGAAACCTTAGTCCAGGTGAAGAGCATCCTGCCCTGTCTTCAGCTGTAGTCCATCCGTCTTTTCAGGTCACAGCAGCATCTTCTGTGGGGCCTTCCTACCAGTCTATGCAACCCAATGTTATGTTTAATGGACAGCCTGGTCTTCCCATGGATTCTGTCTCTTCCAGTCAAGGATATGAGGCAATTTCATTTCAGCAAGACGCACCTGTACCTCCACTGATAAACCTCAGCTGCCAGTCTCTGCCACCCATCCCATATCATACTTCGAGTTCAGGTTCGGTGTCAACGTCCAACGTTGCAACTGGAGGACATACTTCAGCACACCTAGCTCAATCGAGACACTCCTCGCCTCATTTGCAATCCATGCGATACCATTGTCCCGATCCTCAGCAAAGCCCTGTCTCTTCTGCAGTGACTCAGTCCCTTGGACCCCCTTCCACACAGTTGCAGCCAATGACTTTTTCTTCAAATCCAGGTAATTCCTCCTCCTCATCATCATCCCCCAAATCTTCTCATTCTTTAGTCCATTCACCACGTTCTGGGCCATCTTCGCCACAGTTGCAACCTCTACCTTACCATCTTTCTAGCTCGGGATCTGCCTCATCTCCTCCTCCTCCTCCAGCCTCTCTCAGTCAGTCTGGGCAACAGTCCCCACAAGAGCATAGCCCAGGTTTGGGTGGAATCGCCACAGCTTCATCTTTGCTGCATCATAACATATGTGACACATCTCCATTTCCATCAGAAGGGTCAACTGTTAATATTAAGCCTGAACCAGAAGATCAAGAGTTAAATTTTCAGACAATGGGATTGGAAGACATCACGTTAGATGATGGTAAGTGATGCTATGTTAGGAGAATATGGTTAAATAGCTTCATACTTTCAGAAGCCTCATACAAGGAAGGATTATCATGGATCCCAGACCATTGCAATAGGTTGTTCATCTGGGAATGTTCAATGTACTTGAACATTGTGTGACTATAGGGATGTCCTTCCTCATTTAAAATTTGGTGCACATCAGACTTGTATAAAAATACATTGGACAATCTTTTACAATTGTTATATTTTGTTTATAGGGTACTTTTAGTACAATAAGTATATCCAAATCCAAATTGTTCAAAGATATCTATCTTCTTTCTCTTACTCTTTCTCAATGCCTAGCTTTCATAGCCATACATTATCATGATTGGAAAGACCATTGTTTATTTCATTGTTAGGGAGCTGGTCGCAATCTTTCCTAGAGTTGTCCCTGAACTCAGATAGAAATGAAGAAGCAGCTTCTTGGAAGAAAAATCAGCTTCCTAAAAGAAAAATCAGAAAGTCCAGTTGCCTTTAAAATAAAAGCACCCTTGGCACAACTATTCAGCTAATATCATCAAAATAGCAAGAGTTCAGGAAAAGCAAACGCACATATACTCATTCAGTGGCCAATTTGTGATGAATATTGGTAATTTGGACTATTAGTTACGTTCATTGCATCCATTCTCAATCATTTGTGAATGAGCATGTGTCATCTTTGTGTGTGTGTGTGTAATACAAATAAGTTTGAGAAGGATTGGGCAAGGACTTCCATCTATGATGCTTTATTCATTAGCTGTCAAATAAAATGTTCTTTTGGCTATTTAGGAACACCTGAAAGTTGCCAAGTTTCAAAGACATTGGTTTCAAGTATTTTTTGACAGGCGCTCCGTGTGTGCCTGTGCCATTGTTCCTTCTTTGGGATCAGGTGATCTAGTGAGCTGATGATTACCTGGAGTGGTTGAAGTCCTTGTTAACTATGCCTGAAGAAATAATTTCCTTGGGAGTGGGGGGGGGGAATCTCATTCCAAAGCTAGTTCAAAGTGCTGCATTTGGTTCACTTAACAAATATGCCATCATGTTTAACCATTGGCAAGCTTTCTGCTTCCTGTCATACTCATAGGTCATGGTTAGAAACCATAGCATGACACGGCAAGGCAAAAATCAAACAATTTAACTCATTGTGGTTTACAGTCTTATGATGAGAATATGAAGACATGCCAAAGATCATTCAGTCCATTCTGTGAGGTGCAAACAAGTGTTACGCAAGATATGAATGCAGTATGACGCCTTCAGAGTCTCTGTTTGGGTAACAAACTGATTAAAATCCCCCATTGCTGCTGTTGAGGCTTGGTTAAATGTTTCGGTGAAATCGTCGTTTCAAAAAAGGACCATCTATGGTTTTTGATTTGTACATGATTACAGTTTCATCATTTTTAGCGTTTTCCTCCCATCTTTCCTAGATTTCTTTTATCAGATTTCTGAGTAGCTGTGTGCATTTTTTTAAATGTACGCTCCCCTTTTAGTTTACTTTATTGTCATTGCACCTTGTACAACGAAATTAAATGCCATCTTCAGTATATATCATACATAACTTTTTTTTTAAAAAAAGACATCCTTCACATTCATATGTACAATTGAATTGAAAACCCCCTGATAGTGCATTAATATTGCATTATACCATAGAATTCAATATAGTTCCTGCCCTGGGATAGAAGCTGTTTTTCAGCCTATTTGCCCTTGTTTTTATTGTCCTGTACCGTCTGCCAGATGGTAATAGTTCAAAAAAAAAAAAAAAGGATGTCCAGGATGAGATGGATCTTTAAGAACGCTTTGAACTTTCGTAAGGCATCGGGAGCTATAAAGCTCTTCCAAAGAGGGGTGAGGGCAATCCATGATCCTCTGGGCAATGGCGTTGACCCTCTGGAGCGCTCTCCTATCTGCCACTGTGCAATTGGCAAACCATACACAGGTGCAGTAAGTTAAAATACTCTCTATGGTGCAGCGGTAGAAGGGCACCAGCAAACCTTCTTTTCTGCTTGTTTTAGAGGAAAATTGGATCATGCACGAATCTTTTTAAAATAAATCTTCCAGTTTTGAGATCCTTTTCCAGCTTCAGCCATAATACCTGTCTGATTATATTTTCTTCTCAAAATAAGCCTCTATATCTCCCCGCTCCTTATTCATGTGTTACTATATATTTACAGTGCCATTTAAGTTTTCCCTGCTATATTTATTAGCAAGATATTAGACTCCAAAACCACAGCCCTACTTTTTCCTTTCTCCTAATTGGTTGAGGACAAGAAGCTGAGCAGCAAACTGGAATAGCTCCTAATTTGTCTTTCTCCCGGGCAAGGTCATACTTACCAGGCTTTTGCCAAACATGTTTTTCTGGATTTGTGAGACACACTCCAGCATTAAAATAAAAATTAAAAAAAGCAACAACACCCAGCTCTCCAGTTTGGCAGCAGAGGTCACAGTTCAAATGTTTCCCAAGATAGCTAGCTCATTTCTAGTGGAAGAACTATTTATAAGTCCCGTTTCCCTTTGGGATTTAAAAATGTACATAATTTATAAAGACCGAAGTGGATGCATGACTAAGAAGGCGTGGAGTTTGCAGGATGCCTTCAGTGAAAGTGGACATTTAAAATGCAGTGAAAGCTTTAATCTTCGCAGGGTTAGTTTTATAGCACTTGCTTCCCCCCCCCCCAATTCTTGCAAGAGAAAAACTAAAACCAACTGAAGACATGTGGGTGTTTATTTATTTATTTATTTTAAAAACCCTGAAATCAATCCGGTTGAATATTTTGCAGTAAATAGCGTGTTGTATAATATAACAACATTGATCCAAATTCAGATTAGCAGCAGTCTTTCAGCGTTGGGTTGCAACTCCACAGGGATAGAAGTTATGAAGAGAGAGAGAGAGAGAGAGAGAGAGAAAATTAATATCGGTATCGGATGGAGACATCAACAATGTGTCATAAACCCCAAACAAAGACACTTAAGGCCAAAAGAATATGCCATGTGATCCGTTATATACGGTAGAGCTCCTGAAAGCTCAACACTGATACCAAACTCTGCCAAAAACACATTAACACCTCAAGGGTGTGGAAATAGATTAAATTTCAAGGCAGCATAGCCCACAAGTAGAATTCAGGAGTCCTGCCGGAAAAAAAATAGCTCTTCATGTTTCTGGGCTCTTTGGGCATATTTAGTTTTTTCCCCCTCCAAATATTTTTTGGAGTGGAAGAAATTTCAGGCTCTAACCCTGCACCCCTTTGCATCTTCCTGTCTTTGCATTAAGGGAGGCGGTGGCTCACTGGCTAAGATGCCAAGCTTGTCGATCAGAAAGTTTGGCAGTTCGAATCCCTAGCGCCGCATAACAGAGTGAGCTCCCGTTACTTCTCCCAGCTTCTGCCAACCTAGCAGTTCGAAAGCATGTAAAAATGCAAGTAGAAAAAAAAATAGGGACCACCTTTGGTGGGAAGTTAACATGTGCCTTCAGCGTTTAGTCATGCCGGCCACCTGACCACGGAGACGTCTTCGGACAGTGCTGGCTCTTTGGCTTTGAAATGGAGACGAGCACTGACTCCTAGAGTCAGGAACGACTAGCACATATGTGCAAGGGGAATCTTTACCTTTGTTTGAGTGGTTAGGTTTCTGTATGGACAAGCCTTTGTGGAGTGCGCTCAGTTTGAGAATGCCACTAGCACTAACACTTACATACCGCTTCAATGTTTTGTGCATATGAACTGAAAGATTAATAGGATTTAAGAAATGGTGGAACTAGACTAAAAGGAAATTAGCTTGTGGTCCAGGAAAGTTAGGAAAGGCCATATATAACAAAAAGATAAGTTTCTTCTAAATCCTAAGGCTTGGCAAAGACAGATTTGATGTCAGGTCTGGAAGCCATCATTTGCATTGAGCCTTCCACATTTACTGCTATGGGAAAATGGGAGGGGGGATTACCGTATTTTTCGGAGTATAAGACACTCCGAAGTATAAGACGCACCTAGATTTTGGGAAGGAAAACAAGGGGAAAATATCTGCCCCCGTCTTAAAAGAATAGCACTTTAAAAAATAATAGCACTGGGCCTCTTCAGATCAAGCATTTATTTTAAAAAGCTGCTTCATTTTGTTAAGTTGTATAGAACCATAATAAAGCAGTCTTTAAAAAATAAGTCTAATAATTTATAGTTGTTGACTTACCTCGAAACAGCCTGATTAGCACAAGAAAAAAACAACACCTCCCAGCAATTTGCCATGTGGAGCAAACAGTTAGTTTCACTTTCAATTTCTCCCGATCATCAGCTGTTAGAGGCTGCAGGGATTGCTATATCTTATTGAAGCCTCTGCAAGCCCCCCCCTTTCCTGCAAAGAGGTAAATTGCTGGGAGGCAGAGGCCAAAGGGTGGGGGCCGGTGGGTGGGTAGAGCTACATTCGGTGTATAAGATGCACCCAAATTTTCACCCTCTTTTAGAGGGGGGAAAGGTGCGTCTTCTACTCCGAAAAATATGGTATATGGTGCTTAGGATATATATATATATATATAGTCAAAAATAACATTCCTTTCTCAGAGAGTCAAGGATTTCTTGCCCTGCACCTGGAGGGGTGTGACTGGGAGGCATCTCCAGTTGGAATAATGCCTGATTGTGATGGACATGTGGGTGCTGGGCGGGGACTTGGACTTTCATTTGGGTGGAAACTTTCAGATTTGGCTTTTCCCAGATGTGCCAATATGACATCTCTAATAAAATGGAACTTTGAGGAATTTCAAGCCTCGGAGTCTTCTTGCGTTGAAGGTCTTACTTGAATCCCTGACATTTGACCCTTGTAAAATCACAAAGCTGTCAGTCCTTCGAAGTCTTCCGAAGATCAAGGCTTCCTCCTAGGTGTTGCCGAGTGTTTGGGATCAGTGACAACCAAGCAGAGGCAGAAGAAGGTTCAGAGTAGGGAATGTAATCATGTGCTGCACAGCTCAGGGTGTTGATCACATCTATTTTGGGAGATGTTCCCAGGATATCTCACTGATGGCCATCTGCATCTGATGGCAAAGAGACAGGATGGATAAAAATCGATGATTTAATTTTTTTTAAATGGATTTGTTTTGATGTAAATCAGATTTTTTTATTTCAATCAGATTTTTTATTTTTATCACATTCATTTTAATAAAATGCTTTTGGAATAAAAATCTATCTAAAGATAGTTTTCTGTTTAAGATGCATTGCTAAATTAGTTTATTCGGCATGAAATGGAGCTTAGTTATGTAGTATGAGGCTGTATATTCTGCAATATTAGGACTGTCGGTAAGTTAACAGCGGGCCGGAGGAACCCCTGTGGGACAGAGACGACAGTTGCTCTTTAAAAATTACAATTGAAATCAAGTTGATTGAAATCAAGCCTTTTTACTAGTGAATTAAATCAGTGGTCACCAACCGCAAGAACGTTTTGGTGGTGCGGAGAAAAATTATTTGCATTTTTTATATTGCGCTAAATACTATTTGTCTTTTTTTAAAAAAAAATGTATTAGTGGTTCAGGGGATTTAAAATTACGAATTTAGTGATCCCTGAGATTCAAAAGGTTGGTGACCCCTGATTTAAATCATGATTTAAATTGTGATTTAAATCAACTTGATGTAAATCAGATCCACCTTGCTAAGGGACGTTGCCGCTGGAGAGCAAACTGACCCCTCTTGAGACAAGCCATTGCTCAATTGCATATGTAATTTGCAAACAATGAGCAGTGGTGCTAAGCTTTTAAAAAAGAAAGCTTCTAAATGTAAAACTCAATTTTGGCTGCCTATGGAAACGGCTGTTAGTTTTCAGCCAACTAGACGATATTGTGAAAAGGAGGGGAGAAGGGGAGCTGAACCTACAGATGACATTTCTCCAACCTGAAACAACCCTGCTTCTTGCTTGTCAGTCAATATTTTTGAGGGGGGTTTTTTCCCGTATCCCTAACTAGGTTTGGATAGTGGGTTTTAAAGAATGACCGTGAAAGAGGAAGCTTTACCTAACGCTAGTTGTTTTGTGAGCAGGTCAGTTTTGCAGCATCTCCTCAACAACCCGAACATTTTGAAATGTTTTGCATGGACTCTTACTTCTTGATTTGAAGATCAGGTGTAACTTCAAACTGTTAGCAACTGACTGGATATAACTCAAAGGTTATCTCTTCAAGCTGTAAACGTGTGCAGTTTAACCCAACCTTGGTACCTTCCAAATGCCCTCTTCCAGAAGTTTTTACTTCTCTGTGGAAGATCAATGGGGTAACTTGTATGCATCGAGGAGGCCATGTAATCGAGTCCCATGTTATGGATGGAATTTCTTAGGGATGAGAAGACCTTTCAGCCAGATCTTTCAGAATTGTCATTTTGGAGCAGGCTGTCTTGACGTTCAGTAGGTTCTGAGTCACCAAGGGCTTTCAAGGTGATAATTGCCCCCTGAAATTGTAGCCTGAAGCCAACTGGCAGCTGATGTAGCTCCAGGAATAAAGATACCACAGGGACTGACCTAGTTGTGCCTGTCACTCCCTGGGCTGCTGCATTGTATTTATTTATTCAATGTATAGGCTGCATGGCGAGTCAGTTTTAGCTTTTGAATGATCTTCAGGGACAGATGCATGAAAAGTGAATTGCAGTAGACGTCTCAACCTGTTTGGAAGTGTTGTGGCCCACAAGTGGCCTGCGGAGCTGGCAGAAGATTTGGACAGTGAGAAGGTTGGGGAGGAACATGGGCCAGTCCTGGAGTCTGGGGAAGGCTCTGATGAGGGCTCTGTGTCGGAGGCAGAGAGGGGGCTAGAGCCGTAGGCCAGCTATCATCTGCCTTCAGAATCAGACATCAGTGAGGTAGACAAACAGCTGGAGATTGTTCCCAGTGTGCGCATGCGCAGAGTTGCCAGACAGAGGGAACAGCTAAAGAACAGGGGTTGACTTGGGAGTAAGGCCATAGGTGGACAATGTGTGACCCCTCCCAGAGGAAAGAAAAGAGGAGCAAAAGGGGAGTGGAGTTTGCAGGAGACAATTAGTTCGCTTAATTGGTTCGTGGCTTTTCGAGACTCCTTGCCAAGTTTTGCAGATATCGGCCTGTCAGCTCTCCAAGCCAGATAAGGTCTGTGACTGTAAATCCTCCCTTGAAAAACTTTGCCAGATGTGAATGAGCAGAATTCACAGTCAATTAATAAAGGGTTTTTTATCGGGACAAGGAGTTTGCTTCCTGCTCTCGGGAAGCCTCGATCAGAACAGGAAATAACTAGTATTGCAAGAGCCTAGATATTGGATCACTCAGAAACCAATGTTTATGGAAGACATAAAAATATATTGATCCTTCTCTCCTTTTTTGATGTAGTGACGGAAATCATTGGAAGAGACATGCCGCAGATCTCTGCATCCCGTGGAGCAGGAGGTGCCGTCCTGCAGAAACCTGGAGAGACCCAGGAAGCTTTGCACTTTTCCTCTGAGTAACGTTATGTCCCCCTTTAGATCTACTGTGCTTCCGATTACGTGGCCTTGATGATCCTGGACACTGGATCCCTACAGAGCTGTTCTAGGAGAGCGGGAAAGAGAGTGGTAACAGGAAACAGGTTGAGTTCTAGATTTTTAGGATGCTGTAAAAAATAGAAAGATTACTTTATAAAAATGGACACCAAGAAGTGACCCAAGATTACTCTAACCTTGAGTAAAATACCAATGAGCTTTGCTTGTCTTGTGCATTTAACATAATTCTTTTATATGAAGTGCTTCATTGTATGGAGAAGCGTAGTTTTGCTCTCAAATATGCACAGTTACTGAATGTGGGTAATTTTTTTTTAATAAACACCATCTTTGTATGCTGCTTTTCTTTAGGAGAGATACTAAGATTGTAATAAAAATTTGTATACCTTTTGGACGGTCTTTTTGAAGAGCCTTTAAGCATATGTGGTTTCAAACTGATTTTTTAAAAATAATAATAATAATATAATAATAATAATACTCTCTCTCAAAGGCACAGAAGTCTCTATCATCTGAAGCCAATGCCTTTGGAAGTCTCACAAATGAATCATGGTTACCATTTTCTTTGGAGCTTTAGGAAGCAAAGCCAAATGTAGACCTGTGTTCCTGGGACACTGAAAAATTTTGGTAGGCTTGCAAAGAACACCAGTCCAACATGGCAAGATTGGGATAGAAACGACATTCCAAAACCTGACTTTTATACCTTCGTACCTTTGCTAGCACAGACCTGTTCTAAACAGAAGCACTTGTTCAAAAACGATTTATATATTGTGCTCTTTTTTAACTGAAGCCATTATACAAGTTTTTGGGCTGCGTCAAAAAGGCCTACGTTCCACATGGAGTCCTTTTGACCCGATTTGTTCAAACTTGTTAAACTGCTGTTCTTGAGATTCCTCAGGTAGAGAACTTCACACGGTCTGTTCTTTCTTCTTCTTCTGTTAGATGTGTCTGAAAATGTATGTTGGCATTTATATATGGGCTTCTTAAAACCTTTTCTTAATGGTTTAGCGATCCTACTGGGTTCCCCCCCCCCCCTTCCCATCCTTTTAAGAAATGAAGCTGGTGTAACGAAAAGAATGTAGCTAGGCCCTCTTACTGTAAGAGATGTACTTCACAGGGCTGACCAAGGCAGCTCACTGACCAGGGACACGTCAGCATTATGACCACTGAAGGTGAAACTGTCTGTGACCATCTATAGCAATAGTACTTATATACCACTTCATAGTGCTTTACAGCCCTCTCTAAGCGGTTTACGGAGTCAGGCTCTTGCCCCCAACAATCTGGGTCCTCATTTTACCCACCTTAGAAGGACGAAAGGCTGAATCAACCTTGAGCCTGGTGATATTAGAACTGCCAAATTGCAGGCAGCCGGCAGTCAGCAGAAGTAGCCTGCAGTACTGCACTCTAACCACTGCGCCACTGTGGCTCTTCTATGCATGTTAGGTTAATAGTTCCCACCACGGTGTGACTTGGGGTGGGCTCTATCTCTGATTCGAAACAGGAGAGATACAGAACCCCAACCACAGCAGATGAGAATGTCTACTAAATAAGAGTTCCTTCTTCTGTAAAATAGAAATCAAGATGTCTCAAGTTTAGATGAGCAAACGAATCAGGAGGCTGCAAAATGAAAAGGTAATTAGTAAGAGTCTTTCAGAACCATAAGGGTTAAGATACATAGGGGTTAAGATAGTTGGCGTACTGTTTTCTGACACTGTTTAGCTAATTTTTATAGCTACCTAAGTCTTAACTGATAGGGACAAGATAGGCTCTGTAGCGTCAGGCTACTGGCCCCAGGCTGATAGAGAGTGAAGTAGCTGTCTTCATTCAGCAAGCCTCTTGGCTTTTTATCAATCTCCATTTTTTTAATGAAAAGAATATAGGCAACTAAACCACAATTTAGTTATTAAGAGGGCTGCTTAACCATAATTATCTGCAGGCTACATTTACTGCTTAGTCTACAACTCACCCTACTATCTCAGGATGAAGTAAAACAAAGGAGATGCAGATGTGTTTGCACAGTTCAGAAGACAGCTCCCTAAAATAATTTAGAGCACTAAAATCATTCATATTCAAGGGTTCCTGGAACCGTTTATCTTGCTTTTTTTAATCGCACAGTTTTGACTCTTCAAAATACGAAGGTGATGCCATTGGAGGAGAATATTTGTAGCTCAGGGTTGAACCGTGGGGGTCCTTGGTGCTCTCTGAGCTTGTTTGTTTTGTGGCAGATGTTTCATTACCAAACTAGGTAACATCATCATGCACTGATAATGTTATCTAGTTTGGTAGTGAAACATCTACAAGCTCAGAGAACACCAAGGACCCCCCACAAAGATGAAACGAATGTTTTTTTTAAAAAAATTATCACTTTTTAAGATGGCAAGGAAGATGTCTTCATTCTAGTTGTTGTCTTCAGGGTTGGATCAAGCGGACATGTCATCTGGGTGACTCCTAAATTGATGCAGCATCCTCTTCCTTTCCTTGCTCATCCCCCCCTCCCCCCATGGTGGATTTCTTTATCTTCATTTCAGAGAGCTTATACAATCCAAAATGGCAATCCTTCCGATTGTCCGACCTACAGTAATCAAAACGGCCGCTCGCGAACTTCCGAAAATAAACAATTTCCCCCTCAAATGTTACGGTTTCTTTGGAAGTAAATCTACCTTCTGTTCAACAGATGCGCAACTAGTTGTATGTAAAGTACCAGCACGCCTAGTTACACATTGGAGTACTACATTCCTTTTCCGGACGTCCTTTTAATGTCTCCTCTGTGCTGTCACCGGGGTCTCTTTTACAGTTTTCAACCCTTAAAATGTGCCAGGCCTCCCAACGTTGGGTGGGTGAGGAAACAGACTTTACAAGAAATTCCCCGTTATTGTTGGAGGGTATCTTAATGGTCTTGAAAGCCTGGTGGAGGGTCCCTTCTTATACCCGAGAGAATCAAGGTGGAATTATTTTGAGTTTCTTTCCCAACCCGCTCTTCCTCCGCAAAGTTAAGTTGAGATGGACTTAACGATTCTTGCATTCCTTTGTTCAAAGCTATCTCCGTTGCCTCATACAGAGCGGGTCAGATGTGAACTTTGACATAGGCGAAGTTTCGGAGTTTTCTTGTGCTCTGAGATGAGTGATCCCCTCTTCTCCCTTAAACGTTCTCCCGGCTAGTGTGTCTTTGTATTTGTACCTAAAATGTGGGCACCCAAACAGTCCCGAGTTACTATGCACTAAGTGAGCAATCCACCAAGCACTGCAATGTCAGCTCCTCTCCCTCCGGCTGGCAAGAGGAACCTCTTAGCGATGCTGAAGGAGATGGAGAGTTTGCAGCAAAGGGGAGTAGTGGATTGTCTTCAACCTTCTGTTGCCTTGAAATACCCGATGCCTGTAGACGTAGAAGCAAACGCTTTCCTATTTAAAGCAAAACTATAGACGTTGAGTACTATAACGGTGGGGTTATTTTTTTGCCTTGTAAAAGCTTCAATGCAAGGGTCTTAATACACACACATACTTTTGGCTTGTGTGATGCTTTAGGTAAGACTGTTAATCTTGTGTAATGTAATAGAGATAAAAGCACATGATCTCCGTTAGACTATGCAATTTGCAATTTTCTGCCTGTGACTGGCATCTGTGTTGCTGGCGTCTCCAAATTTACAATTGCTTTCTATGCTGGGGCCCAGTTTTTTGTTTTTTTGTTTTTAAAAAAATGTTATGGAAAGCGTTCAAATGGTAGCTTTCATAACAAAAGAAGTGGAGGCTTTTGTAACCCAAAGGAGGTGATATAAATATATATGTATACATTGCCCATTTTGAAAGTTGTTTTGGTTTAACCAAAGTTTGACCACAATTTGGCGCTCCTTCTAACAAATGCTTCATTAGAAAATGGAATTGCCATCCATTGTAAACCAAAGAATAAAAGAGCAAAACAATTGCTTGGATGCAAACAAATCTGGGGGGGGGGGGAATAAAATCTATTTTTGATACATAGAATGAATGTCATTCCTTGAGGTTTGAAGATTGTTTCAATTGAAATTTTCTATTTAACAGTTTGGGACAATAATGATTTAAGACTAAAAGTTACATTCTAGATGTTTACAGAGCCTTGTATTGTAATTTCATGTACATTTGTGTATTAAACCTTTTGTAAATTATGATTGCAGTGCTACGTGCAGAAGTACAAAGGGAAAAAGCATTATAGGCTCTTGAATCATAGTGTTGAAATAAAAAAGAAAATGCATCTTGGAATCTGTGTCTTTATTTATCTCTCCTCATTAGTTCAGAAGAGTGAGGAGAGGTGAGTAAAACGATTAGCTGTGCCGTAGACATATCTTTTTTTTTTAAGCAAGCCTAAGATGATACAACACTTTGTCTTCCTTTAACATGTCTTCGGAATCGACTGTAAGTGGACTGGACTGGACACCAGTCCTTTAACTTCCATTGCAAAAGGTTAAAAAAAAAAAGGATTTGCTCCAATAGTGGTCTATTTTGCAAGAAGCCATACATTTGCTCAAAATGTGCGAATTCTTTATTCAGACATTTGTGGGTTTCATCTCAAGGATGTTTTGTTTCTGAAAGATTGATATAATCAGGCATTATAATATTCCTATTCTCAGAACAGGCATGATGGGCAGTAATTTTTTTTATTTTTTATAATCAGCCGCCTAAGAAAAACAGTGTTTGGTGAGATCTTTGCACTGTTATGGTATTATCTTCCAAATACTGGATTTATATATTTTAGCTCTACAACCCTAAATTAATTTGAGCCCCTTGACATCAGTTTCTGAGTCCCCTCTTAAATTTTATTCTGTATGGATTTTAGATATTGGCAGAACCCATTTAATAGCATCGCTTTCTGTAACCAGGACTTTTCTATTTCTGGCGATGAATAAAAACAACTTCACGAGGCTTTTTAAAATCAGATTTTTTTTGCTTTTAGATGTGACTGAAGCCTCACTATTGGCCTCTAATATGATAGATTCTGTAGTTGAATCTCTTTTAAGAGAATGTACAGGTTAATATAAGTCTGTGACTCCTACTTTGTCCATAGTGTTGTGGGGGCCAGGTTAAATTAACAAATGTAGCTTTTTGGCACACTTAAGATAATTTGCATAACTTCTTCATGAATCTTGTGATTCTCTCTGTAATTCAAATAAGATATATGCCATCTTTCTTGCCTTCTGATCTTTCCTACTGCCTTCTCCTAGTGATATCTTACAATTTATTACTTCTTGTTTGCATCTTACAATTATGATTGTATTTTATGACTTATGATCTATGACTTACCACTTTGTGTGTACACTTGAGAACTTATGCACCGGAGTCAAATTCCTTGTGTGTCCAATCATCCTTGGCCAATAAAGAATTCTATGTGTTGTTTTTTTTTAAAGTAATGGAAGTAGGGCACATAATAACCCATTCCTGTGGATTTTGTTTCTGGAATGTCCCATAGCAACCGATAAGATTTACTCCCAGAAATTTAGATGCTGAACTTCAATCTTAGATTCGTGATGGATCAGAGTTGAATCGGAGCTTTGCTACCCTGTGGCCGAATACCTGATTTGAATTTTGGGTCTACCAAGTGTGTTGCATCACAACTTCTCCCATGCTCAACTTTGCATGAAATAATTAAGTCACAGAAAACTGGCTTATTCTTGACTTGGGCATAGGACACGGTGGCTCAGTGGCTAAGACGCTGAGCTTGTCGATCAGAAAGGTTGACAATTCGGTCATTCGAATCCCTAGCGCCGCGTAACGGAATGAGCTCCCATTACTTGTCCCAGTTGCCAACTTAGCAGTTCAAAAGCACGTAAAAAATGCAAGTAGAAAAATAGGAACCACCTTTGGTAGGAAGGTAACAGTGCTCCGTGTGCCTTCGGCGTTTAGTCATGCCGGCCACATGACCACAGAGACGTCTTGGGGCAGCGCTGGCTCTTTGGCTTTGAAACGGAGATGAGCACCACCCCCTAGAGTCAGGAACGAATAGCACACATGTGCGAGGAAAACCTTTGGGCACCATGTTTTTATATTAATAAGGAGGTGTAGTTAAAAAAAGAGTGAGATAGAGTTTTGAGTCGTCATCCATCCTTTAATCCGGGGATCTCCAAACTTGGCATGCTGGCTAGGGAAGTCTGAGAATTGAGGTCCACAAGTTTTTCCCTTTTCTGAAGAGAGCTGCATCCGAGTTTGCTTCTGCTGGAGGGTACAAATTTAGGATTGGAGACCTAGTTTATCTAATACCTACGTGAATACAGTGAATAACCAAGAGCCTTCAAGCTGAGCTGAGCTCCAAGGTCCTATGTGAACACACCAATGTGCTTTCCTTGGCTTCCCCACCTCAGGTTTTGCTCTTTCTGGTGGCCTCCCATTCCATTTCTAACCAGAGCTGACCCTGCTTAGCTTTTTGAGATCATCTAGGTGCCGCTGCTGGCTGCCACACTTTAAAGATAGCCGTCTTAAAATAGAGAAGGGTTTTAAAAAAAGATTTGCTTAAAAAAAAAAGAACAGAAGCGAAGCGGCTTATTTTAGCAGCTGCAAGCAGCTGCGTTATTTAGCTCAGTTGCAACTGTCAGACAGATCCCTCCATTCTCACAAATTCCAGGGAATTCACTCCTTGTCTGCGATGGAATCCCTCAACAGATTGTGGAGAGTTGTGGGATTCAGAGCAAACATGCCTGAAGGATTGTGGAAGTGAGACGGCCAACCGGAAGGCTGCCCCATCTGCCTTTCTCCCCATCTGCAAGCAAAGAAATGGCGGAAGAATAGGAGCCTGCTTTCAGAGAGAGTATCCAGCAGATTCATTTCCTTCTGCTTCTCGGCTGAAGGATTTTAATCATCTTCCATACCTTATTATACCGGTAGATGTGGCTAAGGGACGCAGTGGCTCAGTGGCTAAGATGCTGAGCTTGTCAATTGAAAGGTCAGCACTTTGGTGGTTCGAATCCCTGGTGCCGCGTAACGGAGTGAGCTCCCGTTACTTGTCTCAGCTTCTGCCAACCCACCAATTTGAAAGCATGTAAAAATGCAAGTAGAAAAAATAGGGACCATCTTTCGGGGGGAGAGAACAGCATTCCGTGGGCCTTTGGCATTTAGTCATGCCGGCTACATGACCACAGATATGTCTTTGGACAGCGCTGGCTCTTCAGCTTTGAAACAGATGAGCACCCCTACAGTCAGGAATGAGTAGCACATATGTGCGAAGGGAACCTTTACCTTTAGATGTGGCTACACAAAGTTGTCATAGCAGAGGAAAGCCTCGTGCTAACTCTGATTGATCTCAGAACAGCTGTTTGGAGTTGGTTAGCCTGGCGGAGGTAAGGTAGGCTGGCAGATTGGGAAAATTTCTTGGAAGTCAACATTTTCTACCTTGTGGTGAAGAAAACTCTGGGAAAACCCATGGTTAAAAAAAAGAGGCTTCTTCATTTCAAAGCAGGGCTGGCCAACCTTGGGAACTTTTTAAAATGTGTGGACTTCAACTCCCAGCATTGGCTGGGGAACTTTGGGAGTTGAAATCCACACATCTTAAAATGGCCAACATGGAGAAACACTTTTTTAAATCCATGGGAATTGAAATGATCCCGATAATTGCTTGCCTGTGCCAAGGCTGCAAAGAAGATCGAATGAGTTGAACTGGAATCGCAAGTCCATTGCTTCAGCCTGTGTACCAGAATCCTATAAGATCTGTTCTAGTTAGGCTAGATCAGCCTAACGAGAGATCCAGTATGAAGGGGACATCTGGTGGTGGGATGTGGACATTGCAGAGCTTTTAAAAAAATGTGATTTTGCATTAAGATTTGTCTGGCAAATCTTGGTGGGAACTGGGTGTCTTCAGATTCTTGAGTTTTCAAATGGGCCATAGCAGGACTCTGTTCAAATAGAAGATACTATCAACTGCCGGTCTGTTGGTAGAACAGATGATCCCCAAGAAATAGTAGCTTGTATCTCTTTGTCAAATAGAAAACCCTATTTTGCAATGAGTGTGCACCTATTCTATTTAATAAGATTTAGCCCTCATTAAATTAGATTAAAGCTGGTTCAAAGCTACCCAACTAGCTTTCATGCGTAAGGCAGAACTAGAACTCACCATCTCCTGCCGATTGGCCCAAAGCCACCCAGCCACTTTTCAGACCTAAGGTGGGACTAGAACTCACTGTCTCCTGATTTCTAACCTGATGCCTTAACCATCAGGGCGGTTAATCTCCAAAAGATTAGTTTGGCAATTGTATTAACCGCCTATGGTTCATGTGAAAAAGCTCTTTTGCTATATCAGATGGTGTGCTGGAATTCAGTTGCTGATAGCCAGGGGGGCACATATTCCACATGCGGTGTGCTAATTGAATTACCAGTATCCCCCCCCCCCTTCCAGAATATGTTCTTATTTCAATTGCAAGAAGCTAAAGAGACAAGTCCATTTTCCTGCAAGCGTCTTTTATTTCTTATCATATCAAGAAGCATACACGGATTCAAGGGCAGGGCAGGTCTGATCCCCTTTTAAGTACTACTCAAGAGTTTTTTATTTAACAAAACAATAAACAAAAAAATATCCCTGCATTCACAGGTACCCGACTCAGTCTGGTTTCCTCCGTTGTTATTGCACATTTCGAAAGAATCCTGATCAAGGCACAGTTAAAAACCAAAATTATTTAGAGCTTGTACAAGAGATGTTTCGGCACACTCTACACAACATAAAATTATGTTCTTTGAACATGTATATACATACATTTAAAAAAAACATGCACTAATTAGACTTAAATTTTGACTTCTTTGCTGCATCATATACAAATGTGTATTGTAAACAAATGGCATGCATGTGAACGAGCAAAAACAAAATACAGTAGCTGAGCACTATGATGTTTAAATAAAGCAACATATATAATTTATTAGTCCTCCGTGTTAACGTGCTGTCATTGTACTACTAAGATTCTACCTTGTTTAGTTTACAGGTTGGCAGTTTGAAAATATGGCTTTACTTAGGGTTCTACCTCATGAAACAAAAATTAAAACAAAAACTAAAACACATGTCATTTCATTTGGACAACTTCTTTTTTCCTTTTTAAGGGAGTAGAAAAAACAATTCGATTTGACACCTTTCAACTAAAAAGCTTATTCTGTCATTTCATTCATTTAAGGAAAGGGAACAGGAAAATATAATTCAATTTGACACCTTTTTGGGAGGAAACAAGGAAAGATTCTTCTCTTTTGATGAGATGGGATTATTTTCTATTCCAAATTAAAGAAAGAGATTTGGCAAGTCTGTATTTTCAAACAAAACATTTTTTCTCTCCAAACAGGGAATGCAAACATTGTTTATATATATAAACAATATATATTTCTATTTTAAAAATAAAACGAAACAAAACTCACATCCTAAAGTCTACAGCACTTCAGTAGTTCAGCTGAGTAGTATTTGCCTTGATAATATTTGAGCAATTTATCCTGCTTTTTCGGGAATAGGTGGATGACATTCCTTCTCACTGGGCTGGTCTGCTTTGGGAGGATGTGGCTGCCCCCCCCCCCCCCCAGGAGGATAAAGAGGCGGCTGGGCAAGGAAGACACGGCTGCTTTGAAGAGGAAAGAGGAGATTTGTTCTTGGTCCCCACACTCGCATGCACCGGGGGGGGCGGTGGTGTCTAAATAAGGCAGAGGTCCACACAGTGGCCCCCCAAGAGGCTTCCGTTTCGCTCAGCCACAGCTTTCTTGGCGGAGTCCAGGCTGGGAAAAGAAACCAGAGCTTCTCCGCTCGGTTGACCGCTGAAGTTGAAAAGCGGAAGGACGGAGTCTGTCTGGAGCTGCAACAACGGAGGGAGAGGATCAAAAGGACGGCCGGGTGCAGGGGGATACAGCAAATAGGGGTCATCTCAGCTTCTCTTCCCCACTGGAGACAAAAACGTCCCGGAGTGGCTTATGCAGGAAAGATGAGGCTGCGTGAACTAAGAGCCTGTTAGACATGGTGGAGCTGAGATGACCTGGCAATGGGTGGTCCCTTCTTTGGATTCCATGGAGACAGGAGGGACACCCCCCTCCCTGTCTCTCACACACTTGAGGGCAGAACCTTCTCAAGCTCACCTGCCGGATCTGTACTCCAGGGCAGGCATGGGCAATTCATTTCCCCAGCTGGCCACGTGAGAAAAACGGGACTGTTGCGGAGGACCAAACAAAATAGGGCTGTGAAGGTGTGTATTAGGCACTCAAGCACCCATCTATGTCAATTTGAGAAAACCTTGTCTACAAAATAAAAGCAATTCAGTCCTGTTGCATACATATGTATGCTGACTAGAGAGGGCTGAAAAGCACTTCGAAGTGGTATATAACTAAATGCTCAGTGGCTAAGATGCTGAGGTTATCGATTAGAAGATCAGCAGTTCAGCGGTTCGAATCCCTAGCACCACATAACGGGGTGAGCTCCCGTTACTTGCCCCAGCTTCTGCCAGTCTAGGAGTTCGAAAGCATCTAAATGCAAGTAGAGAAAAATAGGGACCTTTGGTGGGAAGGTAACAGTGCTCCGTGGGACTTGGGCATTGAGTCATGCCAGCCACATGACCACGGAGGTGTCTTCGGACAGTGCTGGCTCTTTGGCTTTGAAATGGAGATGAGCACCGCCCCCTAGAGTCGGGAACGACTAGCACATGTGTGCGGGGGAACCTTGACCTTATAAGTAAGTGCCATTGCCATTTCAATTCATTTCCAGTTGACCTCATGAAGGCCACACAGGGATTGCCAAAAAGCCATAAAACACCCAGAACTGCTCCAGAATATTGTTGGAAATTAAAATGGAAGCTGAGAGGACCATGGTGCAGAAGTCACAGAGCCCTCTCTGAAAATCGACACCATGGGAAGCCATGCACAAGCAGACAGCACCCAGATGACATGGGCAAGCCACAGGTCTATCAACTGTAAGTCTTGGTAACTCCAACAGCCCCTTTCAGATCATAATTTCATTTATCCATGGAGAAGAATATTTGTAGCTCAGGCTTGAAATGAGGGGGGGGTGTTCTTTGGTACTCTCTAAACCTGGTTGTTTTCTTGACCAGTTTCACGACCCCCACTAGCTCACTTGTACTGATGATGTTACCTAGTGGGGTCACGAAACGTCTGCACGAAAACAACTAAGCTCAGAGAGGAGCTGTCCATTTCATTTAGATCTTGCTTTTCTATCCTGATCTTTGATTTTTAGAATTGCTTACCTGGGCGATCCAGTTGGTCATCTTTAGCCACACGTTTTTAAGTCACCCACCCACCCCAAATAGCAAACATTGAAAAGGGTATAGAAGAGAACCAGCAGTAATGAATATCAAGTTAGGAAGGAAGGAAGTTGATTTCATATATTTCATCCCCCGCAAAAAAGAAATGTTAGACCAAAACAGTTTTTATTATTATACTCTCAGATGATCTAAGACAGAGGTCTTCAAACTTGGCAACTTTAAGACTTGTGGACTTCAACTCCCAGAATTCTCCAGCCAGCTGGCTGGAGAATTCTAGGAGTTGAAGTCCACAAGTCTTAAAGTTGCCAAGTTTGGGGACCCCTGGTCTAAGATAACATCTACAACTTAAACCAACAATTAGGGGGAAACACAGGTAATCCTCAAGGTACGACCATCAATTTACTGTTTGAAGTAACAGCAGCACTGGAAAGCTGACTTACGACTGGTCCTTCCACTTACGACCACTGCAGCCTCTCCACAAGTATGTGATCAAAACTCTGGCGTTTCTCAACCGTGGTGTATTGACAAAGGGTTGTAGCATCCAGTGAGAGTTGTGCGATTGTCATTTGCAACCAAAATCAAAAGGAGGAAGCCGGATTTGCTTAGCGACAATATGATTCACTTACAACCATAGCAAAAGAAAAATAAAAGGTTGTAAAATCAGGTGCGACTTGCTTAACAATGGAAATTCGGATCCCAATCGAGGTCGTAAATTGAGGATTACCTGTAATGCAATGTATTTCCCCCCCCCCCACAGGGAAACAGCTGATTTTGCGTGGACTTCTATTCAACAGTCCCTGTAAAGCACATTTAGCCAAACACCAAAGCAGAAAAACCCTTGTAAGTCTCAATGGCGAACTCCCCAGAACTGAAATCAGCATATTTTAGCATAAGAACCTCGGTGGTGCAGTGGTTAGAGTGCTATACTGCAGGCTACTTTTGCTGACTACTGACTGCCTGCAATTTGGCAGTTCAAATCCCACCAAGGTTGGCTCAGCCTTCCATTTTTCTGAGGTTGGAAAAATGAGGATCCAGATTGTTGTGGGCAAGAGGCTGACTCTGTAAACCACTTAGAGAGGGATGTAAAGCACTATAAAGCGGTATATGTCTAAGTGCTCTTGCTATATTTGGGAGGATCATATGAGACAATGGTTTCAGTCTTGTGTCCTATATTTGCCTAAGAAATAAACCCATTTCCTGAGTTTGTGCAACACTGAACCAACAGCTAACCCCAGAACCTTCCTTCATGGTATATGTGCTTAAAACGTTGTTCCTGTATTGGGAAGATGGCTTGTCTACCATATTAGCAAGCAAGTTGAGTTTGAAGTTATTCAAGGAAAATACAACTTGAATCCATACTTACCCTGTTTCCCCGAAAATAAAACCTCCCCAGATAATAAGCCCAATTGGGCTTTTGAGCGCATGCGCTAAAATAAGCCCTTCCCCAAAAATAAGCCCTCCCTGAAAATACTGCAACACAGCAGCAGCCATGAAGTGACCACCCTCGCCGCTTCCTGCACCTCAAAAATAATAAGATCTCCCCGAAAATAAAGCCAAGTGCTTATTTCGGTGGTCAAAATAAAATAAAACCCTGTCTTATTTTTGGGGAAACACAATACTATGCGTGTTCCAAGATCCATTTGATAAGCTACAGCAGTATTTCTCAACCTTAGTAACTTTTAAGATGTGTAGAATTCTGGGAATTGAAGTCCACACTTCTTAAAGTTGCCAGGTTAAGAAACACTGAGCTAGACAATAGGGAAAACAAACCATGGTTAAGTTCTGGTATTACAGAAATAACTGCAAATATGGATGCTCGGATATCTTAAATGTAGCCTGGCATGTTTTTTTCAAATAGCCCACAATGCATGCAAGCCTGGCCTTCCCCAAGCCAAGAAGGATTCGTCTCCTAGATTGGACATTATTCAAGGCTGTTCTGTGGAGCGAACAGTGGAAGAAAAAGGAGCAACAAAAATAATATTGTCTCTGCGGTAGCTGCTTTGGAAAAGAGGAGGGAATTTGTCCACACATGTTCAGCATTGGGTCTGCCATGAACATCTGTTTTCCTGTGTCTGATGGGAAGAGATCTAGTAGAAATTTAACAGTTATCAAATAACTGGTCTGAAGATATAAGCTTTCCCAGCATGTTTGAGACAGCAGACTCCATTGGTCAGTTTTTTGGATGAAGCTGAGGGCCGCAAACACTTCTACCATCACTTCCTTGACTAGTTAGCAGCTAGACTACAGGAAGCAGATTCAAATCCTAGGCAAATAAATCCCCAGGTCTTAACTAGTCACACAATGTCGTTCCTGAACTGGTACCCGGCAAATGGTGGCTGGGCCTTATGCATTCTCAAGAGCTCTTGAGGTCCCCAAGTGGATTGTGACCAATGGAAGAACAATGGAAGAACCAATCAGGACGCCAATTAAATGATGCTTCCTCTCCTATCTGTCCCATATTTTGCTTTTCCTGCTCCAGGTTTGACCATAGGATCAAGGGAGAGTGGCTTGCATAGCTGGTGATGGCTGCAGCGAGGAAGCCTTGTTCCCCCCCCCCCCCGCAAAACCCAGAATGAAAGAATGCCACACAAACTCCAAAAGTCCCAACCTCCCAACATTGTCCTAAATGTTCATCCCGAAGCACAAAAGCACATTGAGACGTTCAACGTCACCATTGGGTTAGTGGAGTCATGCGAAGTGCCCAAGCAAAGGAAGTGTTAGCAAGCAAAATCCCATCACGAGCTAGGAAGGGAAGGATGAAACATGATTGGTTGGTTTGGGGGTTGGTTTCGGGTTTTGGGTTATTTTTTTTATTTTTTTGAAAGAAAGGGAAAAGGAGGGAACATAAATCATCTCCCCGCAGAATCATTTCCATTCACCACCAAAGAGTTCCGCTTCAGCCAATCCGAGCTTACCTTCTCTCTGGTGGTTACCAACACTTACAAGCACACCCAGTCTTTCGGTGCTTGTAACACGCCCCTTGCTTGGTCGTTGAGCTGAATGAGGCCATTGTAGTCGTCGGGAGCATACTACAGTACAAGTGTGACACAGAAGATCAGCAAGAGAAGGAGCAGGGGGTCGTGAACCAGCAACTCACCCTTTCCCCCCATCAGCACTTGCCATTTTCCTTTCAGGGGGAGGGGGTTTACAGTTCCCATCGGCACAAGGAAGTGAGGGGACACTGGCCTCAGAGCTAAACCCAACAGCAAACCTGTTGGAATAAGCTTCCACAATTTCCAGAGAGAGGGGCTACTGAAGCCAGCAAGCGTTGAAACAAGCTATTGGCCATCGCTTAGACCTGACTTTGGGGGCTGGGAGGGGGAAACCTTGTGAAAAAGTTCAATTGTTAATTGGCACATCTTCATAGGAGCAAGTTGATTTCATAGAGCCAAAGTGGCGCAGTGGTTAGAGTGCAGGTACTGCAGGCTACTTCAGCTGACCGCGAGCTGCAGTTTGGCAGTTCGAGTCCCACCAAGCTCAAGGTTGGCTCATCCTTCCATCCTTCCGAGGTGGGTCAAATGAGGACCCAGTTTGTTGGGGGCAAGAGGCTGACTCTGTAAACCACTTAGAGAGGCCTGTAAAGCATTATATAAGTCTAAGTGCTATTGCTATCTTGGTTGTTCGACGCATCAGGCTACAAGTGTGAAGAGCAAAGAAGATGGGGAAACCAATGGAAAGTATCACATGGCCATTGCATCCAGATAATCATCATTCCGGCTAAACAGTGATGAAGTTCAGAACCCAGGGGGACTTCGACAACAACTGGAAGCAATGGAAACCAGCTAACAACAAGCTTCCTATTAGCAGGTTCTTCTCATGCCCACAAGAAGATTGGAGAGGATCGCCTTGGCCTTTAAACACAACACAGGATCAGTGCTGAAGCCTAGGCTTCTAGCAGATTTATGTTTCAGAAGAAAGTGGAGAGATCTGAAACTAAAGCTGCATCGTAAGTTGAAAAGGACAAGCCAGGATCAAAAACGCTTTCAGAGAAGGAAATCGTGAGAACTCATTCCTTGAGAAACCGCGGTTTCTTATTTCTTATTGTATCTGAGGTAGGCCATGTTATGATGACAAACACAAGAATTCCAATCTCAGATTCAACCTGAGTTTGGTACAGGCAGCGAGATGTCTGAAGGCCCACTTGAAACAGAATAAGAGAACAAGTCCTTTGCCACGAGTGATAGATGCCTTGCCAGTAAATAACAAGAGCGGGCCACAAGAGGGCACCTTTAAGCAGGGCATAGATGACTTTCAAGAGGAGAGGCTGGCTTTTCTCTTAGCTTCCAGAGATGCTGAGACTGCAATTCCCAGAATTCCCAGTGGGAATAACCGGAGTTGCAGCCCTAACACATTTAAAGGTTGCCCAGAGGAGAAAGCAACCTCAAAAAAATAAATAAATCCACCATAGTTTTGTCCTTGTTCGGAGGAGAAGGAAATCAAGATCCATTTCACGAAGTAAGGCAAAGGAGTTAGTCCTTGTCCAGCAGTTTAACTCCCCTTTCCATGTGTGACTGTCGTATTTCTCTCTCCCTCCCTCCCTCTCCCTCTCCCTCCCTCCCTCCCTCCCTCCCTCCCTCCCTCCCTCTCTCTCTCTCTCTCTCTCTCTCTCACACACACACACACACACACACACGAACGATTCTGTAATCAGAACTAGGTGATGGAAAGCTCAGGAAAGAGTCCCAAGCTTTTTACTTTAGAAAAACATTTAACTCATGTTAAACATTTTACCCCATAGAGTCCAATAAAGACTGGGCACATTTAGCAGCTATGAGGTGTGTGTGTGTGTCTGTGTGTGTCTGTGTGTGTCTCTGTGTGTGTAAGGCAGAGAAGGAAATAGGTCTAGGAAGAAAGCTACAGCAGGGAAGTGAAATAACTCTCATTACTTTCTCTGCTGCTCCAACCAATGTAGAGAATGTTTGTAGCTCAGGGTTAAACTCAGGGGCTCTCTGAGTTTAGTGATGGTTTTCTTGTAGATGTTTCATGACCCAAGTAGGTAATATCATCAATGCTAGAAAGGAGTGGGATTTGCAGGGAGGAGGAGGAGGAGGAGGAGGAGGAGGAGGAGGAGGAGGAGGAGGAGGAGGAGGAGAGGGAGAAGGGGGAGAGGGAGAAGGGGGAGGACGATGACTGTGGAGTCCTTGGTGCTCTCTGAGCCTGGTGGTTTTCTTGTAGACATTTCATGACCCAAGTAGATAACATCATCAATGCCAGAAGGGAGTGGGATTTGCAGGGAGGAGGAGGAGGAGGAGGAGGAGGAGGAGGAGGAGGAGGAGGAGGAGGAGGAGGAGGAGGAGGAGGAGGAGGAGGAGAAGGGGGAGGACGACTGTGGAGTCCTTGGTGCTCTCTGAGCCTGGTGGTTTTCTTGTAGACATTTCATGACCCAAGTAGGTAACATCATCAATGTCAGAAGGGAGTGGGGTTTGCTCTCTATCTATACACAAGGGGTTTGCCCTGTCAGTGTTGGTGGGAGTGGCCACTTGTGGAGAGGAGGGATTGTCCAGGGAAGTCAGGGGGGTTGGGAGCCAATTATGATTGTTCCCCAATCCTCTGTTTTTGCTAGACACACTTTCTCTCTCCCTAAATGGGGAAGAAAACCTGAACCAGGATGAGATGCAGCAAGAATTAGTTACAAGTGAGCACAGGAATGCATATTGTGTCCCAAGGGAAAAAAGTGATCTACGGAGGATCAAAACTCATAGTTTCAAAGGCCATTTTGAAAATTAAAAAGACCCAACACCTTAAGAAAACAGAAATCAGTGATTTTAAGAAGGAAAAGTCACTTTCTTTGCCATGGTGCAACTTCATTAGATTATAACCCGAGTTCATACAGAGAGTGAAACCATATTCTACCAGAATCTGTTGGGACTAACTTTGCATTAAGGGGATGGAAAGTCCATGGCAATGGAAATGATGGAAATGGACAAAAGGAATGCAAAAGTGGTGTCCAATGATGCCAAGACCCTCACTTCTGTCATATGAGTGATGACCTCATCACACCAACAGCACAATCTCTAAATCAATAGACATTCTTCAAAAATAAAACATCCGCCCCCATTACGACTTCACTAAAACCAAAGTTTTGTGGTCCTGTTTACTTGGTTATACAGATAGTCCGCGACTTACCACCTCCATTTCTGTTGCTAAGCAAGACAGTTGTTATGTGAATTTTGCCCCATTTTATGACCTTTCTCACTGCAGTTGTTAAGTGAATCACTGCAGTTGTTAAGTTAGTGACTGCGGTCGTTTAGGGAAATCTGACTTCCCCATTTGACTTTCCTTGTCAGAAGGTCGCAAAAGGGGATCCTTTTCCTGCAACCATCATAAATATGGGCCAAGAGTGTCTGAATTCTGATCACGTGACCATGGAGATGCTGCAATGTCTCATAAGTGTGAAAAAAAATGGTGATGAGCCACTTTTTTTCAGTGCTGTTTCGGCCACTAAACAAATAGTTGTAAGTTGAGGACTATCTGTAGGTTTAAACACCCATCCACGTTGAATATTTAACACTAGGTCTCCATTTTCCAATGTTGGAAGTTCTCAGAAGGCTACAGATCCCTCTGGCGTTGAAGAGCTTCTCTCCAGAATGAGATTTGGGAAATGCCCACTGTGAATCATCCCAACAGATCAGGAGTCTCCAACCTTGGCAACTATAAGCCTGGAGGACTTCAATTCCCAGAATTCCACAGCCAGCAAAGGACTTCAACTCCCAGAAACATCCTGACAGATCAGGGGTCTCCAACCTTGGCAACTATAAGCCTGGAGAACTTCAGCTCCCAGAATTCCCCAGCCAGCTTTGGCAATTCTGAGAGTTGAAGTTCTCCAGGCTTATAGTTGCCAAGGTTGGAGACCGCTGAGCTAGATGCTCTTACAAGGAGAAGGGGATGCAAGAGAAAAAGGCCTGGCACTCACCTGATACCCTTGGAAAAAGCTGAGGATTTCCTTCATTCCTGCGTTGTAGGGCAATCCTTGCATCCGGACAAGGGCGCCTGCTTGAGGGAGCATCGGAGTGTGAGAAGCCGAGGCAGCAGCTGCAACAGCGGCTTGGGGAGCCGTGATGTAGCCAACCGTGGTTGGAGACACCGGTGGGCTGAAGAGAGAGGAACAGAACATGTTGGTCGAAGGGCTGTTTCCACCGATTGGCACATCACTTGGATCAGAACCCTTGGGGACTGGGAACTCATTCTCTTCAACCAGGTCTCTCAACCTTGGTGGCAACTTTTAAGATGTGTGAATTTCAACTCCCAGAGTTCCCCAGCCACTGCTGGTTGGGGAATTCTGCGAGTTGAAATTCACACATCTTAAATTTACCCAGATTGATTAAATCCTCTTCTAAAGTCACAAGAATTGAATAAATGATTCTGACAGCCATTTGCTTGAAAAGAAGATTGATTAGATTAAGATTAAGAGAGTTGGAAGGGACCTTGTAAGTCATTATGGAGGCCCAAGCAGGGGACCCTACTCTATTTCTGACAAATGAAAGTCTGGTCTCTTCATGAAAGCTTTCAGTGATGAAGCTCCCGCACTTTTTCCATTTTAAAAGTAGAAACTCTTGTAGAGAAATGGGAACATCTGGCTGGCTGGCCGGCCAAAACGTTCTCAAGACCCTTTTCCAAGGACAGGATAATATTATGGGCTGTAAACCACCCTCCGAACCTCCGAAGCTAAAACACGTGAAGAATGGTTGGAGGAATTGAGCATGTCTAGTTTAATGAAAAGAAGAACTAGGGATGACATAATAAGCAGTGCTTCAATATTTAAGGGAAACCTGCCATCCTGGGCCCAACGTTTGGGAAGCCAGACTCTACCTGTCACAAGTCAGGACAAAGGGTGAGTGATGGAGGAGTAACACCTCCTTAAAAAAACCTTGGTCCAGCTGGCCCGGCTGGTAGCACCTCGTAAGGGTCCCTTTCCAGGGTTATAGGAGAAGACGGTCAACGGTTTTGAAGGCGGAAGAGGGCTCTACGCCCCAACGGCAGATAATGCGGCAGAATCATCTTCTAGGAGAAGGGAAACTCTGATTACATTCCTCCACTGCCTTGTGGCTCTATCCACTACTGGAAAAGGCTTCGGGAGCCAACCTGGAGGCAAAATCCGGAACCGGAGTCCTGGAAGCAGTTCGTGACTGTGTACAACCACGTTCTGCTAACTCCTGTGACGTAGCTGGAATCCATCGTATTGTCTTTGCCGTTCCATTGGACTATTTCAGCAACATGGAGAGTGGGGAATCTTCTGCTTGGGTCACAGTCTATCCTCCATATTCATCTACCCAGGCCTCGTGCTCTGGAGAGGACACTCCAGCTTTACCTCTTTCCAGAGCACGATACCATCGTCTTGAGACCGAAGGATGCCAATGCTGGTGAGACCCACAAGCAGAAAAAGCTACGATGCTTATAAAGTTTGAGCATTGCAGTCAATATAATCTGAGAGCATCTGGCTGGGGTCAGTTCGGCTCAGCTTTGCAAGGACGGCACACATGGGGTTCTAGCATTTTCTTCTAAACAGACCTGGGATATTATTTATTACTTTCTTTTTTAAAAAGTTTTTTATTTTATTCATACAATCATATCGTCTTTGCAGCACATTTTACATCTTTTACATATCCATTGTGTTTCCTTTATCACAAAGGAATGTGAGATATATATTTCATATTTCTTATTTCGTCTACAATCTATCTTGTATTTTCCCCTCTCATTGATTCTGTGGTTTTTGTATTTGTTTTGTAGTTTTGTGATCTTTCTTCTTCTCTTTGTTACTATCCTGTTTTTTGGGGGGGATATTATTTTCTTTGGCATGCCCGTCAATTTTACTAGTTTTGTACCTCTGCTTGTTTTTTTTTTTTTTTAAAAAAATACCTTTTCGTGATATTAAAAGCACTAGTTCCCTTCTTAACCTTGCAGTAAACCTTCTCAGAACACTTTCTGCCCTTTGAAGGACAAAACAGGAATGCATGAAAATAAATTATGTCCCAGGGCTATGGAGCAGCTTGGCTCGTGAAGGTGAAAAAGAGGCTTTGGAGAATGCAAGGACAAATGTGTAAGCTCACATTTGCAAACTCCGTAAACTCAATGCAGTTTTTCCTCCACCAGCCGTGGAAGGAAGACAGGGAATCCTGGGGGGAAAGCCCAGCTGAATAATAACCGTTTTCTGTCTCACAGACTTGGTGGTGGAAGAAAAGATTGGGAAGGCCTGGAACAGGGCCAGGGTAACTGTTGAAGACATATAAGTATCCTCCAAGCAAATGGAAGCTTTTCCCAGCTCCAGATCTTCAGACAATCTTTACTAGTTTTTGCATTTATTTACAAGTTTGTTATCTGCCCCAGTCCAAAGATAAAGCAAGCAAGAGGATTCAAACTCCTGCACATGGGCCATGTTGGCTGATATACAGAAGGGAGGGGGCTTAGAAAACTGGTCAAAATGACCAAAACATTGGCTGAATTTCAAGCAGAGAACAAGAGCTCCATTGCTGGAGGCTTTTAAGAAGAGGCTGGATCACTACTTGTCAGAATTCGTACTGGGTCTTCTGCTTGAACACAGAGTATTGGGGGCAATAGGCTGACTCTGTAAACCACTTAGAGAGGGCTGCGAAGCACTGTAAAGAAGAATATAAATCCTTCCTTCCATCCATCCATCCATCCATCCATCCATCCATCCATCCATCCATCCAGTATTGCAGGCTGACTCTGCCCACTGCCAGCAGTTCGATCCTGACTGGCTCAAGGTTGATTCATCCTTCCATCCTTCCGAGGTGGGTAGAATGTTGGGGGCAATAAGCCGACTCTGTAAACCGCTTAGAGAGGGCTGTAAAAGCACTATGAAGTGGTATATAAGTCTAAGTGCTATTTCTATTGAGCAGAGGGCTGGACTAGAAGACCTCCAAGGTCCCTTCCAACTCTGTTATTCTGTTAATAATCTAGGATATTGAAGACCCGGCTTCAAATTTATCCGGAATTTTGTCTTTAATTGAGGACCTTGCATTCTTCAGAGGTAGAACTTCATCCTAGCTGGACCTTGTTCAACAACATCAGTTCTCCTCATTCCTTGAGATCTTAAATGCTAAGCATCTTAAAAACGCATTTCAAGAACTGGGAGGACTAGAAACTTTAAAAATCCAATGCCACTGGAAACTCAGAATGAGTTGCAAGACTTTGTTCACATTTTAGGTCCCAAAACGTAGCAGAAAAATACGCGCCAACGTTCAATAGTACCTGGGATAGTAAGCGGTGTAGTTCATGTAAAGTTGAGCCGCCTGAGTTGGGTAGTAAGTGACAGTTGGAGTGACAGCGGCTGCAGCAGCTGCGGCTGCAGCTGCAGCTTGTTGAGTCCTGGTTGTAGGCAAGAGGGCTTGTGACGGGTATATTGCAGCTTCTGCTGGGATCACTGCGGTGGCTGCCGTTTGAAAAGCAGCATAGGCAGGAGGAGAAAGGCCTGAAGCGGGATGACAAGGCAAACCGTGGAGCAAGTCAGCCACATAGATTCTGTTTGGCAGATGCTGTTGACTTTGGAAAAAAAGAGATGAGCAAGAGGTTCGGGGCGCCTATCAGCTAGAAGGGAAAAGCAACAATTCTCACAAAGCGCACTGGCCTGCTTAGTCTATTGTGAGTCCTCATTTTTAGGGCTCTCCAACGTTTAGCATCAGGGCTCAAATGTGTCTCTCTAGAAAGGGAGATGTACCAATTTCAAAACAGAGGAATATAATCTCCTCTGTATCAGAAAGCAGCAAAACTCTGACTTCCAAAGCCAACCCTAAAACAAGATGCAGACTGGCAGAATTTATTCCTTCCTTCCTTCCTTCCCTCCCTCTCCTTCCTTTCCTTTCTCCCTCCCTCCTGTGCTTTTCCCTTTCTTCCTTCTCATTTCCATCTCCTTCCCTTCTTCCTTCCTTTCCTTTCTCCCTCCCTCCTTCCTGTGCTTTTCCTTTTCTTTCTTCTCATTTCCATTTCCTTCTTTCTTTCCCTTCTGTGCCTTTCATTTCCTTTTCTTCCTTATTTCCATCTCCTTCCCTCCTCTCTCCCTCCCTCCTGTGCCTTTCCTTTTTTTCCTTATTTCCATCTCCTTCCTTTCCTCCTTCCTTCCTTCTTTCTGTCCTTCTTCCCTCACTCCCTCCTGTGCTTTTCTTTTCCTTTCCCCCTTTCTTTCTTCTCATTTCCATCTCCTCCCTTCCCTTTTTCCTTTTTCCTTTCCTTTTTTCCTTTCCCTCCATCAAAAAAGCCAAATCACAAATTGTCATTCAACACAACCAGAAATACTGTTTACAAGGCTATGTAAACCCAACGGATTTCATCATTCTTTCTTGGTTTGTTAGACCTCCTGTCCCTAGAGATCCTCTGTCTTCAATAACAACAAGCATCCTCTGTTGATTAAGTCTCCCCTTAGTTAAAATAACATTAATCTCAGGGCAGTTCAAAGCAGAAAGGCTTCCAAAGGCAGCTACTCAAATTTGGACAAAGGGTGACATTTCTTTATAGTGGATTTAAAACTGATGAGATCCTGGTCAGTTTAAAGCTGCAGCCCAGAAAACCTCTTGATTCTTAGAAGAAATAAATAAATAAGGAGGACGAATGAGAAACTTTGGGAATTGCAGTTTTTTTTAACCCATTACAGGGACCTGCCTAAGGATGTTCTTATATAGATAGTCCTCATCTTACAACCAGAATTAGGACCCAGAATTTCCCTTGCTAAGCAAAGCGGTTGTTGAACGAGTTGTGGCTAATTTTACTACCTCTTTTGGCCACGGTTGTTAAGCGAATCATTCCAGTTGTTAAGGGAATCACATGGATGTTAAATTAATCCGGCTTTCCCCATTGCTGTCTGGAAGCCAGCTGGGAATGTCACACAGGGCAATCCCATGTCCCCATTAACAATTGACCGTTGTAAAGAAATGCTGGAGCCCAACTTTTGTTCATGTGACCAAGGCAATGCCACAATGTTCATAAGTGCTTGTAAGCCACCTTTTTTCCAGTGCCTTTGTAACTTTTGAACGGTTGCTAAACACCTGCTTGTAAATTGAGAATTACCTGTCATGTTTTATTTACTTCTTAATTTAGGTACCGCTCCATCTCACCCATAAGACAACGGTGGCCCTTGTACTTTATGTACCCCCCCCCAAAAAAAACTAATAAAGAAGATATCCTTTCCCTTTAACACAGAAGATAAGGTTCCCCTCACACATATGTGCTAGTTGTTCCCGGCTCTAGGGGTGCTCATCTCCCTTTCAGCGCTGTCCAAAGACGTCTCTGTGGTCATGTGGCCGGCATGACTCAACGCCGAAGGCACACAGAACGCTGTTCCCTTCCCAACAAAGGTGGTCCCTATTTTTCTACTTGCATTTTTACATGCTTTCGAACTGCTAGGTTGGCAGAAGCTGGGACAAGTAACCGGAGCTCACTCTTTTACGCGGCACTAGGGATTCGAACTGCTGAACTGCCGACCTTTTTGATCGAGAAGCTCAGTGTCTTAGCCACTGAGTTACCACGTCTCTTAGCACAGAAGAGCACCTTGTAGTTTTAATTTTAAATGATCTTATATTCCCTCTCTTATTCCTTAAATAGCAGTTTTTTCAACTAATAACTCTTTTTCTGAAGGTATAAAATCTGTCAGACCTCTAACAAGATTTCAGGCTTGTGCCTTGGTGCGTAAAAAATGTGTGTAACTCTTAACTCTAATTCTATTATTTAGAATTTATGAAAACAACATGAATGTCTAGACCTCTTATTCAAAGCGGATGGCTGAAAGAATGATTCAATCCCAACAATAAGATAAAATCATTCTTGATTTGTAACCCTGACTGGTTAATACAATATGCCAGCAGTTGTAGGTCTGTTTTGGCAGAAAATGTGGCTTGCAAGCAACCTCATCTAAATTTTCAGGACAGATCTAATATAAGGTAAAGGTTCCCCTTGCACATGTGTGCTTGTCGTTCCTGACTCTAGGGGGCAATGCTCATCTCCGTTTCAAAGCCGAAGAGCCAGCGCTGTCCGAAGATATCTCCATGGTCATGTGGCTGGCATGACTCAACACTGAAGGTGCACGGATCGCTGTTCCCTTCCCACCAAAGTGGTCCCTATTTTTTCAACTTTTTTTACGTGCTTTCAAACTACTAGGTTGACAGAAGCTGGGACAAGTAACAGGAGCTCACTGCATTACACGCCACTAGGGATTCAAACCACCGAACTGCCAACTGTTCTGATTGACAAGCTCAGCATCTTAGCCATTGAGCCACTGCGTCTCTTGGATCTAATATAGATATAGATAATAAATATGATATAATTTTCCAGGCCACTTTTTACTTTTTCCATTAACTTGTTTCACAAGTTAACCGGATGCAAAACCAATCCCAGTTTGGAAATCATTGGCCCACATTGGCACCTGCCAATCGTCTTTCATTTTCATCCAGCTTGCAATCCCAGCCTGTCCCCAGAAAGCGGATTCCTGATCAGGGTTGATCCCGAAAGAAAGGGGCCAGATCCTGCTGTCCATCAGCACCTACCAGCATGTCAGCCGGGAGCAGCAGCACAGAGCAGGCGGAGGATTGGAGACTTACATGGTAACTTACAAGGGGGCGGAGACAATCCACTACGGTTTAAAGTGCCACCCATTAACACAAAATTCATCTCCTCTCCGGAACACTGGAAGACTTCCACGTAACGGTCCTTCATCATTTTCTTGTGACACTTCTGGGCCACCATGAAGGCTCGGTCAGAAGATTTCATTTGGATGAAGGCATCACCTGAGGGCCGGCCCTGGAAGGAAGGAAGGAAGGAAGGAAGGAAGGAAGGAAGGAAGGAAGGAAGGAGGGAGGGAGGGATGATGGGAGGGAAGGAAGGAAAGAAGGAAGAAAGGAATGGAAGGAAGGAGGGAAGGAAGGAAAGAAGGAAGAAAGGAATGGAAGGAAGGAGGGAGAGAAGAAAGGAGGGAGGGAAGGAAGGAGGAAGGGAGGAAAGGAAGGAAGGAGAGAAGGAAGGAGGGAGGGAAGGAAGGAGGAAGGGAGGAACGTAAGGAGGGAGAGAAGAAAGGAGGGAAGGAGGGAAGGAAGGAAGGAATGGAGGAAAGGAAGGAAGGAGAGAAGGAAGAAGGAAGGGAAGGAAGGAAGCAAAGGAAAGAAGGGAAGGAAAGAGACAGACAGATAGACAGACAGATAGATATAGATATAGGTTAGTGACCTTGTGAAGTAGAGAGGAACAAACCTGCATTCAACATTTTACACTGCATTGTGTCTAGCTTGTGCCTTGTGTAGTACGTTTCACTGACATTGTATGCCATATGCTAAAAAAACAACTTATGCTGCTGTGTTGTTTTCATGAGACATATAAAAAAATAGGTGAGATATAATAATCGTTGTACTAAAATACAAAGGTCTTCAAATAGAAGTAGAACGACTGCAGTAAAAGAAAGCAGAAGTAGTACCAATAGTAATAGATTCCCCTGAGCACAATCCGGGCACAATGTCTTCAAAGAAAAACCAGAAAGTCCCGTTGCCTTTTGAGAAAGCACCTTTGGGACAACCATGACCTGGATGATGGAGAATCTCCATAGACACATCTGGAGCCCTACTTCAACACCATTGGCATTGACAAAAAAAATCAATTGCAAAAGGCAGCTTTGCTTGGAACAGCTGACATTCTGTGATGATAACTGTTATACAATCCAACATCCCCATCTGCCTCCCTCAGGTCCTCAAGAAGGACTCAATAGATAATAAAGCCAAATCCAGTCTAAACATCTGGCTCATTGTGGGACCAACCGTAATAATATTCCAGAGTTGACGCACGGTTTTTCATTGTCTTATTGGCTATGGGTTTGGGTTTTTGTTTCTTTAAAAAAAGAATCACAAAAAGTAAAATACTTGCTTATCTTTTGCAGCATAAAGGAAGCTGTTCTTTTCATTTGCATTCATCTTTATTCTGGACTAACGCCAAGTCTCTAACTTTTAATTTCATTCTGGGAAGCTTGGCAAACTCCGTATAATTTTCAGCTAATCTTATTACACAAGCTAAGATAGATACTGCTGACATTCTACTAGTTTTTCTTCTTCTGCAAACAAAGAAATACCATGTGCTTTCCCAGACATTTTCATCAGATATCCAAGACTGATTATTGGCAGGATTAAATCTGAAGATTTCACATTTCCTTAGAGAACCAAATTTTATCCCCAGAGCTAAAGTGGGGCTTTGCTAGCAGTGGTGGCTCTTTCATCCCAAGGACCGGCCCATAGATTTCCACTGCTCTCCTCTCCTCTGCCTTCTGTGCAGCCGCATGTCCGGCACTGGATCCAGCTGTTCCTCCTCGTCCTCATCAGTCACCACCAGACCTGGGGGCTGTTGACTCTCCATCTGAGGGCTGACAGACAGCCCAGGCTCTGCCTTTGTCTCCCTCCCTCCGTCTCTTTCTTTCCCTCTCCCTCCCTCCCTTCCTCCCTCCCTCCCTCTCTCTCTCTGCCAGCTCCATTCCCTCTTCCCCCTTGGAGCTCTCAGGTTGCCTTGATGCTGACCGTGCCTCCCTCCTCCAATTTGGTCAGCAGCTGACAGGCCACAACAGGTTCTACAAGGCTCATGGGATGGAAGAAAACCCCATCACGACCACCTTCTGGTTTATGGTTGCTCCATTCTATCCCTAGGACAACCCCTCTGTGAGACACCCACAACAGGCTCTGAGCCCTTGCGTGGAACCCATGGCTCCAAGAGTTTGAGGACATTACAACACTTTCATACTTGCTGGTTCAGGACCATGTGAACTCCATGCGGTTTGATGTCTCCAGTCGCGTCGCCCATGAACTCCAGAATGTCATCAATCCCAGCTGTGTAAGGCAGGCCCCGGAGACGGACACAGTCTCGCAAACTGCCAGCAGCAATGGTGTAAGGAGGAGGGATGACAGGGACGATCGGGGTAGGGAGAGTAGCAATCAAGGGGGCTGACATGTACCGGTTGAGAACCTGGCAGAAGGAGAAAGTTCACCGAGAGTGAGAACAGAATTGCTCTCTGGATACGGACTAGGAAGAGTAGATCAGAGGTCTTCAAACTTGCAACTTTAGGACTTGTGGACTTCAAATCCCAGAATTCTCCAGCCAGCAGAGCTGGGAGTTGAAATCCACAAGTCTTAAAGTTGCCAATTTTGGGGACCCCTGCCCTAGAGGTAGTCCTCAGCTTACGACCACAGCTGACCCCCCACCCCAAATTTCCAGTGCCTAACAGAACAGTGGTTAAGTCAGTTTTCTGTTGTTAAGTTAATCCTGTCCTGTTTTATGATCTTTTCTTCCACCGTTGTTAAGTGAATCACTGCAGTTAATTAACACTGAGTGAATCTGGCTTCCTTGTTGACTTTGCTCATCAGAAGGTTGCAAAAAAGTGATCACATGATGCTGGGACACTGCAACCGTCCATAAATACACGCCGGGTGCCAAGCATCCTAATTTTGATCATGTGATCATGGCCATGCTGTGAAAAACGGTCATAAGTCAGGTTTTTCAGTGTCACTGTAATTTCGAACGGTCGTTAAATTAATAGTTATCAATTGAAGACTACCCAGGTTAACATGCTATGAAATTGCTGATATTTGAGAAGCCTTCTCCAACCTTTCATCTTCAATTAAACTTTAACTTGATTTCATCAAGGTGATAGTTCTAACTGAGCGCTTATGCTGAAAATTTGTTTTTATGGGCACCTATGGTTTGTGTGAGCAAATGCAAGGTTTCCACCCAAAGTCACATGACTTACCTATTTAGAATTAATGTTTTGTCATTTCTGTGCAAGCTGTTCTTTTTTCCACTCTGCTCTGCCAGCCGAACAAATAGGTTTAAAAATAGTTTCTATCCTTGGACTGTCAGACTCTTAAACACAACCACAATCGCTCCACACAAACGTTAAAAAATTTGACGAGTTTTTCTTTTCCTTTCTTTCTTTCCTTTCTTTTTTAGCAATAGTACTTAGATTCATATACCGCTTCATAGTGCTTTACAGCCCTCTCTAAGCGGTTTACAGAGTCAGCCTCTTGCCCCCAACAATCTGGGTCCACATTTTACCCACCTCGGAAGGACGGAAGGCTGAGTCAACCTTGAGTCTGGTGAGATTTGAACTGCCGGCAGCGAGTGATCAGCAGAGGTAGCCTGCAGTACTGCACTCTGACCACTGAGCCATCCCAGCTCTTATTTTTTACCTAATTACTTGCGTAGAGATTGCTCTTTATACTATTTATGTTGTTTGTATTTTTTGTCATGGATTGCACCAGTGAAACTAAAACCAATTTCGTTGTATACATGAAGTACAATGACAATAAAGACTACGTCCATGATGATGAACCTATGGCAGGCGTGCCACAGGTGGCACACAGAGCCATTTGTTAGGGCACACAAGGCATTGCTCTGTCAGCTCCAGCACGCATGCGTGTGCACTGGCCAGCTGACTTCAGCCTTCATTTTCGGCCGTTCGGGAACAGACCTGCGGTTTGCATGTTGGGCCATTTTTCGCCCTCCGGAGGCTTCAAGGAAGTCTCCTGAAGGCTTCGGAGGGCCTTGCGGTGGTGGTGGTGTTTTTGGTCTCCCCAGGCTCCTAGAAAGCCTCTGGAGCCTGGGGAGGGTGAAAAATGGGTCCATCGCATGCAAAAATCAGGGAAGGGGGTGCACACGAATGCACAGGGGGGTCACGCACATAGAATTATGGGTGTGGGCATGCCCACGAATGACCCCCCTCCTAAGCTCCCCCGCTTTTGGCACGCGATGGCAAAAAGGTTAGCTGTCACTGGGCTATACTGTATGAATGTAGCAGGGCGTACACATCCTTTACTAATACACACCTCACTTCCCTCCTTGCTCAAATCTCGCATTAATCACCATTTTCCTTTCGCCCAAACCGCAATATTATGCTTACCATTTCCTAACAGATCAAGGTATCAAACTACACCCTGAATTCGGCTTAAGAATTCAGCCCTTCCCCGACGCATCCACCATAGCAAGCCAATTCAGGCCAACCAGGATAAACTGGTCCAGCCGAAACAAATGTGGGTAATGGCTAATCCAGGCACTCGGCTTAAAAAAGGGCAACGCACGCAAGGTGAAAAGGTTCCCTCTGATCTTTGCCTCATTAAGCTGAACTGGTTCCTTAACGGTTTAATTGCTGAAGAAGGCAACAGATCAGCTTTCCTCAGCAAAATACTTCCAAATGTTTCTTAGCCGCCTGGCCTACATTGAATTCTTTAACTGAGAAGTGAGTGTGTGAGAAAAGAGCTTTAAACACTGATTTCCTGGTACAGAATTCCATGCCATCTACTAGGGCAGGAATGATGAAAATAAAACACGGGGCTGGATCTTGAGATACTTCTCACAGATGGATCATTAAGACAGGAAAGTGTAAAGAATTGTAAGGTTAGTGCACAAGATAATTTGCCATAACGTCCTGGCTGTTAATGATGACTTTTACTTCAACTACACAAGGGCTATCGATAGATACAAACTAAATGGAATCCGTTCTAATCTTGATTGCAGGAAAAATGATTTCAGCAACAGAGTAGTAAATGTGTGGACACCCTACCTGATCGGTGGTTAGTTCCTCTAACCCCCCATAACTTTTACCTTAAGCTGTCTACTGTGGACCTTACATATTTCTTAAGGGGTCCCTAAGGGGCCGTGCATGAGCCCACCAGCGTGCCTACCGTCCCTGTCCTACTGTCCCCATTTATAGGTACTCTTTTTGTGTGTTTAGGGCTATGTTTTGCTTATGTATTTCCATTTATTTGTGCCGTTTTTTCATGTGTTTTTCATACTTGTTTCCTTGTACTTATTAACAAATAAAATAAATAAATACATACATAAATAAATAAAATAAAATAATCCACCACTGAAGATGGGCAGGACATAAATTTAATAAACAAACAAACAAGCCTCCATAGACTGCAATGTGGGGCTTGTGTGTCACCTTGAGGCTCTTGGGTTAGTTTAATGAATGACCCACAGCTAAAAAAAACCATGCCTGGACATCATCCACAAAGGCAAGCCCATGCAAATGTGGCCGTCCCTTCAAGCCCACCCCTTTGCTCTTGCTTCAAGCTGATCCAGAGAAGTCTCCGTCGGTGCCATAAACCCATCCAGACTCATCCTCTTTGTGGCACAAAGAAAAGTCTCCATCTGCCTAATATAATAAGCTCAGAGAAATCTACACACACACACACACACACACACACACACACACACACACAAACTCCCGGCTTTTCAAATCTCACTGGTAATATTTCTAGCAAGTCCCTCTTGGGTCTGTCTCCAGCAGACAACTGCCAGAGAGAGAAGTAACTGGAGAACAGCCAGCTGTAGAGACACTATTGTCCTGAAGTTAATTATAGACCATCTGGTCAAGCTACCTTCAGTCTGCCTAGAAGGCTGTTCCCCCGAGGAACAGTTTGAGGTGGTGCCGAGGGATCCTTGCTCGTGTTTTCGTTGGAACAGGTGAAGATGACGGTCTCTCTGGAATTCAGCCCTCTCTCCTCTTCCAAGAAGACTTAATTTGTTACGTCTGTAAATGAGGAGGGGTCCCTAATTGGCCCTCTCTGGGTTGATTACATTCAGGGGTGGGATTTAAAAATTTTAGCAACTGGTTCTCTGCCTGGTTGCTGGCTGGGCGTGGCCATGGTGGGTGTGGCCTACTCGGCCTTATGCACCACGGTGGGTGGGAGCATTTTCACCCTCCCCAGGCTCCGGAGGCTTTCCTTGAGCCTCTGGGAAGGTGAAAACAGCCTCCCTTGGGCTCCAGAGACTGGAAACGGGCCCATTTCCTAACTTCCAGAACTTCTGGGAGGCCCATTTTTTGCCCTCCCAGAGCCTCCGCGTGGGCCTTCCACTTACCTGGCATCCAAATCCTGGGAGTGGCGGGGAAGGGTAGGCGGGGCCAGCCAGTCCTTGCAACTACCAGTTTGGCAAACCAGATGTAAAATTAGCATCTGCAAAACTAGACTGAATCCCACCCCTGATTATATTCCCTATTTGGAAACGACACAACAAAATCAAATGATTTCCTCTACTTGAAGCCTTTTGCAAAAAGCGCGACCACAAAGAACCCTAAGAAAATAGTGAAGTCACATTATTGTACTAAGCCGTGATACCGTGTGTGTGTGTGGATTACTGCAATGAGTGCATCTAGCAACCCTGGCTTGGAAACTATGCTTCATGGCTGAGTGAAGACATCGCGAGGAATTCCTCCTGGCGATGTGAAGGGGAAGGGTTTTTAACCCTTGATAAACTGGGACAGAACTTTCCCCTCTGGAGAGTAGGGGAAGATGACCCTTGCTAAAAAAATATGTAGGAACTGTTCCCAAGGCAAAAGGCCTGGAACTCTTTTTAAGTCTGGAATGATGAGATAATATTCAGAAGTGGCTCATGCAGACATTTTCCTGTCACTGAATCATGAACAGGAGGAAGAGGAGGTATAATGTATTCAGACATGCCAGATTCTCTTATTACAGCTAATCCCAATAAAAGGAGTGTTGGTTTTCCTGCAGAGCTGATTTCATGGTCTGCTCATCTTAGTGAGGCCAACTTCCCCTCTGGAAAAGTTGAGAAAAATCACCTAACTCACTTTGTTGTCCTGAAGATCAGTGGATAAATTCCAAAGGCTGTTTGTGTCCTATTCTAGGATTAAACAACTCTCATTGCTCCCGGAACTCTGCACCAGTTGTTTGTGGCTCTTAAACCCAAGAAGGCCCAATGAATAAAAGGTGAAACAGACCCAAATGCCCAGAATAAAATATGTGCTACAACCTGCTGGACTTCAGCTGCTGTGCTTCTGAAGAGTTCGATGTAGCGTTTGCCCAAGATCTCCTTGTGTTTCTTAAGGGCATTCTGGGCATAATCTTCACAGGCAAACAGCACAAACGCATCTCCAGTTGGCCTGCCATCTGGATACTTGACAAAGAGGAGGCCTTCCTTGCCTCCGGTGACGGGACACTCGGGGCCCAAGAAACCAAGCACATCCTCAGGCGTTGCAGTGAAAGGGAGACCTCTCATCCTGATGATGACTTGATTCTCCTTGGAGAGGAACTGGGCAACTTCGTTGGAGGTGCCTAGACAGAAGAGATGACCATCAAGGACAGGAAAGTGGACGTCTTATACTTAATCCTCAGTTGTCAATTAAAATTTGAAATTGAACATTCTTTCTAATTCTACGTTTTCATTTAATGACGGAAGAGCTGGATGAAGACATGGGTGGCTGTGAATTCTAGTCCCTCCACGAGGCATAGAAGCTGGTTGTGTGACTTTGGGCCAGTCCTCATCTCCAATGTTGTTGTTGTGGGGTTATTAGAATGAGTGAGCAATACATGCGCTATTACGAGTTGTACAAAACCAAGACAAGATAGGTAAAGATAAGGTTCCCTTCGCATATATGTGCTAATCATTCCTGACTCTAGGGGGCGATGCTCATCTCTGTTTCAAAGCTGAAGAGCCAGCGCTGTCAAAAGACGTCTCCGTGGTCATGTGGCCGGCATGACTCAACGCCAAAGACGCACGGAACACTGTTCCCTTCCGACCAAAAGTGGTTCCTATTTTTCTACTTGCATTTTTTCTACATGCTTTCGAACATTTTAGGTTGGCAGAAGCTGGGACAAGTAACGGGAGCTCATTCCATTATGCAGCACTAGGGATTTGAACTGATGAACTGCTGATCTTTCTGATTGACAAGCTCAGCATCTTAGCCACAGAGCCACCGCATTCCCCAAGACAAGATATAATCTAATAAATAAATAAACAAGGCGCCCAACTGTGGTTATCTTGCAAAATTTCTGGGTGCACACGCCAGACTGATTTTAAACACAGGATCTGAATTTACACAGCATAGTAAGCAAAAGTTTAGCTAGTTTAGCTAGTTTGTTGAGTTATGTCAACAAAGACATTAAACATTTAGTCTCCCGGTGCTGGTCTATTTGGAACAACCTTCTCTATCTCTGAATCTGTTGACTAAACTCCCAACTATTTATAGTTAAAATTATTAGACTTATATATACCCACCCCACCCCAATATCTGGTGATGTAGCATGCTGAGGAACCAAAAATAAATTTTGATATGTCAGATTTTATATTATTTCTCATAGCAACTTAAAAGCACCTTCTCGCAGTACAGTTTCAATCTCTTGCTTAACAAGGCTTTCCCCCCCTAAAGATCTTACCTCCAGCAATTTTCAGAAATTCCTCTCCTGTGGCTTTGTAAACCTAAAACAAAAAAGGGGCAAAGACAATAATTATAATAGATGTCAAGATATTTGATGAGTGATATTAGCATAATATACACATTTGTCTTTTAAGATGACACAAGATACTCTTTATAAATCTAGTTATCTGCAAAACCACTTTAGGACATAATATTTGGGAAGACCTTAGGATACTTCTCCTGTAGACCACATCAATCTAGCTTTCCAGAAGTGTCTGTGAAACCACCTGGAACCAGTAATCGGTGCTCCATAAGGAAAATGGAATATCAGGAGATCTCAAGAACATTTATTCTGTAGATTTGGAAGTACTCATATAAAAGTACATTTAATTTATCTTTAAAACACTCATATAACACCACAAGAGGAATCTAACACTACACTTCTACCAAGTTTCCAAGTATAGTTTAAGTGATCACCATAAAGTCCTGTATGGCCAAGAGCCAAATTATTTGTAGGATCATTCTGAATGTTTCTCCTTAATCCACCAGAACTGACATGATGGTCAAGATCCATGGCCCTTCAATGCAATCTTATTGGCACAAGAGATCTGTATACAAAGGGAAGGTAGCTTGGAGATTTGGATGGCCCTCATCCAATTGGCCATGATTGGTTGTTCCCTCATGTTTTGGGGCTGGGATGATAGGGGAGCCCTGTTAGTTGGTTTGTCTTTTCCTTTGGGATTATTATTGATCATAAGATGGAATGATCTATGTGGCCTCCTGGCACATGATACATTGGGGTTTTTTTAATTGTAATCTCAGCCTTGATTCGTTGTCAACTATTCAGGAAGATGGTAGTGAGATAGGCAGCCATATAAATTATTTAAGTAGATAGGAAACAAGTAAATGACTGTTACATGACCCATGGTGGCACAGTGGTTAGAGAGCAGTACTGCAGGCTACTTCTACTGGCTGCCTGCAGTTTGGCAGTTCGAATCTCATCAGGCTCAAGGTTGACTCAGCCTTCCATCCTTCCGAGATGGGTTAAATGAGGACCCAAATTGTTGGGGCCCATAGGCTGACTCTGTAAACCACTTAGAGAGGGCTGTAAAGCACTGTGAAGCGGAATATAAGTCTAAGTGCTATTGCTACATCCTCTTTGCATATATCCAATACATCACATCTAGTTCTTTAGTTATAATTAATCAATTATAGCTAGCTAAGTAAGTTACCTCAATGTATCGGCTTCCCATGTGATGTTTGTGCCTCTCCATAGCCAAGTCTCTCTGTTCGGAGCTGACAAAACGCACCAGTGCCTCTCCATTTCGCCTTCCTTGAGCATTGAGACACAAGGCCACACCACCTCTGAAAGAAAGGGGAAATACAGAAAACCCATAGAGAAAATGAACCACATCCAGCTTTCTTCCAAAGCGATGTCATTTTCTAAAGATCTGGCTAAGCTTTTTGATGCAACTGAGCTTTGGATGACAAGATTTCAGTCCTGCTCTAAAGCCACCCACAATAACGGTGCAATCAAAATCATAAAATTGCATCGCTTATAAATCAATGGGATGCACTCTCAAATCACAAGGAAGAGCTGTCAAGTTGCAAATTAAAATGACTTGTGTGTCCAATCACACTTGGCCAATAAAGAATTCTATTCTATTCTTTGTGTTGGCTGAATTAGAATGAACCAAAACAACTTGAAATGTGGTAAAAAGCCCTTGAACTCTTGAATGGGGGGGGGGAGGGGATGACAAAAAAAGTACAAAACTTAAGTCAGATTGTTAAACCACAAGAACTTTATCAGCAGCTTGAAATCAGTCCCAAGACGGAATTTGTGGGCTGAATGCAGAGTCAGTTAGTTGGTATCTGATTATATCTAATCTAGAAGTTCCTTCCAGATTCTGAAGAAACAACGGTGATTGCCCCCTCTTTCTTGACTCCACAGAAAAGCTGAACATAATACCATTCTACTCTTGTCATTGATGGTTCTTGATAAAGACATCACCCAGCAAGTTTTCTTTTTTTTTTTTTTTTGAAGTTTGTAGTCCACACTGACTTGTCTGGGTGCCCAACTTTTAAGTATAAAAATTTCACCCTGAATCCTTTAAAGGTAATGCAAAGGTTCCCCTCGCACATATGTGCTAGTTGTCCCCGACTCTAGGGGGCAGTGCTCATATCCATTTCAAAGCCGAAGAGCCAGCGCTGTCTGAAGACGCCTGGTCATGTGGCCAGCATGACTCAACGCCGAAGGTGCACGGAACACTGTTACCTTCCTACCAAAGGTGGTTCCTATTTTTTCTACTTGCATTTTTATGTGCTTTCGAACTGCTAGGTTGGCAGAAGCTGGGACAAGTAACAGGAGCTCACTCCGTTACGTGGCTCTAGGGATTCGAACCATCAAACTGCCAACCTTTCTGATCAACAAGCTCAGCATCTTAGCCACTGAGCCACTGTGTCCCTTGACAGGGACGGTAAAGAATCCTTTACAGCTAAGATTACCAAGACAGGAGACAGAAGCATTTGCAGCAACAGAAAAGTAAAATGGATATGTAGCTGAAACAGACAGCATTAACCCATCCTTCTTCCTTGTCCCAAAGTGGGTTTTTTTTCCCCTCCAAAAGGCAATTGGACTTTTTTGATGTTTTCTTTGAAAACCTTTGCTCCTCATCCAAGAAGCTTCTTCAGTTCTTGGATGAGAAGTGAAATGTTTTCAATGTAAAAAAATCAAGAAATCGTAGTTGCCTTTTTGAAAAATAACACCTTTGGGACAACCATGACTTGGACAGAGGAATTATTGAGTCTGTCATCTGCACCTCCATAACTGTCTGGTTTGGCTCTGCAACCCAACAAGAGAAACAGAGACTTCAACGGATAATTAGAACTGCAGAAAAAACAATGGCTACCAATCTGCCTTCCACTGAGGACCTGTCCACTGCACGAGTCAAAAAGAGGGCTGTGAAAATATCTACAGACCCCTTGCATCCTGGACATAAATGGTTTCAACTCCTACCCTCAAAATGATGCGATAGGGCACTGCACACCAGAACAACTAGACACAAGAACAGTTTTTCCCCAAACACCATCACTCTGCTAAACAAATAATTCCCACAAATAGTTTACTAAGACTGTATTACTATTCTGCTTCTCTCCTTCCTATTACCTTCTCTTCCTACTTGTGACTATAACCATGTTGCTTTGTATCTTTCAATTCATATTGTTTTTATTTGTTTCCTAGTACGATTTGATAGCTTATTAGTAACCTTGATTCTCACTAAGTGTTGTATCTTTTATTCTTGATGTATTTTATTCTCCTTATGTACACGGAGACCATTTGCACCAAAGGCAAATCCCTTGTGTGTCCAATCACACTTGGCCCATAAAGAATTCTATTCTATTGGACGATTGAGAAACTTTCTTACTTGGCAATATTAAGGCCTTTGAAAAAGCGAGCTATGTCTTGGTCCGAAGACTGCCAAGGAAGACCTCGGGCCCGTATGACTGTTTCGTTGTCCACTGCTTCTGATTTACTACTACAAAAAGAAAGAGAAGACAATACAAATCAGCAATTAATCTGACACAATTCTGGATTACCATACTACAAGCAATCCTCAATTTACATCTGCCATTGGGATCAAGATTTCCATCGCTAAGCAGAGCGAAGGTGAAATGAGTCCTATCCAGTTTTATGATCTTTTATTTTTTGGCCACAGCTGTTAAGCAAATTATAACAGTTGTGAAGTGAGTCACATGGTTGTTAAGTGAATCCAGATTCCCTCATTGACTTTGCTTGTCAGAAGCCAGCTGGGACAGGGGTCCCCAGCCTTGGCAACTTTAAGACTTGTGGACTTCAACTCCCAGAGTTCCTCAGCCAGCGAAGCTTCGCTGGCTGAGGAACTCTGGGAGCTGAAGTCCATAAATCATAAAGTTGCTAAGGTTGGAGACCCCTGAGCTGGGAAGGTCACAAAGGGTGATTACATAACTCCAGGTTGCTTTGCGAGTTATAAATGTGAGGACCAGTTGTAAGTCACTGTTTCCAGTGCCCTTGTCACTTTGAACTGGATTTACTATTGCAAATACATGCTAATTGCCAAGCCCCTGAATTCTGACCACATGACTGTGGGATGCTGCAACAATTGTACATGCAAGGATTGGCCATAAGTTACTTTTTCAGTACCCTCGTAATTTTGAACTGTCACTGAATGCAGGATTGCATTCCCACATTGCTGTCTTGGGTCTAAGGATATTTACCATGCAGTTTGGCTGTATTACAATTATCCTTCTCATCTTTTCTACTACCTTTGCTTATCGGTATCTTATGATTATATTATTTTGTTGTTTGTATGCACAATGAAAGCTTATGCACCAGAGACAAATTCCTTGTGTGTCCAATCTCACTTGGCCAATAAAGAATTCTATTCTATTCTATTTTATTCTTGTCTGGAATGGTAGAGGGTCTCCGGCTTGAGCAGAAGGCCAGACTAGAAGACCTCCAATGTCCCTTACAGCTCTCTTCTCTTCTTCCTATTCCATTCTATGTTCTATTCCATTCTATGTTCTATTCCATTCTATGTTCTATTCCATTCTATTTTCTATTCCATTCTATCTCATCCCATCCCATCCCAATTCCCGATACTTTTCATGAAAATTCTACTACTCCAAGCTAAATAAATAAACATATAAAAATAACATTAACAAATAACTAAATGAGAAAATATGAACTCTCGTATGCGCACAGCCTATATACGCTGCAATTATATTCACAGGCCATAGCATAAACCAATCCAAAATCGCTGGACAAAATGTTTAGCCCAATGTGTTGTAATGACACTGGAAGACCTAAGCCCAAGTAAGTGTCAAAGCAGCCAGGTAGAGCAGGTGAGAATATCAACTCCACAGGAAGACCAGAATGACACTGTATTGAGCTAAGATACAATAACAGACTCTTGAAAATCTGACAAGTGCTTTCAGTCTCCCACCCTATGAATCAGGGAGATCTTTGCCTCAACTGCTTTTAGGTTGTTATCTCTCTCCCCCCCCCCCCCACAACTTCCGCCTCTTGGCCTAGATTCTTGCACATTTCTCTCAAAGTCACCCTTCTTATTGCCTCTAAAAAATGGTATGTTTATCATGTTCGGCATTTAGGAAGCCGCCGGGGGGGGGGGGATTAAATATAAAGATAGCAAAAATGGTGACCAAGGACCCAAACTTTGAATTTTCTACAAAGCTTGAGATACCTGGGGATGTTTCCTTGCTATCCTTGTTTTTCTCCCAGGAATAAAGGTTCTCCTTGCACATATGTGCTAGTTGTTTCCAAGTCTAGGGGGCGGTGCGCATATCTGTTTCAAAGCCCTAGAGCCAATGTTGTCCGAAGACGTCTCTGTGGTCATGTGGCCGGTATGACTCAATGCCGAAGGCGCACGGAACGCTGTTCCCTTCCCCCCAAAGGTGGTCCCTATTTTTTCTACTTGCATTTTTACATGTTTTCAAACTGCAAGGTTGGCAGAAGCTGGGACAAGTAACGGGAGCTCACTTCGTTACACAGCGCTAGGGATTCAAACCGCCAAACTGCCGATGTTTCTGATCGACAAGCTCAGTGTCTTAGCCACTGAGCCACCGTGTTCCAGGAATAAAAGTCTGTAAATTAATAAATAAGGCTCCAGGGACTCCGCAACCATCTCTGCCCCCCACCCCCACCTAGCTTCTATTTGGTGCCATCCTATGGAGAAAAAAAACCACTTACCAGGGTCCCGTTTCATACTTGTACTTCACTGTTTCTGGGGTGGTAAACCTGTGACCTGAAACAGACCAAAATGAAGAAGTCAAGCGCCTGGAAATACACCAAAGAGAGAAAAGATGCTTCAGATGGAGAAGAAAAACAGGCCCAGAATGACTCGGAGTTTCACTTACTGCATGTATCTGGAAGCATGCTGAAAACAATGGCTACCATGGCTTTCACCTGCCATACTCCGAAGTCCTCCTCGCTTTCATCTATTCCATAGCCAATATCTGGATGATTTGAGTTTAAGAAACGACCGTGAAAGGGTTTTTCCAGCCACAAAGATGCTTATGGACCGTGGGCAGTCCTTGGGACCCCCAATGGGGCCCCATCAGGGGTGAAATCAACTTACCTTCACTACTGGCTCACAAATGTGAACACAGGAACCACCTCTCTGCATGCACCTCTCAAAATGGGACATGATGACATCCGGGAGGGTGGGTGGAGCCTCCCGCTGCTGCTGCTACCAGTTCACCCAAAACGGATAGAATCGGATAGAATCGGCTGAATTGCACCACTGGGCCCCATTAACACCTCTGTTCCATGGGCTACAGTGGCTGCTGGCTTGCGTCCATGTGCAACTCAAGATGTTGGTAATCACCTTTATTTTTTTCCCCTGAATGCCATCACTCTGCTAAACAGCTAATTCCCACAACACTGTTATATTACCTACTAAGACTGTATTACTGTTATTCTTCTCTTCCTTTCTAGTACCTCTCTCTTCCCACTTATGACTATAACCATGTTGCCTGTATCTTTCGATTTATATTGTTTTGTTTCTTAGTATAATTTGATTGCTTATTAGTAACCTATGACTATCATTAAGTATTATATCTTATGATTCTTGATGAATGTATTCTATTTTGTTTTTCTTTATGTACACTGGGAGCATCTGCACCAAAGACAAATTCTTTGTGTGTCCAATCACACTTGGCCAATAAAGAATTCCAATTCCAGTTCCAGTTTCAGTTCCAATTCCAATACCGTGCCGTGCTATTCTATTCTATTCTATTCCATTCTCATATTCTATTTTATTCTATTCCATTCTCATATTCTATTCTATTCTATTCTATTCTATTCCATTCTCATACTCTATTCCATTCTCATATTCTATTCTATTCTATTCTATTCTATTCTATTCTATTCTATTCTCATATTCTATTCTATTCCATTCCATTCCATTCCATTCCTCTTCATGGTATAGTTCCAGGCTACTTGAGGGACCATTTCATCCCACTAGGATTGGCCTGTCTCACTTGTACCAACATAGGAGGCATGCTGTGGGCCCTATCGGTGAAGAAATTCCAGCTGGCATGGTCCAGGAGTAGGGCCTTCTCTGCCATTGCACCTGTTGTTTGGAATGTCTTGTCCCTGGGAGTGAAGTCCACTCCCACCCTCCTGACCTTCCATAAGAGTCTGAAGGCCTAGTTCTATCAGTTGGCCTTGGGCTCCAAAGGAAATGGTTCATGATGGAGGTGGCTTATAGATGAATATCAGATCCCACCTCCTCCCTGCTCATCCTATTCCCTCCCTCTCCTTCTTTTTGCTTTCGTATTTTGTATTAATTTATAATTTTAATTTATATAGTTTAATTTTTTAATTTTTTAAGTCGTCCAGAGGTACTTTGTGCTAAGGTGGGCAGCCAATAAATTTGATCAATAAAATAAATAGGGATGCTTTTGGTTTTGACCATGGATCAGGGGCGGTATTGACTTACTTTCCCTACCCGTTCGCAAATGTGAGTGCGCACAATAAACTGGAGTATATTGGATATTATAAAATTGCAATTCTCAATATAAGCCCAACCAACCTAGCCAAGGATGAAAATTGTCAGTTGACAACATCACTTTGCTTATGATATAAAACTTCAGCAAAACTTTGCAAAGGATACATTCTGCCATGGATTGTATAGTTTGATCCTTCACGGGGGCTGAGCTGGGATAGCAGTCATGGAATTCTTTCCGTAGATCATAAAATGAATAAAAGCAGTCGGACAGCAGAAGATTCTATAATGGAAACAACATAAAAAGGAGATAATGAATATTTAGAGCTAGTTGGATCTAGTAGTTAAGGCACCAGATTAAAAAGCTGGAGACCATGAGTTGCAATCCCTCCTTGGGACTAGAAAACTAGATGGGTACTTTGTTGTTTGTTTCTGTCCCTAAACCCTTCCAATATGTTCAGATCAGCCCCTTTCAAGCTCAAAGTATTTCACATTCAAAATATTACGTGCAAACCAGTGCACAAGCACACAATTTCAGATAGGAGATGCAGAGGAAAGAAAAGGATGATTGAATAACTAGAGGAGGGATAGATAATGATTGTTTCAGTGAAAGGTGCTTGGGATTAATTTCACATCAGGTTGATAAATTAAGTATTCCTACAAATTTAGATTAGAGATGCCTTTCATGTGATAATAAAGGGGTAAATGGAAGTAAAAAAAATTAACTGTGTATTCAAATTTCTGTTTGTGTAAGGTTTTCTAGATGCTTAGCTCATCTTTCTATTATCAACCTGATCTGCCCATTAGTATTTTAGGAACTGCAATTCTTCAAATTATCAGAAATGTAAACATAGAATGTTGATGAAGCTAATTTAAAACTACAATTCCTAAGAGTTTCCAGATGGGAGAAGGAGACTTTAGAGAAGATTGAGACCAGTTAAATTAGACTAAATACAGAACCCTAATTCAATCAAAATCACATATCCCTGATTCCATTAGATGCAGCTTCCATTAGATGCAGGATTCTTCTAGTGTTTAGAATGTGTTTGAAGACAATAACAAAGAGTCTTCAACTCAACAACTCTTTTCACCTGCAAATTTAGAAAGCTTACCCAAGAGTTATGCTAATCCTATTGCCTTAAAGCCAGACAGACTGGGTACAGTGACAGTCTGTAAAAGCACCATCCTTATTTATACATACTACCAATATGTCTCTGCTTTTTGTCATTTTGAAAAGTTTACCAAAAGTCAGTCTTGTTCAAATGCTATTCATGCCTATTAGGACATCCTGGGGCTGTGAATCACACAGGAAAGTTGGAGAAAAAAGACAACTTATCTCCAGAAGAAGGAAATAATAAACCTCAGAATTGTTGTTTCCTTGATTTATGATCTGCATAAGTCACAAGGAGTTCTTCAGTTTGACCTGAAGATGACATGACCTTGTCCTAGATTAGAAAAGAGTTATGGGTGGGTGTGTTTTTTTCTTTTTTCTTTTTGTTTTGGTAGTATGTTATTTGTATGATCTAAAGAACTTAAGTGTTCTTGCATCTAATTGGGAAAATGTAGAGCAGTGTTTTTCAACCTGGACAGTTTGAAGATGTGGGGACTTCAGCTCCCAGGAATTCTGGGAGCTGAAATCCACACATCTTCAAACTGCTAAGGTTGAGAAACACTGACGTAGAGATTTTTTTAAAAAAGGTTGATGATTGTTCATTTCACAAAGATGCTTTTAAAATAAAACTTGAAGGAAGGAAGATGTGTTGTCATCAGAAGCCCATAATTTTCAAGTTATTATGACCATAGTTTCACTGCATTGTAGTGTTCTGATCCAGCCTTAGCTGAAACAAGAAACAGAGTCCTTGCCATGAAAAACTCATCTTTATTTACCTCTTGTGAATTAATGGCATTCACCCACCAAAAAGTCCTGCAGGGAGTTAAATGCAGCAACAGACTTGGCTGTGAGCTCCCAGCTGAAAGGCTTCACATTACATTCTGGCAAGCAGTCCTTGATGCACGAAACACAATGAGCAAAGTCTTCAGAAATATGAACTGTTGTCTCCTACGACAACCACTCCCCTTTCCTTCTATTTATTCTCCAGCCATGGAGGGATCCTTCAGTGTCCACATGGGCTTTGCTTCCCAAATTGACTCCTTGTCCTCCATTGTTCTCCTCTTCTGACTACTCTGCACATTCATGCAACTAGGACAGGCCCCAGCTGTTCTTCCTCCTCACTCATATCAGCCTTCAAAGGCAGCTGGGAAATGTTGGATGGCCCTGGCCTTATCTTTGCTTCTGATGCAGAACATCCATCAGAGCCTTCCCCAAACTCCATCACTGGCCCAAGTTCCTCCCCAACCTCCTCATCATCCGAGTCTGCCACCAGCTCAGCTGGCAGCTGGCAGGTCACAACATGTAGTTTCAGATTTGAAGGATCCCCAGCAGAAAATAAATTGAGCCCTGAAGTAAGATCCAATATATCAGTGGTGGGTTGCAGGCGGTATGCCCCGGTATGGGCATACAAGAGCCTGCCCGGAGTACCGGGTACCGTTCTGGTACGGTGCTCCAGAGGGCCCACTCGCCTGCCCGAACTCCTTAACTGTCCTTTAAAGCCTTTGGTGCTTCTGCGCATGCACATGGCACATACAGCGCCTGCATGATGCTCCAACGAGCAGCTGGAGCATCACAGAGGCTTGCGGAAGCATTGCTGGCATTTACAATGCATGCACATGTCACACGTGTCCATGTGGGCGACGTTAGATCCGTTTCAACCATACCGGTTGGAATGGAATCCGGAACCATCACTGCAACATATTGTCCTGAATCATAGCTAGGATCCCATTAGTAGCTTACCTTTTTGGATGCTTCTGGATGGAGAACTTGTCGAATAAGGGGTTGGCCATCAGTGCAGAAAGTATATGAGCTCCTTCCTAGAACTTTCAGGTCATTGGAAACCAGTTGGCTGAACTGAAAAAGGAGGGGAAAAATAATCACACTTACAAGTCTCTGACCTAGGTTCCCATTTCACAATTTAATAGGTTTGGAAATACAGGTAGACCTCGACTTACAACAGTTCATTTATAGTGACCATTTGAAGTTGTGACAGCACTGGACAAAAGGGACTTCTAGCCATTTTTCTTGAAGTCAACTGCAGCCAAGAAATTAAAAGAAGCTTGCTCCTGGGGAGGAAAGTTCTGGCAAGTCTAGAAGGAAGCATACTAAAAAGCAGAGACATCAGCCTGACAACAAAAGTGTGTATAGTCAAGGCTATGGTTTTCCCAGTTGCAATGCATGGCTGTGAAAGTTGGACCCTAAGAAAGACTTAACGCCAGAGAATGGAGGCCTTTGAACTATGGTGCTGGAGAAGACTCATGCCAGATCCAACCGGTCAGTCCTAGAGGAGATCAACCCTGACTGCTCTTTAGAAGGCCAGATCCTGAAGAGGAAACTTAAAGACTTTGGCCACCTAATGAGAAGGAAGGACTCACTGGAGAAGAGCCTAATGCTGGGAAAGATTGAGGGCAAAAGAAGAAGGGGACAGCAGAGAATGAGGTGGCTGGATGGAGTCACCAAAGCAGTTGAGCTTAAATGGACTCCGTAGAGGACAGGAAGGCCTGGAGGAACGTTGTCCATGGGGTCGCGATGGGTCAGACACGACTTTGCAACTAACAACAACATAGAATGGAGATGGTAGTATTTGGATAGAAGCAAGAAAACCAACCTTTCCCAATATTTTCTTTCTTTTTTTAGCATTTAAGATATGAGCAGTTTTATTACCGCCTTGTTATCCTTACAGGTTTGACTTTTGAAATGGTCTGCATCCCTGCACTGTTGGAAAAGAAAAGCCCAAATAATTCATACGCGGAAGCAAATCCGCTTGAAACTTGTCTACAACTTTTAAAGGGCGCCTTGGATGCCTGCCTCGTGGCAGAAGCATCGAAATTCAACAATCCTCCACCCGAGAAATGATCCGGATGCCAATATTGACACAAACATAATTTGAGCTCTTGCATTTCCTTGGAATTTATTTTGTGGGTGGGTATATGGGTGTTATTTGAGCACAGGCACAGAACGGAAAATGATAAGGAGGGGAGAGGGATTTTCTGTATCTGAAATGCCATTTTCATGCAACACAACTTAATTTGGGAGTGAGATCTCTGTTTTTTCAAAGAAATAGTCATAACTAGAATTAAGGTGGGGGGGATATTTCCCCTCCCAAGGAGATTGTTGTTGTTGTTAGTTGTGAAGTCATGTCATGTTGCAGCATCCCGGGCTCACATGTTCCCCTTTTGCGACCTCCTGACAAGTGAATTCCATGACGAAGCCTGGTTCACTTAACAACCGCTTTACTAACTGAACAACTGCAGTGGTTCACCTAACAACGGCGGCAAGAAAGGTCATAAAGCGGGGCACTCCCCGAACAAACCTCTCGCTTAGGAAGAGAAATCTTGGGCTCGATTGTGGTCATAAGTTGAGGATATTAAAACATTCCCTAACCTGCTTGCTTCAGCTGAGGTGCGACTAGCGCGAACCAAACATCACCCACAACATTCTTTACATTTGTCAAGAAGCAGCCCGTGTTTAAAAAAAAATAAAAAGTTTAACCTACATGAAATGCTTGAGCCAGAGGAGAAAACCTAATGGAACAACAGCCGCCTCAGAAACCAGTTAAACAGGATTCTGGCCATTTAGTGGGAGCGAAGAGAAGCTGCGTGGCGTGTTCAGCCAGTCAGAGCCTGGCAAAAAGCCAACACCATGCCTTCCCCCCCACCCCACCTTTTCGGCACAGCAACTCCTTGTGTTACACTCTTTATGCTACTACAGCACGTATTTTATGCCACTCAGCTGCAAAAGGTTTGTGTGCCTCGCCTTGTTTTAAAGGGTGGTTTCTGCTGCTCGCTGTATATTGTTGCTGTATAATCAACTGCGTATAAAAAGTTTACATGGACACCAAAATCTGGTTTTGAAGCAGTGGTGGGTTCTTACTGGTTTGGACAAATCTGTAGTGGTTTGGCGGCCTGGGTCGCTGGAACCGGCAGTAACCGAGGCCTGCCACGCCCCCGAACTGGTTCTCCGGGCAGTGCCTACAGTGCCGCCATCTTGTTTTTTGCTTCTGTGTATGTGCAGAACAATTTTTATTGTACTGCACATGTGTGCGCAATGCACATCAAGCAAGCATGTGCGCGGTGCACCCACAAGTGAACCGGCAGTAGTGACTCCTGGAACCCACCCCTGTGTTGAAGGCTATTTCTTGTCTGAGCAAAGGTGGGCCTTGTCGACAGAAGACACAGAAGGTGTGGGGATAGATTTAATACCAGATGTAATATATTCCGACATGAATGAACCGCCTCTGTTTTGGGAGCTGAAAATGGGACCTTGAAAAGCATTGCCAAAGAGGGGGGTGGGGAAGAGTTGTTTTATTGTCACTCAATTCTAAAAAGTGAAATTAAGGCAGTAGAAGACTAACCTAGAAGCACTAGGGTTCAATAATTTCACAACAGAACAATTGTATTGTTCTTCATTTGTTTTTAAGGTCTTATCTATTGCTTAACTGTGCACAAATGAAGATTAGTCTCTGGACCAACCAACAAAAGAAGAAAAGAGAGAACAGGGCTTTTCATGTCAGGCTAAAAGCTACACCCAATGTTTGGTTTAAGCAATCAGTATTGTGCAGAGGGAGTTTGCACCTACACATAAATATGGAAGGAGGTAGACAAAAGTCAGGGCCATAGATGTGAAGGAGGGAAGGGAATAGAGACCACCTCATTCAAGCTTGACTTTGAGAGATTGTTTCCAAGCAATCACCATATCTTGGCACGTTTGTAAAAATGATCTACCACTTTCTTTTTAAGATGAAGATGTTGCTTTGACTTTCTGGTCTAGCCAACCACACTTGTATTTCCAAGGCAGATTTCTGCATTGAATCAGAATAGAACTGGAAGTGATATTGGAGGTCTTCTAGTCCAGGGAGGAAGAGAGGAGGGGGAGGAAGAGGAGGAAGACAATTGTGGGGTCCTTGAAATACAACACAGCACAGAGAGCACCAAGAAACCCTCTCATACAGCTTCATAGTGAGATGGGAGATCACCCACCAAAAATTCCCTGGAGGTTGCCAGAGGAGAAAATTCAAAGGCCTCCCAGAAGCCGGCAAAGGGCACTGATGTCCTTTGTCCGTGAAGTCATCCTGAAGGGCTTTTGACTTGAGGCTGTCTTTCTTTCCCTATTGTTAAGCTCTGTTCAAGCAAGGAAAGAACCACCTAATCCCCATTCAGAGGCCAGTCCTGCTATTGTCAACAGCAAGCGCTTTCTTGCCATGGTCTGCCTTATGCCTTCCCTCTGACAGGCTCAATGCAGCCCAACCCTTGCAGTCAAGGGGTCCCACAGTTAAGATTAAAAGACCCCCCCTCCCCAACTGGCACAGCTGTCCTTTTCCTGCCACCAGCCTCTTTCGTTCACCTGACAGGCTTCCTCCAGCGTTGCCTGCCAGCTTGGGAGCTCCTGGCGAGGTGGGCGTGAGCTGCCCACTCATCACAGATACACAGAAGCAGTTTGGGGTGCTCCAGATTTTATCCACATTACACCTCTGTTGACCCCCCCCCCCCCCAGGGGCAATCCGAGATGCTGGGTATCACCTTTAAAATCCTTGAATGTTACGGGACCAGGCCATTTGCAGGAGCACCTTCTGCCAGTTGATTTTAGGTTTTTCTTTTAAATCCATTGTCTATTATTGTTATGGGACATGGTGGCTCAGTGGCTTAGATGCTGAGCTTGTCGATCAGAAAGATGGGCAGTTTGGCAGTTCGAATCCCTAGCGCCACTAACAGAGTGAACTCCCGTCACTTGTCTCAGCTTCTGCCAACCTAGCAGTTCAAAAGCATGTAAAAATGCAAGTAGGAAAATAGGAACCACTTTTTGTGGGAAGGTAACAGTGTTCCAAGCGCCTTCGGCATTTATTTATGCCGGCCACTTGACCATGGAGACGTCTTTGGACAGTGCTGGCTCTTTGGCTTTGAAACAGAGATGAGCACCGCCACCTAGAGTCGGGAATGACTAGCACATATGTGCAAGGGGAACCTTTATCTTTATACCAAATTTGGGTAGTGTTTGCCATGGCTATCCTCCTCAACAGACTGGTCCTCCTGATGTAAATCATATTCTGTATTTATAGAAAATCTTTTTATAGCCTTCCTTGACTAGCAACTTCCATGGGTTGAATCACAAGTTCCATTATTCCCCACATGTTGCTTTAGAAACATGGGAATTGCAGTCCAATATGTCTCTGGAGATTCTTGGTCATCCAAGTCATGGTTGTCCCAAAGATGCTTTTTTTCCCCGAGGCAACTGGACTTTCTGTTTTTTTCTTTGAAGACTTTTTGCTTCTCATCCAAGAAGCTTACCATGTTTCCCTGAAAATAAGACAGGGCTTATTTCTGGGGCGATCTTATTATTTTTGAGGTGCAGGAAGCGGCAAGCATGGTCACCTCATGTGTTGCAATATTTTTGGGGAGGGCATATTTTCAGGGGAGGGTTTATTTTAGCAGATGCGCTCAAAAGCCTGATTGGGCATATTATCTGGGAAGGCCTTATTTTCAGGGAAACAGGGTACTTTAGCTCTGACAGGATTTTTATTCTTCTATTCCCCACCACCCAGTCAGAGCTGAAGAAGCTTCTTGTATGAAAAGTGAAATATCTCCAAAGAAAAACAAGAAAGTCCAGTTGTCTCTTGAAAAAAAAACACCTTTGGTGCAATCCGGTGTGAAACTATAAAATGGCCAGACAGAAAGGTTGTTTTCTTGTATTTCACCATAAATCTCCACCAGGCAGAAATCTTCTAGGCACACTTAGCAAAGCTCCCTTAAGAGTTCTATTTCTTTTTTCAGAATTAACAAAGGGGCAGGATTCACTGGCTGCATAATTATCCCATTCCCCTGTCAACTTTTCGAACGAGTGTCAAACATCTAATATCAAATATTGAAAGACCTTTCTGAAAATGTAGACACTTGGTTATATTTGGGCCATTGGTTGTTATGAGAGCACTGGGTGAAGGATCCTTTCATTTTTTCCCCAGTCTGGTCCCTCTGTCTGTTTTTATCTTCTGTGGAGTTGGAGACAGGAGAAAAAAAAATCTTCTAAATCTATTTATCATTTCCTTTGTGGAAAGGGAGATCTTCCCCGACTCTCTGCGCGAACCCAAGAGACAGCTTTGCAAAACATCATGGCCCCATAATAACCGGTTTGAAAGGGCTTTGCAGGACGTTACACAGAAACACATGCACTCACAGGCACAAAGCCTTTGTTGTACACTTCCCTGTTTGCCCGTGGCCTGTCCCTCCTCCCCCTCCCCTCAAGGACAAGGTCTTGCAGCAACGCGATCTTTAGCACAGGCTCTATCGTATTGATTGCAAAGCACCGTCCTCCTGCCGTATTTACCCAACACTCTCCCACTGTTTGTAGTGCAAAGCTGAGCCAGTAAGGAGGGAAGTAGTAGACCATGTATAGACACTCCTTCTTCACAAAAGCATTAGGATCCCTGCCTTTAGGCACATATATTCCTAGTACTCTTTAAGCCAGTCAAAGAAATATGGATCAAGATCGTAGTATCATAGAACTATAGAGCCATAGAACCATAATATCACAGAATCATAGTATCAGTATCATAGAACCGTAGTATCATAGAATCATAGACCCGTAGTATCACAGTGTCGCAGAAGCATAGAATCATAGTATCATAGAACTTTAGAACCCCAGAACTCTAGGACCCTAGAACCCTAGAACATAGAACCCTAGAATATAGAATACTAGAACCACTGAACCCTAGAATATAGAACCATAGAGCCACAGAACTATAGTATCATAGAACCATAGTATCACAGTGTCATAGAACTGTAGTATCATAGAATCATAGTATCATAGAAATGTAGAACCCTAGAACTCTACAACCCTAGAACAATAGAACATAGAACTCTAGAACAGAGAATCCTAGAACCCTACAACACATAATCCTAGAACATAGAACCCTAGAGACAGAACCATAGAATCATAGGGCAGGAAGGGACTTTGGAGGTTTTCTAATCCAACCTCCTACTCAAGGCAGGAGACCTTATACCATCCCAGTCAAATGGTTTTCCATTCTATTCTATAACACCTCCTCATACATTGAGGACTACCTGTACCCTAATCAAGAAATTACTGAGGAGAAAACCATACCCTCACCAACACTAGCAGGGCAAGCTGCTGTATATAACTAGGGATCAAACCCTACACATATCACCACTGATGATGTTACCTAATTGGGTCATGAATCTCCTGCAAGCAAACCACCAAGTTCAAAGAGCAGCAAGGACTCTGCAATACTGTTCTTTCCTGTGTGGTTTGGCTATGCCTGGATCTCAATAAAAAATAGCCATTGAACAACATGGTCAATGCAGCCCAAGACCACCAGTAGGTTGATGTGGTTGATCAGGTTCAGTTAGTTGGTCTCTTCTATTCCTAATAAATGGGATGTGGTGGCTCAGTGGCTAAGATGCTGAGCTTGTCGTTTAGAAGGTCGGCAGTTTGGCAGTTGGAATCCCTACCGCCGCATAATGGAGTGAGCTCACGTTACTTGTCTGAGCTTCTGCCAACCTAGCAGTTCGAAAGCATGTAAAAATGCAAGTAGAAAAATAGGAACCACATTTGCTGGGAAGGTAACAGCATCCCGTGCACCTTCGGAGTTTAGTCATGCTGGCCACATGACCACAGAGACACCTTGGGACAATGCTGGCTCTTCGGCTTTGAAACAGAGATGAGCACCGCCCCCTAGAGTTGGGAACGAGTAGCACATATATGTGAGGGGAACTTTTACCTTTATTCCTAATAATTCAAGGGACTTCCTACCATGGACAGAAGAGCTGTCCTTGAAGAAATCACTCCAGGAAGAATAAGGATTCTAGGTAGGGGATTATGGGGGCTACAGTAAATGAGATCATACATTTACATAATAATAATATGTATAATATTGATCCAGATTTAAAAGCACTTTCTCTCCATTTAAACAACCAATTCCCACAACACTGTCAAATTATCTATTAAGACTGTATTACTATTCTTCTTCTCATCGTTACTAGTTCCTAGCTCTTCCCACTTATGGCTATATCCATGTTGCTTGTATCTTTACAACTTATATTGTTTTTATTGTTTCCTAATATGATTTGATTGCTTATTAGTATCCTATAACTATCACTAGTGGGTTGAGTCTTGGCATGTTGTTGATACCTGGATCATTGATTGAATTTTGTTTAAGGTAACACTCATTGACAGTCTCTTTTGTCTATTACTTATGTTTGCTGTCTCGACTCTGACACTGCCTGTTACACAAACCTAATTATACAATTGTGTGTGTAGGTGAGGGCGGGCTGAAGAGATTAGACTACAATTGTTCCTTCCAGCTCAGGGAGGGAAGGGGGAAGGGAAAGAGAAGGAAAGGTTGAGGGAAAGGAAAGGCTGAGGGAAAGGAAAGGCAAGGAAAGGCTGAGGGAAAGGAAAGGCTGAGGGAAAGGAAAGGCTGAGGGAAAGGCTGAGGGAAAGGAAAGGCTAAAGGAAAGGCTGAGGGAAAGGAAAGGCTGAGGGAAAGGCTGAGGGAAAGGAAAGGCTAAAGGAAAGGCTGAGGGAAAGGAAAGGCAAGGAAAGGCTGAGGGAAAGGAAAGGCTAAAGGAAAGGCTGAGGGAAAGGAAAGGCTGAGGGAAAGGCTGAGGGAAAGGAAAGGCTAAAGGAAAGGCTGAGGGAAAGGAAAGGCTAAAGGAAAGGCTGAGGGAAAGGAAAGGCTAAAGAAAAGGCTGAGGGAAAGGAAAGGCAAGGAAAGGCTGAGGGAAAGGAAAGGCTAAAGGAAAGGCTGAGGGAAAGGAAAGGCTGAGGGAAAGGAAAGGCTAAAGGAAAGGCTGAGGGAAAGGAAAGGCTGAGGGAAAGGCTGGGGGAAAGGAAAGGCTGAGGGAAAGGCTGAGGGAAAGGAAAGGCTGAGGGAAAGGCAAGGCAAGGCAAGGCTGAGGGAAAGGCAAGGCAAGGAAAGGCTGAGGGAAAGGAAAGGAAAGGCCGAGGGAAAGGCAAGGAAAGGAAAGGCTGAGGGAAAGGAAAGGCTAAAGGAAAGGCTGAGGGAAAGGAAAGGCTGAGGGAAAGGAAAGGCAAGGAAAGGCTGAGGGAAAGGAAAGGCTAAAGAAAAGGCTGAGGGAAAGGAAAGGAAAGGCTGAGGGAAAGGAAAGGAAAAAGAGAAAAGGGAAAGGAAAGTTTCCAATATCTAATAATCAACTTTAGGGTTCCATCTGCCTGATCCAAGTAACCTACTTCCTACAAAAGAACTGGAGACATGGCATTTTGCCCAAACCAAATCAGGTTTCAAATCTAAAGAGAAGGAATCTAGCAGTCAGCATTCCTGCCTAATTTTTTTTCCTTAATTTTTTTTTAAATCTGAGCCGAGACAAAAAGCAAAAAATACCAGAAAACAATCGCTCTTGCATTTGCCTTGACTTTTCAAAGAGTCGTGGCAAGTATCCCTTTTTTGTCCCTCTTCCCAAAACACCATCAAAATGGTTTTGCAAAGAGATTTGTGAGACCATGAAAACTAGGCAGAAGGGAAAACACACCCTTCGGTACAGGAGGAAGAAGAAACAGGTTGTAGAACAGGTTTGCCCTGAAACAAAATTGCAACCTGTTAATCAGCTTGTTGGAATCTCAGAAGGAAACCATACACTATTCTGTTTTAAAACTTTGCATCTCTACTCCCCAACTGCCTGCCCATTTCCTGCAGACTGAGCTGGTAATAGGAAAGCCCTCAGCTCTGATGGTTAGTGGTTAGTTGTTAGGGCAGGCGGGGAGGTGACCCTCTTCCTATCAACTGAGAGCCAAATTGCACATTTCTTCAATCACAGAGCCACATTCTTTCGAGAACAGCAAACACATCTGGAATTCTCAGAGCATGTTCACAAAATGGCTGATGTGCTGAATAGGAATACTTGCCAAGAATTTACAAGGAGGCCAACTAGCAGGTTTATCCCTCCTCCTCCTCCTTCTTTCTTGCAAGGATATTTTCTACTAACTTGTCTGATTTCTGACCAGGTCAGCAGTCTTTCATTTTGGCTTTGGGAAATGAGAATATATGCAAAGCTTTGTTGAATGCATGAAATGAACATTAGGGTTGATAGTGGCTCTGTGCAGACTCAGACAGTGAGGAGGTTGGGGAGGAACATGGGCCAGGAGTCCTGGAGTCTGGGGAAGGCTCTGATGAGGGCTCTGCATTGGAGGCAGAGAGGGGGCCAGAGCCGTATGCCAGTTATCAGCTGCCTGAGTCAGATACCAGTGAGGCAGACAAACAGCTGGGGCCTGTTCCCAGTGTGCACATGCACAGAGCTGCCAGATGAAGGGAACAGCTAAAGAACAGAGGTTGACTTGGGAGTAAGGCCAGACAAGGAATGGCTTCTCCCAGAGGAAATAAAAGAGGAGTGGAGTTTGCAGGAGACTACTAGTTCGCTTAATTGGTTTGTGACTCTCCAAGACTCCTTGCCAGGTTTTGCAGATAACAACCTGTCAGCTCTCCAAGCCAGATAAGGTCTGTGACTGTAAATCCTCCCTGGAAAGACTTTGATGGATGTGATTGAGCAGAATTCACAGCAAATTAATAAAACGGGTTTTTGTCGGGACAAAGAGTTTGCTTCATGCTCTTGGAAAGCCTCGGTCAGAACAAAGCATGACCATTTCCCTTTACTTATTATTGATTAAAGAGGTTTTTTTTTATAAAAAAACATCAGGTAGTGCTTGGGCCTTGGAAAATGCTAAGAGGCAAATGCAACATAATCATCTGTTTCATAAATGGGATGATTATGGTGTTCATTCACAAGCTGATGTCTCCTATAAAAACCTCCATGAAATTGAACTCAAATGCTTTCTTGCTACAAACCCCCTTTTTCATTAAGAACCAGCCTGTCAGCCAACTCAGCTGTTTAATTAGTGATGCTGCAAACATTTAGTGTACACCAAATTTTGAAGGAAAGATGACAAATACTGCAGGTTAAGTAAAGAGAAATCATAATTAGAAGGTTTTGCTATGTATCCTTCTTTAGCATGGAAACATATCAAAACAACCTGTAAGACAAATACTTTTATATGTATTTGTGTGTGTGTGTGGTGTGTGTGTGTGTGTATGTGAGAGGGAGGGAGGGAGAGAGAACAAGAGAGAGAGAACGAGAGAGAGAGAGAATGAGAGAGAGAGAAAGAGAGAGAGACAATGAGAGAGAGAGAATGAAAGAGAAAGAGAAAGAGAGAGAATAAGAGAGAACACACACAATTTTTTACTGTCTGTGACTCTTAAAGAATATTCAGGTATTTCTAATAGCCGAACCTAAAACTTTATTCCTTAGGCATAACAGCTCTGTAACATCTGAATGAAGCTAGTCTATCTTCCATTAATTTGTTTTTATTCTATCAATTACTTAAAATTACCTCCTTGCTTATATGATAAAAATCGCTCCATTTTGTTTCACTTCAATTTTCCCAAATGCATTTTCCCCCTAAAGATAGAAACCTATAATTTCGTTGTTTTGTAAGCTGGGGATCAGTGATGACAAGTGTTGGGATTTCATCTTCCCTGAGGTTCTCAGGTAGTATCCAAGTTGCAACCAGACACCTGAGCCAAATCACTAAAACCTAACTTGGGTGCCTACAATCCTCTTTCATAGGACTGTGTATGTGTGACTATTTTTCCACTTCAACACTACCCATCATTACCTGATGGAACATTCTGGAAAACGCAAAGAAAGCATGTCATTTTGTGTTGGTTTAAGAGAAGGTCCTAATTTTGAACCTGCAGTATGTTTATCTCTTCCTTCTCCAGCCTGGTCCCACCTCTAAAGGTAAAGGTAAATGTTCCCACACACATGTGTGCTAGCCGTTCCTGACTCTAGGGGGTGGTGCTCATCTCCGTTTCAAAGCCAAAGAGCCAGCACTGTCCAAAGATGTCTCTGTAGTCATGTGGCCGGCATGACTCAATGCCAAAGCATTTAGGAGTGCTGTTACCTTCCCACCAAAGATAGTTCCTATTTTTCTACTTGCATTTTTTCTACATGCTTTCGAACTGCTAGTTTGGCAGAAGCTGGGACAAGTAACAGGAGCTCACTCTGTTACGTGGCACTAGGGATTCGAACTGCAGAACTGCTGATCTTTCTGATTGACAAGCTCAGTGTCTTAACCACTGGCCACCATGTCCCTTGGTCCCACCTCTACAGGTGTTCTAATTCAATTACTGTCATAATACAATAGCAGAGTTGGAAGGGACTTTGGAGGTCTTCTAGTCCAACCCCGTGCCTAGGCAGAAACCCTGTACCATTTCAGACAAATTTTCAACATCTTCTTAAAGACTTCCAGTGTTGGGGCATTCACAACTTCTGGAGGCAAGCTGTTCTACTGATTGATTGTTCTAACTGTCAGGAAATTTCTCCTCAGTTCTAAGTTGCTTCTCTCCTTGATTAGTTTCCACCCATTGCTTCTTCTTCAGGTGCTTTGGAGAATAGTTTGACTCCCTCTTCTTTGTGGTAGCCTCTGAGATATTGGAAGACTGCTATCATGTCTCCCCTATTCCTTCTTTTCATTAAACTAGACATACATAGTTCCTGCAACTGTTCCTCATATGCTTTAGCCTCCAGTCCCCTAATCGTCTTGGTTGCTCTTCTCTGCACTCTTTCCAGAGTCTCCACATCTCCACATCCAGAGCCGAGGTGGCGCAGTGGTTAGGGTGCAGTACTGCAGGCCACTTCAGCTGACTGTTATCTGCAGTTCAGAGGTTCTAATCTCACCGGCTCAAGGTTGACTCAGCCTTCCATCCTTCCGAGGTGGGTGAAATGAGGACCCAGACTGTGGGGGCGATATGCTGACTCTGTAAACTGCTTAGAGAGGGCTGAAAGCCCTATGAAGCGGTTTGTTTCCTTGCCCCATTTCCCCCTTTAGAGCTATGCTTTGCTGCAGGTACCATGGTGACTATTAGATGAGTTGAAACTGGAAAAAAAGGAGGGAACGATGTGCTCAGAATGTCTTGCTATAATAAACACCACCTCTCACCACAGCTATGCACACTAAAATCACAAAATATTGTGTGTGCTAGCAATAGCACTTACAGTATATACCACTTCACAGTGTTTTATAGCTCTCTCTAAGTGGTTTACAGAGTCAGCCTATTGACCCTCAAAATCTGGGTCCTCATTTTACCAATCTCAGAAGGATGGAAGGCTGAGTCAACCTTGAACCATTCAGAATTGCTGACAGTGAGCAGAGTTAGCCTGCAATACTGCATTCTAACTACGGCATAAATACGAACCAGTTGCCAAGCATCTGGATTTTGACCATATGATCATGGGGATGCTGCAAAGGTTGTAACTGTGAAAAATGGTCAGAAGTCACATTTTTAAGGGCTGTTGCAACTTTGAATGGTCACTTATTGAACTGATGTAAGTCGAGGACTACCTGTACTATTCCCTGTGCTCCCGAGGACCATCTTTCACTAATGCTATTGTCCCATATCCAACATGAAAACATCAGCCTGGAAAGCATGACTGTGTGAGCACGTTCGCCCAACCACTTGTGAGAGTTCAGCTGTCATCCTAGTGGAATAACATGCAAGGGAAAATGGTTGACACTTGGTACTTTGTTTTGCATTCCTAAACTCCACATCAGTCCCACAGGTACAGGCACACCTCTAAACATGCAGTTTAAAAACCAGAAATGAGCAATACTTATATCGAGTCCAACTGAAATGGTTTCAGAGAGCAAAATTCCAACATCTCCAGATGCCAAGAGCTTCAGTGGGAGAAAGCCAGGATGCTTTTTAAAAAAAGACTGGACAGCCATTTCTCTGGAAATGGTATAGGGTCTCCTGCTTGAACAGGGGGTTGGACTAGAAGACCTCCAAGGTACCTTCCAACACTGTTAATTCTCTTATTCTGTTACTTAAAAGGTACAATGTTATCACAGACAAATCAAAAGCTCACTTGCTTTGGTAGCCTTTCAAACCTACATCTTGTAATTATAATCAACGCCTAGGATTGCCTAGGATTGTCTACAATTGTACTATCTAGGATTGTCCACCGACTAGGCATTATGGCTGATGAAACCAGGAATGGGATTCAGCTGGTTCGGACCAGTTTGGGCAAACCGGATGCTAATTTTACATCTGGTTCACCAAACCGGTAGTTGAAAGGACTGGCTGGCCCCACCCACCCCACTCCTCCCCTGCCAGGAGTCTAAATATGGCCCATTTTGGATGCCAGGTAAGTGCAGAGGCTCCAGGAGGGTGAAAAACAGGCCTCCCTGAAGTTCCAGAAGTCCAGAAACAGGCACGTTTCCAGTCTCCGGAGGGCCTCTGGAACACCTCCGGAACCTGGGGAGGATGAAAAATGGCTCTCTCGGAAGTTTTGGAAGTATGGAAATGAGCCTGTTTCTGGCCTCCAGAGGAGGCCATTTTCGCCCTCCTGGAAGCTTAAGGAAAACCAGCTGAGCCTGGGGAGGGTGAAAATCCCCCCCCCCGCCATGGTGCAGGAGACCAGGTAGGCCACACCCACCCAGCAACCAGGCAAAGAACAGGCTGCTAAAAATTTTCAATCCCACCCCTGGATGTAACCCTTTGTCTGGGGAGGGCACCAGGCTGAGGAAGGAACAAAAACAAAAACCCACTTGAGAAACAAGAAAGGCATTCAACTTCCTCAGTATCTTCTTACATCCTCTGTAGCATCCTGACTTCCTCGGAGGAGGCAGAAAAGAGAGGTCTTGAACGAAAGAGGCCAGGCAGGTTGAGATGGTGCCATGCAGAAGATAAGCCTACAGAGCTCACTCAGTTCTGGGATTCCACATCACAGCCAAAGACCAGCCTCAATCCTTGACTCCTTAATTGGGGATTTACCTTGTTCATTTATTTACCTTATTCATTTAAAAACCAATAACAAAACAGGAATGAACCCAAAAGAGAATGATGATAGAACGACAAACAGAAAAAAGCCAAATACATAGAACGTCCTGTAAAAGATGGGGGGGGGGGGGAAATGCAACCAATAAAAATCCAGTATGATACATAACCGTAAACATTTCCAATGCCCTCTGTATTTATCTAATTCAAATTAGATACTATTCAAGAACTTCTATAATTCTAATACACTTTTATAACTAACATTCTCTTACTCAGGTTATTGTGTTTGAGTCACGCCCACCATGGGCACGCCCACCCAGCAACCTGGCAGAGAACCAATTGCTAGCCTTTTTGAATCCCACTGGTGGACTAGAACTCACAGTCTCCTGGTTCCCAGGTTAGCACCTTCACCCCTAGACCAAACAGGTTCAAAACAAAAGCAAACAACTCTTGGCAATAGATACATAAGCTTTTACTCTTGCCAAAAGAAACCCAACAATATAAGGCTGTGTCCATATAGACAGCAGAAAGCAAACTAGATAAAGAATTTTGTTTTTCCAGAAAAATCCTCTTCCCCAAAGAAGCATCTGTATGTTTGAACCTCTTTCATTCAGGATACTCCGTAAAACAGAGAAATCCACACCTTATTTTGAGAGCATAAAGCAACCGTGTTTTATATGCTGAGACATCCTCTAACATGCATCTGTCCTCACATCAACTCCTATTTTGAAGCAGGTTTCCCTGTTTTCAATTATCCATCAACAGACAAGAAAATCCTTAGAGGGGATTACAGAACCAAGGAGAATTAGCTGACAACATTTAAATAAAATATACAAGCATCTTCACAGCCAGCTTGGAAATTCAGCAAGATCTCTAAATAAACATAGGTGCATGGATTCACTAGAAAACATTTCCAACAATGCAAAATAGAGACCAGCCATTTTCTATCACTCTACCAAATAGATTCCATAGAGATTCTTGGTCATCCAGGTTATGGTTGTCCCAAAGGTGCTTTTTCAGGAGGCAACTGGACTTCCTTGTTTTTTCTTTTGAAGACGTTTCACTTCTCATCCAAGAAGCTTCTTCAGCTCTGACAGGATGGGGAATGGAAGGATTTATGGAAGGATTTTAAATCTCCAAGTGCTTCAACGACCCTCTAAAAGGATGCAAATGACCAGCTGTCTGGAAAGAATATAAATCTTTCCATTACCCACTGTCCAGTCAGAGCTGAAAAAAGGTCTTGGATGAAAAGCAAAAGTCTTCAAAGAAAAAAACAAGGAAGTCCAGCTGCCTCCTGAAAAAAGCCCCTTTGGGACAACCAGGACCTGAATGGCTGAAAATCTCTCCAGACTTTTAGCCATACAATTTGGGATGAAAACCCTTGGAATGGTGTGGGAATAATAATGGATTTCCAGAGGAAAAACTGCAGACTACAGGAACCATTTGCACCACTCAGGTGACTCTGAGGACACAGAAAAACCTCCAAGTGGCCTCAACGGCCCTCTAGAAGGAGGCAAATGCCCAGCTGTCTGCAAGGAATATAAATCCTTCCATTCCCCACCATTCTGTCAGACCTAAAGAAGCTTCTTAGATGAGAAGTGAAATGTCTTCAAAGGAATAAAACAAGGAAGTCCAGTTGCCTTCTTGAAAAAGTACCAATACATTCCTAGACAGATGATTTATCTGGCCTCAGTGAAGAAAAACAATGAAAGACAATCAGCCTCGCACTGCCTTGCATAAATCAAACTGCCTTTACTACTACTTCTCAATATTCCACATAAATCTGTCTCGTATAGTAAGGCGACCTATTCTGATTGTGACCTTCGTCTGTGTGGCACCTTTTCTGGTGATCACTGAATAATAGTAACTCCATACAGGTAGTTCTCTACTTACAACCAGCCGCTTATCAATTTTTTGAGGTTACATCACCACTGAACAAAATCGCTTATGACCTTTCCCTGCACGGCCTAGCCACAGGATCAAAATACATGCGTTTATAGCAACGGGCATGTGTTTATCATGGTTGCAGCTCCCTGGAATTATGCAATTTCCATTTGCAACTTTCCCAGCTGGCTTTTGATAAGCAAAGTACATTTGGAAGGGGTGGGGAATTTACCTAACAATCATTGAGTCGTTTAATACAGAGGTGTCAAACTCAAGGCCCCGGGGACCAGATCTGTCCTGTGGGGTGCTTAGATATGGCCCACGGTGCTGACCTGGAAACAGTGAAGGACCAGCCGTGGTGCCTCTGCCAGCAAAAATGGAGGCAATTGCAGCTGAAAACGGAGCTCATGAGGGCTGCACCCGGACTCCGTTTTCGCTGGCAGAGGGTTGCAGCTAGAAACGGAGCTCGGGAGCCTGTTTTCTCTGGCGAAGCGCTCGAGCCACCACAGGCGCCCCTGACATGTGATGTCGAGCTGACCATGCCAACCGTGGCCAGCCTCCCCCCCAGGTCAAACACAACCCTGAAGTGGCCCTCAATGAAATCAAGTTTGACTCCCCCCCTGAATTAATAACTGTAGCGGTTCACTTAATAACCATGCCCCCCCAAAAGAAGGCACAAATTTGGGCACAGTTCATTTCACAGCTGCTTAGCTTAGCGCTGGAAATCCTGGTCGCAGTTGTGACCTTAATGGAGTACCTGTACGATCTAATAAAAACAAAGAAATATGTTTGCAAGCCTTCCGACGGTGCACTCCAATGGATACTTTTGCAGATCAAAATGTTTACGGTATTTCCGAAGGAGCCGCGTGTTTACAGTGTAAAGTATACAATGTCACTCCCATTGTTCAGGTTAACAAATTCCACACAAACCCTGGCTTCCTTCACCAGGACAAAGAGCAATCTGCTAGCCATGTGCAAAGGGTGAGGTTCATTTGACTGCTTTTCCTTAAGTCCGCCCAAGATTTGCTCACCTGAACAGTCTTTCCCCTTTCTAAACCCATGCCTGCAGGAGCAGCCTGTCAGGCCTGGAAGCCATCTTTTGCCTTGGGGGCCTTCCGGCCTGCTGTAGGAAAATGGGAGTGGGGATTACTTGGCGTATGGGAGAGATATATAGTCAAAATCCGGACCCTTACTACCCTCCCGGCCTTCCGTAAAGCTACTAAGTCCTGGCTGTTTCGGCAGGCTGGGGGCTGTTAAAGCACCCAGCCCCGTCTTAATTGTGACTGTTGTGGATTTTAAAATTGATTGTATTGTCTTATTTATTCCCTCCCCTGTTTATTGTGAGCCGCCTGGAGTCCTTCAGGAGTGGGTGGCATACAAAACCAATAAACCTAACCTAACCTAACCTAAAATAATATTCCTTTCTCAGAGAGTCAAGGACACCTTACCCTACACCTGGAGTGGTGTGACTGGGAGGCATCTCCAGTTTTGGATGGTGCCTGATTGGGCCATGTGATGGGCCATGTGGGAGTTGGGCAGGGATTTGGACTTTCATTTGACTGAGGAAAACCTGGAAACTTTCAGATTCAGCTTTTCCCAGATGTGCCAATATGACATTTTTTCTTGTGACTAGGATTTTGATTTTAATCCCCAGTGTTAACCTCTTTATAGGACAGGGTCTTCTGATGGAGGGGGTGGCCTGTCAGGCCTGGAAGCCATCTTTTGCCTTATGCCTTCCGGCCTGCCACATTTACTGCTGTGAGAAAATGGGAGGGGGGATTACTTGGCGGTATGAGAGAGATATATAGTCAAAATAACATTCCTTTCTTAGAGAGTCAAGGACATCTTGCCCTGCACCTGGAGTGGTGTGACTGGGAGGTCTCTCCAATTGGGACAGGGTCTGATTGGGCCATGTGACGGACATGCGGGGGCTGGGCAGGGACTTGAACTTTCACTTGGGTGGAGAAAACCTTGAAGCTTTCAGATTTGGGTTTTCCCAGATGTGCCAATATGACATCTCTAATAACATGGAACTTTGAGGAACTTCAAACCTTGGAGTCCTCTTTCATTGGGGGTGTTTTTTGAAACCCTGACACAGACATTGTTATGATACCTGTCATTTCTCCATCCAAAGTCATGCATTGTGTATTTGGTCTTTTGCGGGACCCTGGCCAAGAACAATGTCTATGGAGATTCTCAGCCATCCAGGTCCTGCTTGTCCCAAAGGTGCTTATTTTCCCAAGAGGCAGCTGGACTCAAGAAAGCCCAGTTGCCTCTTGAAAAAAAAAAAGCACCTTTGCCAAGAATAATAACATTCCTTGAAAAGCGGGGATCCTTGGTGCTCTCTGAACTGGCCTATTTTTGGCTCTTTTGCAAACCTTTCATTATATTCTCTAGCAGAGAGCAAACCCCGCTCCCTTCTAGCCTTGAAGTTGTTATCTAGTTGGGCCATGAATATGTCTGCAAGAAAACCACCAAATTCAGAGAACCTCAAGGACTCCACGGTTCAACCCTGAGCTACAAATATTCTCTTCTGTCGATATTCTTGAAAGCTGTCCTTACTTTAGCATGCCCAAGTATGCTAAACCAGCCGATTCTGTCCTACAGACCTGGCAAAAATCTCTTGGAAAGGGTCAAGAACCATTTGGTTTCTAGCAGAAAACAGATGGCCTTGAATCATCTTGGCGTACATATCAAGTTATACCCAAAGACACAGAATAATAGAGTTGGAAGGGACCTTGTAGGTCATCTAGTCCAACCCCCCCCCAAAGCAGGAGACCCTACACCATTTCAGACAGATGGCAGTCCAGTCTCTTCTTGAAAGCTTCCTGTGACAAAGCTCCCCCAGTGATCAGATTATTTTGGTTTTTGGCTTAGCATGTGAATCCAGCAATCTGGTTTGAAAATCATGACCCATTAATGGAACGATTTGTCAATCGCTGGCTTATTCAACGAGCTAGGTTTAAGAACTTAGATGGGTGAACTCAGTCACTGCAAGCTTACAAAACAAGGGGCCAGAGAAGGCAAGCTTTTCAAAGTCTCTTTCTATGGGGAGGGGGGATGATTTACGGTTTGTGATTTTCATCATGCATTAATTAACTTATTCACTGGGGTTTCTCCGGTGCAGTACACTTGTTTTTTTAAAACTGTAGCTTAATTTAATTTGTGTACCCAGCCAACTGTGGCTTTTCCCATTATTCACGATTACAACAATCAGTGACTTGGTACAGCGAGCAAAAGCGGGCAAAATCTGCAAAACCCAAGTTGCAATTGGCGAAAACCGGGTACTGTAAAAGTATCGAAGATAATTACAGTGTGTTGCTTAAGAAGTGTGACTGGGAGGGAGGGATGGGAGACAGAAGAAACGGCAAAGTCTATTTAAGCTGCTTCAGCTGTCTTTGGTTGTAAAACGCAGGGCAAGATCTAACTTGCAGCCCGAATACTCATTTTGGAATAATTTCCAAACCACCAAAACTCACTTTGCAGTCTTAACTGGTTTCTCGTGAAGTTTATCCAACTGGAGAGTGAAAGAATAGAAACATATCATATCTAATGGCTCCCCCCCCCCCCTTCAACACTACTTCAGCTTTTCCAGAGGCTTCTGTTCGCCTATAATTAAGGATGAATCAGCTCAGCATGGAGAAGGGGGAAAAAAACACCCAGCAGCCTTGAAACAACACGCCACTTTCAGCTCTATTTTCCAGGCAGATACTTGTCAAAGAAACAGCAATCTAGTAACCCGTTTTACCTCCTCAGCAAACACACTCAGAGGAGATTCAAAGGAGATACAAAAAAAAAAAAAAACCCACCCAACCCACATTCAACAAAGCTTTGAAATTGCATTTATCTACTTTCAATTTTTTCCCCTCCGGTTTCCAACCCCAAGCTCAGAGAGATACATAGGAAGAAAAAGGATGAGGAAATATTTACATTCACGTGTAAATAGCCGAGCTATTCCTCGTGTCTATAGTAACACATAGAAAAAGAGCAATCTTATCCTGCAAGGACACCAGAAAGAAAAGTACTGGACATGCTCATGTGTTGTTCAAAGCCAAAACAGACCAATCACGTGCTATTCTACCAAGCGTGCAATCCAACTTCCTAAAAATCTAGGTCAGCCTTCTTGTGCCTGGGATCTCCTACATGGGTAAGATTGACTGAATTGGATTTGTACAGCCATCCATCTCATGGACATGTATAATAAACACAATCCATAAAAACCATTGAAAGCAACCAATTTAAATTAAATAGATGACCAAAAACAAGATGGTGGAAAAGCATACAAAAGAATATTCAATTAACAATAAAGGAGGCTACTTGTAGCTCAGGGTTGAAATGAGAAGTCCATGCAGTGGTGGGTTCAGGATCCTGGTGCAACCAGTATGGTGCAATGGGGCCCAGTGTCTCCCACATGCACACAGCTTGCACATGCGTCCTTACTGCCACAACACCTCTGTCACACCTCCGTGATGCTCCAGCTGCTCGGCGGAGCATCGCGCAGGCACCGAGCGCTCCATGTGCATGCACGGAAGTGCCGAAGAGCTCAAATACAGGTAAGGAGCTCGGGCAGGCAGGTGGGCCCTCTGGAGCACTGTACCAGAATGGTACCTGGTGCTTCTGGCAGGCACCGGTATGCCCTTACTGGGACGTACCGCCTGCAACTCACCACTGGGTCCATGGTTCTCTCTGAGCTTGGTTGTTTTCTTGCAGACATTTCATGACCCAACTAGGTAACGTCATCAGGGCTAGTCCTGATAGCAGTGATGATGTCACCTAATTTGGGTCATAAAACGTCTACAAGAAGACAACCAAGCTCAGAGAGCACCAAGGACCCCTCATATTCAATTAATTACCATATAACCACCTAGCCAACTTAAAACCCTGTTTTAAGGGCCAGATTAGCACCTCCACTATGCTTATTGGGGGATTATGAAAAATATCATCTGGCACTTCTGAATGGCACTCCACAGTCCTCAATTTAGTTTGCTTTTGTTGTATTGTAATATAGTAAGTTCTAGCCCCTGTGAAGGTTAAGACAAAGAGTAAAGTTACTAAATTAGCGTAACAGCTGGAGTATCATAGCTGGATGGCCTTGGTGGCCTTGTTACCAAGAACTGTTTGGAGACACAAATGGGAAGAAAACATTTCATACAGAATATATACAGAATAACAGAATTGGAAGGGACCTTGGAGGACTGCTAGTCCACCAACCTGTTCAATCAGAAGACCCTATACCATTTCAGACAAATGGCTGTCTAATCTTTTCTTTAAGACCTTAAAAGCGAAGGAACACCCAACAAATTCTATAGACAAGCTCTGAACGCAAGACATATCAACCAACATGTCATATTTCCAGGAAAACAATAGAATAGGATCCCAATCATAAAAAATATACCCATTTTGGCATCTTAACAATCATCTTGCTTTTTTCAGAATGTTATGGTACAATTATGAAAATAATGTCGATAACTATGACATACAACATTATGTATTTAAAAGAGAGTATAAATGTATGATTAAGAGAATATTGGTTATAATCAGGGTGTATAAAACTATATCTACTCAAAAAGGACTAGATACAGCTAGTACACTGCCACTGCAAAACTGGAAATGGGATGTATTATAAAGAAAAATGTACATAGTTATTTAAAGAAATATCTTGCATTTTTCCTATCAGTCTTCATTTAGTTTTCTGAAAGAGAATTTGCTTTTGATTTTTTTTTTCAAAGTAGAAAAGAGGATTTCAGAGAAACTCTCCAAGACAGAGGGCAGGAACTTTGCATCTATTTAATCCCAAAGTAGCCAGAGGGGCTTATGTTTTTTTGTTTGTTTGTTTTTGTTTTTGTTTTGAAACAATCTTCTCTTCAATTATGTGAAACACCAAGGAAGGAATTTCTTCCTCCTGGGTAAGATGGCTACTGCAAGGAGAGTTTTCTCTTTGAGAAATTAAAGATAAAGGTTCCGCTTGCACATATGTGCTAGTCATTCCTGACTCTAGGGAGCGGTGCTCATCTCTGCTTCAAAGCCGAAGAGCCAGCGCTGTCCAAAGACGTCTCCATGGTCATGTGGCCGGCATGACTCAATACTGAAGGTGCATGGAACACTGTTACCTTCCCACCAAAGGTGGTTCCTATTTTTCTACTTGCATTTTTTACATTCTTTCAATAGGTTGGCAGAAGCTGGGACAAGTAACAGGAGCTTACTCGGTTATGCGGTGTTAGGGATTCGAGCCACCAAACTGCCGACCTTTCTGATTGACAAGCTCAGCATCTTAGCCACTGAGCCACCGTGTCCTTCTAATAATTTAATTTTAGAAATTACTGGATAATTATTAGGCAAGTTCCTTGGCAGGATTCAGATAAACGGTGAAAAAGAACTAGGTGAAGAATTTGGTTGAGAATTTTGAAAACTATGCTCAGCTCCAGAATTACTTCTCCAAGCCTCATGGAAGCTTTACGAAGCCAGAGTTAAGTCCTAGAATTTGTTTTCAATGCCAGGAATCATCTATAGATCAACAAGGAATCAACCAGAAACATAAAGTTCTTAACCTAAAACCATTTAGTTACAATGGCACTGAAAACCTATGACTCTTTTTCACTCTTACCAGCATTGCAACTTCCCTATGGCCATGTGATCACTGCTTGGCAACTGGCATGTACTTAGGACGGTTGAACTGTCACATGATTCCCCTTTTGCGACCTTCTGACAAGCAAAGTCAATGGGGAACTTAACAACTGTGTGACTAACTTAAGAACAGTGGGGATTCACTCAATGTGGCAAGAAAGGTTGTCAAATGGGACAACATTCATTGAACAACTGTCTTGCTTATTGACAGACATTTTGGGCTCTGTTGTGGTCCTTAAATCGAGGACGACCTGAGTCTGAGATAGAGAACAAGAGGAGACAGCCTCCAATTTGGAATCCAATGGGATGTGACGTTCCCTTCTTTCCCCATTGTGGTTCAGAAACAGGAATCTCCTCACCCTCCCACCCAAAGATGTTGGCATGATACCTGTCATTTCTCCATCCAAAGTCATGCATTGGTCTTGTGTGGGACCCTGGCCAAGAACAATGTCTATGGAGATTCTCAGCCATCCAGGTCCTGGTTGTCCCAAAGGTGCTTATTTTCCCAAGAGGCAGCTGGACTCAAGAAAGCCCAGTTGCCTCTTGAAAAAAAAAAGCACCTTTGGGACTTGCCAAGAATAACAACATTCCTTGAAAAGCGGGGAGTCCTTGGTGCTCTCTGAGCTGGCCTGTTTTTGGCTCTTTTGCAAACCTTTCATCATATTCTCTAGCAGAGAGCAAATCCCGCTCCCTTCTAGCCCTGACGATGTTGGGTAACGAAATGTCTGCAAGAAAACCACCAAATTCAGAGAACCTCAAGGACTCCACGGTTCAACCCTGAGGTACAAATATTCTCTTCTGTCGATATTCCTGAAAGCTGTCCTTACATTGTTGTTCAGAAACAGGAATCTTCTCACCTTCCCACCCAAAGAAGCATATCCAAGACATCATGGGTACCAAAATTTCCCCAAAGTTGGGGTGATTATCCTCAGGAACAGATGCCATCTCCAAAGGCTTTTGATCTGCTTTCTCATGTTCAATGTGATTGGAGGATGTAGATTACTTGTAGAGGAATGCAGGGATGATCTGTCCTTGAGGACTAGGGAAAGGGTGTAAAACAGCTACTCTCAGTCCTGGGAAAATGGGAGGCGTGAACAAGAATTTTGGAATAGCCTTGGCCTTGATTCATTTTGGAGACAGTGAGAACCCTTCTTGGCTTCTGAAATTCTGCCCCATCAATAGAGTAAAATTCTGGGAATCCACAAGGCCTCTCTTCCCTAATTTGACCTACCTTGAAAGGCTGGTACATTTTTTTTTTTAAAAAGGAAAGAGATTAAGTCAAATCAACACTATTAAAATGTGTTGAACTTAAGCATTAAGCATTTCCCATATTCTTTGGGATATCTTGCTGTGGTTTGGGCTCTTGGTCCAGAAAGTTTTCTCTGACTTTGCTGTAGAACAGCAGTCACCAACTTTCCTGGCACCAGGGACTGGTTTGGGAAGGAAAATTGTCTTCTATGGACTGGGGACGGGATGGGAGGGAAGGAAGGGGTTGTGTTTTTTTGTACAACCTAGGTCTGTGTTGGCAAACCTTTTCGGCACTGAGTGCCGAAATGGGAGCACACACTGGCGGGGGGGGGGGTGTACCGGAAACCGGAAGAGCAGCTCCCTGACGTGCATGCACATGCCTGGGAGCTGAGCTTCTGGTTTCCAGTGCGCATGCACACACGAAGACCAGCTGGTGTGCTGGAAACCAGAAGCTCAGTTTCCCAGCACACACATGCGTGCCAGGAAGCTGGTTTCCAATGCTCCCATATGCACGAAGACCAGCTGGCTGTTGCGCACCGGAACCCGAAAGAGCAGTGGGCGATGGCTGATGTGCCCAGAGAGATGGCTCCGTGTGTCACTTCTGGCATGTATGCCATAGATTCATCATCACGGAGCTAGATCCTGCACATGTGCAGGTGAAGCTTTGCCCACTCACCCGTTGCCCATGCAGCCCGGTTCCTAACAGGCCACGGACCGGTACTGGTCCCAGGGGGTTGGACCTCTGCTGTAAAGGACGCTAAAGTTCTGTCCCATGTTTCAGAAGTTTATTAAAATTCTCGAGAGTTTCCAAACCGAACAGCAACACATAACATATCTAAAAACTTTTGAATTCGCACATGCAGATTTGTCCCGGTGTTCAACGTTAAGCAACAAATATAGATATTAATCTACATCTAAATGGGCCAACATGAATTTGCTAACCGAAAGTTTCAGTCATAATTATTCTCGGCAATGACTTAGGACATCCAAGTTTTTAACATAGCTCATACCTTGGATTACATTCATACATAATGGCAAGCCAGATTAAAAAAAAAATGTTCTCTGGACAACTCATAAAGGTGTGGCTGACAGGTAACACAAACCGAATGGTTGACAGGTAACACAAAGAGAGCTGGTACATATCAGACAGACAACAAAGAGACACCTCCCTAGGATGATGAAAGATTGGGCACAGGGTGGGTAAACCAGTCATTTATAATGAGAGTGAGATGTTTAATCTACTGACTATCCTCACATCTGCACTTTCTTACTCTACCAAGTTCCAGCACTCATCTCTGGCCAACAAAGCACTATCAACCATGATCATTTCACACCACTAAATCAACAAATGTTGCATTTATTTTAACCATGTTTACTGATGCCGAGTAAACTTCAGTGGCTTCCCTTCACAAACCCTGGCTTAACTGCGACTCAGATCGGCTGCAAAGGCCAAGAAAGGGTTCAAAAGGAGCAAAAGCAAACAGCTTCAGGTGCTGGGTGAACTCAGCCACTGCAGGCCACCATCCAAGGTGGCCGCACACGTGGCAGAGATGGTGCCCAGCCAGCCTCGGTTGCAGAACAAACACGCTTTACTCGACAAGGGGCGAAGCACTGGGTCGCTTGACCAATTTTCAAAGCAGAAGGCCTTCCTGTTTGCTCGATTGCATCAGTTGGAAACCTGCTCCCTGCATTCACAAGCGAACCCTCACCTGTTGGAGGACGCGATCCAGAGGCTCCGCTTTGGCCAAACTCTCGGGGGTTAACCCTGTCAGTTCTCGGCAGGGCTCGCTCAGCTCCAAATTGTCTGCCTTCACTAGGCATTTGTGCAGCGTCCCTACCTGAAAATGTTTAACAAAGAAGGCAGAGGGGGAGGGGGAAGGGGGGAAGGGGAAAAAAAAGAAAAGTAAAACGCCAGGAACTGGATGGAGGGAGCGACTTGTAAAAAAAATAAAATAAAGTGTATTAAAAGGTGGTTGGAACCACAGCTGGCTCCCGTTGAAAATGGGAAAGGGATGGCTGGAGATGCAGTTGCTAATTTTGCAAACTTCCCATCTCGGTTTCCCCTCTGGGCTTTTTGCCTTTTCAAGGAGATTCACAGCCTTCCCATAAAAATATAAGATATTATTTTTGAAGAGACTCAGCTGCAATTCTTGCATCATTCCAATGAGGAGTGGAGGAATAAAATCAGGTCGATCCCATCATTATGAATTCGATTTAGAGATCTCGGGTGGGGGGGGACACACAGCCCTTGAACCTCCCCTCTTGTTTTCTTTTCAAATTATTCATTTGAAATTCACTTTGGAGTGGGACGGGGGGGGGGGGGGGAGGAAGAAAGTCAACATAGGGATTTCATTGGACTGACTTCTTCTGGGTTGCATAAAACAGGTTTCCCTCCCACTCACTCTGGTTTAATTCCCGTATCAAGCGACAGGTTTCCCAAGCAAACATGCAGGCCTGATTTCAAACACAGAAACACAAAAAGGTACATATCCAATATCCCAAACATGGTTAAAAGGCCGTTTGTTTGTTTGTTTGTTTGTTTTACAAGAAGCAAGGGCCCTTAAGAGTCCCTCAAACACGAAAATGCTTCTATGGACCCCAGAATATGGAGCTGGGCGAAGACTTCGTTCTTTTTGTAAAGTCTGGAATTGACTCTCCTAGTCAATTTCAAGGGAAATTTTGAACCCAGGTTTAATTTTGAACTGAGCCTTGTCCAGACTTAATAGTGTCTCCCTGCTTTCTCCCAACCCGCCAGCCCCCCACCCCCACCCCCCAAGCCAAGTTTGGGGGAGGAGAGCAAAGCTCATTCCAGCCCTGGATATGTTTGCTCAGATATAGAAATCCCCCTCAGGTGGTTGAATGAGAGAGAAGAGGTTTTTCCTCTGTTAAAGTGGTTTCGCCTCTCCTTTTGCAAATTGCCCAACGGGTGTACGGAAGAGTTTGGGAAGTCATACCTTCTTGCTGGGAAGATCCACAACTTGCCACACCAACAGAATTAGTTCCCTCTCATCCGACCCCAGCTTAGCCCCATTTCCACCAGCGGATGCCCCAAACAAGACCACCAAACAGTCACTGTGCGGAGAAGAAGCCGTCATGACCACAGAAGGGGGGGAAGAGCTACAATCAAAAGCAGAGGTAAAGGAGAGGAGGAAAAAAAGGAGGAGGAAGAGAGAAGGGAGAGAGAGAGAGAAAAAAAGAACAAAAAATAAATAAAAGAAAAGGAGAGAGAGAAAGAGAGAGAGAGAAAGAGAAAAAGTATAAAACAAGCCAAACACAAAAACTTACAAATAAAGGGCACCCCCATTCCCCAAGTGATCAAAGGGAAGATATAAAAAAGTCACTCTCAGAAAAGCCAGAACTATGGGGAAAGGGAACAGGGGAAAGGTAGCTAAGATTCAAATAACATTTAATAAAAGGGGGAAAATATCTGTTTGCTGTTGTACCTGTATTTTAGGTGAGCTCTTTCTCCCCAGCTCTAACTGGGGGATAAAATTTAACAGGCAGTCCGTTTGTCTCCCTCTGACATCATGGCAGGATCCCAGCCTAGGTTTAAAAAAAAAAATCTTTTTTTTCCTCGCTCTCTTTTTCCTAAGTTACCTGCCCCTCGGTGGAAGCACATGACCTGAGTCAATTTCCCAACAGGCAAAGCCATTGGGCCTGCAGGAAAGGTGGAGGTGGGACCTGCAGCCAAATCCACGCCCAGTTGAGTCTACCTGATTGGGTTTGTGTATGTTTGGTTGGTTGGGAGGGAGGGAGGCAGAGAGATCAGGAGGGAAACTCCCTTTCTCAATTTTAACTTTAATTTCAGGAAGTGCCTTAACCTGTTCTGGTTTTTTTTCCCCTCCCACCCTTTCTCTCTCTCTCTCTCTCTCCTCTATTTCAGGAGTCCTTTATCAGCAAGCGGAATGCAGATCTCCTAGCCACAATTAGGTCCAAAATACACAAGGAGCCTCCCAGGACAGCTGCTTCCAAAGATTTCTGGCTCCAAATATTTTGCGTTTGGCTTCCCCATCTGGTCACCTGCCCATTGAAGTCACCTGAAATGCAGTTCTTTGGATCACAAGGAATTGTGGCCAAAATCGTTGAAGGGGAAGAATCTGTCTTAAAACTCTGGGAGTTAGAATCAGATCCTGTCCAGTGTAAAAGTCACGCAAAATGAAATGACCCTGCTGATGTGATTTTAAAAACCACAATCTCAGATTATAAGGCTAGTTCTCTGGGTTTATTGAGAAGCAAAACATTTTAGTTTGAAGGAAAACCAGGTGTGGAGTCCACACCTCTTAAAGTTGCCAAGTTTGGAAAATAGGTTTCTAAATAATGACCAACTGGACAAATCCAGGCAGCTCACCAGTTTCTATGAAAACATAGGTAAAGGTAAAGGTTCCCCTCGCACATATGTGCTAGTCGTTCCCGACTCTAGGGGTGGTGCTCATTTCCATTTCAAAGCTGAAGAACCAGTGCTGTCTGAAGATGTCTCTGTGGTAATGTGGCCCAGATGACTAAACATCAAAGGTGCATAGAACACTGTTATCTTCCCACCAAATGTGGTCCCTATTTTTCTACCTGCATTTTTATATGCTTTCGAACTGGTAGGTTGGGACAAGTAACAGGAGCTCACTCCATTACGTGCCTCTAGGGATTCAAACTGCCAAACTGCCGACCTTTCTGATCGACAAGCTGAGCATCTTAGCCACTGAGCCACCGCATCCCTTCATGAAAATGAAAACACATTGGCTATTTAAATTTCAATTCCTTTTTTTTTAAATGAATGCTGGAGATCCAGCCAAATTCTCGTACCTCTAGAAATGAATATTGAGATCAGATTCTAGAAATATCCCTTGGAATTAATAGGTATTTAAAGAAAGCACCCGGATGAAACATTGTAAAACAGCACCCCTTAACTGCATTGGAGACTTGCAAATAGGTACAAGTGTCTTACTTAACAACATAGTTGTTACATGAGCTTTGGTGGTGCAGTGGTTAGAGTGCAGTACTGCAGGCTACTTCTGCTGCCTGCCTGCTGCCTGCAATTTGGCAGTTCAAATCTCACCAGGCTCAAGGTTGACTCAGCCTATCGTCTTTCCGAGGTCGGTAAAATGAGGACCCAGATTGTTGAGGGCAAATAGGATGACTCTATAAATTGCTTAGAGAGGGCTGTAAAGCACTGTGAAGCAGTATATAAGTCTAAGTGTTATTGCTATTGCTATTGCACTACCCTACTGTACCCTAGCTTAAATTCTGAATGAAAAGTGAGATAGGAGTCTAATACATCAATAAACACATAATAAATATCTTACGCTTTGCTACTGTTGTAGCTTCTTGGTTTCATGTTTTAAAGTTAACACTATTTTTTTTAAGTGAACCAAACAAGCTACTCAAAAAAATAGGTGAATTGTGTATACATTTTGCTTATAACTCTTCCACATAAATAAACAGGGAAATGGCAATAGCTAAATACTCTGAAGGTGGAGGAACTTCCAATTTCAGAATCCTTCTTGTGAGGTGTTATTTTAATTCTCCATCTTGGTGTTCTAAAGGGAATCTTGCTTAATTTAGCTGTAGTTAAATATCTTTCTAGATTGTTACAATGTAACAAAAATAGTAGATAAATGATACATTTTCAGGCAAACTGGCAGGCTTCCTCTTCATTTATTACTATTACTTAAAATCTGAAAAGTTGCTTTCCTTCACAAGGATGTATGGATAGGACACGTATACCTTAGAAAATAGAAACTACCAAAAAATAAATTAATCATAATAGGGTGCTTCATTATATTTGCTCCACTTCTCAATAAAGAAAGCAAATGAATATGAAGGAAAACACCTTGCCCAGCTGGAACGGAGGGCAGGAAACCATTTTCACCTATTTTGCCTTCTGGGAAAATGGAAACCAGCCTCGCCCACCCTGGCAGCCATTTTGTGAAGGTACCAACCAGTCTGCCTAGCAGCCCTTCCGGAGAAAACCTCCACTTCTCATTACCCAAAAGGCCAAATGGACCAAATAATGTGTATGGGGGAGGGGGAATGCAGTTGCCCAAATCACACCTTACAGGAGAAGTCTCCTCACAATTGGAAAAGCTGAAAGAAAAGACAAGGCTGGGAACCTGCAAAAGCCAGAAATGAGAAGAAACACGTCCAAATATTCTGTTTATACGATGCGAAAGCTAAAACTGAGGGGATTTGTTGGACCAGAGATGGGTGGAGTGGGGGAGGGGGCTCTCCCTTACCTGGTTGGGAGAATACCTGTGGAAATTAATGGCTTTCAGGACCTAAGAAAATGGAAGTGTTTTGTCTGGAGCACACAGGTCATTTGCACAGGTGGGCTGTGAAGGGACTCTGCTGAATGCCTTTAACAGCAGCTGCTTCCTTATCTACTCCAACATGGGGAAGGTGAGGGGGGAGGAAAACAGTCCTTTCTAACACACACACACACACACACACACACACACACACACACACACAGAGATATATGTGTGTGTGTGTATATATATATTTTTACAACCCCTGGTAAGCCCCAATTATGGGAGGAAGCTAACTGCTTCCATCATCTGTCAATCGACTCGTCACAAGAGTCTATCACGACAGAAACCCAATATTTTTACTGTTGCCTTTGTTATATTTGTGTTTTTTTATTTGTGCTGATAAATAAATAAAGGGAGACTAGTATAGATCTATTTCAAGCTATTTAGCTCTCATCTGCTAGCCATACCCTTACTGGGATTTGAACCTGGGCTATATTGCATACTAGGCATACTAGGCAGAGATCTTAGCCATTAGGCCACAGGCTCTTATCCGTTATCAGCGAAGCCAGGGTGAAAGGTATCTATTAGATTTTTACAACCCCTGGTAAGCCCCAATTATGGGAGGAAGCTAACTGCTTCCATCATCTGTCCTTCGGCTCGTCACAAGAGTCCATCACGACAGAAACCCAATATTTTTACTGTTGCCTTTGTTATAAAGTTCCAGCATAAATATAACATATATATATATATATATATATATATATATATATATATATATATATATATATATATATATATATATATATATATATATATATATATATATATATATATATATATATATATATATATATATATATATATATATATATATATATGGAGGGGGAGATTGGTATAGCAAGCAGCCATCTTGGAGGGAGCCAGGAATGAGATAGATAGGTTAAATTTATTTTATTTTATTTATTTAGTTTGTCAAACATGTACAAGATAACAGGTATAAATATAAACATGGACATGAACACAGGAAATGGATGCAAATAAATGGGGAGAGTAGGACAAGGATGGTAGGTACGCTGGTGCGCTTATGCACGCCCCTTTTACGGAACTCTTAGGAATGGGTTGCAAGGACTAGCTGGCCATGCCCACCCCTCCCTTCCCCTTCCAGGAGACTCCACCCAGCCCATTTTGGATGCCAGATAAGTACAGGGCAGAGGGTCTGGGAGGGTGAAAAATGGGCCTCCCGGAAGTTCCGGAAGCCTCTGGAGCGTGGAGGCCATTTTTGCCCCCCCCCCCACAGGCTCGAGGAAAGCCTCCGGCCCCGTTAATCACCGCTGGAGGGCCTCTGGAGTCCGGGAGAAGCCAGTTTTGCCCTCCCGGAGCCTCCAGGAAATCTCTGGAGCCTGGGGAGGCAAAAAATGGGCCTCCTGGACGACTGGAAATGAGTATATTTCCAGTCTCCGCAGAGCCTCTGGAGCCAGGGGGAGGCCATTTTCATCTTCCCGGAGCCTTGAGGAAAGCCGACGGATCCTGGGGAGGGTGAAAACTCCTCCCTCCACCATTGTGCAGGAGGCTGAGTAGGCCACACCCGCATGGCCACACCCACCCAGCAACCGGGCAGAGAACCGGTTGCTAAACTTTTTGAATCTCACCCCTGGTTTAATTTGTTCATAAATAATTCACAGCAAATATACCAAATACTCTTTTCTCCTCTCTTTTCCCCACAACAACAACCCTGCGAGCTGGGTTTGGCTGAGGGAGAGTAGCTGACCCAAAGTCATCCAGTTTGCTTTCTTGGCTAAGGCAGGACTAAAACTCACCACCTCCTGGTTTGTGGCCTGATTCCTTTATCACTAGACCAAACTGGCTCCCTTCCGTTTATGTTTCCCACCTTTTTATGTATCAAAGAGGATCAAGGGAATGCAATCCTGAAACTTCTTCATTACGCTTTCCTTTTTTCCCTGTTCTCTCACCACGTATTTACTCCAAGGTTATTTCTGTACTCCTCTTCTTCCCCAGCAATCTAGCATATCTAAGGAATTCTGCTACGGGGTCAGTGCTATTGGTGGTTATTCAGGCTTTCAGACATACATCCAACAGGTAGAGCGTTGACTGCAGTCACCTCCCTCTTGACTTTTGTGATTACATCCTGCAGACATTCATGCCATCAAATTTCAGGCTACCTTTTTGGAATGAACTTTGTTTTTAATTATAGCATTTTTGTTATTCTTAGACGCCTTGTGTTAGGACAGATTTGTAAATTATTGCTTCCTCTGCTTTTAATTAAATAATGTATTGTTCTCTTTTAATAGATCTCTCTGGCTGCTTTGGGAGGAAGACCAGATTACAAATAAAGAACAATACACATTAATTCAAGATCCAAGCATCAAAGACCAAGGCAGTTCTTCCTGAGAGGAAATTGGAGTAGACAATTGTAAGTTATACATAAATGATTAAAAAAAAAATCTGGAGCCATTAGATGAAATAATGTTTTTGCTTTTTGGAAAATGGGGGAGTAGATTGTGATCTATTGTGAAATGATTTTTTTGTCAAAAGAAGCTAATTATATGTACATAAGAGTGTCTATCTGTTCACTGTTAGAAGTTGTCCTTATGATTGTTTAGTCTGAAGCTGTGACTGAAGACAATGCACTTCTTTATAGTTGACAATTCAGTTAGCCCAAATATGTTGCAATATCCACAATCCCTAAAGGTTCATAAAATAAGAGAGCTGGAAGGGACCTTAGAGGTCTTCTAGTCCAACCCTCCTGGAGGGAGACAGAGGCACCACCACTTCCATGGGGACTTTGTAAACTGGGGGGGGGGATTCCCACGATCCTTGACCCCAAGGCCGGGAAGAGCCCCACCAAGGTCTACCGTCCTCCGGCAGGTCGTAAATCCGAGCAACTCAAGTGGGATGAGCAAGGAGTGCCTGAAGGGCCCCAGGGCTGAAAAGGAAGCGGGGAAAAGGCCCGGGGCAGAGAAAGGCTAAGCCTCCAAGGGCCTCGGCCCAGCCAGAGAGGTAGTCAAAGCCCCGGGGCTCCTCTACTCACTTCTCTAGTAAGTGGATTGATCTTGCTTCCTTCGGTGAAAAGTATTTCATTCCTGTGTCATTTCAAACATAAACAGTCCTGGAGTTATGACCATAACTGGGACAAGAAGTTCCATTGATAAGCAAAGTCATTAAGTGAGTCATTCCAATTTTAAAGTCATATTTGACACAGTTGTTAAGCGAACCACTGCAGTTATTAAGTGAATCATGACAATTGCCTGCTTGTCAGAAACCAGCTGGAAAAATCACAAATTTTGACCAGGTCACCCAGAATTCTGCAACCATTGTAAATACAAGACAGTTTGCCAAGCATCCAAATTTTGATCACGTAACTGTGGGGAATGCTGTGGCAGCCATAAGTAAGAGGACAGGTCGTATTTCACTTTTTTTCAGTGCCGGTGTAACTTTGAATAATTGCTAAATGACTGGTTGTAAATCAAGGACTACCCTACCGAACAATATTTTCAATGGTCCTTCTATTTTTGGAAATTGGGCAATTGTGTTTTCTCCTGTAAACCTGGATTATACACCATTCTAATCCATGGGTTGTCACTTTCAACCTTGACATTTTTGTTCTGACTGAGGCTTCACAAAATCATGAAGCCGACTCCTTGTCCCAACAAAACCCCTTTCTATTAAGCTAAGGTGAATTCTTCTCATTCACATCCAGCAAAGTCCCGGCAAACAGTCTTTCAAGGGTGAATTTACAACCACAGACCTTATCAGGCTTGGAGAGCTGCCAGACTGATATCTTCCAAAGGCAACACTGAACAAGAAAATACTTGGCAAGGAGTCTCTGAGAGTCACGAACAAATCTTCACACTAATTAAGCAAACTAATTGTCTCCTGCAAACTCCACTCCTCTGTCGCTCCTCTTTATTCCCTCTGGGAGGGGCCATTCACCGTCCAACTGTGGCCTTACTCCCCAGTCAGCCCTTGTTCCACACTGGGAACAGGCTCCAGCTGTTCATCTGCCTTACTGATGTCTGACTCTGAAGGCAGCTGATAACTGTCAGACAGCCCTGGCCCCATCTCTGCCTCCAATGCAGAGCCCTCATCAGAGCCTTCCCCAGACTCCAGGACTCCTGGCCCATGTTCCTCCCCAACCTCCTCACTGTCTGAGTCTGCCACCAGCTCTGCTGGCTGCTGGCGGGCCACAACAGTTTTCTTAAGTCATGATATAAAATACCATTTTCTATAAGGATGCCAGATTGTGTCTGAATCAGGGACACATTTTTTTGCAGGGATGTGAGATTCCAGATGCTTTGAGCTAGCAAAGTTTGAATGAAACTAGGATTTTGCCAAAGAAAAATCTTATTCTTGCTTTAACATGGCTTGGTTCGGTCACATTTATAGAAACTCCAATTTTCAGGTTATAACCCAGGTCAATGTTAGTGCATGGTGATAATTAATCGAATTGCCTACAGCTAAACTTTCAATGCTTCATTCAGCCAGATGATATCCCTCCCTGTTCTGTCTTTCTCCCTTCTTGCAAGCAGAAGGAATGACTAAGCAGCATGAAATATTCAGATTTGTTATAGTATTGTTCTGTAAGATTCGAGCATCGTCAGAATAAATGTGATAGTTATGAGAGATTTACTTCCCCTCCCCCTTCGCTTTATTAAATTAGGGCTGCCTCCAATTCTGAGACTGCAAGTCTCAGAATTCCTTAGCCAAAAGTTGCCAGGTTGCTTTAAATTATATGGGATTAGGAAGGAGAATTCTGGCTGAATCCCTGGAGAAATGCCATCCATGGCACCATGGACTTTGGGGCTGCATATTATTGTGCCCCAGATTATTTCCTTTCCTTCTTGAGGAAGAACTGATCCTGTGTAGACTTTCACAATGATCAAGAGTAGCAGGCAGGAGCTGTAGGTGACAAGGAACTGTTGGAAGAAATGCCCATCGGGGTTCGGTTCCAAGTGGGGAGAAAGACACTGGGAACATGGAGACTGCTTGGAAAGATGGTTTAATGGTGGGCAGGACCACATGGTTTGAGGTCCTGGGCAAAAAAGAGCACATGGGTGAGAGAGAGAAGGAGAGAGATTTATACCATATCTTGGGCCCTGCCTTGGAGCTTCCTGTTCCTGTGTAAGAAATGTACTCTGGTTGGTTGTCAGACTCACATGAAGCCAGGCTGAATCTTGCTGGGTGATGATATAATGAAGAGGCTTTGGACCATTCCTATTATGACTTAATGGCTTTGTCCGGGTTTGGGTCTTGAGTGAGGGCAAATCCTATCACCCTGGAGCTGAAGGTCTTTTGTGTTGTAGATAAGCTGGCCCAGTCTTTTGTCTTGTAGATAACCAAAATATCTGCTGGGGGAAGGGTTTCTGTCTTAAGATTTCTCTTTTAGGGGAAATATTCTATTCTGCCTTTTTAATATTTCCTAGAATATCCCATTTTCCTAGGAGAGGGGTAGGTGTCCACTTCCTACAGGAGAAAGGGTGGAGTTTGGGAAAAAATCAGGTGAGCTGACTTCAGGTATTTTCAGGGAAGAGGCAATCAAGGGTAAGAATGTGTTCAGAAAGAACAGCAAGGAGTTGTGAAGTCAAAGCCAAGGATAGCTGCAGAAGTAGGAGAGAGAGAGAAAGAGGGCTAAGATGGAGGAAAACCAGAGGTGGGTTTCTGCTGGTTCGCCCCGCATTGGGCGAACTGGTAATGGTGGCAGTGGGAGGCTCCACCCACCCTTCTGGATGCTTCTGCACGTGCGCATGAGCGAACCGGTACTAAAAAAAATTGAAACCCACCACTGAGGAAAACATTTGGTTGTTTGGGGGGGTGGGGTGGGGGCAGAGAATTAGATTTCTCAAAAAAAGCAACTATCTTCAAAGGTGGGTTGATGATTTTCCCTCCCTTCTCCATTTACCTGTCCCCCCCCAAAAAAAAAACCAGGATACAAATATGGAAATTGGTCCCAATTGTGAGAAATGAGATGAGAAGCTCAGAAGTTGAAATCTGACAATGGAACATCATTGATAGAATTAAAATCATGTGAAACATTAGTCCCACTATAATGCCTTGGTGAGACCACACTCGGAATATTGCATCCAGCTTTGGGTGCCACGGTATAAAAAAGATGTGGAGACTCTAGAAAGAGTGTAGAGAAGAGCAATGCAGATGATTAGGCAGCTGGAGACTAAAAATATGAAGCACAGTTGCAGGAATTTGATATGCCTACTTTAATGAAAAGATGGACTAGGGATGATATGATAGCAGTCTTCAAACTCAAGGGGCTGCCACTAAGAAGAGGGGGTCAACCTATTCTCCAAAACATCTGAAGGGAGAATAGGAAGCAATGGGTGGAAACTAATCAAGGAGAGAAGCAACCTAGAACTAAGGAGAAATTTCCTGACAGTTAAAAAAATTAACCAGTGGAACAGCCTGCCACCAGAAGTCGTGATTGCTCCAACACTGGAAGTTTTTAAGAAGATGTTAGATAACCATTTGTCTGAAGTTGTGTAGGGTTTCCTGCCTAAGCAGGGGGTCGGACTAAAAGACCTTCAAGGTCCCTTCCAACTCTGTTCTCTTTATTTTTAGCCCAATAAAGTCTTACACGTTTGACACTTTCCTACCTGGAAACAGGTGTGCATGTGTGTCTTTATGGGTGAGGCAAGTTATGATATTTGCTCCTGTCCCAATTCCAGATGGTTATGCAAGAATCTGAATAGAATAAAAACATTATAGAAGGCAGAATTCATGATGATTCAACCGGATCAGTCTTGCTGCTTTAAAGCAGAAGTGCCCAAATCAAGGGGAATAATTATATTCTGCAGATTGAATTAATTATATTGGGACAACAAAAGAAAGTTCCTACTCTCCAGTTTTCCTAAATTGGGAGCACATAGCATAAAATGGGTCTATGAGTCAAGTTCTGCTTCAGCAAAACAGTCTCTTCTAGATCTCTGTAGTTCTTGTTTGATGTTTGTGGCGTGGTGTTTCAGAACACAGAACACAAAATAACAGACTTGAAAGGGACTTTGGAGGCCTTCTAGTCCAGCCCACTGTTCAAGCACGAGATCTTATACCATCTGGGTCAAATGGTTGTCCAACCTCTTCTTGAAAACCTCCAGTGATAGAGCATCCACAACTTCTGGGGGCAAGTAATTAATTAATTGATTACACAGCCAATTAATTTTACAAATAAAATCATTCTTACAGTCATGAAATTTCTCCTTAGTTCCAGGTTGGATCTCTCTTTGGTAAGTTTCCATCTGTTACTTCTTATCCTGAACCTCAGAATAGGTTGAGCTTCTCTTCTTTGAGCCAGCCCCACAAATACTGAAAGACTGCTATCACAACATCCAAGTCCTTCTCTTCATTAGACATATCCAGTTCCTTCAACCGTTCATCATCCAGATTCTACCAAATGGATAGTGATGGCCTCATGCCATCTCCGTGAATTGACCTTCTTGAATTAGACGGTGACTCATGCACAGGTATAAAGACTGTGCATTATTTTTCGAGACATAAAGAGACGAGCTTGAAAAATGTTGGGTTCTAGTTGCCCAAAGGCAAGGCTGAACTGAGACAAGCCAACTCTTTAAACAATAGAAAGATCTCCTGCTTCACCCACCAATACCACTCCCATAACTTTCCTTTCCATCACACCCTCCATCCTGTTCCTTCTCAGCAATAACCTTAACTTCTAATGTTTAGAAGTTTAATGAAAACAAGAACTACGGGTGATATGATAGCAGTGTTCCAATATAGAAGGAGCTGCCACAAGGAAGGGGGGGGAGTTAACCTATTTTCCAAAGCACCTGAAGGCAGCCCAAGAAGCAGTAGATGGAAACTAATCAAGGAGAACATCCAACTTAAGGAGGGATTTCCTGATAATTAGAACAATCAATCAGTGGAATAACTTGCTCTAGAAGTTGTGGGTGCTCCAACACTGTCCTGAAGATTGGACAACCATGAAATGGTTGAAATGGTATAGGGTTTCCTACTTGAGCAGGAGATTGGACTGGAAGACCTCCAAGGACCCTTCCAACTCTGCTATTTTGTTATTCTAGAACAGGGGGTTAACAAACTGCGGCTCTGGAGCCACATGTGGCTCTTTCCTCCCTCTGCTGCGGCTCCGTCACCTGTCGGTACCACAATTTTGAGACGAGCTTCCGGGGGGTGGGGAACACAGTGTGCCAGGAGAAGACTCTATGGCAATGGGAAGGTTTTCCAGTTGTCTCCACAATTGATAGGGTTTTCGGTTATGACAGGTAGAGGAAAAAATATGTTGCGCTAGGAGGAGACTCTATGGTGGGGAACTGAACTTCCGGTCAGCTCCAGAATTGAATGGGGGGGGGCTTCCAGTTATGACCTATGTATTTTCTTTTCTGTGGGAAACGGGTCCAAATGGCTCTTTGAGTGTTTACGTTTCCCGATCCCTGTTCTAGAACAATGGTTCTTAAACTGTCCTGCACTATTGCCCCCTTTCTCAGTCTCAAATAATGTCATTACCCCATTAGCACCAACAAACGCACAAAAAGGAACAAGCTAACATTGTACTGTTTTACACCAATACTGGATGCCGGCAATGACAATCCCAAACTGGATCCTTGACTGCTGGGTAGATTACTCCATTACCCCCCAGAATATGCCCATCCACAGTTTAAGAATCACTGATCTAGATGTCACCTTAAGTGTCACCAAACATTGGTGGATGGACAGAGCAGCTGTCTGCATAATTACACCAGAACCCTTTCAGAGTGATGTCTCATGGCACAATCAAGTGGTTGTAGGTGCCAAAGGGATCTAGTAAGGACCCTCTTCACTGGGCAGGCCCAGTCTCCTAAAAGTAGAGACTGCTTCATTTCACCTAATGATAGAGCCATACTGTCCAGTGCAAGGAAACTGGACCATCCATTAGATTGCAACATAGAAGAGTTATTCGAGCCTATATACAATACTCTAGTTAACTAAAATTTAACACTAAATAGGTGCCATATAAGGAGGACTTGGACTTGGACTGTTTGTGGCAATGTAAAGATTCTAATCTAATGACACATTTAACTCCACCCTCAGCTCCGCCTGCTCTTCTCCTACACCTATGTAGAGTGAGCCTATTAATGGCCAACCAGACATAAGCTACCAACCCTTTGTACCAATTTCATCCAGCGATAAAGCTAGCCCTGCATGAAAAATATCCAACTGGAGTGGAAATAAATATAAACTCAGATATTAGCATGTGTTTTGCCAAATTATGGAGACAATCCAATATAAAGCCCTGGTGGCCCAATGGTTAAAATGCAAACTCTGCCCACAGCCTGGAGCTCGATCCTGACAGGGCTCAAAGTTGATTCAGCCTTCCATCCTTCCAAGGTCGGGAAAATGAGGACCAAGATTATTGGGGAAAATACACAAATGGTGCTTACATTGTAAAATGCCCAGAGAGTGCTGTAAAGCACTATGGAGTAGTATATACCCTATTTTTTGGATTATAAGATGTATCAGAGTATAAGACTCACCAAGATTTTGAAGAGGTAATTTTTTTTAAAAAAGCTTTTGCACTCTGCAGGCCTCCCAAACCTTGCCCCATTTCGTGAAAAATGGGGCATGTAGAGAGTTTGAGAGTCCTGCAAAGTGCTCCTGGGGGATGGGGGGGCACAAGTGAGCAAAAATACCCCCTTTTTCACTCATTTATGCCCTCTCCAGCCCCCAGGAGCACTTTGCACTTTGCAGGTCTCCCAAACCCTCTGCACATCCATTTTTATGAAGGGGGGTGGAGTTTTGGGAGGCAGAAAATGCTGCATTCGGTATCTAAGACGCACCCAGATTTTCACCCTCTTTTTTTGGAGGGGGAGGGAAGGTGCGTCTTATACTCTGAAAAATATGGTAAGCCTAAGTGTTATTGCTATTGCTATAAAGGGATCCTAGAACTGTCTCACAAATATAAGTTGTCCTCAGAGCTTTGCAAAAACATATGAAAGCCAAGCAGTGCAGCTCTTCAAATCCATCCCGTCAAATTTATGCACCTCTCCCATGACGACAGCACATGTTTTTGCACTTTAAAGCAGCAGCTTAGTGGATTTTCAAATGATGGTGGTATTTTATTAGCTAAGGAGCTGTATGTCAATATTGACTCTTTTTTTCAAATGCTAAGTACATGGACAATTGGTGCAGAATATGGTGTCCCTCCTTCCACTCTATCTGATACCAGGACATGCCCTGACCTGGCCCTCCCAGATGTCCTCAGTTGCCAGCTCCACACCCTCCCATTTTAGCACACAGTTTGGCTTTGAAGAACGCACCTTTAGTTGTGAAAGCAAAGCAAAGAAACCACAGCATTTTGGTACCCAGCTCAAAAATGCCCCACAACACTTTGTCTTGGCCCTCCTAGCATATGACCCAGCCTTCAGCATTCTCCCAAAGGGTTGGGACTTCTCAGATTTACATCCAGAAAGAGCCACAGGTTGAGAAAGGTTGGGGAAGGTGAAATAACAGAAGAAAGTGGGAGTAGAAGGTTTCCCTCCAAGAGTTGTCCTTTGTGAAGCGGGATTTTGCAATTTTGCAAAACTTGGGCCACAGCAGGCTGTCTGAATGCAAGACTGAACCTTGTCTAGCCCATTCCCTGCGTCATCCTTGTATATTCTGTTCAAGTCTTTGCCTGACTGATTTTCTCTGTTCAATTCCCACCCGTCATTCTTCTCTGTTCAGTGGTGGACAATCTTTGAGAATCTGTCAGAGTGATCGTTTTCTTCTTGTGCCATATCCGTCATCAGACTTTGGTGATCATGTTGGCGATCCTATTTTTGTCAACAGCCACACGAAAAAGTGCTGCTGAGTTTTGTCCAAACTGCTCCCTTAGATTTTGAAGCCATGATGTCCTTCTTCTTCCTGGACCTCATTTGCCTTCAATATTTCCCTGGAGGATTAAGTGAAGGATGCCATATTTTTCCGAGTGTCGCATCCCACGTCCAAAATATTTTGCTTTTTAACGCTTGGAGAGGAGACCACTAAGAAATCCCATGGAAGTAGATTAGATTGGGAAATGCAAAACAAATTCTGTGAAGCCAGCAACCGCAAGCCACTTTTAAGATTGGTGTCAGGAAAATGGCAGGAATAGAGTTTAGCTGTACTCAGCTTGGAGGAGACTTTATCTTCTTCATTCCCCGGTTGCCAGGGGAATGTTTGAGAGGCAGCCACACCTTTGTGGACACCGCCCAGGTGACTCAGAAAGAGCAAAGCAAACTGCATAGGTTGACCTCATAAAATCTCAGCAAGCAAAAGGGTAGGTCCCAGTGATCGACTATGGAAGCTTAATAAGGAAAGCTATCACAGAAAGCTGGCAGAAAGCCACTTGAAGAGACTTAGAAGCATTGGAAATGTGGATTGACAGACAGCTGTTACATAGAAGCGGCGTTGACAAAATCACAAATGAGGAGGTGATGAGCCATTTGGGAAAGCCAAGAGATCTTCAAAGCCATTAAAAAGTGAAATTTATAATATTTTGCACATGGGATGTGATACCCAGAAAAAATATGTCATCCTTCACTTAATCCTCCAGGGGAAGACTGAAGGCAAAGAAGGCAGAAGAACAACAACAAAATTGAAGGAACCGGTTTGGACAAAACCCAGCAACACTTTTTCATGTGGCTGTTGACCAAAATAGGATTGCCAACATGATTGCCAACGTCCAATGATGGATATGGCAGAAGAAGAAGAGGAGGAGGAGGAAGGGGAAGGGGAAGAAGAAGAGGAAGAGGAAAGAGGAAGAGGAAGAAGAAGATCACAGAAAGCAGAGCTTTCTAAAGGCCAACTTTCAAACATGGTCTTTGAAAGTCATATTTTAAAGCAGAATTAAATTTAGCAAGAAAAAAAGGGAGGCAAGAGAAGCAGAAATCAAATGCACCAATAAAGATGAGAAGATACCTGGATACAACAGTAATAATTGTGGGGGGTGGGGGTGGGCAAAGGACATTAAAATAGTTGATTCACTTGAATACGAAGCAACAGGATTGATATTGCTGGAAAAAAAATGCAATTTTGGAGTGTTTCAAAAAGAGTTCCATTTCCAAATTGTGCAAAATAGTAGTTTCCATTTTACTTTGTTAGAGGACCCAACCTCACCTCTGTTTTAAGAAGCAAATTTATTTTAGAAGACACCCAAGACTAGAGATACAGATAGGTGACTTATTATTTGTAGCCGATGGGAAACCAGTTGGACTGCAAGTATTTTGGCATTCTTGGCTTAGGGTTAGAAAAGTAATAATTCCCTGGTCTTCATTAAGGAAGTTCTACCCTTGAGATGCTTCTGGAAGTCTTTGAAAACTTTGAAGGCCTGGCTTCTCTCCCAGGCCCTGGGTTAGGGTGATAACAGAGCCCCTCTCACTTATTCCTGTGTGTGTTATATTATTTTTAAATGTCTGGCTGTGCATTTTTTTCTTTATTGCTCTGGTTTTCTTATTTTTAAGTCTAAGTTGTCCAGAGTTGTCTTGAGTTGGAGCTTGTTAATGATACAATATAAAATAGAAGGTCCAATCAGGAGGATATAACAGGATCTTTATTTACCTCTGTCATGTTGTTGTTAGTTGCGAAGTTGTATCCGACCCATCGCAACCCCATGGACAACGTTCTTCCAGGCCTTCCTGTCCTCTACCATCCCCTGGAGTCCCATTTAAGCTCACCCTGACTGCTGCGGTGACTCCATCCCTCCTTCTTCTGCCCTAAATCGTTCCCAGCATTAGGCTCTTCTCCAGGGAGTCCTTCCTTCTCATTAGGTGACCAAAGTCTCTGAGTTTCCTCTTCAGAATCTGGCCTTCTAAAGAGCAGTCAGGGTTGATCTCCTCTAGGACTGACCGGTTAGATCACCTTGCAGTCCAAGGGACTCACAGGAGTCTTCTCCAGCACCAGAGTTCAAAGGCCTCCATTCTTTGGTGCTCAGCCTTTCTTATGGTCCAACTTTCACAGCCATCCATTGCAACTGGGAAAACCACAGCCTTGACTATACGCCCTGCTTATCCAGAATGCAGCGAGTGATTGTGGGTGCGCCTTGGTACACCCACGTTACACCTATCCTCTGCGAGCTGCACTGGCTGCCTGTTGGGCTCCGGATGCGCTTCAAGGTGCTAGTCGTTACTTTTAAAGCCCTACATGGTATTGGACCTGGGTACTTGAGAGACCGCCTCCTGCCAATTACCTCCCTACGACCTATTAGATCCCACAGATTGGGCCTCCTCCGAATACCATCTGCTAACCAATGTCGACTGTCGACCACTCGGGGGAGGGCCTTCTCTGTGGCTGCCCCGGCCCTCTGGAACGATCTCCCCGTGGAGATCCGGACCCTCACCACCCTTCAGGCTTTCCGCAAAGCTATCAAGACCTGGCCATTTCGGCAGGCCTGGGGCTGATGAGTTCCCAGCCCCACGCGACTGTTGTTTATCTTTTAACTTGTTTTGTCTTGTTTGTTGTTTGTATTCCCCCCCCCCATTTTGGTTTGTTAGCCGCCCTGAGTCCCTCGGGAATAGGGTGGCATACAAGTGAAATAAACATTCCAAACATTCCTTTTGTTGGCAGGGTGATGTCCCTGCTTTTTAGTATGCTGTCTAGATTTGCCATAGCTTTCCTCCCGAGAAGCAAGCCTCCTTTAATTTCTTGGCTACAGTCCCCACCTGCGGTCATCTTAGATCCCAGGAAAATAAAACCTCTCACTACCTCCATTTTTTACCCATCTATTTGCCAGGAATTGAGAGGGCCGGATGCCATGATCTTAGTTTTCTTAATGTTGAGCTTGAAGCCAACTTTTGCACTCTCCGCCTCCACCTGCATCAAGAGGCTCTTTAGTCCCTCTTTACTTTCTACCATTAGATTAGTATCATTTGCATATCTGAGGTTGTTGATATTTCTCCCAGTAATCTTAATTCTAACTTTTGATTCGTCTAGCCCTGCCTTTCTCATGATGTGCTCTGCATATAAGTTAAATAGGGAGGGCGACAGTATACAGCCTTGCTGGACTCCTTTCCCAATTTTGAAACAATCAGTGGTTCCGTGTCCAGTTCTCACTGTTACTTCTTGACCCAATTGATCCAATAATACAGTCTCCTATTTAACTGGACGTTGAGAACAAAGGGTATTTCTCTGCACATTTGGTCCATTCAATTAAGATGTCCAGAGATTGCTCCAAATCTCTGGTAATCTAGGGATGGTTGTCCTGGTCAACTCCATAAGTAGATATAAGTATGCCTTCATGTTTCTTTTTACTCTTGTGATTAGTTGCCTCAATTGTCTAGGCAAGATTTTTGAAAGTAGCTGGACATGGCCTTCTTCTTCCTAAGGTTGAGAAATAGGGAACTGGTTCAAGGTCACCTAGTTGGTTTTGTGACTAAGGCACAACTAGAACTCACCATCTCCTGGTTTCTAACTTGGTGTCCTTCATTACTACTCCCAAATGGGTCTCATATTCCTAGAGGTTTTACAAACATGACCTTGCTTAATACACTCTGAAGACCTTCCCTCTTTCTTTATGGCTTCTTATATGGAGCAGACACCAGTCTTTGACTGTAAATAAAATTTGTATTACATTACAAAGAGAGCTGCCTCTAGGAAGGGTGAAGGGTTGATAGACGATGAAAGAAGCATTGCACCCTGATGCAGAGTGGTGCACACTCCACCCCTTTACATAAAGCACGGATGTGCTTTGTCTCATCCAATGCACATACAGAATAGAATAGAAAAGAAATAGAAAAGAATTAACATAGAATAGTACAGAACAGAACAGAATGAAATAGGAATAGGAATAGAAATAGAATAGAAATAGAATAGAAATAGAATTAGACTAGACTAGACTAGAAATGAAATGAAATAGAATAGAAATAGAAGTAGAATAGAATAGAATTAGACTAGAATAGAATATTGGAATGAAGAATAGAAATAGAAATAGAATGGAATGGAATGGAATGGAATGGAATAGAATAGAATAGAATAGAATAGAATAGAATAGAATAGAATACTTTATTGGCCAAGTGTGTTTGGACACACAAGAAATTTGTCTTTTGTGCATAAGCTCTCAGTGTACATAAAGAAAAATAAAATAGAATACATTCATCAAGAATCTTCCTCATTTTCTTTTTAACACTTGTTGGTCTAGAAATGTGGCTGATTAAATTTGGAAAACGAGCAAATGTGACACAACACTACTTTTGGGGTGTGTCTGTTGATGTACAAATAATTGAAATTTGGGAACCACAGTAGCTGAGCGTTTCCCACCAGTGTATAAACCCTTGGGCAAAGTTGGATGGGAGCACACTCCCCCAGCATGGATTATTTATGGTCTTTTCCACCAACACCCTCATTTGATGTGCTTGTCAAAACATGCTTTTCCTTGCAGCTTTGATTTCACCTGAATCAAGGTGTTTCCTTGTTTAATCCTTGCAGGATTTTTGAAATGGGCCCTTGCCACTTTCAAGCTAGGAAAATGTCCGAGGGTTTTCTGGGATTCTTTACTTGGACACATGATAGCAGTGTTCCAATATTTGAAGGGCTGCCACAGAGAGGAGAGGGTCAACCTGTTCTCCAAAGCACCCGAAGGCCAGACAAGGAATAATGGATGGAAACTGATCAAGGAGAGATTCAACCTGGAAATAAGGAGAAATTTTCTGACAGGGAGAACAATCAACCAATGGAACAGAAGTTGCCTTCAGAGCTTCCTTAGTAGAGGCTTTCTAGAAGAGACTGAAATGGTGTAGGGTCTCTTGTTTGGGTGGGGTGTTGGACTAAGAGACCTGGAGATTATGGGATTGGAGGCTAAAACATATGCTGAATGGTTGCAGGAACTGGGCATGGCTAGTCTAGTGAAGAGAAACACCATGGGAGACTGTCCAATATTTGAGGGGCTGCCACAGAGACGAGAGGGTCAAGCTATTTTCCGAAACACCCAAATGCAAGACAAGGAATAATGGATGGAAACTGAACAAAGAGAGATTCAACCTAGAACTAAGGAGAAATTTTCTGACAGTGAGAGCAATCAACCCATCTAACAGAAGTTGTCTTCGGAAGTTGTAGAAGCTTCATCACTGGAGGCTTTCAAGAAGAGATTGGACTGCCATCTGTCAGAAATGGTGTAGGGTCTCCTGCTTGCGTGGGTGGGGGGTTAGACTAGGTGACCTACAAGGTTCTTTCCAACTCTGTTAATCTGTTAAACTATTTACAGTTTACAGACTTTAAAAATTAGAATCCTTGAGTGAGGTAAAAAGCAGCTAATATGGGAGTCAGAAAGTGGGTTAGTTTTCTGTTGACAATTTTTCTTCCTTCACCCCTTTTCTCTGAATCAAACGTCTCTTCTGCAGAGGCTGGCTTCTTGCTGACAAAGTTGACCACATCAGGAATAGAGGCAGTTTGGGCACACTCACAAAATGGCAGCCAGTACAGATTGGACCAGTTCAGAGGTGATATTCAGCCAGTTCTGACAAGTTCTGGAGAACTGGTAGCAGAAATTTTGAGTAGTTTGGCGAACCGGCAAATAGGCTGGCCCCGCCCCCACTGTCTCCCAGCTGATCTTCTTTTGTTGCCCTGAACAGAAGAACGGAGTTGGGGTCGGGAGGGAATGGGGATTTTGGAGTAACCTTCCCCTGCCACACCCAGAAAGCCACGCCCAGAAAGCCACGCCAAGCCCACCAAGACACTCCCACAGAACCGATAGTAAAAAAAATTGAATCCCACCACTGGACCAGTTCCCAAACACTCATTTAACAGGAGACAATCTGGTGAGTTATCCCCTGCACTTCCCTCTACCATGTAAGGTTTTTCTTTATTATTTTATCTCACTTTTATTTCTCTATTTTGTGGATGTATTTCAAAAACACTAGGCTGCAACAATTGCACCCTCCTTTCTCTATCTAGGGAAGATCATGTGGTCCTAAAAACACCCTTAAAAAATAAATTAAAAAATGAACTGCAGGCTACTTTCCCTGCTTTTTAATTAAACTTATCTTTTTAAAAGGTTTAACATTTTACTGAATGCCAAGGTAACACACTGTGGGGGATGCTGATATTAAGGCAATTTGTCTGGAACAGCCTCCTGTTTTAATCTGGCATATATGGTTGGTATGAAACAGAAAACATAGGGAAGGGACCTTGGAGACAGTGGTGAAATTCAATTTTTTTTATTATTGGTTCTGTGGGTGTGGCTTGGTGGGTGTGGCTTGGTGGGCATGGCAGGGGAAGTATACTGCAAAATCTCCATTCCCACCCCACTCTGGGGCCAGCCATTTGCCGGTTCTCTGAACTACTCAAATTTTCTGCTACTGGTTCTCCAGAACCTGTCAGAACCTGCTGGATTTACCCTTGCTTGGAGGCCTACTATTCCAACCCTCTGCTTGAGCAGGAGGGTTTGTACCAGGGGTGTCAAACTCACAACGACATGTTGTCATCATGTGATGTATCACAACTTCCCTCCCTTCACTAAACCAGGGTGGGTGTGGCCAGCATGTGACGCATCCCGCTTGCAGGCTGCAAGTTTGACACACCTTATCTATACCATTTCAGACAAATGGCTGTCCATTCTCTTCTTTTTTTTTTCCTATTTCATAAGTGTTGCCTTACTTATGAAACATTTTTGTATTTATTTATTTTTTATTTTTTTTAAGTTTCAAAAGTTTTATTTTCTTTTAAAACAAACATTTCATCATTCCTCAATCAGTGAGACATCGGAGTACAATTTTTGTGTGTGTCAAAATAGTTCTAGTTTACCACCAAATTCTTGTCTAACCTAATGTATACCCCTCCCTCCCTCCAACCTCCCCCCCAGCCCCCCTCCTCCTCCCCCTCGACTTCCCAGAACCCGTACATGGTATGGATTTTTAACAAACACAGTCTAAAATCTATTGAGAAAAAGGAAATAAAGAAATTAATGACATCTCTACATTGATCTTAGCTTCTTCTTGCTGAGCTAACTTTAAACAATTTAAATCATTTCTGATCTTAAGCATAGGCTAACTGGAATTTCTTGGTCCCGTATTTATTTTGTATATAGTCAATCCATTTTTTCCAGTCTCGTTTATATCTCTCATTTGAATGATCTTTAAGATATGCTGATATTTTAGCCATCTCGGCTAAGTTTGTAACTTTCAATGTCCATTCTTGAATTGTAGGCAAGTCTTCCTTCTTCCAGTATTGCGCCACCAACAGTCTTGCTGCCGTTATTAGGTGCAGAATCAAGTTAGTCTCTACCACTGTAAAGTCAATACTTATACCTAGTAAAAATAACTGAGGAGTAAACTTTATCCTTCTTTTAAAGATATTTTGCATAATCCACCATATTTTTATCCAAAATGCCTTAACCTTTTGGCAGGTCCACCATATATGAAAATATGTAGCATCGAGAGAACCACATCTCCAACATTTAGGCTGTAAATTCGGATACATAGAAGCCAGCTTTTTAGGATCTAAATGCCATCTATAGAACATCTTATAAAAATTTTCTCTCAGGTTTTGAGCTTGTGTAAATTTCACATTTCTTACCCAGATTCTTTCCCATGTATCCAGCATTATTGGTTCTTCAATGTTTTGAGCCCACTTTATCATACAATCTTTTAACTAATTCTGTTTCCGAATCCATCTGTATTAATACATTATATATCCTCTTTATATGCATTAAGCTTTGATCTCTTATTTGTTTAAACAGATTATCCTCAACTTGAATAAAACCAATTTTTTGATCTATTTTCCACCTAGCCTGTAATTGCCCATACTGGAACCATGTTTGAACTACCTTCTCCTCTTTTAATACCTCTAAGGATTTTAATTGTAGTACCCCCCTTTCCAAGATAAGAAGCTGTCTGTAGGTAATTCTATCCTGTTTTTGTGCTATATTCATATTTTCAATTGCGTGTCTAGGAATTGCCCACATGGGTATCTTGTCATTTAATTTATATTGGTATTTTTTCCAGACCCGCAGTAAAGCATTTCTTAAAATATGACTTTTAAAATTCTTGTCCAATTTTTTGTTGAATAACAGGTCCATTCTCTTCTTGAACGCCTTGGGCACCCATACCTTCTGAAGGCAAACAGTACCACTGCTTAATTATTCTCATTTTAGAACATTTCTCATTAGTTCTAGGTTGCTTGACTCGTTGATTATGAGCCACAGTGGCCCAGTGGTCTGAAGTAGTACTGCAGACTACTTCTGCTGGCTGCTGGCGGCCTGCAATTTGGCAGTTCAAATGTCACCAGACTCAAGGTTGACTCAGCCTGCTGTCTTTCCAAGGGAGGTAAAACAAGGACCCAGATAGGGGCAATAGGCTGACTCTGTAATGACATCTTGAGTTGCTGTCCTAACCCATGTCCTTCCCTTACTGTTGGGTACTGAGGTCCTTTTGAAATTCTCCACTCAGTTTGTGGGTGGGGATATTGGGTGGATCATGCAGTAGAATGAATGGACACCATGCTTAGCAGTAGAATGAATGGACACCATGAATGAAGGTGTCCTCTGATGAAAGAAATAATGGTTTGTTCTGTCTCCACCTGTAATAATCATCTATAGATCATTGTTCTTTGTTCCAGAAAAAGAACTGTGGAGCAGAAATGAACATCTTGCACTGGACACTTTCACACACATTTTTTTACAGATTGCTCAGTGACTTGGAGATTCCAAGTGATTGAGCAACATGCAAGATTAATCATGCTCGTTCTCAGTTCTCATTCATGGAACATCTTTGGAGGACACCAGTTTTAAGAGAGATTATTGAAAGATTATACTTCTTCTTTACCTGGAAGACAAATGATTCAGAATCCGTTAGGGCTCACACCTATCAGTATTCTTTTAAAGCTCTTTAGATTTCCATCTGGATCTCTGGATTTAATATTTTTAGGAGAAGCAGCTTTCTTTTGTCAAATGCAGAGCTGAGATTAGTTTCCTTCTCCTGCTGTGGTTTTGTTCACCACATACAGCTGATGCATTCATACCTTTTTGGCTGCTGAACCACCATCTCAAGATGAAAGAAGGAAAGCAAGTTGTCATATCTGTTTTCCATTGCATTCTACTACGGTGAACATGCTTAAAACAGATGAAAATATGACTCAATAACAGAATAGGGTATTCCTAAAATTAACATTTTAATGGAAGAATGAAAGTTTAAGAAAACTTTAGTGTTTTAATCGACTTTCACTCTGTTAGTGATTGTCCTGCAATCCAAGATAAACTCTATTTATAGGTAATCCTCAATTTACAATCCCAATTGAGACTGGAATTTCCATCATAAGTCATTGTGGTCCAGGGACATGCAGTCACTAGAGGCAAGGGAGGCGGGGCCTCACCAGTCTCCTGAGGGAAAGGAAAGAATTTTAAAGAATTTTTTTTAAATAATTAAAGCCAAGGTAGTTGCTACCAAATTCCAAGTCACAGTGACTTGGAGTCTGTGCTTAGTGTTAACTATAGGAGGAGGCCAGAGAACTTGGGGCCTCCTTTGCATAAGGAATTTTTCACCTTTTAAAAGTTAAGAAAGGGTTAAAAAGCAAAAAAAAAAATTGTATGCAAAGGAGGCACTGATTCTCCCGCTTCCTGATCTGGGAGCAGCAAATCATGCCTTGCAGTTGGTTGAGCATGCTTACATTGGGCGGGAGGAGTCAGTTCTTCGAGCAAACTTCAGCCCGAGCGGAAGGTAAGCGGAGCGCTGGCCGGAGGGAACGGCGTGCTGCCTTTTTGGCCCACAGGCGGGTGTCAAGATAGACCTCGATGATCGAGGCTCAATCTCAACCAGGCGAACCGTGAGTGGCAGAGAGGAGGGAGGGGCTGCCTGCCTGCCTGCCTGCGTGGAGTGCAGCTGCCCCGTTTTGCAACAATTCAAAAAGCCAGAAGGGGGGAAACGCAGCATGCAAACCCGGCTCTGGCGACCTAATGGCCGGGTACTTTCAAATGCCCCAAAGCTTTCCGAAGCCCCCTCCCCTCCTCTTCCGCAGCCAGCTGCTCAGGGCGAGCACTCAGCTTTGCTCTTGCAGCAGCCGGATGCAGTCGGCGGTGGCCACTGCGCAAGCCCCGTGCAGGGCGGTCTGTCCACCGGGCGCCAGATCCACCTCGGCTCTGCACAGCAGCAGGTGGCTCAAACAGTCTAGGTAGCCGCAGCTGGCCGTGATGTGCAGCGGCGTCGTGAGCTCCTGCTCGTACGTCAGAGACCACAGCCCTGCGGAGAGAAGGCGGAGGGTCAGCCGCCTGAGCCACAGGACAGCCTCTGGTGGCAGGGCTTTAAAGTCCCGGCACCCGCGTCCCGGCACCCGCGTCCACCATAGAGCGGGTCCTGGTCCTGCTCTATGGCAGACGTGGTGCCGGGGCTTCGGCAGGGCTTTCGCGCTTGCCTCACCGGCCATGAAGCTCACCGCACGTCTCTGTTGCGGTCACAAGTAGAGTTGAACCCATTTTTATGACTATATTTATGACGATCACTAAGCCAAATACGCTGGCCATTAACGGAATGCTGCAGCTGTAAATGTAAACCTGTTTGGTTGCAAATTTAGATCACAGGACTGCAGGACACTGCTACCAGTTGTAAATGTGAGCTGGTGGCTGAATGCCTGATTGGTGATCCTACAACTTTGGGGATGTGTGTGATGTGATGATTGTAAGCTCGAGGACCAGTCGTAAGTGGGAGGACAAGACTTTTCTCAACACTTCCGTAACTTGAAATGGTCGCTAAACAAATGATTACAAGTCATGATGTGAATTGGACCATCTGTAAGGTTTACTTGGGGATCACTTGAAAGACGATGCCATCATTTCTGGTGCAACATTCTTCTGCTGGCTACTAGCCTTTCCCAAAATAGTGCCGCCAGATGTTTTAGGTACAAAGGATTATAGGGAATGAAATACCATGAGGAGCATTGGGAGAGGTGGCCAGAACACCACCACCCCCAATATAGCAGCTTCAATCATACAGCACCTGCTGCCTTCTGGACATTTTTACCCACGCAACCTTCCGCACATATCTGGAGGGCATCCAGTTGAAGGCAACCTCCTTCAAACTCTGACGGATGAACCTGCCACATATGGTTGAACTACTTCTTCCATCAGCCCCAGTAGAATATCCAATGAGCCGTGGCGACACAGTGGTTAGAATGCAGCAGTTCGGCAATTCGATTCTCCAAGGGACTCGCAGGAGTCTTCTCCCAGCACCAGAGTTCAAAGGCCTCCATTCTTTGGCACTCAGCCTTCCTTATGGTCCAACTTTCACAGCCATCCATTGCAACTGGGAAAACCATCACCTCGACTAAACGCACTTTTGTTGGCAGGGTGATGTCTCTGCTTTTTAGTCTGCTGTCTTTTAGTCTGTTGTAGAAGTATAGTCTAACAAAATTTGTGGGTTAACAAGGCTTTAAATCAGTGTAAGCCATAGCCAGACAATGTCGTTGCTATTACGGCACTCTGGTTCACTAAAAACTGTACCAAAGGCATTCTTAAGAGCATCTCGCTTGCCTATTCAAATCTCGGCCTTGTTAGGAAAGCACACATTTGGTGTAAAATGGTACTGTCTCGGCCTACTAATTGGAACAGAGGTCACTTCAGATAACGCTTCCTCCAGTCTTTAGATGATATTAAATCCTAATTATTGTATTAGGCAGCCTCTCCTATTCGGAAGCAGGGGAGGGCTTGTTTAGAGATGTGTCTTGTGTTAATGAATAGCAAACGGTGCATTTGTGAGCTGTCCAATGACCTGGAAAACACAGGGGTCATTCCCCACGGTTTCTTGTGTCAATAACCCGTGCATAATGGGCTGTGCTGGAGGTGACTGGAACCCAATCCACGTCTGTATTGTTGGGGCTGCAACAGGCTGGTGATTGGGATCAGTGCATTTTCTCACCCATGCGCAAAGTCTCGGATGAACCCCGGTGCCCCATGGAAGAGGAGAGGATTCCAAAAATTATAGTTTTGACTCAGTGGTGAAATTCATTTTTTTTACAACCTGTTCTATGGGCGTGGCTTGGTGGGCGTGGTGGGTATGGTTTGGTGGGCATGGCAGGGGATGGATACTGCAAAATCTCCATTCCCACCCCACTCTGGGGCCAGTCAGAGGCATTTGCCAGTTCTTTGAACTACTCAAATTTTCCTCTACTGGTTCTGCGAACTACTCAAAATTTCCACTACCGGTTCTCCAGAATCTGCTGGATTTCACCCATGCTTTGACTCGGCCAACAGTCTCTTGATCTGTCTATGACTTGACATAGACACTCAAGAACAGGAAAAAATGCTGGATGTACATCGGGCAAGAATCAAACTTCTTCAGATGGTTTTTGCCTTGATTTTTGTTGCCCCACTTGGAATACTGCATCCCACCCTGGTCACCATGATACAGAAAAGATGGTGAGCCCCTGGAAAGTGTGCAGAGAAGAGCAACCCGAATGAAAACGGGTCTGGAGGCAGGATGAACGGTTGAGGGGACCTAGGTGAGACTAGCCTTTCAAACAGAAGGACTAGGGGTGGTAGAGCAGGAAGACATGATAACTGTCTTCCAGTACCTGTGGGGGCAGTCACAGAGAAGAGGGGGTCGACTTATTCTCCAAAGCACCTGAGAGCAGGACAAGAAGCAATAGATGGAGAGATCCAACCTAGAAGTAAGGAGAAATTTCCTGACACTGAGAACAATCAACGATTGAAGTGGGATTTTCTTCCTGGTATCAGTCTTTCCTTGGGATTTCATGGAAACCAGGGAGAACATGACCTCCTATATATGACAGGTGGGCTGTTCTCTTTCTCTGTCCTACATGCTTGTCACTAGGTTAATGACTGCTCGCTCACCCAATGAGGGAGATGGGAGGTTTCTAAATAGGATCGTGGGAAGTTAGCACCCACTCCTCTGCTAGGAAAATGAGATATTTTAGGAAATATTAAAAGGGCTTCCCCTAAAAAGGAGGCAGAAACACATTCCTCCCACCTTTCTCAATGGGCCATTAAGACCTGAGTCAGTCAATTCTACACAACGAAGATCTACCTAGTAGGAATTGCCCAAAGTCCTTTCATTACATCATCACCCAGCGAGAGTCAACCAAGCTTGGGACTCAGGATAGCCTTGAGAGTTGCCCCTGCATGGCCCCATGGGAGTCTGACAACCAATCAGAACACAAGCTCAAATTCAAAAGCTCAGAGAGGGCATAAAACCAGGGCACTCTCAGCATCTCCCCCCCCCTTTTTTTTTGCCAAGGACCTCAAACCATTTGATCCTGTTCATCAATAAACCATCTTTCCAAGCAACTTCCATGAATCCAGTGTCTTTGCCCCCCAACTTGGAACTGGACCTAGAAGGACATTTCTTTCAACAAGCTAGATAAATAAACATGCATTTTGAAATGTGTGCAACGAAGAATAAAGCACAAACCTCAGATTTCTTGAATTGGATAGCTTGTCCTTCTTTTTGTCAGCGATTGTACAGGAGATTGGGCCCAGGAACAGCAAACAGGTTCAAGGGAGCCAGGGAGGTGCAAAGAAAAAAAAAGCTGGGTGTGTTCAGAAGGGAAGATAGCTAAGAGTTTTGTTCCCAGTCTTGTAGTAGAACTAGGAGAAACACACCCTAGGAGTAGGTAAGATACGCAATCCTGCTGATTGTGTTATCGTTCGGAGAAGTTCTTTAATTATAACTTTGCTTTAAAAAAACACAATTTTTTTTGTTCTATCAATTCTCTCTGACTTTGTAAAAACGTCTGCTTTCAAATGTTCTTTCAGAGGTGAAGAAAAAAATGGAGGAAAATTCTTTATGGCCAGGAATGGAGCATCTTTGCTTAGGGATAAGGATCTATAGCAGTGTTTCTCAGTCTTAGCAATTTGAAGATAGAAGACTAAAATAGAATGGAATAGAATAGAATAGGATAGGGATCGAGATGGGGATAGAGATGGGGATGGGGATGGGAATGGGGATAGGGATAGGACAGGACAGGATAGAAATAGAAATAAAAATAGAAATAGAACAGAACAGAAATAGAATAGAAATAGAATAGAATCGGGAAAAAATAGAATAGAATAGGAATAGGAATAGGAATAGGAATAGGAATAGGAATAGGAATAGGAATAGGAATAGGAATAGGAATAGGACAGGACAGGACAGAATTAGAAATAGAAATAGAAATAGAAATAGAACAGAACAAAATAGAATAGAATAGAACAGAATAGTTGGAAGGGAACTTGGAGGTCTTCTAGTCCAACCCGCTGCGTAGGCAAGAAATCCTATACCATTTCAGACAAATGGTTATCCAACATCTTCTTTAAAAATTCCAGTGTTGGATCATTCACAACCTCTGGAGGCAAGCTGTTCCACTGATTAATTGTTCTAACTCTCAGGAAATTTCTCCTTAATTCTAAGTTTCTTCTCTTCTTGATTAGTTTCCACCCATTGCTTCTTGTTGTACCCTCAGGTGCTTTGGAGAATAGCTTGACTTCCTCTTCTTTGTGGCTACCCCTGAGATATTGGAAAACTGCTATCTTGTCTCCCCTAGTCCTTCTTTTCATACCCAGTTCCTGCAACCGTTCTTCATATGTTTTAGACTCCAGTCCCCTAATCATCTTTATTGCTCTTCTCTGCACATTTTCTAGAGTGTCCACATCTTTTTTATGATGAGTGGATGTCAACCCCTAAGAATTCCTCTAAGCATCCAAGTAGGAGAATTATGGCTGGGCAGCCTCTTTGCGGGAACAGGATGCTCCTCTGTTTGAAAATATGCCTATATGTCCCGTGTAGTCCAACAATAGATTTTAGAAGGAGAACAGAGGACTTGGAATTGGTTGCTAACTTCCAAATTTGTCTTTTGAGTTAGCAAGGAATTCCAAGATCCCTCTTCCCCCTTTTAATTTTATATTCCCCCCAATTAATTATTTTAGTATGCAATATAAATAATACATTGTAGAGTACAAATATCTAAGTAAGTGATATTAAATAAGGAAGTTATATTTTTAGAGTACAAAATGAGGAAGTTATGTTTAAGAACCATTTGGAAGTTAACTCTACAATTTGGAAGTTAATGAGTTGCTTGGATATTTTTTCGCAGTGCTTTCTTTCTGAAGCTTATTCAGTTGTTAAGTGACCTTAGTGTGACCAACAATTTTTTCCAGGGACAAAACGGTCTCTGACGCCAACTGATAAAATCAGTGGAAAGTATTTTACCAACCTTAAATCCAGGCAAACATTTTCTTCTGTGACCCTCACTGAGATATAAGTGGACAACTTCCAAACTTTGACCCTGTAAGGAGGTTTAAGGAAAACATACCCCTACATTCATTGAGCATTTTTTCCAAAGGGGACCAGCTAAACTGGTTCAACCTCACTGACCTTGAAAAAGATAAGTAAGACTGGAAACTTGCTAAACTGAGAAGTTTTAAAAAATCAAAACAAACGAAACTTATTTAAAGAAGACAGTGAAAACCACTTCTTCAATTGTTGCTTCGAAGACTGCATGATGAACTCAACGTGAAAGTAAAAGTTCAATTAGTTCTTGACTTTAATGACCATTTGAAGTGAAAATGGCACTGAAAAAGTGACTTATGAGCATTTTTCACACATATGACCCCCTACAGTATTCCCATGCTCACGTGATCACAATTCATATTGTGACTGACTCATATTTATGACGGTTGCGGTGACATATTTATGATGATTGCAGTGTCCTGGGGTCATGTGATCCCCTTTTACAACCTTCTGACAAGCGAAGTCAATTGTGGAAACCAGATTCACTTAACAACCGTGTGACTAACTTAACAACTATAGTGATTCACTTAACAATTATGGCAAAAATGATCTTAAAATGGGGCAAAAATTCACCTAACAACAGCTGGTCATTTGCATCCTTTTAGCGGGTCATTGAGGCCACTTGGAGGTTTGTCTGTGTCCTCAGGGTCACCTGAGTGATGCTCTTGGTTCCTACAGTCTGCAATTTTTTTCCCTCTGGAAATCCATTCCTACTCCCACACCATTCCAGGGGTGTTGATCCCAAATTGTATGGCTAAAAGTCTGTAGAGAGTCTCACTCCTCCAGGTCATGGTTATCCCAAAGGTGCTTTTTTCAGTAGGCAACTGGACTTGCAAAAGGATGCAGATGACCAGCTGTCTGCAAGGAGTATAAATCCTTCCATTCCCCACTAACCTGTCAGAGCTGAAGAAGCTTCTGGGATGAGCAGCGAAACGTCTTCAAAAGGGGGAAAAAACCCAGAAAGTCCAGTTGCCTCCTGAAAAAGCACCTTTGGGACAACCATGACCTGGAAGGCTGAGAATCTCTACAGATAATTCCTCTGAGTTTGCTAACTTCCAAGGGTTCTATTGTTGGAAAATAGAGATTGAAAAGGGAATGTTTCTGCACATTAAATTATAGTTTCGATTCTAGTGAGAGCCGAGTTCAGCCAACTGGTGAGAATCCATCTTTTCAACTTACTTTCTGCCTTTCTACGATGTTACTGATTTTGTTCTGGTTTTTTTGTACCTATAAATTGTCCTTCCAGGACAATTAAACTCAGCCTCAAAACTCATGTTTTATTTATTGAATTTCTCAAGTAAAAATAGAAAAATAGATGCCAAAACATCTAATTAGTTCACACTCCATTTGTCTATACCCCCTTTTGTACAAAAAAAGCAGATTAAGAGATGTACTGACCAATTACCAGCTGACCAATGATCTTCATTAGAACCAATACCAAAAAAAAATTAGCAGAACATGGAATACTGAGCAAAGATTTGATTTCTCCAGCACTTGTGAAATTGAATCCAAAACAGGAAACACTGGAGTGGAGAAACTATCCTGATATGGTCAAGAATCACAGCCAATAATCCATCACTGATCCTCCTTAGAAAAATAATCTTTAAAGAAGTTCCTACTTTTATTAGTCTGAATAAGATCACCGTCCAAGTGTGGAGTGACAAAGCCAGAGTGCATTTAACAGATTAACAGAATTGGAACAGACCTTGTAGGTCATCTAGTCCACCCCCACCCACCCATCCGCTCAAGCAGGAGACCATACACCATTTCTGACAGATGGCAACCCAGTCTCTTCTTGAAAGCTTCCAGTGATGAAGCTCCCACAACTTCCGAAGGCAACTTTTGTTCCATGGGTTGATTGTTCTCACTGTCAGAAAATTTCTCCTTAGTTTCATGTTGCTTCTCTCTTTGAATAACAGATTAACAGAGTGGGAAGGGACCTTGTAGGTCATCTTGTCCAACCCTCCACCTAAGCAGGAGACCTTACACCATTTCTGACAGATGGCAGTCCAGTCTCTTCTTAAAAGTTTCCAGAGATGAAGCTCCCACAACTTCTGAAGGCAACTTCTGTTCCATGGGTTGATTGATCTCGCGGTCAGAAAATGTCTCCTTATAATATAATTATATTACATAACATTCACAAGTGGCTTCATACAAGTGTGACATCAATCACTTGGGGTGCGTGCTTCTAGTCCCTCATTTCTGAACATCTAAAACCTAGCCAATGTTTGGAACTGTGTACTACATGAAACTGCACAAAAGTTGCATACAACTATAGACAAGCCTGGGCTGCTGGGAGTTTGCAGGGGTTCGGGAGAAGCTCGAGCTAAGATTCTGTGCAGTTCAGAGAATCCCCAAATCCACTCCCGGCTGGCCCTGCCCACCCCTCCCCTTCCAGGAGTCCCCACACAGCCTGATTTGGATGCAGATAAATACAGGGCATACACGGAACTCAGGGAGGGCAAAAAATGGGCCTACCGCAAGTTCGGGAAGAGGGTCTCCAGAGCTTGGGGAGGCCATTTTCATCCTCCTGAAGACTCAAGGAAAGCCTCTGGAGCCCAGGGAGGGCAAAAACTACCCCCTCTGGGGTGTAGGAGGCACATGTGGTCATGCCCACCCAGCAACCAGGCAGAGAACCCCTTGCTAAAATATTTGAAGCCCACCCCTGACTATAGAACGGTGTCTAGAAAAATATGGAAGTTTTTATATTAACAAACCTGGTTATGATTTAGATCAGGTATCCCCAGCCTGTGGGCCGTGGCCTATTTACAACCAGATGGTGTGAGTGGTGGGCGCTGACCCTCACAACCCCATTTTGCACTCATAGTGCCCCTCCCACAAAATTATCCCCTCTTCTCCCGCTACCTGTCCCAACTGGGCCACCCACCCAGAAATGTTGGGGAAAGCTGATTTAGAAAGTTGATAAAAACTCATCAAAAGCCAAGCACAGTATCTAAAATTTAGGAATAGTTGTTGCTTTAGACCGAGGTGACTGGAGTAGACTCTCTTTCCCCAGTGTTGGCACTTATCCAACTTTCCGCCTTTTTATCTGGAGGAGGCATTTCCAGGTTGGACTCCTGCCTTTCCCAAGGGCCCACTTGTTCAAAGAGTTTCGAAAAATTTGTAAACCTGGCACTGCTTCGGATGTTCCTGGCAGCAAAAGCGTAGAGGAGCGGGTTGATGCAGCTGCTAATAAAAGCAATTGTGCCTGCGATCCAGGCTCCTGCCTCCGAAATCTTCTCCAACGTTTCCGAGGCCTCTGAATTTGAGTCCTGCAGCAGGACGGAGATGACTGTTAAGAGGTTGAAGAAATGGTGAGGGAACCAACACAGACAAAAAATCACTACCACCAATGTGATCAACTTGGTGGAGCGTTGCTTGGAAGGAGCAGCCATGCGACAAATTCTTTTGCCCACAGAGATGTAGCAGGTGCAGATGATGAAGAAGGGAACTACGAAACCCAAAATGGTCTCGGACAACAAATGGATGACCTCTTGAGAATGAGAGGCATACTCACGTGTCACACACTGAGAGCCTGCCACAGTGTCATCGATGGTCTGAAATGGAATGATGGTTGATCCAAGGACGACGGAGAAGAACCAGATCATGGCCACCACCAGGTGGATGACCATTGTCTTCTTCCATCGTTGAAGGACAAAGGGATGACTGACAGCCAGACACCGCTCAAGACTGAGGCATGTGATGAAGAAGATGCTGGCGTACAAGCTGCAGTAAATAAGGAACACCAGACCTTTGCAGGTGCCGATCCCAAAGAGCCAGTGGTTGACAAAAGAATAGATCCAGACTGGCAGGGTCAGAAGAATCAGGAGATCAGCTACGGCCAGGTGTAGGATGAGCACAACAGTTGGAGGCCTTTTCTTCATTCGTCCACAAATGGTCCAGATGACCAAAGAATTCCCAGGGATTCCAAGGACAAAGGAAAAACCCAGGATGGAACAGATGAAAATCTTTGCGACTGACATTGGCAGGTGATCATCGATTTCTGTAGGTGGAGTCATTTGGATCTGGATTAATCCAGTTTGCTATTCAGGGTGCCTATAGTCCTCTACATCTGGAGCAGCAAGAGGGCTGTCCTTTTCGTTCAAGTATAAGATGACAGAAATGCCCCAACTCTCTCTATACTCCGAACACTGAGAGATCTTCAATCACAATTTCACATCTTTTGCTATTGCCGAGTCTTGGTTTTCCTATTTTTGAGAGACTAAAACCACACAGTTATGTAGTTATTATGAAAGAAAATGGAGATGTGTCTTAGATTTTAAAACTGAAAGCAGAAGCTGAATTCTTTGAAAAGTGACAGCCAAGAGATCATCAACAGTGGAAGTTCCAGACTTAAAAATTAACAATAATATGAGCTACACAGAGAAAAGCATCCCATGGTTTTCTTCTTTAAACAAAGTTTTTTTTGTTGCATATTTATAATTCTTTTGTAAACAGAGTGCTGTCTAGTTTCCCCCCTTTAACATTTTCACATATTCGTAATTCATTTTATATTATATTTCCATTTCCCATTTTAGCCGTATTGTTTTCTTCCCATATTTTCCCAACTTAAAAAAAATAATAATATACATAAAGCATTTCATTTTTATCCCTTTAGAAATAAACCAAATTTATCATTTCATTTCCATGTATTTTTTATAAGTAACATATATCTTCAAATTCAGTATTGCATATAATGAACATTTTACTTAATCATTTGAACAGTTACTGTATTTTTCAGAGTATAAGACGCACCTTTTTCAGCCTCTTTTCCAAAAAAGAGGCTGAAAATCTGGGTGCGTCTTAAACACTGAATACAGTATTTTTTGCCTCCTGAAACCCCACCCCCTTCACCAAAATGGCCTTCCATAGCCTTTAGGAGGCTTCCAGAGTGCTCCTGGGGCCTGGGGAGGACAGAAATGAGTGAAAAATGGACTGTTTTTGCTCATTTTTGCCTCCCCCAGGAACACTCTCCAAGCCTCCTAAAGGCTATCCTTTTTTGTGGGTGGGGGACGGGCCTGTTTTTGCAAAAAATGGGCCATTTTTGGGAGGTTTGTAGAGTGCAAAAACTTCTTTTTAATTTGCCTCTTCAAAACCTTGGTGCGTCTTATACTCCGGTGCATCTTATACTCCGAAAAATATGGTAATAATATTAGTATAGTTCAGTCACATCTTAATTAGCTACATACCACTACCATGATTATCATATTTCATTTTATTTTACTAATCCCCTGTTCCTAGTCTACCTCACCCTCTTTTTCTTCTTTTTATATGTATTATTTCTTTTCTTCTGGATCTTTTCTCTCACTTTTTGATAGATTTTCTAGATAAACCTCCCCAGATTTTTGTTTTTCGCTTCCCACTATTTCTCTCTTTATTTTTGTGCATGACATGGTTTTCTAATAACTCCTGGGAGCTGAGATTTTTAACTCGGATCTTCCCAGTTTTGCCTAACTAGAGGACAGTCTCTGGCTGACCTTTGTTCATCTCAAAAAGTTAAACAGGATTGGAGACCCCCAGCAGAAAATTCCAGGATTCTAGCTGTGGAATTGGAATTAAAATCCTGGGAAAACCCAATAGTCATCACCAGGAGTTGAGTTTGATTGAAAGAAAGCTTCACTTTGACTCCATCTCCCCGGTTTTAATCTAACACTGTCAAACAGAGGCATAGAATCAAAATCACGGGAAGTATTAGTACCGATTTATAAAGCCTTAGTAACACTGGAATAACTGCACCCAGTTTTGGTCATCACCTTCCAGAAAAGATGTTGAGACTTTGGAACAAGTGCAATGAAGAGCAACTAAGATGATTAAAAGCCTGGAGACTGAAACATATGAAGAATGGTTGCAGGATTTGGGTTCAGCTAGTCTAGAGAAAAGAAGGACTAGGGATGACACGATAGCTGTCTTCCAATATCTGAGGGACTCTACAAAGAGGAGGGGGTCAACCCATTTTCCAAACCACCAGACAAGACCAAGACCAAGAAAAGAAACAATGGATGGAAACTAATCAAAGAGAGAAGCAACTTGGAATTAAGGAGAAATTTCCTAACAGTGAGAGCAATTAACCAGTGGAACATCTTGCCCCCAGAAATCATGGGCGTTTCATCACTGGATGTTTTTAAGAAGTGACAGGACAGGAACTTGTCTGAAATGGTATAGGTTTTCATGCTTGAGCAGGGGGTTGGACTAGAAGACCTCCAAGGTCTCTTCCAGCTCTATTCCGATTGATTGATTGAACAATATCTCTTGTGTGTTCTCCTTCATGATCCCAAGGATGAAAACTTTGCTGAAAGTATCTGGTTGAATATTAAGGGAAAAAGAAACCAAAATACTATTGCCAGATTCACTTAACATCCATGCTACTTAACAGCAGCAGGTATTCACTTAACAACTATGGCCAGAAAGGTCATAAAACAAGGCAAAACTCAGCTAACAAATGTCTTGCTTGGCATCAGAAATTTTGGACTTGATTGTGGTAGTAAGTCAAGGAGTACTGTACTTCTCCACCCACGCAAAGGTATGGATCCTGTTTGAGATAGGAATGTGCATTCTGACATGAAGGATTAAATCTAAGATTTATATGACAACCATCCACCTTGTTGCTCTGTGTGGCACTGAATGCTGGGCAGCAACAACATGGACCAAAAGCTCTCCATGCCATGGAAATGTGAATGCTCCGTTGGATATCGGGCATCTCCCTTCTTGACCACATCACAAATGACACATTCGACAACATTTTGCTGTGACACCAATTATAGGGAAGATGAGAGAAGGCCAACTCCGCTGGAATGGATCTGTCCTGAGAGCAGCACCTTCCACTGTGGCCAAGACTGTCTACCAACTGGACATCAATGGCTGGTGACCTTGGAGGCATCGAAAACAGAGATGGCAAGATACCATCAACCAAGAGAAGCAAGTCACGGGCCTGCACCCTGGAGACACAGCTGACTGTGCAAACTGGCATTCAATAATCCAAAAAGCAGACCCTGCACCTGCGGGAATACGCTAGGACTGTGATGGGGAATCTATGGCACATGTGCTGGAAGTGTCACGCAGAGCCATCAACCGTTGCTCTTCCAGGTTCCAGTGCACCTCCCCGCTGGTCTTCAGGTGCATGGGAGCAGAAACCAGAAGAGCAGCTGCCCGGTGCGCATGCGCGTGCTGGGAAGATGATCTTCCCATTCCTGGTGCATGCATGCGCGGCTACCTGGTCTTCTGGTTTCTGGCATGCATGCACGCACGAAGACAAACTGGCGGTGCACATGCTGTGAACCGGAGGATCATCTTCCCGGCGCGCACATGCACACTGGGCGGTTGAACTTCTGGTTTTTGGCACATGCACATGTGGGCCCTCCCATTTTGGCAGTCGATGCCAAAAAGTTTCACCAACACTGTGCTAGGAAGAAGATTTTTACGTGAAGGACTGGCAGGCAAGTCATCTTATCACCTGTGAGGAATACTAGGATAGCAATAGCAATAGCAATAGCAGTTAGACTTATATACCGCTTCATAGGATTAAACAACTTTTACAAAATGCAGTTCAGTGGTGGGATTCAACATTTTTTTACTACTGGTTCTGTGGGCGTGGCTTGGTGGGCCACTCCAGGGCAAGGTTACTGCAAAATCAACATTCCCTTCCAATCAGCTGGACTCGGGAGATAGATAATAGATTGGGGCAGGGCCAGCCAGAGGTGGTATTTACTGGTTCTTCGAATTACTCAAAATTTCCACTATCGGTTCTCCAGGACTGGTCAGAACCTGCTGAATATCACCTCTGGTGCAGTTGTGTGCTGGTAGGCATATGGCAATTTCACTCCTTGTGGCAAAGCCATAATGCAATTTGTTTGATCCGGCTTTAATGTGCCTTGCAAACAAAGTCATTGCAGTTTGTAAACACATCGACACAGATTTACATATGTTGCAACCTATCAACCCATCTGATCTGGCATATTAAACGTCCTTATTGAAACAAAGGTTCTCGGAGCTGAAGAAGCTTCCTGGATGAGAAGTGAAACCTCTTCAAAGAAAAACCAGACAGTCCAGTTGCCTTTTGGGAAAAAAAAACCTTTGGGAGAACCATGACTGGATGTCTGAGAATCTCCATAGATTCTTATTGAAAGAAAACTGTTGAGTCTTGCCCTGAATTATAATTTTTCACCTTTTATTTTACCTCACAGGAGGTACAATTCTGGAAATTTCTGAGCTGCTTTACATGTAGTAGAATATTATTTAAGATACATTTCATTTGCTTAACTTTTTAAGATCAGGTTCCCAGATGAAAAGCAGCTCCAAGCAATGCATGAAATATGCATTAAAAAATGAAAAAGTGATGGGGTGAGAGTAACTTGCCCCAACATTTATTATTTAATTCATTCATTTATAAAATGTATATACCACCCATCTCACGGCCAGGCAACTCTGGCTTACAATGGTGTAAAGCTAAAATACAAGACATTAAAATAGTAAGTACGTGAAATACTAAAAAGTGCCTGAAGCAGTGTCCAAACACACTCTTTGGAAAATGTTTTTCAGTGAAAAGCTTGTTGCAAAATATTCTGCAATGCTAATATTACAGTATATTTGCTGTGCATTTCAGGTGTGGCTTGTTACACCTGTTCTTCGTGTTGCACAGATAGCCCAGCCAGGTTACCTTGAGAAAATAGCCAGCAATTGTGATCTGTTCTTCATGCTGTGGATATCTGCTGCCTCCTGGTGTTGACTTTAAAAAAAGGATCATAACAAAAATTTATTTTAAAAAAAACCGTAACAAAAAAAATCGTAGCCAAGAAATTAAAAGACGCTTGCTCCTGGGGAGGAGAGGAAAGCTATGGAAAATCTAGACAGCATACTAAAAAGCAGAGACATCACCCTGCCAACAAAAGTGTGTATAGTCAAGGCTACGGTTTCCCCAGTTGCAATGTATGGCGGTGAAAGTTGAACCATGAAGTTGAACCATGAGGAAGGCTGAGCACCAAAGAATGGAGGCCTTTGAACTCTGGTGCTGGAGAAGATTCCTGCAAGTCCCTTGGACTGCAAGGCCATCCAACCAATCAGTCCTAGTGGAGATCAATCCTGAATGCTCTTCAGAAGGCCAGATCCTGAAGAGGAAACTCAAATACTTTGGCCACCTAATGAGAAGGAAGGACTCCCTGGAGAAGAGCCTCATGCAGGGAAAGATGGAGGGCAAAAGAAGAAAGGGATAACAGAGAATGAGGTAGCTGGATGGAGTCACTGAAGCAGTCAGCGTGAGCTTAAACGGACTCCAGAAGATGGTAGAGGACAGGAAGGTCTGGAAGAACGTTGTCCACGGGGTTACGATGGGTTGGACACGACTTCCCAACTAACAACAACAACAAACAAAATAAGGAAACGGCAGCTGGAGCTCACCTGTACTCGGGAGATAAGGGAGGTTGGGTCCAGGTACTCAACCTGTAGACATTTTGGAGAGAATGCAGAAAGCTTTGCTTATCTTTTTGGTGTAACTTTGTGAGACGATTAATTGAGAGCTAGGTCAGAATTAGCTCCTTTTTGTGTATTTATTTATTTTGGCTATTTGCAGAATACAAAATACAGGTCCTCGACTTACAACCGTGCATTTAGTGACCATTCGAAGTTACTCAAAAAATGGACTTAGGACCATTCAGATATTTGGCAACTGGTTCATATTTATGACCGTTGTGTCCCAACGTCATGGGATCCCATTTTTGTGACTTTCTGAGAAGCAAAGTCAACGGGGAATCCAGATTCACTTAACAATTGGGTTACTAACTTATCAACTGGAGGGATTCGCTTAACAACTGAGGCAAGAAAAGTCATAAAATGGGGCAAAACTCACTTAACCAATGTCTCGCTTAAGAACAGAAATTTTGGACTAAATTATGATCATAAGTTGAGGACTACCTATATACATATATTTCTGTGTGTGCATGTGAGTTTCTGTGTGTAAAGAGACATACACACGCATACACACATGCATATGCACACATACACATAACATAATGTATATAGAAATAAGACCAGGTCTTATATTAATTTTTGATCCAAAAGACACATTATGTTCTGGTTAGGTCTTATTATTAGGAAAATACAGTACTAAATGAGCCCATCTGGTTGATGAACTTAACTGGGACTTATTTTTGGGTTAGGGCTTATATTATGGGCATCCTGAAAAATCATGCTAGGACTTTTTTCCGGTTAGGTCCTATTTTCAGGGAAATGGGGGTATTAAATATCTATCCATATCTATCCATATCTATCCATATCTATCCATATCTCTATCCATCTATCCATCTATCCATCTATCCATCTATCCATCTATCCATCTATCCATCTATCCATCTATCCATCTATCCATCTATCCATCTATCCATCTATCCATCTATCCATCTATCCATCTATCCATCTATCCATCTATCCATCTATCCATCTATCCATCTATCCATCTATCCATCTATCCATCTATCCATCTATCCATCTATCCATCTATCCATCTATCCATCTATCCACCCACCCACCCACCCACCCACCCACCCACCCACCCACCCACCCACCCACCCACCCATCTATCTATCTATCTATCTATCTATCTATCTATCTATCTATCTATCTATCTATCTATCTACCTACCTATCTATCTACACACACACACACACACACACACACACTTCCTTTCCTCACCTTATTCAACCTGGAGTTTGTCCTTTTCACAACAGCTCTTCTCCGAGTTGATGTTTACACTGAGTTGACCTCTACATTATAATCTTAGGATCTGTCTTGGTTGGTTATTACCAGTGAACTGGTTTGTGTGTGCATTTTGTCCAAAGATTATTGCTCTTCCTTTGCTCTGGACATTTATGTTTATTTGCTATTTGAACGTCCTTTCCTCTAGTTTGAAGAGTTCTTTTTGGTGTTGTTTGAACCAGTCTAAAGAATTTGGTGTTGTTAGCAGACTTGGTCATGCTAAATAACTTTTTCATAATACAGTGGTACCTTGGTACTCATCATGAATTGGTTCTCGGAGGTATAATGGGTACCAAAAATAATGAGTACCGAACAAAATTTTCCCATAAGGAATAATGTACTGAGTTACAAGGAAACTAAACACTGAAAAGTTCTAACTTGTCCATTTAGTACCAAACAAATGAGGAGTACTGGGATAAAAACTTTCATGTTAGAATGCATGGATTATCAAATACAATGAGTTTCAAAGCAGTTGAGTACTAAAATACCACTATATGACTTTTTGGAATACCAAAGAATATTTAGAGAGTCAAGTTGGTGAAGGCATCAGGTTAAGAGCCTGAGGAACATGAGTTCGGGTCCTATCTAAAACCACTTTATAGAGCCTTAGTAAAATCACAGCTAGAATCCAGTTTTATTCAACACACTATAAAAAAGATGTTGAGATGTTGTGCAGAGAAGAGCAACCAAGAAGTTTAAGGGACTGAAGCAGGGGTGGGTTCCTGCCAGTTCTAACCTCTTCTGCAGAAGAGGTTCCACAAATCTACAGTGCTGTTTAGAACCGGTTCCAGCTCCCTCCCCCCGCCCATCCGCACATCATCAAGATGAAAAGTGAGAGGAGGAATTCTGGGAGCTGAAGTCCACAAGTCTTAAAGCTGTCAAGTTTGAACACCCCTGGGTTTTTTTTCTAAAGGGTTAGAGGTGCAAGGGTCTTGTAACTTGACAGCTTTAAGACTTGTGTGCTTCAAATGCCAGAGTTTCTGAGCCAACATTTTGGTTGCTAAGCAAGAGTGTTGTTTCACCACATTTTACCATGCCCACCCAGTCACATGGCTGGCAAGCCACTCCCACCTGGTCACATGGCTGGCAAATCACTCCCACAAAGCAGGCCACACCCACAGAAGAGGTGCTAAAAATTTTTGAAACCCACCACTGGTCACTGAAGGCTAAAACATATGAAGAACAGTTGCAGGAACTGGACATGGCTAATCTAGTGAAAAGAAGGACCAGAGGAGACACGATAGCAATCTTCCAATATTTGAGGGGCTGCCACAGAGAGGAAGGGGGGTCAAGCTATTTTCCAAGGCACCCAAAGGCCAGACAAGGAATAATGGATGGAAACTAAACAAGGAGAGATTCAACCTAGAAATAAGGAGGAATTTTCTGACAGTGAGAACAATCAAACCAATGGAACAGAAGTTGCCTTCAGTAGTTGTGGGAGCTTCATCCACTGGAAGCTTTCAAGAAGAGATTGGACTGCCATTTGTCAGAAATGGTCTAGGGTCTCCTGCTTGGATGGAGGGTTGGACTAGATGACCTACAAGGTCCCTTCCAAATCTGTTAATCTGTAATTTATCTCAGGCCAAAAGCCAATTGTGTGATTTTGAGGAATTTTTTAATTGCCTTTCGTGAATCACTGCTGTTGTTAAGTGAATCTCGCTTCTCCTTTGAACTTTGCTTGCCAGAAGGTCTCAAACGGGGCTCCAGTGACCCCAGGACACTGCAGCTGTCATGAATGTGAGTCAGTTGCCAAGCATCTGAATTTTGATCATGTGATCATAAGCCACGTTTTTCCTGTGCTGTTGTAACTTTGAACAGTCACTAAACAAACTGTTGTAAGTCAAGGACAACCTGTGTAATCCAGGTGTGTGTGTGTGTGTGTGTGTGTGTGTGTGTGTGTGTGTGTGTGTGTGTGTAATTCTGGCAACTTGGGATTTAAAAGGATCTTAAATAGATTTTAGTTTGATTTGTGGATTAAGGCATAGCCAGTTATGAAATTAAACCAATTTAACTATTTTAAAATTTTAAAATCATGGAAATGGTTAGTTTGTTTTTAAGTTGGTCTTGTTTGTGCTCGTGATAGGGTTGTGCACAATTTGCAATATTGTTGGACTTTCACTTAAATACTTTAGGTTCTTAAATCAGATTTCTGGTTTTTCTAAATATTGCCTGGTTTTTAATGGCTGGTCTTTAAATTGCAAGATGCACACACAAACTCACACCTACCCTTCCACTTATTTTTCCATGCCTTGTACTCAGTGTCTGTTGCCAATGGAGGGAGCCATTTTTTTAAAAAAAGTACAGTACTTAGTACTGCAATTGCACAAGTATATTACGCCATCACAAAACACACCTTGGCAAGACTTATGCCGCTGCCTTGGGAAATCTTGCAAGCGCAGAGACTGTGCAGAAATGGTAATTTCGCAGTTCTCATTTACACACGAGTTACTCCATCTGCATATTTAGAAACATGCCTGTGGGCTGTGCAACTCACCATTTGTCCAGGGCACCAAGGTGGGGAAAATACTTTAGCAACAGCCAGAATGCTGAATCTGATGGGAGAAACTCCAAAGGCTGCATGATTAGGACACATGCTAGCAAAGCTTTTCACGCCAACACAATGACTGCAAATGAATGTTTACACATCCAGATACTGTTAAAGTTGTAAAGGAGGAAGTTCCAGCACTTGAAAATTTGTCTTTGTCTAGATCTGGTGCTGCGCAATAAGCAGTGAATGGCGCATGATATTTTGAATAATAATATTTTTCATAATATCATCATACAGAGGATTCAACTGTCTGACCAACCTACACATTAGCTAAAAAAAAACCCCTCCAAACTTCTGCCTACACATCATTAGAGTTGTGGGATATTGCAATAGATAGATGGCTAACTATACCATTAATGACATTGCTTTTCAGGAAAATGGAGATTGCCCATGTATGTATGTATTAAAGAACTCTGCAGAAGGTTCACAAACTAACAATGCAAAATGGATCCCAGAATTCATTGGTATTGTTAATGAATTGTTCATGGAGCACACTGGCTGGGGACTTCTGGGAGTTGAAGTCCACACACATCTTAAAGACGCCTCGGGTGGGAAACATTGAGTTATATAAACATACTAAGAAGAAAGCAACCAAATTTGGATGTCACATACAAAGACTAATGGCTCCCTCCCTCCATTCAATCCATCAATTCACGTGCAAGGGAGACACTTTGTAATTGTACTTAGATTTCCTAGGCAGTTGCTGCCAAGACAACAACAACTCTTTTTCCTTTAATCATGGAACCGTTCCAAGCAAACCATTACTGTAGGTTGAAGATTTCCAGAGAGAGCTGAAAATGAAATGAAAGTGAGAGATGAGCATAAAGCCATCATATTCCGGCTACTTTTTAGTCTATGATGGCTTCCATTAACATCATTATCGCTAAAGGGTGGCTTGGCAGCTTGCCTTGTTCTTACGTGGACTTCCAAAGTTGTAAAACAGGATGCTCAGTCGTGAGTCCCCCCCCCCCCAACTCAACACAGGACTTCTCTCTTTCCAGTACACATACACAGGGAAATTGTCTAGAAAACCCTTTGCAGTGGTGGGATTCAGCCAGTTCGCACCACTTCCGGAGAACTGGTTGTTAACTTTCTGAGGAGTTTGGTGAACTGGTTGTTGGAAGAAATCATTAGGGCAGAGAACTGGTTGTTAATTTATTTGAATCCCACCACTGACCCTTTGGCATGCAACAAATACTTTGATGGAATTCTCAGCCGTTCTTTTTCTTTTAATGGCCTACTCAACTCTGAATGAAAAAGTTAAACAATTTTATGTTTGCAATATTGACATCCTATATTGTAATTAATACTGCATTGATTGAATGCTCCTCTTCATTTTCAACCCTCTAAAGACCAGAATGTCAATCATCTTCCATTAATATTGTATAAATATCTCCATACTGTATTGAAATAATGCAATGTATCAAGATTTATAATGAGAAAGAAAGAAAGAAAGAAAGAAGGAGGGAAGGAAGGACGGACGGACGGACAGATGGATGGAAGAAAGGAAGAGTGTCAGGCACAAACAATCAGACCCACATGTACAGAGTTCAATTAATTGTTTTATTGCTCAAGGCTATGCACAGGAATTTTCTCAGTCTGACAAGTTATACCTGGGTGAAACTACTGTAGATAAGGTTCAACAGCATTCAAAGGGGTTGGACTTTGTTATCTTGTGACAATGTAGAGATTCTAAATTGATGCCTTGCTTGGCTGCTCCCCTTGGCTCTGCCAATGATGTAGATTGGTGCCGTGGTCTTATGAATATTTTATAGCATTACATGTGTATTGAGTCCTGTTCAGGAAAAGATGTTTTCTTTTGATCTGGAATGTTGCTGTTGGAAAGAGTTGTCCATTCCTGTCTAGCATTAATTTGCTTATTTTTATTATCAGATAAATTTGTATCAAGTAGCAAGATGGGTTTTCCTCTAGTCTAAAGATGCTTCAATTTAATTTTATCAGTTCATTTTATTATTTATTTTTATTTCACACTGTTGCCTTTGTGAACTTGATGGTGGGAGGTGTGAAAATACCGTAACTGCTGTTTCCGATTACATACCTTTGCATCATTTCCCTCTTGCCCACAATCCTCCTCTAAATTTACTCTTGTGTCATTTTGGTAGTTTCCTTCTTCCTTTTTTTACTGAATTGCAAAAAAACAACAACAACCCCACCACAGGCATATGACCTACATACACACAAACCACAACAGGTGCTTTCGAGAGCCCTATAAGCAAGGTATGAAGACAATGTTCTGTTTTGGGGCAACTGATGTTCTACCTCTTGTGAAGGTTTCATTTGTCCCTCCTGGCAAAATGCTCTCTCTGTTTTCTCTAGTAACTCATCTTGGACCCTTTTAAAGCCCTCTAACACAGTAGGCCCCAACCTTTTGGGGACCAGGGAACAGTTCCGTGAAGGAAGGTTTTTCCATGGAATGGGGGTGGGTGTTTCACGTACTGCCTGCATCCCATGTATGGGGCTTCGCTTGTTTGCGCGGCCTGGTAACTGACATGTCATGGATTAGTGCCAGTCCATGGACCCCTGATCTAAGAGACAAATTAAGAATATCAAGGATAACCAAGAAAACAAACAAATGAATCCTAGGACAAATTAAACCAGAGTTCTCACTTATGACCAGGCTCACAATATTATATTTGGGGGGACATATTATGAGCCAAGGTGGCGCAGTGGTTAAATGCAGCACTGCAGGCTACTGCTAGATCAGCAGGTCAGCGGTTCAAATCTCACCGGCTCAGGGTTGACTCAGCCTTCCATCCTTCCGAGGTGGGTAAAATGAGGACCCAGATTGTTGGGGGCAATATGCTGACTCTCTGTAAACCGCTTAGAGAGGCCTGAAAGGCCTATGAAGCGGTATATAAGTCTACTGCTATTGCTATTGCTATTGCTATGCAAAGAGGCAGCTTCCTTGAGAAGTCCATGACACTGGAAAAGGAAGAAGGACAAAGAATAGAATCATGGAATAACAGAGTCAGAAGGGACCTAGGAGATCTTCTAGCCCAGCCCCCTGCCTAGCAGGAAACCCTACATTGCTTCAGACAAATGGTTATCCAACATCTTCTTAAAAACTTCCAGTGTTGGAGCATTCACAACTTCTGGAGGCAAGTTGTTCCATTGATTAATTGTTCCAATTGTCAGGAAATTCCTCCTTACTTCTGAGTTGCTTCTCTCCTTGATTAGTTTCCACCCATTGCTTCTTGTCCTGCCCTCAGGTGCTTTGGAGAATAGATTGACTCCCTCTTCTTTGTGGCAGCCCCTGAGATATTGGAACACTGCGATCATGTTTCCCCTAGTCCTTCTTTTCATTAAACTAGACACACCCAGTTCCTGCAACCGTTTTTATATGTTTTAACCTCCAGAAGAAGAAAAGGATGACCCTCAGTAAGATGGAAAGACTCAATTTCAGCTGATGGGGTATCCAATTTGTTAGGTAAGCTCCCCGTTGGGAGAGCGAGTACGTTCAGCTAAGCGTTGTGAGAGTTGTGTTGGAGAACACTCAAACCAGCATACAGAGACACTGCAGTTTAAATAGGCTTTTACTTTCGTTGAAAGAGAGGTATCAGAGTCCATCAAACAGTCCAAGTCATACACGGATAAGACAGTCAGCCATCAATGTCTTTCACTTAAGGGATAATCCAAATAACATAGTCCCGTATACGAAGTTTGCTAACAGTTGCAAAACTTACAATAGCTCATGGCACTCAGATCAGATCAGCCCAGCATCTAACAAACAGAGAGCTAACAGTCATTCTGGCTCCCTCTTATGGCCGATTGGGGAAAACAGCAACCAATCACATTTTACAGTATGATTTAAAGGAACAGGTACAACATTATTACATGATTTATATATTGCCAACCCAACCGTTAGAATTATATTCCTAACATTCTCCCCTTTGTGTAGGACAATATAGAAATCTTACAATCTTAATCCGTATTCCTCGCAACAATGCTTATGCTTTATATTACCTTGGGCCTTAGTAAAATGATCTGCGATCTTATCTTCAGACATACAATACTCCAGTGAAACTAATTTACTATTCACACTTTGCCTTACATTCAAATTTCTCAAGTCAATGTGTTTTGACCAGTGTGTTTTACAGCAAGATTGGATGCCATCTGAATTGCTGCTTGATTGTCTTCATAAATAACAATAGGCTCTCGTATGTCAATCCCCATATCAAGTAGGAGTTGTTTATAGCAAACCAAAGCTGTACATAATAATGACAGACATGAGAATTCAGCCTCCATAGTCGATAGACTCAAATGTTTTTGTCTAATAGACTGCCATCCATTTAGTGCCTTTCCCAGGAATATAACAAAACCTGATGTTGATTTCCATGTAGACACATCTGTAGCAAAACTTGCATCAGCATATGCAGTTAAGCTCAGATCATTCCTAGGTTCTAAATACAATGCATAATGCATCATGTGCTTAAAATATCTTAATATCCTCTTAGCAGCTTGCCAGTGTCTTTCAGTAGGTTCAGCATTAAACCTGGCTAATTGATTTACACTGTATGCTATGTCAGGCCTTGACCAATTACTCAGATATGATAAGCTACCAATCAATGATTGATAAATACCTTTATCAAACACAGGGCTTTTTACATCGCCATGGCTAAATTCCTGACCCATTGGAGTTTTAGCTGGTTTACATAGTTCCATCCGAAATGTTCTGAGTAGCTGGTTAATCTTCTTGGTTTGTGAGATTTTGTATCCTCCCCTAGTTTTATCTATTTGTAAACCAAGATGTTGCCTAATCTCACCGAGATGTTCTATACTGAACTGTGTCCTTTACAGTATTATAATCCTCATAGCTTCTTGCTCACTTTTAGTGATTAATGCTATGTCATCAGTGAACAACAGCAACAATGAAATCACACCATGACTTTCTCAAGGTTGAGGACACATGATCCTGGAGAAGAAGTATTTATGTGATTACTAAGATTCAATGTCATCTTGATGACCCATAATCAATTAAGAAATGAACTAGATACCCTGGTTACTCTTCAGTTTCTATAAATCAGGGGTGTCCAACCTTGGCAACTTTAAGACTAATGGACTTCAACTCTCAGTCATGCTAGCTGGGAGTTGAAGTCCCCAAGTCATAAAGTTGGGTACTGCTAGGATAAATCTTATAATTTCCATTATTCCTTTATCCTCAACTAACACAGTTACGTGTCACGCTAAGGAAACTAGAATGGAACTGGAGAGAAGAGAACTCCTTAGTTTTCTGATCACTGTTGCTTAGGGAGCAAGTAGTTGACCATCCAGGAAGATAACCGAGGTACATCCTCCATCAAGGAAAATTTCAAAGATTCCCGAGGAATCAACAAAATGGATCATTCTCCTTTCAGGAAAGGAAACTCCCCAGCTGTGACACCAGGCCTGACAAAAAGCTCATCGTTGGAAGAAGTAGAAATAGGTCAACAAGTAAACAAAATGAAATATTCTAAGTAGAAATGAGTATCTGTGTTCAGCGGCAGTTTGTTTTTGTTCCATGATGTCTCTGGCAGAACTGGCTTTGGCAGACAAAATGTGGCTTTTTATGATGTACAACCAATGAGACAGGATGAGTCTACATACTGTAGAATCACAACAACCGCTCCAGTTCAGAGGTGAGACAAAGAGCTATAGGAGATGATCAGGCTGAGACGGAGGGAGGGATTAAATGTGTCATAAATCATGAGTCTCTACATGCCCGCAAGAGATCAAAGTCCAGCCCACTTTGAATGCCTTTCTTATCTCCCACTCATTTCTCTTGATTGCTAGTTGGCCAGATTCTTGTGGAGAGCTTAAGTTTGCAATAAATCTTTATACTCATTTGAGCTGTCTGAATCTCCTGATTTCCCAGACACTTGGCAACTGCCTTTTTCTATCTTACCCAACCTTTATGAAGACTAAATAGGACTTCTTAAGTGCTGAACATGAGTCATGGGCATTTAACTCACTTTTCTCCAGTCATGAGACTACTATGTTATCAGGGTTAGCTAGATAGCAGCCATATTCATCTATTGTATTAAATCATATTTCTGAAAGGCCAGTGATACTAGACTGGAGATGGGAAAGTACCCAAAATTTTAGAACATGGTGAATAATTTCTTTACTCTTATCTTTCCCCTTTCATCCTTATTGCTGTAAGAAATAAACATTTTATTCTTTCATTTTAAAATATATGGCTCTCTTTATCCCATTTGGCCCTGCTGGGAATGTGAATTTTATAATACTTATACTACTTATAAAAGCAAAGCAGTTCAGTCTTGACACTTGACAGTGATGGCAAACCTTTTGTGGCTCGCGTGCCAAAAGCTGGGGGAGCGCATGGGGGTTGTGCGTGGGTGTGCCACACCCATAATGCTATGCACATGACCCCAGCACACATGCTTGCATGACCAGTGCTCCCCCCATTTTGGTGTGCTTTTTTCACCCTCCCCAAGCTCCAGCGGCTTTATAGGAGCCTGGGGAGAGCGAAAACAGTCTCCCTCACCTGGAGGCCCTCTGGAGGCTTCAAGAGCTTCCCTGAAGCCTCCGGAGGACTAAAGCCTGCCCTACGGGGAAACCGGAAGTTCGAGAATGGACTTCCGGTTTACTCGTAGGGGCGGTTTTAGCTCTCCGGAGGCTTCAGGGGCCTTCCAGAGGCTTCCCTGAAGGCTCGCTCATAGGGTCATTTTTTGCCCTCCGGAGCCTTCAGGGAAGCCTCCGGAAGGCTCCGGAGGGCTAAAACTGGCCCTATAGGAAAACTGGAAGTACATTCCTGAACTTCCGGTTTGCCCATAGGACTGGCTTTTTGCTCTCCGGAGGCTTCAGGGAAGCTCCTGAAGCCTCCGGAGGGCAAAAAATGGCCTCAAAAGAAGGCTGAAGTCAGCTGGCCAGGTCAATGCCTTGCACACCTGGACAAATGGCTCCATGTGCCCCCTGTGGCACGTGTGCCATAGGTTCGCCATCACAGCACTAGGACTTACATTGGCCCTTTTTGGCAGCTGCACCACCTAGTTGGCTCATACTTAAGTGGTAGTCCAGTAGGACACCTAGATGCTTCTCACAATTACTATTGTTGAGCCAGGTCCCAGATTCCATGTACACACACCTAGACTCCCCAAGCAAAGTTTGTTGAACCCTGGTGATTATATTATTGACGTGAAATGTAGTTAGATCAAGACAGCTGCTCAGGAAGATTTTTTTTTGTTTATTATCATTCCACCTTGTACAATGAAATTAAATACCATCTTCAGTGTACATTATAACTATAAAAATAAAACATGAACTCACATCCTTTGCATTCTTTACAATTGAATTGAAAAACCCAGATACTGCATTAATATTACACTATACCCTAGAATTTGATATAGTTACTGCTCTGGGATAGAGGCTGTTTTTCAGCCTATTTGTCCTTGTTTTCATTGTCCTGTACTGTCTGCCGGGACGTGATGGCTCATTGGTTAAGACACTGAGCTTGTTGATTGAAAAGTCAGCAGTTCGGCAGTTCGAATCCCTAGTGCCGCATAACGGAGTGAGCTCCCATTACTTGTCCCAGCTTCTGCCAACCTAGCAGTTCGAAAGCATGTAAAAATGCCAGTAGAAAAATAGGGACCACTTTTGGTGGGAAGGGAACAGCGTTCCATGTACCTTCGGCATTTTGTCATACTGGCCACATGACCACAGAGACGTCTTCGGACAGCGCTGGCTCTTCGGCTTTGAAACGGAGATGAGCATTGCGCCCTAGAGTCGGGAATGTCTAACACATATGTGTGAGAGGAACCTTTACCTTTACCTTACCATCTGCCAGATGGTAGTAGCTCAAAAAAAGGGTGACCAGGATGAGATGAATTTCATTTCTTGGTTGACCGAGTCATCATAACTTCTCTCTGTGGAATCCATGGTGTCCTCTGAGTTTCGCTGTAGCTCCTACCTCAGAGAGCACCTAAGACTCCACAGTTCAACCCTGGACTACATATATCCTCTTCTTTTTACTGACTCTACTCTTTCCCTCTGAACTAGATGTCTTCTTATCACCAGAAAGGGGGTTCTATGGTCACTACAGTCCAAGGCCAGGACAAAAAGATGCAATTTTTCTTGTTTGCACAGGAACTGTTTAGTAACGGTTGCTAAACTCTGGCTCCTCCTTGCTGACGTGGCTGAGCCTTATCTGGGTCAAATCCCTTCAGCTTGTAGTTAGAAGGATCATGCAGTTACCCAAATATTGGTGCCTGAGGAGAAAACTAGCAACGAGAGAAGATGTTGGGCATCAATTACCTGTTTCTGTGTTGTCCTAGTTTTCCTTACACATCAACTCTGCCAGTGAAATAAGTGAAGGCATTATTGGTGATACTTTAATCAGTCCCAGATTTTGCTTTCAGAAGAGAGAGGGAAAAGCAGCAGAAATCCATAGAATTGTTGAGCTGGAAGGAACCTCACAGGTCTTCTATCCCAGCACTCTGCCCAAGCAGGAAAATCTATACCCAGAGGGGGTATTCAGACCAGTTGGGGCGAACCAGTAGCAGAAATTTTACCTGGTTCGGACTACACAATCCTGATGTGGCTGTTAATGAAAATGAGTTTGACACCCATGGTATAAGGTCTCCTGCTTGTGCAGGGGGTTGGACTAGAAGCGTGGCCAGACAAAACTGCGCTCGTCAAAATAGCGGCGACAAAACCTCGTCGCTAAAGCCGCGACGTCATCACCGCGACGTCATCACCGCAGCGACAACAGCGCGGCGACAGAAGGGCGCTTTAAAACAGCGTGACGGCAGAAAGCCGTTTTAAATTAAGGTAAGGGTTAGGATTAGGTTTAGGGGTTTGGTTTAGGGTTAGGTTTAGAGTTAGGTTTAGGGTTAGGGTTAGGTTTAGGGTTAGGTTTAGGGTTAGGTTTAGGGTTAGGTTTAGGGTTAGGTTTAGGGTTAGGTTTAGAGTTAGGGTTAGGGTGCTGAGTGCTTCGGAAGGCGCGGATTTGCCCTCCACGATTATGTCATCGCGCTAGGGTTGCCTTTTTCCTTAGCGCTTCGGATGGCGTGGATTTGCCCTCCGCGCTTATGTCGGCGCGGATAAGGGCTTCGCGGTTTTGTCGGTGAACTGACTAGACGACCTCCAAGATCCTTTCCAACTCTGTTATTCTCTTATATACCCTAAAATGGTAAAGTACTATTTCTGAAATCCTTGCTCTCTTTCCTGATCGGAGTTTCTTCCTCATGCTTCCTTCTATCTCAGATCCCCATAAGCTTTGATTGTTGAGCCCCACCTTCCAGTTAATGGTTTGCTCCTTCCTCCCTTTCCCCTTCTGCTTTTCGCAAGGTTAACTCTGGATTCCTTTACAAAGTGCTTCAGCTATTCAGCAATTCCTTGTTTAAGGAATAAGCAAAGAAGCAAACTGCAGTAAATATTGCTGAGGGACTTTTGTATGCACAGAGGTGGACAGACTTACAGATTGGAAAAATAGATGGTGAAATTATTGGAACTGGCTGTGATGGCAAAATTAACTATCTTGGTTAAAGAAAAGACTTTGTCTAACTTTAGCTTCTACGTTGAAATCTGGAAGCTTTGCTAGAGACCAAAAGAAATGCTACATTAATTTTGCAATTTGAAAATTGTAAATGTTTATGATTACAGAAATATGATGTGTTGTTGAATTTTAAATCCAAAGGTTGATATATTTTATATCGGTAACTTTATCAAAGAATTTTGGAAACAACGTTTTCTATATCTTTTTGTGCTTTTTTACAAAGAAGTGGTGAACATACCTACTACTCCTTCCTCCTCCTAGTTTCCTAGGACAACCCTGTGAGGGTGAGACGAAGTAACTGGCCCAAAATCACCCAATCAACTTTTGTGTCTAAAAACAGGACTAGAATTCACTGTCTCCTATTCCTTGGCCCAAAGTCACCCAGTTGGCTTTCATGTCTAAGGTGGGACTAGAACTCACCGACTCCTGGTGATTGGCCCAAAGTCACCCAACCAACTTTTGTGCCTAAGACAGGACTAGAACTCACCATCTCCTGGTGATTGGCCCAAAGTCACCCAACCAACTTTTGTACCTAAGGCAGGACTACAATTCACTATCTCCTAGTGCTTGGCCCAAAGTCATCCAGCCAGCATTCATGACTAAAACTCACTGCCTCTGGTTTTCTAGCCTGGTTGCCTTTACCATTAGACCAAACTGGTTCTCTACATGTTGCCGCAAAGACAATATATCTCACCCAAGTCTAATAAGCACATTATGACCATTCACGATTCAGATACTAGTACAGTTGCCAAGCCATTCTATTGTCAAGAATTAGCAGAGAAGGACTTGGGTTTGATAGGATCCAAACAGTTCAATAAATTCTTTCTTTCAACACCCAGGCTCTCAAAAACAAGTACAATCATCTTAAGACTATTTTACAACCCAATTTGGAGGAGACCAAGATGTTTTGGAGACATTATCCAGAACATTATCTTAAGGAGTTGACAAGAAACAGTTTGTCTGGAGAAGAAAGATTAGCCGATGCAGATCGGTTGCATTGAGCAAGAGGCCTGTAAGATCCGGTTTAATTGAAAACGGCAGTGCAAAAGTTGATTGAGTAAAAGGGCCGAGCTCCTCCCAATTTGCCTAATTATTCCTTTCCCCAGAATTTTATTTTGCTTCCTCAGCTGGAAATGTCCGGATGCCTACTCAGGAAGATGAGACTATTACAAGAGTTCATGACATTATCTATTAATGAGAAATCAGAAGTTTCAAGTCTTTGTATTAAATATAAGAAAACTAATCGGTTGGATGCCCATGCTTTGGTATGGAACTATGTGATCGGGCTTATCATGCCTATTTGACAGGAAAAAAATGCTTTAAAAAGTGAAAAAAGGTTGGCCCAGTCACATGTCACCCCCCACCAAGCCACGCCCACAGAACCGGTGGCCAAAAAAAATTAGATTTCAGCACTGTGTCTGCCATCTACGAGCCCTCCTTAACCTGTCCAGAAAATACAATACAATAGCAGAGTTGGAAGGGACTTTGGAGGTCTTCTAGTCCAACCCCTGCCTAGGCAGGAAACCCTATACCGTTTCAGGCAAATGGCTATCCAACATCTTCTTAAAGACTTCCAGTGTTGGGGCATTCACAACTTCTGGAGGCAAGCTGTTTTACTGATTAATTGTTCTAACTGTCAGGAAATTTCTCCTCAGTTCCAAGTGGCTTCTCTCCTTGATTAGTTTCCACCCATTGCTTCTTGTTCTACCCTCAGGTGCCTTGGAAAATAGTTTGACTCCCTCTTCTTTATGGCAACCCCTGAGATATTGGAACACTGCTATCATGTCTCCCCTAGTCCTTCTTTCTATTAAACTAAACTGTCTATTTCTATTAAAGTGTTTCTATTAAACTAAACTGTCCTTAGTTCTTCCATTTGAAAATAGTGTTTTCCTCCTTATTCCAACTGCATCCAACAGTAAAATGAAGACATCAGGGCTGGGAAAATATCCAGTTCAAACCAAAGAACAGGCAGTCGACTTTTGATCTCTGTGCTACAATTTAGAGGCTGTTTGAATTTCAGCAACCCAGTTATGCCCATCCTCAAGATATGGATGTTATGTTAGGCTTTGTCCCCTATTATCTTGGAAGAAAGCCGAGTGACTGGAAACAAAGAACTACTAGGTCAACACGAGGGAAAGTGCAGGTCAGATCAGAATAATTTTCTGCTGATTTAAGAATGGGTGGGTAGCAGCAGAATGAAACTCAGCAGAATGAAAAAAAAAGCCTTATTGGTTTTTTTCTCCCTTAGCTTTACTTTTAAAGCATTGCAGATGCAAGGATGGGTGGAGAACACCATGGAGAAGGGCTCAATCCAACAGTCTGGAAGAAAGAAGCATATTTTAGAAGTTTCCCAGTTACTACAGGAGGAAACAGACTTCATTTGGCACCTGTGAATCACTTCGAGACACCCTGGTTGCATCATTGGATGGACCCGAAAAACAGCCCAAGCGCCCTTTGTGCAAACTTGTTCAAATAATGGGAAATTATGCAAGAGATAAGGATCATCTCAAATGTTCCTACAGCCCATTTAACTCAGGGCCCATGAAGGCAACTGAACATACTCATACATGTAGGAGGTGTACACAGGATACCAGGGTAAGAAATCTCCTCTTGCAAACTCCTGGTCCCGACAAAATCCCCTTTTATTAACTGACTGTGAATTCTGCTCATTCATATCCAGCAAAGTCTTTCAAAGGAGGATTTACAGTCACAGACCTTATCTGGCTTGGAAAGCTGCCAGGCCGATATCTGCAAAACCTGGCAAGGAGTCTCGGAGAGTCACGAACCAATTAAGTGAACTAATTGTCTCCTGCAAACTCCACTCCTCTTTTGCTCTTCTTTTATTTTCTCTGGGAGGGGCCATTCATTGTTCACCTGTGGCTTTACTCCCAAGTCGACCCCTGTTCTTTAGCTGTTCTCTTTGTCTGGCAGCTCTGCACGTGCACACACTCCAGGCTCCAGCTGTTCATCTGCGACACTGGTGTCTGACTCTGAAGGCAGCTGATACCTGGCATATGGCTTTTCTCTTGAAAGTTGCAATGTATGGCTGTGAAAGTTTGACCATAAGAAAAGCTGAGCTCCAAAGAACTGAGGCCTTTGAACTCTGGTGCTGGAGAAGACTTGCTGCAAGGCAGTAACTAAGTAAATAAATCTTTATTACAGTCAAAGACCAGCAATACACATTAGCTTTTACACTATGTTAAAAAGTACTGACATTAAGATATAATTAAAAGGTATTGACGTTAAAAATGGAAAATAACATACATGTTCTCAGATTGTTCGGATCACTCCCTGGTTTACCTGGGTGCAACGCTGTTAAGTATAGGTATAAATACAATGTTCCAAAGATTGTTAGAGATATGTCCAGATAATTGGTACAAGATGACAACTATACTTCTGTAGCCAATTTTTTTTCTTATGGACATTGCAGCAGCACAGAACTTTGCCACTGCATACGTGGTAACCAGGTTAGTGTCCTGAAGGAGAAAGCCTAAATAAAAATTGTCTGCCCTCCCTGGCAATCTCTCTAATAAGGGGAGAATATGTGCAGCTCTACAAGTTCTGTGTAGCCCGCAGTGTAATAGAGCATGTGAATTATCTTCCACTTCTCCTTTACCACATATACAAACCCGTTCTGCTATAGGTGTTCTCTTATACCTGCCCTGGAGGAGTGCTGAAGGAAGAATGTTAAATCTGGCTCTGAAGAAAGCTATTCTTTGTTTTGGGAAAATCAGGTCATTTAGATATCTTGCTGATTCCCACACACCCTGTTTGATTCTGTCCCTACTGTGGAGAGGCAACCTATTTAATTCTTCTTGGAACTCCATGTCCTTCATTCTATTAATTACTACTAGGGACATTAAGAATACCGGTGAGAGCCCATAAGAACCCAGCTTGTGATCAATTCCTGTTTCCAGTGGGAGGGGAAATTGTCAGTCAACACTAGTGGGGACAATCCCTCTGGAAAGAAATGAATTTTAAGCCAATGAATGGTCATCATCTTCCAGGCTCTTACCTGAATTTGAGGCAGGACTGCGAGGCAATCAAACTGGTCAGTCCTAGAGGAGATCAACCCTAACTGCTCTTTAGAAGGCAGTCTTTAGAAAACTCAAATATTTTGGCCACCAAAGAGAAGGAAGGACTCACTGGAGGAGAGCTTAATGCAAGAAACTATGGAGGGCAAAAGAAGGGGACAACAGAGAATGAGGTGATTGGATGGAGTCACCGAAGCTGTCAGGGTGAGCTTAAATGGACTCCAGAGGATGGTAGAGGACAGGAAGGCCTGAAAGAACATTGTTGGGGTCGGACATGACTTTGCAACTAACAACAACACAACAACTTGAACAGTTGCATCCTGTCCATGTAACGTTCCATGAAAACTGTCTTTCCATAGGGCAACCAATTTTTTCTTAATTGAAATGAGGTTGTGTCATGTGGCTTGTGCAGCATAGTTGAGTTCTGAGTCCAACCACATTCTTAGAACTTTACCTCATCTCAAAGGAGTGAAGGAGCCCTTTGATGGATTTATCAGGAACTCTTCCTTTAGCTGCTTAATGACAGTCATGGGGCAAGAATGATTTTGCAGTGCTGCATGCAATATAAAACACATTCTTAGATACTGAGCAAGGATTTCAAAATTCAGAGATGGACTGAAAATGTCCAACAACACAGTGAGCAAGTTTTCAAGATTAGTAAGGTGGAGAGAGGAGAAAGAGGGAGGAGGAAAAACAAAATAACAGGGATACTATTGGTTTTTAATGCCAATGAAGACTTGGAGATTAACGTGGACAATATATTGAAGCAGTACGGATCAAACAGAAAAGCATGTACAGATGGCTTAAAAAGCATTTGTTTAATGACTGTTAAAATTCCACTGTCACTGAAAAAGTGACCTATGATCCATCTTCATACTTATAACCATTACAACATCCTATGTGATCAAAATTCTAGCTCTAGGCAATCAGTATATGTATACAATTATTCCAGCATCCTGTTCTGAGCTAGGCTTCCCCAAAAAGCACAAGACAGAGTCCCTGTCCCGACAAAACCCCTTTTATTGAATGAATGTGAATTCCCCTCATTCACATTCAGAAAGGCCTGGCATACAGTTGTTCAAAGGGATATTTATGACCACAGACCTTATCTATCTTGGAAAGCTGCCATGTCAATATTTTTCCAAATGAGGTGCTGTGCAAGGAAAGACTGGGCACAGAGTCTCTGAGATTCACGGATAGATCTTCACACTACTGAAACGAATCTAACAACTGAACAAACGAATTGTTTCCTGCAAAAGCCCCCTTCCCTTTCACTCCTCTTTTATTTCCTATGGGAGAGGTCAATCACCCTCCACTTGTGAGGTTACTACCAAGTCTACCCTGATTTCTGAGTTGTTCTTTTCTCCTGGTAGCTCTGCGCATGCGCACACTGGGAACAGGCTCCAGCTGTACCTCTGCCTCACTGCTGTCTAGCTCCAAAGGCAGTTGAGAACTGCCAGACGGCCTCAGCCCCGTTTCTGCCTCCAATGCAGAGCCCTCATCTGAGTCTTCCCCAGCCTCCAGGCCTGGCCCATGTTCCTCCCCAACCTCCACACTGTCCAAATCTGCTGCCAGCTCTGGTGGCCGCTGGCAGGCCACAACACATCCTGGGGGTCTGGTGATCATCATTTGCTACTGTCCCAGCCCTGTCCCAAAAGCAAAGTCAATAGGGGAACTACTGCTACTATATGTGAAGCGTTTTCGGGTTGAAAGGACTGAACAGTGATAAGACTGTTACTCACAGGACTCAGTCAGGGAAATCTTCTCACGTCCCCATTAAGTTGCCCATCAAAATGGTACCCATTTATCTACTTGCAGTTGCCTGCCTTCAAACTGCTGAGTTGGCAAGAAGTGGAGCATGTGCAGGGAGCTCACCTTGTCCCACGGCAGAAACTGGGACTCAAACATGAGCCTGTTGATTTTCAGCCCAGTGCAGTGATGGCAAACCTTTTTGGCATCGAGTGCCCAAACCAGAACATGCATACATGTGTGCGCAGGCGCCACAGTGCGGGAAACTTGAACACAAGCTAACTGGCGTGCACATGCCTGGTTTTTTGGCTGTTTTGGGGGCATTTTCAGGCCATTTCCAGGCCTTTTTTGAGCCGAACATGGCCTGTAAATGGTCCAGAAAACTGCCTGAAAACAGTCCCCAAAATGGCCTGATTTTGGCTGTTTTTGGACACTTTGGGGCCATTTTCCGGTGCTCTGGTGCCTGCGAAGACAGCTGGCGGGCACCCATGTGTGCACCAGAAACCAGAAAAGCAGTTGGCAATGACATACATGCCCAGAGAAAGGGCTCTGCGTGCCATAGGTTCCCCATCATGGTCATAGGGGAAGCTGAATTGGCTTGACTACTATGTGATTCACTTAACAACTATGAAAAATGCTTGTAAAATCAAGTGCAACTCACTTAGCAGCGCCCCTTGCTTAGAAATGGAAATTTTGGTCTCAGACTTGGCATAAGTTGCGGACTACTTGCATAGAGCTTTATTCATTTATTACAAAAACAAGTACTGTATTCTTATTCTTTCCATTGACTACTAGTCCAGAGAAGGCTGGATTAGAGCATAGAAAGCTCACAATTCACAAAAAAGAAGCAATCCAATTTGAGACCAGTTTGATGAAGGAATCTGGGGATCTTAAATATTAGCTCCCCATTTTTGAGTAGCTCTAATTATTGGTACTGCCATTTTGAATTTTAGCTGAGCTGTTTATGCTTTCCAGGCCATTTGGAAGGGGGGGGGGATTCCTACAATAGCTGATTCTTCTTTATCTCTCAGATAAGCCCAAAAGGATTTGGCTAACTTTAAAGCAAGTCAGGCGGTGCAGAGGATTTAATTTTGGGCAGCTGATTACTCTGCCTCTTTCCTGCAGCGAAACTCTAGCTGAGCCTGAATCAAATTGGAGGTTTGGACTAGCTGCCCACTAAACTCATTTGCAGCTACGATTTTATGGGAAATGATTATATTACTCAACAAAAGCAAGTGTTGAAATGTGCTACAAAAACTTTTCCCTCCGTTGTTAAGAGATTACACACACTTTATGGTCTCTTGCTCCCCTCTGGGAGGAGGTTTCAAAGTATTTCTACCAAGGCTACTCAATTCTCTAACAGCTTTGTTCCCTATGCCATCCGTCTGATAAACTCGTGTTTCTCGCCATGTACATGTATATATCTGAACTGGACAGTGGTGTTTCTCTGTGACATATAATATACATAATTTTGTATTTATTTATTTATTTATGTTGTCATGTTTATGTAGTGTATATTGGAGGTGGTGACTCTTGAGAGCTGTAAGCAACGGAATTTCATTTTAACGTACGCCAATTAGTGTACATTCAAAGTGACCATAAAGCTATGAGAGAGAGGGAGGGAGGAAGAAAAGTGAGAGAGAAGAGAGAAGAAAGAGAGGGAGAAAAGTTTGTGTGTGAGAGTGAGGGAGTGAGTGAGGGAGAGAGAGAAAAAAGAGAGAGAAAAGAGAGAGAAGAGAGGGAGGGATAAAGGTGTGTGTAAGAGAGGGAGAGAGAGAAAAGAGAGAGAAAAATGTGTGTGGGAGATAGAGAAGGAGGGAGAGAGAAAAAAGTGAGAGATAAAAGAGAGAAATAGAGACACAGAGAGATAAGAGGCAGATAAATAGATAAGCGAGCGAGCGAGAGAGAACGAAGGAGGAAGAGAAACAGATAAATAAAAGAGAAAAATAAAGGAAGAGAGAGAGAGAGAGAGAGAGAGAGAGAGAAATAGATAAGCGACCGAGCGAGGGAAAGAGAGAACGAAGGAGGGAGAGAAACAGAGAAATAAAAGAGAGAGAAATAAAAGAGAGAGAAATAAAGGAATAAAAGAGAGAGAGAGAGAGAGAGAGAGAGAGATGAGAGAGAGAGAGAGAGAAGCCTCAAATCAGAACACAACAGGTTAACAAACCAGCACGTGACAGCATGAAAACACGGCTTGCAAAACAGTTTTTAAAAACCTTGTGTTTTTCAATCTTGGTTACTTTAAGAAGGGTGGACTTCCACTCCCAGAATTCCCTAGCCAAGACTGAATTAAACTAACGCGGACTAACAAAAACCCAAACCAAATGCACGAAGGGCGTCTACAAAAACAAAACAAAAATACGAATCCTAACTCCCTGCAGGCGTCCCAGCCAAATCGCATCGACTCGATCAGCGATCGATTGTGCCTCGGCGGTAACGCAGAAGGCAAAGGAGACCCAGATGCTCCCACCCACCCTCCGTTTGTTTTTGTGTGTCTCTCTGTGTGTATGTGTGTGTCCCCTTTCCATCGATGTTTCCGCTCTCAAGTCGCCCATTTTGGATGGCTTCCAGAAAAGAAAAAAAAGAGGCGGAGGAAGGGGCGCGAGGCTAGGCGGGGACGCCCCTTTTGGCTTCTCATTGGTTCCGAGAAAAGCCGGGGAACAGCGGATTGGCTGGAGCCCCTCCTTTTAAAGGAGCGACCCTCCTCATTTCGGCTTTGGAGGGCGATGCGGGCGGAGCTCCGGCGTTTTGCTTCCGTTAGCCCTGCGCTCGCCGGCGGGGCGACTCCGAGAGCTATGGGGGCACCGGCGAACGCCTGGCGGCTCTTCCCGGCCGCCCCGCTGGCCTTGCTAGCGCTGCTCCTGCTTGGCTCCCAGCTGCCTGCTGTGACCTCGGGACAGCCCCGGGGCAGGACTGGCCCCCCGGGTCCCCCCGTCGTGCTGGGTAAGGGGGCGGGTGGGTGTTGCCCGCTGTCCCCGAAGTAGCACCACCATTTTCTCCCTATACCAATTGGGGGGGGGGGTGTTCCCTCTTTTTTTTTGCAAACCCGGGTCAGTGGAGGCGGGTTTGCAGGTCGTGGGGATGGCAAATATGCGTGTCGGCCCCAATTAGGTTGCTTTGCAAAGAACACCACCACCACCAGGGTCAGGGTATAAATCCACGCGTGTGCATGGTGAAAAACTGGAGATCGGGGCAAAAAAAGCTTGCACGCGGCGAGGGGAGTCGTGGGAACCGCGCTCCGACGGCAACCACCGCGGCTCTTTGCGAGTTTCGGAGCTCTTCTGCGGCCGCAACCACCGAGGCTTTCTTAGAAATAGGCTGTGCGTAAGAGGTATCTGGGTTTGCCTCTTGTTTTCTCGCCTTGCCTCCTTATTTACTCGTTGAGGCCCATTTGCCTAATTTGGGATTGTGGAGTAAAGGGAAGAGGTTTTAGGGAGTTGTGGCAACCTGAATTAGGGGGAGCTGAACTGAAGGGGTTCCCCCCCCCTTTTCAAAAGGAAAGTCGGTGGAAAAACATTAATATGTGCATGTATTTTAAAATTTGGTTAAGTGTAATTTGCCATAATGGGTGTCTGTTGGTGGTTTATGGCTTAAACCAGAGGTCTTCAAACTTGGCAACTTTAAAACTTGTGGACTTCAATTCTGGGAGTGGAAATCCACAAGTCTTAAAAGTTGCCAAATTTGGGGACCTCTGACTTAAACTTTTGTTGTGGGGGGGAGAGAGCCAAAAGTAGCCCAGGTTGTCTGTATACAATTGGCCTGAGAGATGGTGATGCTGGGAAGGGAAACCAGCCAGTGCTACTTACCTGTACCAAACACCTTGCAGGTTTAACAAGTCATTTATTTCTCCATGGCAGTAGAAAATGAGATGCTTTCTTGATTGGCAAACAAAGCCTCAGTCCAGACTAACCCTAGCATTAAAAACAGGTTCGGGCTGGTCTAGAAGACCTCCAAGGTCCCTTCCAGCTTTGTTCTGACTCTGGTCTTTTAAAATGCTGGTTTTGCTTTTGTGCTTAAAGGCAAAAGCAGAAAATAAACTAAAAGGAATATCTGTTTATCTTTGAAACCAGGGACAGACGCCTGTAAGTCTGCTATTGGCTATAATCATTATATTGATGCAAGACTAATCAATGCGAAACAGAAGTCAGTCTGTCTGTGCTTTCTGGATATCAGTGTTAACTTCTGTGTCATGTTTAAAGGCTGCCTTTAACTCCACTAAACTCTTTTAAGGTCTACATCCTGTAATAATTCTAACAGAGCGAATGGATTTATGAGAGTATCTGTTCTGTATGGGGAAATTCCTATCACACCAGTTTTTTCCTTGCAGAAATTTGCAAAGCCTGTTGATTTCAGATATGACCCTAAATAGAAATCTTATTTTTTATTTCACCTGTAAGCTTTATTGTACAGAGATGAACAGGAAAAATTAAAGTTTTTTTTAAATGCTTAATATAATGTTTTACAGAAAGGATTGTTTTCTGTCTTAAACTAGGTATAAGGGGAAGTATATATTTAAATTGTGAGTTGCTATATATATAAATAGAGAAGGGGGGAGAGGGATGGATGGATGCCTTCAGCTATTGAGAGAGAGAGAGAGAGAGAGAGAGAGAGAGAGAGAGAGAGAGAGAGAGAGGACATGCTCCACTTCTTGCCAACTCAGCAGTTTGAAAGCAGGCAGCCGCGAGTAGATAAGTGGGTATCATTTTGATGGGCAACTTAATGGGGACATGCATGCATATGCCAGAAAACAGCCTGAATACGGCCCAAAAAACAACCTGAAACCGCCCAAAAAATAGACAGGTGCGCGCCGGCCAGCTGGTCTTCGAGTTTCCGGCGTGTACATACACGCATGTTCCAGTTTGGGCACTTGGTGCCAAAAAGGTTCGTCATCATTGTCTTAGAAGCTCTCCATACCTTCCTTAACCATCTTGGTGGGAAGAGAACAGCGTTAAGTGGTGTCATGCTGGCCTCATGATCATGGAAATGTCTTTGGACAGCACTGGCTCAATGGCCTTGAAATGGATATGAGCATGCCATCCCCTAAAGTTTTCACCAACTAGTGGAGTAAAATCTGTAGATGACTCCCTTTCATCTTTACCTGGTTGCCATGGCAATTGAGACCCACACCTGTCACTGAGCAAAGCAGTCGTAAAGCATCCTGTGACCGCATGGCTTAGCGACAACAATCCTGACAGGTCTCCATTGTCATTAAGTGAGGACCTGACATGACCGCCACTTGCGTGATGTCCTCCCAGCTTCCAACAAAGTCAGTGGAGAAGCCAGCGGGAAGTTGGAAGTCCATAACAGGTGGCTCAGGAATCACCCGTGTTTGTGTTACAACATGGATGCCTGTGGGGGCTTGGGTGGGTACTATGGTGGAGGGGGAGCTGTGGCATGGTGTGAGTCTGGTTGGACATTCAAGTGGGGGGGAGGGGGGCTTCTCAAGAGAAAAAGCAGGAATTGGCTTCCCCATTGATTTTCCTCTTTCTCCCTCTTTATGGAACAAAGTTGTATTTTCTTTTTACTCTTGCCCTCTTCTGCTTGCTTGGACCTTAAAGAGGAGGAAAAAAATACAGGTAATCCTCGACTTACGGCCACAATTGAGCCCAATGTTCTTTGGTAAAGTGAGACATTTGTGAAGTGAGATTTGCCCCATTTTACGACCTTTCTTTTCACGGTTGTTATGTGAATCACCGCAGTTGATGTCAGTAACACGGTTGTTGAGTGATTCTGCCTTCCCCTTTGATTTTGCATGGCAAAACTTTGCAAAAGTGGTCACATGACCTTGGGACGCAGCAATGGTCGTAAGTATGAGTCAGTTCCCAAGCATCTGAATTTTGATCACATGATCCTGGGGATGCGACAAAGGCTGTGAGTGTGAACAAGGGTCCTACCTCAACTTTTTTTAGTGCCATTGTAACTCTGAGCAGTCACTAAATGAACTGTTGTAAGTTGAGGACTACCTGCACTGGGGATGAGTATCAGAGAAGGGATCGTGAATTAAATACATTTAAGGTTGCTTTAATGTAATTTTATTTCCACATGCATGTTATTTAGCTACCATCTAATTCTGAAGCACAGATATTTCTAGTTTGGGGCTTCTATTTCCTTCCTAGTTAGATTTCATTTCTTGTTTATACGTTTTTCTACATGTCACATGCTTGTTTCCAAGTTCTAATAATAACCAACTGAGTTACCGTTTGTTGATCACATATGTAGTTCCGTGAACTGTTCTTGGTGGACAGTGAACGGTAATGTTTCACAATTCTTGGAAAAACAGACTACTTGTACAAGTAAACCTCATTCAAGTATTACAGGGGAGAATAAGTTTTAAGAGAAGGAAAAATACCAGAGAAAACAAATATATCCTGAACTTTGCAAATGTATCCAGAAGGTTAAATTCTTAATCAGTTTCAAGATAATAGTGGTCTAAAGTTTCTAATTGTCTGTGTCATGTTTCTAATTGGCTAACCACACTGGAGATTTTCCAGCCTGCCTGAAAATAGTTTTCATTAGTTATTCTCTCCAATTATAGAATGGCATTTAGGGATAATTCCTGTCTACTTTGCCTTTGCTTGAAAAAAATCAGAATCAGAAGAGCTGGAAGGGATATTGGAGGTCTTCTAGTCCAGCCCCCTGCTCAAGCAGGAGTACTATACCCGTGATGGTAAACCTATGGAATGTGTGCCGTAGGTGGCATGCAGAGCCCTCTCTACGGGTACACGAGCCGTGACCTCAGCTCTGCTGCGCATGTGCGCATGCCTCCCGCAGGCCAGCTGGTTTAGGGGTTTCTACCATGCATCTGGCCTGGTTATTAAATGGATAGGAAGCCACCAGGAGATTTATAAAGACCTAAACTGGATTGGAACATTACAGTCCATGCAGGAGGTGGTGAATTGCCTTTCCGTGGTCACCACTTCTTTCTTCCTTTCGCACACATAACAACTGCAGCTTCTGTGTGGGTTGGTGCAGTGTTGAAATCCCATTGAGCTGTGTGGGAATCCATAAAAAAGACATAGGGTTGTGGCAATCCCAGTGGTTGCTCTTGCTTCCCCACCCCCAGCATGACAGGAGTTCCCATAAATTCTCCTAAAAAGGCTGTTTATTCTGCTAATCTCATTTAGATGCTTTACGAGCCCCGGTGGCACAGTGGTTAGAATGCAGTAGTATTGCAGGCTAACTCATTGCTGACTGCCAGCAGTTCGATGCAGACCAGCTCAAGGTTAACTCAGCCTTCCATCCTTCTGAGGTGGATAAAATAAGGACCCAAATTGTTGGGGGCAATAGGCTGATATTTGCAAAATCACTGAGAGGGCTGTAAAGCACCGTGAAGTGGTATATAAGTCTAAGGGGTATTGTATCCTCCTTGGCAGAATTCTTTGGCTTCTAAGCCATAAATATGATAGCAATAGCAATAGCAGTTAGACTTATATACCGCTTCATAGGGCTTTCAGCCCTCTCTAAGCGGTTTACAGAGTCAGCATATTGCCCCCAACAACAATCCGGGTCCTCATTTTACCCACCTCGGAAGGATGGAAGGCTGAGTCAACCCTGAGCCGGTGAGATTTGAACAGCCGAACTGCAGTCAGCTGAAGTAGCCTGCAGTGCTGCATTTAACCACTGCGCCACCTCGGCTCTGATAAGATGATGATTTTTCCATTGGCATGTTTGTGCGGCAGAGAGAAACAAATTGTTGGCTAATTGCCCATTTTCTGTTTTGTTTTGTGTACACACACACATACACAATTTTTATCAAATGTAAAGATAACACAAAATAATATACAGTAAAAAGAAAAAAGTCAGAAGTGCAGCATGAAATAGGAAGTAGCTTCTGGTTTTTTTTTGCAACAGTTATAAATAGGAATACAAAATTATATTTTACTAGAAGATTACAAAAACAACCTCTTCTTTCCTTTTTTGTTATATTATTGCAAATCTTGTTACATTATATTGTTTCAAAAACATTGATGTTTATTCTCCTTGGAAATAGTATTGCAATAGCCAAGTCTTTTTTTCCCCTGTTTCCATGCACAATTATTTCTGCTTTATTAAGGTATAATTAGAGTAAATCTGAATTCACTTGAGCAAATGATAAGTGCTAGATATTATTGTAGGTGAAAACCTATCCAGGTGATTTGTACATACCGACAAGAGAGAGTTTTAAACACAGCCACATAGTATCTGCAATATGATGCTGTATAGGTAGAAAACTTGACTTAACCCATTTAGTGGCCATTTGAAGTTACAATAGCATTGGAAAAAAAGATTTGCGGCCAAACCTCTTATGACCGTTGCATGTGACCAGAATCTGGGTGCTTGGCAACAGACATAGAGGATTTCAGTATCCTGGGGGGGGGGTCCTCTGCTGCCCTCCTCCCCCCCCCCCCGATTGCTTGTCTGAAGTCACCAATGGCGATCATTTAATTCTGAAACACTGCAAACAGGGCGGATTTCGTTTAAATCAATTTGTTTTAAATCTCGATTTAAATCTCATAAAAAGGCTTGATTTAAATCAAGTTGATTTAAATCATAACTTTAAGGAGAAGCTGCCACCTCTGTACCGCAATGGCTCCTCCTCTGACCCGCTTTTAACTCACCGACAGTCCCAATATTGTGAAATATACAGCCCTGTAATATAGCTAACCTCCATTTTATGCTGAATGAACTAAATTATTAATGCATCTTAAATAGAAAACTATCTTTAGATAGATTTTTACTCCAAAAGCATTTTATTAAAATAAATTTGATTAATTTTTTTAAATCTGATTTAAATGAAAAAAAATCTGATTTAAATTTTAAAAAATCAATTTAAAGAAAAAATCAATTTAAATTAAAAATGTCAACTTTTTTGGATTTTTTTTTATAAAAAACTATTGATTTTTATCCAACAACATAAAAAGATTCCTATTACTAAGTGCGCCAAATTCTGGTCACGTGACCACAGAGTATTCTGGAAATATACTTTTTGTGTTTCGTTGAGGGACATATTTGCCTGCGAAGAGCTACCAAAAGGATGCTTAGGAAATGACTGTCTTTATTCTCTTTGTGGGAAATTTATTGTGAGGCCATTGCTCACTAAGGGGGGGGAAAACCCCTTTCATTTTAGGAAGGAGATGAGCCATTTAGGAAACTCCGTTAGACATTTGTTAAAATCCTAACTGGGATTCTAAATCTGGCTGGGGAATTCTGGGAGTTGAAGTCCAGGCTTCTTAAAGGGGTGAGGGTTGAGAAACGCTGTCCTGGGGATACGGGTAGCCTTCGACTTAACGACCCACAATTGGAGCCCCAAATTTTTGCTTCTAAATAAAACTTTAGTGAAGTTAATTTTGGCCCCGTTGTACGACCTTTCTTGCCATAGTGGTTAAGTGAATCATTGCAGTGGTTAAGCGAGTAGCACTTTGCTTGTAAGAAGCAAAGCCACTTAAAAACCTTCCCTATTGACTTTGCTTGTAAGGAAGTCACAAAAGGGGATCATGGCCAGTCAGTTGCCAAGTGCCTGAATTTTGATCACATGACCACGGGGTGGCTGCAATGGTTATAGGTGTGAAAAATGGGCATTAACTGCAGTGATTCAATCCATCATTCAGAATAGAGCTGGAAGGGGCCTTGGAGGTCTTCTAGTCCACCCCCCTGCTCAAGCAGGAGACCCTATATTATTTGCCAAGTGTCCAAATTTTGATCATGTGACCATGGGGATGCTGCAGTCTTCATAACAGTCACAAAGGTCATGTCACGTTGTAACTTTGAATGGTCACTAAATGAACTGTCATAAGTTAAGGACTACCTGTATTGCTGGGAATCCACCTCACTTACTTGCTTTCTGAGAAGTCACCTACAATTCTACAGTGCCCATGGAGACCAGAAAGAGTTTCACGTAGTTAAAAAAAAAACCAATGTGTTTCCAAGCACCCAAGACAATGTTTGAGAGAAAAAAAGTCTTGGATAAATTTACAGAAAAAAAATGTCATGTAAGTCTTCCTGTCTTGTATAATTACAGTGCCAGGAGATTTGGGAAACCAGCTAGAAGCCAAGTTGGACAAACCAGCCGTGGTGCATTATCTCTGCTCTAAGAAGACAGACAGTTATTTTACATTGTGGCTGAATTTAGAATTGTTGCTTCCAGTTATCATTGACTGCTGGATAGATAATATCAGGTGGGCCACACTGTTGTTTGTATAATTCAGTCAGATACCGGGAGGTGTGTGTTTGTGTGTGTCAGTGGTGGGATTCAAATTTTTGTACTACCAGTTCTGTGGGTGTGGCTTGGTGGGCATGGTAGGGGAAGGATACTGCAAAATCCCCATTCCATCCCGATCAGCTGAGACTCGGGAGGCAGAGAATAGATGGGGGCAGGGCCAGCCAGAGGGAGTATTTATCGGTTCTCCGAACTACTCAAATTTTCCGCTACTGGTTCTCCAGAACTGGGAAGAACCTGCTGAATACCATCTCTGGTGTGTATGTGTGTGAAAAAACTGGCTAGAAATTGAGAATAATCACGAATTAAGAGAAAAAAAACCCCTGTTCTGCAACCATTACCTGGATTTATTTATGGAATTTACAGGCTGCCCTGATTGATTACGAGTCTGGGATGGGGTGGGCTTGCCAAGTACAGCAATATTGCAGCACTGATGATATTACCTAGTTTGGTAGTGAAACACCTGCAAGAAAACAACCAAGCTCTGAGACCACTAAGGACCCCACACAGCAATATTACATAACCTAGTTAAATCATCCAAAAGTCTAGAAAACAAGCACTCATTGACCAGAAAACCATACCAGGGATTCTATGACCCACAGTAATTCGGGACCTGGGGTTTGGAGAAAACCATACTAAGAAAACCATCACCCCCAATTCAGGGGCTGGAGATGGAGCCAATGTTTAAGGAAGCCTTAAGGTTTAAAGTTTGTGACTTGACGTGGATAAAACAGTCTTGCACTGTGCTGTTTAAGCATCTGTTATGCATCTTTTTTGCATGTTAGCTGCGAGATAATGATCAATTTAGTTGTCACATGAACTTGTTCTTTAAAAAGAACAAACAGTACAGTTCATGTAGTCCCATCCTGTTTCCCCAAGCCTGAAAGTAGAAGCAAGTTAATCAATCTCTTGGCAGAGATTGATTAACTCTGGCAAAGACCTTTGTTCATTTACTGGTCAGAATGGCTAAGTGCAGCCATTAATTACACCAATTGCAGGAGAAGGAGACAAATTACTGTATTTTTGGAGTATAAGATGAATCTTTTTCCCTCAAAAAAAAAAGTCTGAAAATTTTTGGTGCGTTCTTATACACTGAATACAGCATTTTTTGCCTCCTGAAACCCTGCCCCCTTCACCAAAACGGCCATGCATAGCCTTTAGGAGGCTTTCAGAGTGCTCCTGGGACCATTTTTTGCTCAATTTGCCCCCCTCTCAGCCCCCAGGAGCATTCTATAAGCCTTCTAAAGGTTATCCATATCCTTTTTTTTTTTTTGTGAAAAAGGGCCATTTTTTGCTCATGTTTGCCCCCCATTTCCAAGAACGCTCTACAAACATCCTAAAGTCTATTCATGCCAGTTTGATGAAAAATAGGTCATTTTTGGGAGGTTTGCAGAGTGCAAAAACTTTTTTTAATTTGCCTCTTCAAAACCTTGGTGCGTCTTATACTCCGGTGCATCTTATACTCCGAAAAATACGGTAAGTGAAACTGTTAAAATGGTGAGATTTCAGGATTGATAGGTCATCCATGTTTTCTATTGACTTTGATTATAAAGGAGTGGAGAACACTGGCTGAGAAAAATGACCTGGCAATTAAGTTTAACCTAATTAGTTTGCTTAATTAACTAATGTGTTGGAATAGTAATTCCCAGAATTTTTATTTCTACTGCCTGTTGACCCATGGTGATTAGGAATTCTGACAGCTGTAGCCCAGTACCTTCAATTGAGAAAGGTGAACTAACAGTGTAATTCCCAGGATCATTTTGTAACAATTAAATTTTATTTTTAGGGCTCGCAGTGTTAAGTGAATACATTTCTTAGACTATATTAAGTCTTCCAGAAGAAGTTCATTAAACTACTCTACTCAAAGCTGATTGACAACGTCCCAACTCTTAAGTGGAATGTAGCAAAAATAAAATCAGGCTAATGTTTAAAACCGATATTGAAGAAATGAGTTCACCGAATTCCATTTAAAATGAACATTTTGTTTACCTGATAGCTACCATGTGTAAATACTAAATAGAATATGGTTAATTTCAAACAATTTATTTTCAGCTCAGAACAAAGCACCCCACTAGAACCTTATGAGTTGGCTACGTTCTTTTCTACAAAATTCAATGTATTGTGTTTTGATCACTAGAAATCGAACAGGCTCCACCCCCCTTTTTAATAACTTAGAGCCAGAACAGTAGGTCCATAAAGTCCATGCTGATGGCTACCAGCTAATAAACTTCCAGAAAGATTGGCAGGGAGGATGAAAAGAGGCTACAGTGCATGATCAGATACGATTCTGTTCCTGTTTGAATTAATTGCTGATTTTTCTCTCCAGGCTAGTGTACAATCGAACTAGTGGTGCTACAGCTCCCCCAGATGGGGTCGATATCAAAGTCCCTGGATTTGGGAAGACTTTTGCATTGGAGTTCCTTGATCCTAGCAAAAGAAGCGTTGGTACGTAATCTCTTTTCATCAAGGTATTGGGCAGCATCAAGTAGCCGGAGCCCGTATAGCCTTTTCTCAGCTCCCCCACCGCCCCTTTTTTGGTCCACTATTCGCTTTTCTTGTGCCTGATTAATAAAAGGGGGAGCAAAAGAGAATATCTGTAAGTCTGATTATATACAGGTAGTCCTCGACTTACAACAGTTCATTTAGTGACTGCTTGTTCTAACCTAGTCTTCCTGATAACAGCAAAAAGCACACACTTAGTCCCCAAAGCTCTCTTTATTTCAACTGAATTATGTTCATTCACAGCCCTTAATGAGTCACAAATAGTTTGTAAAGTGTCCGACAGAAGTCTGCCAAAGTCTTTCAGGATAAGGCTGATAAGTACCCACCTTTATCATCCTTGAAACCCTGCCAAAGACATAATTGGCAATATGCTTGCATGGCCACACGGAGCAAAGGGTAAAAAAGTAGCTTCAGAATTTAAACTGACCAGAATGACCAAAGTTGATGTGGGAGGGCCAATCATTTCCAAGCCTTACTCCTGAGTCACCCCTTTTGTCTTAACTGTTTATGCCTTCTGGCAGCTCTGCACATGCACACACTGGGAACAGGCTCCCCTTGTTCCTCTGCCTCGCTGATGTCTGACTCTGGAGGCTCCAGAGGCAGCACATACTGTAACTCCCAAATGGCCCTGGCCTCCTCTCTGCCTCCCACGCAGAGCCCTCATCAGTGCCTTCCCCAGACTCCAGGACTGGCCCATGTTCCTCCCCACCCTCCTCCCTGTCTGACTCTGCTGCCAGTTCCGCAGGCCGCTGGCGGATCACAACACTGCTTGAGGTTGCAACGGCACTGAAAAAAATGACTTATGACCAATTTCCATGCATTGCAGCATCCCCATAGGCACGTGGTCAAAATTCAGATGTTTGGCAACGGACTCATATTTAGTGACAGTTGCAGGTTGTCCCAAGGTCACATAGTCCTCTTTTCCGACCTTCTGGCAAGCAAAGTCAATAGGGAAGCCCGATTCACTTAACAACCGTGTCACTAACAGCTCCAGCGAGTCACTTAACAACTATGGTAAGAATTTGTCGCAAAATGGGGCAAAACTCGCTTAACAAGTGTCCCACTTAGCAACCAACATTTTGGGCTTAAATATGTCTGACTCTAGGGCGTGGCCCTCACTCTGTTTCCTAATCGAGGAAGCCAGCGCTGCCCGAAGGCATTTTCAGTGGTCATGTGGCCATCATGGCTTTATGCCAGAGGTCTACACACTTACCTTCCCACCAAAGTGGTACCTATTTATCTACTCGCATTTGCATGCTTTCAAATTGCTATTTATACCATCACATACTCCTTCGATATTCCTTTTACACAGAGATGCAGACAAAAATATATCCTTCCAATAATTGCCATTATAACACCACTTATCTCCAGTGGCTGCTTAAGGATGAGCAGTCCATAACTACAGCGCAGGTGGCTAGATTCTGTGCAGCAGCCCTGGGGATTTGTTGGAAACGTGTCTAATCCACCACAGCTATTTTATGCAACCCTTTGCATTGCTTATTCCTTTTCCTCTTAGTATTAAACTGACTATGGGCCACACAACTTATGGACTGAATTTTTAGTATGGTACACCATGTGTAATTGTCACACTGGATGTTATCATAGAGATCTTATCTGTTGTTATTTTATTCTAGAATTTTTCATGGTATATTTATTGAGCATTTTTATTTGTTCTGCTCTCTGATCTATGACCATAATGAATTGAATTGAATTGCTAAGTGGGTAGGGGCTGGTGCAAGGAACAGGAGCTCAATCCGTCGCCTAGTGCTCAGGTCTCAAATACCGGCTGTCAGCTTCGCAGCTGACAAGTTCAGCGTCTTTATCCATTGAGCCCCACCTCTCCCTTCCCTCGGCAACTTAGGAAACATTAAAATGAAAGAGAATGTCGCCTGGTACTGGTGTGGACGTTTGCAGAAATCAAGCATTTCTTTTTTAAATTAACATATTTTTCGGAGCCTAAGAAGCACCTTCCCCCCCCCCCCCCAAAGAGCATGGAAATATTGGTCATACACCAAATACAGCCATTTTTGGCTTCCCGAAGCCCCACCTCGCATACCATTTTTGTGAAAAATGGGCAAAAAGGTGCCATTTTTCACTAAAATGGGGGTGTTTTGCCTTCCCCCATCCCCCAGAAGCACTCTGCAGGCTTCAGCAGGTCTGGGGGAAGGGAAAAATGCCCCCATTTTGGTGAAAAATGGGCAAAAAATGGGACATTTTTCATCAAAACGGTGTTTTTGCCTTCCCCCATTCCCCAGAAGCACTCTGTAGGATTCAGCAGGGCTGGGGGAAAGGAACCCCCTCCCCCCGTTTTGGTGAAAAACAACCCGTTTTCAATCTGTTTTTTGCAAAAACAGAGGCATTTTTGCCTTCCCCCAGGCCTGCTGAAGCTTGCAGAGTGCTCCTGGGGGCCGGGGAAGACAAAAACATTTTTTTCCTTACTCGCTCTAAGCTCACTCTGTGCAAAGGGAAGATTGCTGATTGAAGGTTTGCTGACACACAATTCTCTTTGTCTACAGGCACGTACTTCTACACTCTGGTGCAAAAACTGGTAGATCTGGGCTATCAGCGAGACGAAAGTATCAGAGGCGCTCCTTACGATTGGCGGAAGGCACCAAGTATGACATTCATTATTAATAAGGATTTGGGCTCTTAAATCTTTGGATAATAAGATTATTAAAGGTTTGCTTTAATAAGAAAGCTACCGTGCTATCAAGCAAAAGGCCACCTTCTGGAATAATTGCCCCCCCCCCCCCCCGCACCCCCAAGGTTGCTTCTGGACCTCAAGTATTCTTAGATAATTAAGAAAATTAAGGTTATGGATGTTACTTATTTATGGAGTTTCTGTGGTACCTATTTCACTAAAATAGTGACCTTGGGCACCTGACAGGATAAGCTTGAAATATCAACCCTTTAAGATTTGGTTTTGCCAGTGGGCCTGGAGAACCCAGAGTGGGCTGGAGGACATAAAATGGCTTATTCGACCACGTTGCTGGAGTGTGGGGGTGTTTGGCATTTATTATTTTTATTGCTTTTTCTATATTCTGTATTTTATTGTTTGCAAGCCTCTTATAGTCACTGTGAGCAAATACACGGCTAAATAAAATTTCTAAATAAATAAATAAAACTTTAAAAGTGCAAAAAACAATTAAAATGGGATAAAGCATTTAAAAAGTTACAATTAAAAACCAAGATAACAATAGCACTTAGACGTATACACCACTTTACCGCCTTCTTTAAGTGGTTTATTGCCCCAACAATCTGGGTCCTCATTTTACCTACTTTGGAAGGATGGAAGGCTGAGTCAACCTTGAGCCTGGTGAGATTTGAACTGCCAAATTGTAGACAGCCGGCAGTCAGCAGAAGTAGCCTGTAGTACTGCACTCTAACCACTGCGCCACCGATATGATGGGCAGCCTGGTACTTGATTGTGAAATGTCCCATGTCTCCCCCCCCCCCCCAAATGCTCACATGTCACCAAGGAGAGCGGCATATGTAGCTTGTGCAGTTGTTAATACAACTCTCTGTTTTTGATGTGGGGTTGTGTCTCCCCTGGCAGACATTTTCTCAATGGATGAATCCCCCAGTCCTTTTGGCTTTAAATTTTCAAATGGTTATAAATGAGGAGAAAAATAAGATAGGGATTATAAGATGTGATTACAAGATGATAAGGATAGTGATAATAAGATGATTAGGAGACAGGAGGCTAAACATATGAAGAACAGTTGCAGGAACTGAGCATGTTTGGTTTAATAAAAAAAAGGACTAGAGGTGACATACCAATGTTCTGATATTTGAGGGGCTGCCACAAACAAGACAGGATCAACCTTTTCTCCAAAGCACATGAAGGCAGGACAAAAAGCAACATGGAAACTAATCATGGAGAGTAGCAACCTAGAACTAAGGAGAAATTTCCTGTTGCAGAGAACAATTAACCAGTGGAATGGCTTGCCTTCAGAAGTTGAGGGTGCTCTGTCGCCATAGATTTTCAAGAAGAGATTGGGCAGCCATTTGTCCGGAATGGTGTAGGGTCTTCTGCTCGAGCAGAAGGTTGGACTAGAAGACCGCCAAGATCCCTTTCAACTCTGTTATTCTGTTATACAGTGACAAGGCCTCCTCAGATTATTCTCCCAAAAAATCATAATGGTGCAACTGAAATTCCATCTGGTTTTTGTTTTAGTCTATGGTATAGCTAAGAACATCATGAACAAAACTTTGTCCACTTTCTGTCCTAACAAACTTTGCTTTTCACCATTGGTCTGGGATGTCTTCTGCTGTGTTGCTCATCTCTTCTCCCGCCCCCTTTTTTTTAAGCTTATGGCATTTGTCTCCCAAAAACCAATCACAGCCCATTGTTGGAGATGTCCCTTTGGCACGTGATTTGATGCAATTTTTTTGCTGGTTGTGTTCTTCTTTGGCATTTGGCAGGCTCTGCAGCTGCATTGGAGATTTTAATTTTGTTGCATGGCGTATCAGGTTTTATTTCCAACCACTAAAGAGGTTAAAAATATTTTTAAAAACCCCAACAACTTCCCCAGTGTGTGTGTCTGCGTGTGTGGGAGAGAATCTTCCTTTCATTTTTGCAAAGTGTTGCTTCCTTTGCATATCTTTGCAAAGCAAGATCGGGGTGGTGGTGTTAGATTTCCTAAGAATTTGGAACGTTTGCTATGCTGCATGGAAGTTTTCCATCTTTTCCAGGCGAAGAAGCATTTCCTTGTTAATGTACATTAGTCGAAAACATCAAAGAGGACTAGAGTATAGGTCGTCCTCCACGTGCGACCACAATTGAGCCCAATACATTCGCTTCTGCTTAAAAGCTTCAGAGTCAAAATCAGAATCTGAATAGAGCTGAGTTATTCTCTCCAGTGATAGAACGGCTTTTCCGAATATCTGTAAATAAAATGCCTGAAAGTCTTTAGGGATAAGTCATGTCCACTTCACTTTTGCTTGAAAGAATAGGAATGAGCTGGAAGGGACCTTGGAGGCCTTCTAGTCCAGCCCCCTGCTCAAGCAGGAGACCCTATGCCATTTCAGACAAATGGCTGTCCAGTCTCTTCTTAAAAGCCTCCAGTGATGGAGCATCCACAATTTCTGGTGGCCAGCTGTTCCACTGGTTAATTGTCCTCACCGTTAAGAAGTTTCTCCTCAATTCCAGATTGCTCCTCTCCTTCATTAGTTTCTATCCATTGTTTCTTGTCCTGTCTCCAGGTGCTTTGGAGAATAAGTTGACACCCCTCCTCTTTGTGGCAGCCCCACAAATATTGGAATACTGATATCATGTCACCCCTAGTTCTTCTTTTCTCTAGAGTAGCCAAGCCCAAATCCTGCAACCGTTTTTCATATATTTCAGTCTCCAGGCCTTTGATCACCTTAGTTGCTTTTCTTTTATCTTTTTCCAGAGAATACAACTTTTCTGTGATGTGGTGAGCAAAGCTGGGTGCAGTTATTCCAGCTGTGGCTTTACTAAGGCTTTAGAAAGCGGTACTAATACTTCACGTGATTTTGATTCTGTGCCTCTGTTTATACAACCAAGGATTGTTCTGGCTTTTTTGGCTGTTGCTACTGCACACTGCTGACTCACTGCTTAAGTGATCGTCCACTTAAGACTCCAAGGTCCCTCTCACAAGTTACTGTTTTTGAGCCAGGTTTTGCCTAATCTGTACTTAAACAACCTGAGGGATTTTAGATCCTAAGAACTGCACAAAAACATTCTTGAGCTGTTTGCCCACTGATGCAACCGAATGTCACAAGACTGTTGGCCAATCAATCTTCTCGCCTCGCTGATCGGATGCTGCAAGAAAGCCAACGGCTCTTGATAAAATACTTGAGAGAGAGAGAGACTGATAAAAACAGCTGGGGAAAAACCACCCCAACAATGGAAAATAATGTTCCTCTCTCTGTTACCCAGTCTGTTGCTGATCTCACATATGGAGATTGCAAGTATATATTGGGGTTTGAACCAGATCATGGTTTTTGCTGTTTGTTTATACCAGATGATAGAAGCTGGTTTCCCCTTATTTGAAAGGCCAACTTTTTTTTAACCCAAGCCCAGAATATATTTATCTTGCTACATGGGTTTTGACTTGGATTTATGAACTTCAGGCAGAAACCTTTAGAAAACTGAGTACATTGACAAAACTCTTGTCAGTTTTTTTTGGTATAAATTGCTACGGTTTTAGTATACTGTAATAATAGAAATAATGAAAACAATATGCAATGCTATTAACAAAGATGAATAATTCCTGCTTTAAAATATCACCCAACAAGCAAGGACAACTGGTTTTTTTAAACACAAAACTAAATAAACTATCTACAAAGTATATAAATATCATTCTTTTTAAAATAGACATTCAACACTGAACTCAAACTGTTGGGCTTAATGCTAAATTAGTTAAAGGCGGACGTGTAATGAATAAAAACTTTTGCAGTTCTGAAAAAGAATTTTTAAAATGAGTTTTCATCAGAAATGTCAGGTTTCACTTCTGTGATTGTTATTCACTGAAGGAGTGTCAGAAAATAAGCAAAGCACTGAAATCTTACCCAGACTTAAATCCTTATTCTGTGATTATATCAGAAGACGAAATGCAAGTATGTCTTCATAGTTTTATAAATATTGTTGAAATCAAGATTAGCTTAAGGGCCTCCGTGAAAATGTGCTAGAGTGCATATCCTTCATAAAGTCATTGTGTAAATATAGAGTATATATATTCTGGGTGTGCTGTAATTATATCAGTTGCAGTTGCAACACCTTTCTCTCAGATCATGGGATAAACCTTAGAAATATTTTTGTTCTTTATAAAGTGTGAGAAAGTAGGAAAGGATTCCTTCATTTAGGACAGGGGTGTTCAATCATGGCAACTTTAAGATCTGTGGATTTCAACTCTCAGAATTCCCCTGTCCACATGCTCCCAGAATTCCCCATTCTGGCTGGAGAATTCTGGGAGTTGAAGTCCACAAAGCTTAAAGCTGCCAAGCTTAAAGTTGGACATCCCTGATTTAGGGGACCTAAACTGTTAATTTGTATGGCTGTGAAAGTTGGACTATAAGAAAGGCTGAGAGCGAAAGAATTGAGGCCTTTGAACTATGGTGGTGGAGAAGAGTCTTGTGAGTCTCTTGGACTGCAAAGGGACCAAACCAGTCAGTCCTAGAGGAGATCAACCTTGGCTGTTCTTTAGAAGGCCAGATCCTGAAGACGAGACTCAAATACTTGGCCACCTAATGAGAAGGAAGGACTCACTGGAGAAGAGCCTAATGCTGGGAAGGATTGAGGGCAAAAGAAGAAGGAACAACAGAGAATGAGGTGGATGGATGGAGTCACCGAAGCAGTTGGCGTGAGTTTAAATGGATTCCAGAAGATGGTAGAGGACAGGAGGGCCTTGGGGAACATTGTCCATGGGGTCACGATAGGTCGGACATGACTTCACAACTAACAACAACAACAAAACTGTTAACACATTTCTTCGAATGGTAATTAAATGGGATACCTTGAGTCCCAGGTAAAGACATCTATCTAATTAAAAGGAATTACTTGGTTAGCAAATAACCAATTCAGAGCAACATCCTTGGAAGTGTTTGTGATTGATTGATTGATTGATTGATTAGTTAAACCGCTCACCTTTCTTACATTTCCTGGTGCAGAACCTGTTTGTTAACATATAAAGCTACCCTGAAACAAATCATGTCTCTATCAATAATTCTTGGATTCTTTCCCTGGCCATTTCAGCTGGTGCAATAGCCAGACTGAAAGTTAGTAATCTATTGGCAGGTCAACAAAGGTTTTTAAATTGAACGAAGGTAACAACTTTCCACTGGATAACTCCTGTCTCTTCATCCTTGCAGATGAGAATGGAGACTATTTTGAAGCTCTCCAGAAGCTGATCGAGATTATGTACGAAGAGTATGGTGGACCGGTGGTCCTGATTGCCCACAGTATGGGGAACATGTATTCCCTGTACTTCCTCAGCCGTCAGCCCCAGGAATGGAAAGACAAATACATCCGGGACTTTGTTTCCTTGGGGGCTCCATGGGGAGGAGTGGCTAAAGCTTTCCGAGTGCTGGCATCAGGTAGGTGGGTTTAGAGGGATATGGGGGACAATGGTGCAAACTGGACATGTCCAGCGTGCTTTGATCCTCAGAGAGTAATCTGGGGAATACTATAATTCTGGTATTCAGCTTGGTGGTGAGGGCACCAGGTTAGAAATCAGGAGACAGCTGGGGGACTTGGGCCACCAAGTGTTGTTTTCTTGCAGAGGTTTTATTACCACACTAGGCAACATCATCAGTACTAGAAGGGGTGGGGTTTGCTCTCATTGTATGCACTAGTGCAGTGATGGCTAACCTTTTCCTAAGGGTGTGCCAAAACTGTGTGTGTGTTTGTGTGCCCACCCACCTGAGCAAGTTCTTCCAGTTGACCTGTTTTTCCCCAGGCTCCGGAGGCTTTCCTGAAGTCTGGAGAGGCCAAAAACTCCCCCCACTCTTGCGCGGGGCTGCGGGCGACTGCCCACTTGCATATGCGCCCACAGCCCCGCGCAAGAGTGGGGGGAGTTTTTGGCCTCCCCAGACTTCAGGAAATCCTCCGGAGCCTGGGGAAAAACAGGTCAACCGGAAGAACATGGGGTAGGCGAAAAACAGACCAACCGGAAGATCAGGAATGAACTTCCGGTTTGCCCATTGGGCTGCTTTTTGCCCTCTCTAGGCTTCAGGAAAGCCTCCGGAGCCTAGAGAGGGCGAAAAACAGCCCAAACGCACAACCAGAAATTCCGGTTTGTCCATTGGGGCATTTTTTTTGCCCTCTCTAGGCTTTGGAGGCTTTCCTGAAGCCTGAGGAAGGCAAAAACGGCTTTCCCCAGCCCTCCGAAATCAGCTGGCTGGAACTGAGGGCTGCCAAGGGCTGCCATGCCGGCAAATATGGCTCCATGAGCCACCTGTGGTGTGGGTGCCATAGGTTCGCCATCACAGTACTAGTAGCTTGCCCTGTTAGTGTGGCGAAATGGTTTCGATAAGATGCTATCAAACAATATCTTCAAAACTCATCTGATATAATCTCTTTCCCCTCTCAAAGAAAATACTGATAGCTTTAGATGATTGTCTTTGAAGGACAGCCACTTTTGTTAACGTGCTTCAAGCTGTTGTCCAACTTTTGCAATATGGCTCCGCTCCACATTATTTGTTGAGGAAAGGGGCCTTCTGTAATGTCTTAGAAAATATGCTAAGTTCCAAGTTGTGTTCCCTCCCCCAACATGAATTAACATGTTTATGATCAGAGGTAGGATTCAGCAGGTTCTGACCAGTTCTGGAGAACCGGTAGCAGAAATTTTGAGTAGTTCGGAGAACTGGTAAATACCACTTCTGACTGGCTCAGAATAGATACCCCCATCTATTCTCTGCCTCCCGAGTGCCAGATTTTGCAGTATCCTTCCCCTGGAGTGGGGAGGGAATGGGGATTTTACAGTATCCTTCCCCTGCCATGCCCACCAAACCACACCCACCAAGCCACACCCACAGAACTGGTAGTAAAAAATTTTGAATCCCACCACTGTTAATTCTAACAAGTCCTTGCTTTACTCTCACAGGGGACAACAATCGGATTCCCGTGATCAGCTCCTTCAAGATCAGGGACCAACAGAGGTCCGCCGTTTCCACCAACTGGTTGCTCCCTTACAATTACACCTGGTCACCGGAGAAGATCTTCGTCAGCACACCTTCCGCAAACTACACGATTCGGGATTTCCAGAAGTTCTATGGGGACATCGGTTTCGAAGACGGTTGGCTCATGAGGAAAGCTACTGAAGCCTTGATTTACAGCATGACGCCCCCAGGCGTACGCACACACTGCCTTTACGGCACGGGGGTCAATACTCCGGAATCGTTTTTCTACGACAGCTTACCCGATAAAGAGCCGAAGATCTTTTATGGGAACGGAGATGGAACCGTAAATTTAGAAAGTGCCTTACAGTGCCAGAAGTGGGTAGGTCAGCAGGAACAGAAGGTCATGCTTTACGAGCTGCCAGGAAGTGAACATATTGAGATGCTCTACAATAACTTAACCATATCCTACGTGAAAAAGGTCCTTTTTGGCTCATGACGCAGTAGGGTTTCACTTTTTCCTCCATGAGGTTTAAATGCTTTTTTTTTCTTCTTCTTCTTTTCCAACGGGGAAGCACAAAAGAATGTTTTGCACCTCTATTTTTAAAGCTGCTGCTGTTTCTGGTTTTTTCCCCCCTGAACCTTGTTGGAAATCATTTAAAGGTCACTTGTTTCCTACACTAACATCGATAACAGGCCTGACAAAATGTACAGGTGCCACATCTCGGTGCCCATCTATATGAAGGCAGTGTGTCGCTTCTCTGCAATGCAGAGAATGTTCCTCTTTCTATCTTTATTGAGTTGGAGAGGACCTTATGATGTCCTTGCCAAAATGTCACCAATGCTGGGCTGTTGTTACCTGGGAACTGGTGAAGCCCCTCCAAAGGCTGTTTGACCTAGACAGGTGTGGTTTAACCTTAGATTGGCCTCGCCAGCCCAAACGTGAGCTGTTCTTGAAGACAACGCAAGAGCTTAACAAGGTTTTCTAAAAAAAATGAGATGAGCCTATTAATCTAATTCCTACTCAACAAGAGCTCGCCATCAATGGTTTTCATATTACATTTTAAGCTGGTGATCAATTACAGCAGCTGCGACTTCCATACTTGACGACTTCAGCAGGGTCAAAGGGCAGGGTTCAGGTAGGAACTGTTTTAGCCAGATGCCTTTCACTTTGAGAACTGGAGTGATTCTCTTAACAACCTGTTTGTTTTTGGAAGACTTATCCCACTTTTTTTGCCGTTGCCCATATTGCTATTGGGGTGTCGTTTAAGTCCATTTCAGTAGCATCTCCCCGCCAAATCCAAATGTACATTTGATACAGTATGGACATCTATTTCTTTTTCCTGGCGTTTCTCCTGGTGGTGTCAATTCTCTATCCTATTCCTTTGATCGTATCGTCGTGCATAAAGCTTGAAAAAATAATAAGGGCATCACTCAGATCTTGCAACAAGCACTCATAAATTGTGAGGAAAAAAACCGACACCTAAAATTAACGTGGGCTGGAGAAGACCAATGTTTCAAAGGCTGCCATTTGGTATTTGCAGCTACCCAATGAGAGCCTGTAGTCATCTGATTGATAGCAATCCAGCAATAAAATAATAACCCAAATCTCTTTACAACAGGGATGTCCAACTTTGGCAATTTTAAAGACCTGTGGACTTCAACTTCCATCATTCTCCATTCGGCCATGCTGGTTCTGGGAGTCGAAGTCCACAAGCTGCCAAAGTTGAATTCCTGCTTTACAGGAATGCAGCCCAGTGCTGGTTTCGGCTTGCGTTGTCCTCTTCCACCCCGAGTTCCTGTCCGTTGAATGTAGTTGCGGACGTTTGAATGATAAATCGGACCTTTTCCAAATCGGTGGTTCCATAGAACGCTTCGAATGCAAAGCCTTCCAATCTGTGCCAAACCTCCCAGCGGGAACGTCAGACAAATCTGTACATTTCAACGTCGCGATTTGAAACCAGGCCTCCTCTGGCTGGAATGTGGAGCACCACTTGAAGACTCCTTGAGCAAATGGTATTATTGTTCCTGATTCCAAGACCTTGGCCTGGTCCGGCCTGAGAAAACAAACCCATGGAATCTGCACAAAACATCTATCCATCTGCTCCGTCACAAACATGTATGCCTTCTCATCATCTTCCATTTTTTCCCTAGATTGTAAGGTTTTGTGCTGTCCAGTTCATTATGTTTCCAGACAGACTTGCAAGCGGATTTGCCTGCAAAAAGATCAGGGTATAACCCATCCTTATTAGGCAAGCCGAGAAAAGCTTTTTAGTGTCTAATCAGTGTTGGCTTCTTTGTTCAATCATGCCCATATTTTGTTGAAAAAAATTACCTTCTGTAGTGGCGAACCAGTTTACAACTTCTCAAACTTTCCATCACTTTCTTCTGTGAGAAGAACGCTGCAAAGCCACGCCTCTGGACATTGTCAGGAAATTTATCTTTTTAATATAGTTGCAATTGCTAGTTCTTCGGGATCACAGTGGCCCTGCAACCTGGAAAGCCACCATCCTTGGCCTTGATTGGAGTGTGAAATATTTCATAGGAATCGTTGCATCAAGTCTAGCTTACACTGAAAGCCTCAAGGTACCATTAAGCGGCAGGGGAAACACTGGGGCCAAAATGCACTTTTCTGAGCTCTTTTTAAGGGGCGATCCTTTGTTTGGCTTCGATAGCGAATTCTGCTGAGCTTCTTGGTGCTGAGAACGGGATAGGAAACTCCACGCTTGGAAGAAGGATGTGAAATTCCTTCAGTGTTTGAATGATGGGCAGTGTTTGCAAGATGCAGGGTGCAGGAAGCAGGCACCTAAGCAGCTCCCCCTCCCAAAATATGCAGATGCCCACTGCTATTCTCAGTTGATACTTAACTCCTAATATTAATCCAGTGATTGCACACATGTCCATAGTGGAATTGGTTGCTGCTAGACCAAGCGACGCTCCTGTGCGTGCCTCAATCCCATAATCGTACTGCCAGAATTTTTCCCTCTGATCCATATAATCTAGGGCTGTCCAACCTTGGCCATTTTAAGACCTGTGGACTTCAACTCCCAGGCTTTCCTACCCTGCTGGCAGGGGAATTCTGGAAATTGAAGTCCACAGATCTTAAACAGTGGCCATGGTTGGCCACTCCTGATTTAATCCTCCTCCTACTCTGCCAGGTACAGTAAGTGACTGTACCTGGGTTTTCCTATCAATATTTGTATCCACTGCTAGCTGTCAAATACGACTAGGCAAAACGTCCTTCGCTGTCTTGTTGGTGCTTCTATAAGTGGTGGTTGTTTTTTTTTTCTTCTTTCAAGAAATCTTACTCTTGTCTATGTGGTGCCTTTTCGGTGTCATCCTCTGAAAATTAATCCTTGGGCCATTTGTGGTCAGTCTTACTCGGACAACCCACAGTTTATACATGCGGCCATCCAGGATCAATTAAAAAGTGTTTATCCTCACCACTTACCACTTAATATTGAGAATTATGTTGGCTTGTAACTCTTAAGTAGCTTCCAACTTGCCTAGTGTCTTAATTTATCCATGAGTCACGGCCACAGACAAACCTCAAGTAGCGGATTAGTTTTTCCAAAACTTGCTTTTCCAAAGCAAGTGTCAACAGCCACAGTGGCTTTTTAATAGCTTATGGAATTAAATACTCAGAGTCACGTTTTCACTGACTAAAGATGGTTAGAGGCCCCAGGTGTGTATTTCTTGGTTGTATTGGTTACCAAGAGCATCTGAGGGTTGTGTTCCCTCCCCAGGCTCAAGGTGCGTCTTGCAAATCACAAGTGCTTATAAACAGTTTTTAATCCACACAGATATTTGGCTTTTGGAAAACCCAAATACATTCTGAGGACCAAATATAGTACTGAGATTATATATATAATCCAGCATCTGTATGCATGTGTGTGAATGAATGTGTATGTTTGTGTGTTTATAGATATATGTATATGTGTGTGTGTATGTATATGTATATATATGTGCACATATGTATGTATATATATATATGTGTGTGTGTGAGAGAATGTACATAATGTATGTGTATGTATACATATACACACGTATGTATGTATGCAGATGTATGAATGTACATACCATAACTGTGGAGATGCTAAATGGGAGCTGAGCTCTCACTTAAAGGTGTTACTGCTGCAGCAAAATTTAAAGGTCATTCCGTGTGAGAAGCAATAAGTGCAAATTGAGAGGGAGTTCTTGCTAGTAAGCTTGTTTGTGTTGGGTGTGTTGAGACACTCGAGAGTTCCAGAGGCAGAATAATCATTGGTTTAACAGTATTTTGTACAGAACGCAGTCTGCCAAGGCTCCTTGTTTTTATAAACCGTTTTCTTTTTGTGTGTGAACGAGTAGATTCCCCCCCCACAACATTTGTCATATTTTAATAACTTAATAAAAGTTGATGAAGTACTATAGATAACACCCATGTGTTCTGATTTTCAAGGGTGGTACTCGTTATGGCTTTCTTGTGTTTGGGTCTCAGGTAAATGCGGGGGCGGGCTGGGTCTAGGGGACTCATCTGTGATAGACAATTAAAATCAGATTTAGAATAGAATAGAATAATGGAATGGAAAATATAATACAATGGGAAAATAGAATAGAATGGGAAAATAGAATGGAATAAAAGAATAGAATAGCATAGAAGAATGGAATGGAATAATAGAATGGACTAAAAGAATAGAATGGACTAAAGGAATAGAATAGAAGAATAGAATACAATGGGAAAATAGAATAGAATGAGAAAGTAGAATGGGATAAAAGAATAGAATGGAATAATATAATAGAGTAATAGAATAGAATGGACTAAAAGAATAGAATACAATGGAAGAATAGAATACAATGGGAAAATAGAAAAGAATGGGGAAATAGTATGGAATAAAAGAATAGAATGGACTGAATGGAATAGAACAGAATAATAACAGCACAGCAGAGAAGAGAAGAATGGAATAGGAAGAGAAGAGTAGAATGGAATAAGAATGGAGTAGCGTAGAATAGGATAGAATAGAATTCTTTATTGGCCAAGTGTGTTTGGACATACAAGGAATTTGTCTTTGGTGCCAATGCTCTCAGTGTGCATAAAGAAAAATAAAAATAGAATACATCAAGAATCGTAAAATGCAACACTTAAGTGATAGTCATAGCAATCAAATCATACTAGGAAACAAATAAAACCATATAAATTGTAAAGATACAAGCAACATGGTTATAGTCATAAGTGGAAAGAGATAGGAACTTGGAAGGATGAGAAGAATAATAGTAATACAGTCCTAATAAATAATTTCAGATGAGATAATCAACCAAGTGGCCCACCCCTAGGTTGGCCAAATAAAGGGTGGGTAGTTCCCTGAAATTGGCTGACATGAAGTTCTTCAATTAGACATAAGGACTTGAGTAGAACCTCTCTGGTTTAGTGTGACAAATCTCCATGGTTCCAGACATCAATGTAGCTATGAGAAGTGGGGAAATCTTGGAAGACCTCACAGCACCTGTTCAACAGCCATAATTATTTTATGCAATGTTCTCACTTTCTTCTGGGTTGTGTCAAACCTTGTGTTATAGCCTCCCATTTCTTAGGAACCTCTTTGAGAGGAGATGACCATTTTTGATTGGCTGAAATCTCTTTGGATTACTACTCGACACCTGGTTGTGCAACTGTTCTGACCTAGGCTCCCCCAAAACGCATGAAGCAGATTCCTGGTCCCGACAAAACCTCTTTTATTAAATGAATGTGAATTCCTCTCATTCACATTCAGCAAAGGCCTGGTAAACAGTCTTTCAAAGGTGAAGTTATGACCACAGACCTTATCTAGCTTGGAAAGCTGCCATGTCAATATTTTCCAAACGCAGTGCTATGCAAGGAAAGATTAGGCACAGAGTCTCTGAGATTCATGTATAGATCATCACACTCCTGAAACCAACAAATGAATGAATGAATGAATGAATTGTTCCTGCAAAAGCCCACTCCCCTTTCGCTCCTCTTTCATTTCTCAGGAGGGGCCATTCACCTGTGGCTTTACTCCCAAGTCAACCTTGGTTTCCTAGCTGCCCTTTTCTTCTGGCAGCTCTGTGCATGTGCACACTGGGAACAGGCTCAAGCTGTTCCTCTGCCTCACTGCTGTCTAGCACTGAAGGCAGCTGATCACTACCAGCCTCCAACGCAGAGCCCTGGTCCGAGCCTTCCCCAGCCTTCAAGACTGGCCCATGTTCCTCTCCAACCTCTTCACTGTCGAACTCTGCTGCCAGCTCCGTTGGTGGGCCACAACAACGACTTCTTATGCATCACCAAGGAAGAGGAAATATGTCCTCTTGCCTACTAAAAATAATGACAGGAACTAATCTGAATATGTGTGCACCCTGATTAGGAAAGTATCATTCACCTAGAAATTGCCAAGGTAAATTCCTTGACCCAAGTGCTCATTCTGAGCATCTAGAGCAACTCTTACGCAGGTTTCTAGCTGTTGTACAGTTATTGTACAGTGTTGTACAGTTTTGTGGCTGGCGCCTTCTTGAAGAATTTTGAGCTACTCTGCCTAGCCCACAGCTCTGAATTTCTTGGTGGTCTTCCATTTGTGGCTAATCACATCCCCCATCACTTTATTTTCCTACAAATGGACCGTGAGCTTAATGAGAAGTTCTTAATCTAGCAGGAGAGCGCAGGTATTGTAGAATAATAGAGTTGGAAGGGACTTCGGAGGTCTTCTAGTCCAACCCCCTGCTCGAGCAGGAGACCTTATACTATTTCAGATAAATGGTTGTCCAACCTCTTTGAAAGCCTCCAGTGATGGAGCACTCACAGCTTCTGAAGGCAAGCTATTCCATTGGTTGATTGCTCTCACCATTCCATTGGTTCATTTCTCCTTCATTCTACAGTAGGTTGTTTCTCTCCACAGTTAGTTTTCAACCATTGTTTCTTGTCTTGCCTTTTGGTGCTTGGGAGAATAGTTTGACCCCCCCATCTTTGTAGGAGCCCCTCAAATATTGGAACACTGCTGTCATGTCACCTCATGTCATAGTCCTATCCAGAGGTGGGTTTCACATAATTTTACTACTGGTTCACTGCACACCAAAACTGAGCACAACTGAGCACTTTGTGAGCGCATGTGCCTTCCGTGCACATGCACAGCCTTCCATACACACACTGTTTGCCCATGCAGCTTGCACACATGTGCGCAGCTTAGAAAACATGGCTAAATAGGACGACATAGAGCTGGGGACAATGGGCAGGCCTACCAGTTCTCCCAAACCAGTACAAACCGGCTGAATCCCACCACTGGTCCTTTCATATACCTTTGACTCAAGATTGGCATACCTCTATCTGGGATGGTTGTCTCTTCCACTGAGCAAGCAGCTTTGAGAGGGACACACACAAAGTAATGAGAGATCAATGGGGCCCCCACCTAGTCAATCGATCAGCTGAATCTACCCTGGCAATCAGTGGGGTCACAGAAAAGGGAGGAGAATTCCATGCATACCTTTGGCTAGAGTCAGGTCTCATATTTCTACAGCTGGCATGTGAAATGCACAAGTTTGTAGCCTGCTGCAACACCTCGTTGGTGGATGTGATTTATGACACAGACAGAAGGAGGGGAGATACAGGGGTAAAGTTCAGACACCATTAAGTGGAAATCAGATTTGGCTCCACAGCAAAAGATAATGCCAAAATGTTGTTCCTAATAAATGACTGGATTTCTTTTGAACTTTGTCTTGAAGCTCGTAATTTACTTAGGGCATCTTTTGGAAACTTCACAGCTCACACATGCAACACATCACTTTATTCTTTGGGGTTACCCAAGGAAGCTGTCCTAACCCTTGTCCCTTATGCCTCCATCACCACATTCACCAACTCAACACGGTCCTCTTCCAGACCCCACTACGGATGGTCCTTGACTTAACACCCATTCATTTAGTGACTGAAGTTACAACGGCACTGGGGAAAAAGAATGACCCAGGACCTCTTTTTCACACAACCGTTGCAGCATCCCCATGGCCAGGGGATCGAAATTTGGATGCTTGTCAACTGGCTCATGTTTATGACAGTTGAAGTTGTCCTGGTGGCCATTGTGACCAACTTTTGCAAGGAAAGTCAGTGGGGAAGCAGAATTCATTTAACGACCGTGTCACTGCAGTGACTCACCTAATAACAGTGACAAGAAAGGTCGTAAAATGGAGAACTCACTTAACTGTCTCTATTAGCAACAGAAATATTGGGCTCAATTGTGGTCAGAAGTTGAGGACTATCAGTATTCTCTTAGGAATGACTCTTTCTCTTCTTCGGGTTATTCCTTTTGTCTATTAGAGATGCTTCCGTAATATTCTCCCCCTTTCATGAGTTATCCAGCTAAATACCTCATGCACATAAATCGTAAATGTATCCTCAATAAAATTAATTATTTTCTCTCTCTTCTTAATTCCAATTCAATAATCTGGCAACATTGGACAGTTTTTATTAGATTTTTGATATCATTTTGCACTTTGAAAAGCTGCAAAATGATTTGTCAGTTGATCTGGGATTTTCTTTCCCCTTCTGGAAATAAACCAAGGGGACTAAACTTGGTTTAATCCCCCCCTTCTGTCAGTTGTGACTTCTTCTTTTTTCCTGGAAGATTGGCTGGGGACCTACCGTATTTTTCGGAGTATAAGACGTTCCAAAGTATAAGATGCACCTAGCTTTTGGGGAGGAAAACAAGGGGAAAAAATCTGCCTCTGCCTCCCAGCAATTTGCCTCCTTGCAACAAACAGCAAGCAGTACAGACAATATGCACTGTTTGTGGTCGTTTTCAGGGCGCTGCAAAGGAGAGTCCAAGCAAGGGTTAAATACAGCCAAACTGCCCAGAACTGAATTGAAACTTTAAGCCATGCCTCTGGTGCTGAATATCTCCAGATTTTTCAATGAAGACATGGAACTGTTGCGCGCTGAGAAGTCCAACATTGGATCAACAATAACATAACAGGAACGAGTCCAACTGGAACATCCAAGGAGAAAACGTGATGACAGCGGAGCCAGACCCCAAAGTGGGGTGGACTCTCCTTCGCGGCGCCCTGAAAACGACCCTTCAGGTAAGTCCAATGGTCCTTTTCCAGGGCGCTGCTCAGGAGAGTCCAAGCAAGGGACATACCCAAGCTAAATGTCACTAGGGCGGGAAGCAGAAGCAGTCAGGGTCTCTCTGCTGGAATGAATACCCTGCAGCACACGCCTCCCAAAGGCCCCTTCCGCTGAAGCAAACTTGTCCAATTTGTAATTCCGCACAAACGGAGATAAGGAAGTTCATGTGGCTGCTCTGGAAATCATCTCGATAGGAGCCCGAGTCGCCCAGGCCTCAGTGGTTTAATCAATGGCTAAAATGAACTTTAGGTTTAATCAGTAGCTAAAATGAAGGGACGCGGTGGCTCAGTGGCTAAGACCCTGAGCTTGTCGATCAGAAAGGTTGGCAGGCAGTTCAGCAGTTTGAATCCTTAGCGCTGTGTAACAGAGTGAGTCTCCGTTACCTGTCCCAGCTTCTGCCAACCTAGCAGTTCAAAAGCGTGTAAAAAATGCAAATAGAAAAATAGGGACCACATTTGGTGGGAAGGTAACAGTGTTCTGTGCGCCTTCAGTGTTTAGTCATGCCAGCCATATGACCAGAGAGACGTCTTCAAACAGTGCTGCCTCTTTGGCTTTGAAACAGAGATGAGCACCATCCCCTAGAGTCGGGAACAACTAGCACATATGTACGAGGGGAGCCTTTACCTTTACCATAAAATGAACTTCCTTCTCTAGCCAGCAGAGAGCAGGGCTTCCCCAGGAATATTTGCTATCTAAACTGAACTCATTTTTTCAACCTTCAGTTAGGAAAATGTCCAGATGAGATTACTTTTTATATTTATTATCTATGTTGTGCCTACCTCTTTCTTCCATCCAAAAAGTAATAAACATGTGCCTCAACTGTAGACATGTCCTTACAGAAAGGAAGGAGAGAGAGGAGGCATTATGAGAGAAACCAATAGAAAGACTCAGAAAAATTCTATCATGTTTCCCCGAAAATAAGACAGTCTTATTTTCTTTTAACCCCCAAAATAAGCACTTGGCCTTATTTTCAGGGAAGTCTTATTATTTTTGAGGTGCAGGAGGCAGCGAGCGTGGTCACCCCATAGCTGCTGCTGTGTTGCAATAGTTTCGAGAAGGGCTTATTTTGGGGGGAGGGCTTATTTTAGTGCATGGCCTCAAATGCCCGATTCGGCTTATTATCCGGGGAAGTCTTATTTGTGGGGAAATGGGTTAGGCTCCAAATTTATAGAATGCAAAAATGCAATCAATCTTCATATATATTTTTTATCTCCTATTTTTTAAAATTAAAGATCAATAAAGGGCTTCAGCTAACTGAAAGACACAAATGTTCCATAAATGTTCTTTGTACAGGTGATCCTCGAGTACTCAATTTTACACCGTTGTTAAGCGAATCCTCTTCCCCCCCCCTGCTAACTTTGCTTGCAAGAGCTTTGCAACAGTCATACGTGCAAGGACTGTTCATAAATCACTTGCTTTTAGTGCCATTGCAACCTTGAAGGTTCACCAAACAAACAGCTGTAAATCAAAGATTATCATTAACTCAGATAGCCTGAGTTAAATACTGAGAATATACGGAGACTTGGATTGTATAAAGGAGGCAAGCTAGGCAATTGAACCACTTCCATGCTTCCATAGTATTCAGAGGATCCGGTGGCAGGACAAAGTGCCAGACACAGAAGTTTTCTCCAGAGCAGGCCTGCCATCTGTTCACACCTTGAAAGCCCAGACACGCTGGTCAGGCCATTGGGCTAGTGTTAATCTTGGTGTTAATCTCTGCTCACATGTGTATTGATTACTAATAGGGAAGTGGTTTCCTTTTCTGGCTTTTTGATGGTCTCTTGTTAGTGGAAATGTAGATGTTGTTTATCTCTATGTGCCTGTTGATGGCCAATTTTATTTTCTGAATGCCAAGCTTCCAGGAACCATTGGGCATTTTTGAACTTGGCTTGAGTTGGGATGTTCCTTTTCCCAGTTGAAACGATGGTTGAGTCTGTCCAGGTGTTGCGAAATGAAGAAATTTCCATTATGTCTCCTGTTTGCTAGACATATTTGTCCTCTGTTTGGTGTCTAAGGGTGCTGAACACTCCATTGAAGAGACCCTATGCCATGCAAAAGAGTTCTAATTTTCCTTTTTTTTCCAGGGAGTTCCCCCTCTCTCTGAGAACCAGGTTAGGATCAGGGATGGGCTTCAAAAATGTCAGGAATGGGTTTTCTGCTTGGTTGCTGGGTGGGCATGACTATGGTGGGTGTGGGCTAGTTAGCTCCCGAACCATGGGGGCTCTGGGGGCTTTCCTTGAGCTCTGGGAGGGTGAAAACTGCCTCTCCTGGGCTCGGAGGCCTTCTGGGAGGCCCGTTTTCCCCCTCACAAGCCTCCGTGCAGGCCCTGCACTTACCTCGCATACAACACGGGCTGTGTGGAGACTCCTGGGAGGAGTGTGGCGGGGTGACAGGGGCGTGGTGTGGGCGGAGCCAGCCAGGAGTGCGATTTGGAAGTTCTCCAAACTGGCCATAACGTTAGCTATGGGTTCTCCCGAACTCAGATGAACTCATAGCAGCCCACCCCTGATTAGGATGCACTGACGCATTTTCTTTGGGAGACATTTCAAATTCTTAATTCTTCCCCATCTATCATCTCGTGTCTTACAAAAGGAGGGAAAAAGGGGGGGGGGCGATTTATAACTTCAGTGAGTAAGTAATCAATTTCATTTTATTTTTTGCCTATCCCCGCCGATGCATGATGTGGCTTAGGTGCTTTTCCAGTGCCGGCACATTTTTAATTTACTTTTCCTCCTTTTTTTCTTTTTTTTGTAAAATGTCAAAACATTGACATTCCTTTTGTTGAAAAAATAGATGATTGAAGCGGGCTTTTGTTTTTCTCCTGAAAATGACTCAGACAACTTCATCGCCACTAGCAATATCGGAGTAAAAGGTTTGAATAGGGATAATGTCTCTCTCTGGGAGAGACAGAAAGGATATTTTTGCACGTAGCTGCAGGTTTATTTCCCCCTGGCTATCAAGCGGTTAAGTCTCGCCCTTGGTTTTAGTTTTCAACACTTAACAGGGTTTTAATCTCGTCAACTGAGCAATGGAAGGGCTGAGGGGCATCATTGTGGGGCTGTGTTTAGGGCCGGGTCTGCAACTTTAAACACTCAAAGAGCCATTTGGACGAGTTTCCCACAGAAAAGAAAACACTAGGAGCCCCAAAACTTGGATGGGTATAGCCAAATCGACACGTCCACCCAGTCACGTGACTTCCCCCTAGCCACGCCTATCCATGTTTTGTGGCTCCCAGTCTTTTCTGTGGGAAACTCTCTGTGAGTTTTTCTACCGCTACCGGTTCGGCTGAACCGGACTGAACCAGTAGCAACCCACCTCTGGTCTCAGGGTAGTCCTGCCTTAGCACTTGGTTACCACAGATGCCCCCAACACAAGTGATGTCGAGCTGGCCATGCCCACCATGCCCACACACACACACACACACACACACACACACACACACACACACACACACCCTCCAAGGTCAAACACAACCCTGATGCAACCCTCAATGAAATCCAGTTTGACACCCCTGCTCTACACAAAAGTGACCATAACAATGTGATTGAAACTCTGCCCTTTTCACACAATTGTGGGCACTCTCTCATGTTTTTTTTTAAATATATAAATTATTCTATTATAGCAAAGTATTTTTCCCCTACTCATTTTAAGCCTGCCTTCTGAACTGGGGTCTTCCAGAAACTTAAGACTAGAACTCTCACTATCTGCAGTGTAGCATGGACTATTGATTTATGGACCATTCCCCTAATTGCCACATTCTTTCCTTCTGTTCTTTGGAAGAAAAAGGGTGCTTGCTAAATGTGCGTCATCAGTGGGACAAAAGCAACAGCAATCTGCTTCTCAGGTGTAGGCTACATTAAAGGGCATAAAAGCCTGGGCGAGAAGAAATGTCAGTTGTGACTTCTTTTTTTTCCTGGAAGATTGGCTGGGGACTTACCGTATTTTTCGGAGTATAAAACGCTCCAAATTATAAGATGCACTTAGCTTTTGGGGAGGAAAACAAGGGGAAAAAAATCTGCCTCTGCCTCCCAGCAATTTGCCTCCTTGCAATAAACAGCAAGCAGTACAGACGATATGCACTGTTTGTGGTGTTACATTTCAGATATACTTGTACGGATGCTGTTAAAATTGATGTGCTTTCTGGAAGTATAGTTATTCTCTGCTATTTAAAAGAAGATACAATAGCACTGGGCCTCTTCAGATCAAGCATTTATTTTAAAAAGCTGCTTCATTTTCTTGAGCTGTCTAGAACAATAATAAAGCAGTCTTTAAAAAAGAAGTCTAATAATTTGAACATTCTATAGGCATTTATAGTTATTGACTTACCCCCTTGCAGCAAACAGCCTGATTAGCACAAGAAAAAAAAATCTGCCTCTGCCTCCCAGCAATTTGCCTCATGGAGCAAACAGCAAGTTTCACTTTCAGTTTAAGCACAGGCCTCCCGATGATCAGCTGTTTCAGGCTGCAGGGATTGCTATAGCCTATTGCAGCCTCCGCAAGCCCCATTTTCCCCATTTGCTGCAAGGAGGTAAATTTCTGGGAGGCAGAGGCTAAAGGGTGGGGGCCAGTGAGTGGGTAGGACTACATTCAGTGTATTGGGGTGGAAGGGTCTTATACTCTGAAAAATATAGTAATTTATAGCAATCTAGTCTAGATTCCCCAGCACGCCTATACCTAAAGTCTCCAAACTGTAGGGTTCAATGCAATGCTTTTGAGCTTCTACTACAAGAAGACAATTGTACAACCTTTTAAGAGTACTAAAATGTTGAAGGAAATTTCCCCTTTTGGCCCTATTGAGCTTCTCGGCAGCTCCTGATTGTCTTCTCTGCCAGAGAACCATGATGGATCTCCATGATCTGTTTTTTTCCCCTCTGCAATTTCCTCTTGTTGCAATATAAGCTTCTAATTGTAATAATTTTTGCTTTTTGCATGCTGAGATTTTATTTGCACTGATGATAGGAATTCATTCTGGTTAAGGAAACAGATCCAGAGGGCATCACGGCTCAAAATTTTGTCTATTCTTTTTTTTCAGCCACGTCTCGGTCTAGATGTTAAGCCTTTGTGTGCAGCGATCCGACCCTCCAGTTCTTTGTATCTGGTGAAAAGATGGTTCATAATATTTAGCAGGGATTTATGCTAGGAACTGTGCACAGGCCCTTCCAAAGGTGGTGGATAATGTGGTTATTTTGAGTGCAAATAGCAATAGCACTTAGACTTATATGGTGCTTCACAGTACTTTTACAGCCCTCTCTAAGTGGCTTACAGAGTCAGTATATTTGCCCCTAACAATCTAGGTCCTCATTTTACCCACCTTGGAAGGATGGAAGGCTGAGTTAGACTTGAGCCAGTGAGAATGGAACTACCAAACCTCTGGCATCCAGTAGTCAGCAGAAGTAGCCTGCAATACTGCACTCTAACCACTGTGCCACCATGGCTCTTTTTCACCACACACTAAAGACAAACTAGTGAGTTTCTTTTCCAGTGCCACTTTTAGCTTTAATAATATCCAGGGTGCCAATAGAAGAGAATCAGAATCATACATCTGGAAGGGATCTTGGAGGTCTATTAGTCTCACCCTCTGCCAAGGTAAGAGGCCTCATCTCATGCTGAACAAATGGTTGTCCAATCTTTTCTTTAAAGCCTCCAGTGATGGAGCACCCACAACTCCAGGATGGCTGCATATCATCCATTGCTTAATAGCTCTCACTGCCAGGAATTTTTTCTTTAGATCCAGGCCGTATGTCTAGCCATTACTACTACTACTACTACTACTACTACTACTACTACTACTACTACTACTACTACTACTACTACTACTTCTCCTTCTCCTTCTTCTCCTTCTCCTTCTCCTTCTCCTTCTCTTCCTCCTCCTCCCCCTTCTGGGGATGAGACACCTTGTTGTTGTTGTTGTTGTTGTTGTTGTTGTTGTTGTTGTTGTTGTTCTTCTTCTTCTTCTTCTTCTTCTTCTTCTTCTTCTTCTTCTTCTTCTTCTTCTTCTTCTTCCTCTCCTCCTCCTCCTGCTGGAGATGAGACAGCTTCTCCTCCTCCTCTTTCTCTTCTTCCTTTTCCATCCCCTTCCCCTCTCCTTCTCCTTGTACTGGAGATGAGACAGTTCTCCTCCTCCTCCTCTTTTCAGGTGCTTTGGAGAATAAGTCGATCCACTCTTCTCTGAGGCAGCCCCTCAAATCCTAGAAGAATGCTATTGCATCACCCCTCATTTTTTCTCTTGGTTAGGTTAGACATACCTAGTTCCCACAACCATTCATCGTAGCCTCCAGACCCCTTATCTCCTTTCTTGCTCTTCTCTGCACACTTTCCGGCGTCTCAACATCTTCTCTGTATCATGGCAACCAGAAGTGGACCGAGTATTCGAAGTGTACTCAGTAGCACAGTACAAAGTAGTACTACAGCTTCTCATGATCTTGATGTTAACTCAGGGTTGAACTATGGAGACCTTGGTGTTCTTGCAGACATTTCATTGCTCAACTAGGATAACAAAGATGAAGGTGATATATCTAGTTGGGTAACGAACTGCAAGCAAACAATCGAGGTCAGAGAGCATTTAGGACTCTACAATGTCCATGGTTATTCCAGTCCCCCCCCCCTTATCTTCCAGGAAAATAGGCAACATTTCCCGGAAAGCATGAGATCGCAGCCCTCCAGCATTTTTCTTGTAACCCTCCCCCCTCACCTGTTGCTGTTTATGTACAGCTCAGGGGTATTTTTAAAAATAAAACTGCTACAAAAGGCAAGTGTTACGTACTCCAGCAGAGCATCCAGGAGGGCTGGTCCTCCGGGAAGTTTCTCTTCCAATCAGCGTCTGTTTATGCTCCTTCTGGCTCAGTGATTCTGACAAAGTGTAAAATCAAACATTGGCAAAAAAAACCAGAATGTCAGAAGGCTAAAAAATAATAATGACTGAGCAACATATTTCATAACCTTCCTTTTTCAAGAGACAAAGGAGATGGCTGCATATCTGTACATTCACAATCCCCTCCAAACACCATTGGAAATGCAAAAACTGATTTTTTCTTTCTTTCTTTCTTTCTTTCTTTCTTTCTTTCTTTCTTTCTTTCTTTCTTTCTTTCTTTCTTTCCTTCTTTCTGTCTTTCTCTCTCTCCTTCCTTCCTTTCTTTCCCTCTTTCTCTTTCATTTTCTTTCTTTGTCTTTCTTTCATTCTATCTTTCTTCTTTCTGTCTTTCTTTCCTTCTGTCTTTGTTTCTCTCCTTCCCTTCTTTCTCTCTTTTTATTTCTTTTTTCTGTCTGTCTTTCCATTTTTCTTTCTTTGTCTTTCTTTCATTCTATCTTTCTGTCTTTCTTTCCTTTTGTCTTTTTTCTCTCTCTCTCTTTCCTTCCTTTCTTTCTCACTCTTTCTGTCTTTCTGTCTGTCTGTCTTTCCATCTTTCTTTCTTTTTTGGGGGGTGAGAAAAAACTCTAGACACTTGGGAATGAAGAAGTATCAGTATCATATGAAGGCTTTTTTTCTGAATTGTTCTTAAGTCAGGTAAATCTGTTTGCCTATAGGTGTTAATAGAGTGGGACTAAGGAGTAGAAAATGGGGACAAAGATTAATCAAGGCTATTCAACTGTGGCGACGGGATATTCTAGGAATTGAAGTCCACAAGTCTTAAAGTTGCTAAGGTTGGACACTCCTGATTTAAATGAAAGCATTCAATTCACAGGGTTGTTTTCTGGAAAGAGAGTTGGTTATCTCTTCATGCTTGCCCTCTTTCCTTCTCCACAGCTTGATGAATTCTGCTTTGAGATGTTCTTTAGCAGCTACTGTGGCTTTTGTGCTTCCATAAAAGTAAAGTACTTTTATGGAAACAGACAGATTGCTTCTTTTATGTTAGATAATTCTTTTTGTGCTGACTCACAGATTATCTGGCCAGCGCTATTATTTCACAGACTATGTGGAGATACACTGCCAATGGATTTATTTTGCCAGAGGCTGTGGCTGGTTGTAAAAAAAATAGCAATCATTGGACATACTGATCTCATAGAATTGGAAATTAAAAACTCTGTTATCTGTTGATTTTCCTCTTTTTTTGTCCTTTAAAAATAACAAAACTCATTTACAGAGGATCCGGTACATTAGGTTCATTCTGTTGGAATGGTGGACAGACGATTAAGCTCTGATTTGCTTCTTGCTCAAACCTTTTAGAGAGGTTGTACAGGGATGTAAAGAAATTTGTGAAGGGAACAAAGTCTAACTGGTAACAGAATGAAGACATTCAGAGGAAAAAGTAGACGATAAAGAGGAATAAGGAAAGGATTAGGATAAAAAAAGAGGAATGATTAGGATAAGTAAAGGTAAAGGTTCCCCTCGCACATGTATGCTAGTCGTTCCCAACTCTAGGGGGCGGTGCTCATCTCCATTTCAAAGCCGAAGAGCCAGCGCTGTCTGAAGACGTCTCTGTGATCATGTGGCCGGCATGACTAAATGCTGAAGGCGCACAGAACGCTGTTACCTTCCCACCAAAGGTGGTCCCTATTTTTCTACTTGCATTTTTTCTACATGCTTTCGAACTGCTAGGTTGGCAGAAGCTGGGACAAGTAATGGGAGTTCACTCTGTTACGCGGCACTAGGGATTCGAACCGCCAAACTGCCAAACTTTCTGATTGACGAGATCAGCGTCTTAGCCACTGAGTCACCGCATCTCTGATGATTAGGATAAAAAGGTGAAAAACGGATAGTCTGTAAAACAAGACCAGAATATTTATGATTGGCCTAAACGTTTCCATGACTCTCCCTTCCCAAATTTTACCAAATAATAAAATTTGCCAATTGGAAAAGAAAAAGGCTTTCTGATTGTCTTGAATTTGGGTTTAGATGGGTTTTTTCCTGCAAATAAGGCAAGATATTTGATTCTCTTAGAATCAAAGCAACCCTCTTCTCCAGACATTGCCAAATCCTGTTGTCTTCCAGCAAGATAAGATGCGAGTTGATTAATCCTCACATTCCTTAATATTATACTAATGCTGTACTAACCTTTGAATAACTCTGAGTAGAGGAAAATATTTATTCTGCTTGAGCAAGGGGGTTGGATTAGAAGACCTCCAAGGTCTCTTCTAGCTCTGTTATTCTATTCCATTACATATAGATAATTTTTACTTTTTGCCTACTCCTGTCTTAGAATCTCACTTTATGTCATGTAGTTAAAAAAATCACATTTTGATTCTGAACTTAATAACGGCAGCAAGATTGTTGGTGGCGCAGTACTGGAAGAAGGAAGAATTGCCTACTATTCAAGAATGGACGTTAAAAGTAACAAACTTAGCAGAGATGGCTAAAATATCAGCATATCTCAAGGACCACTCAAATGAGAGATATAAACTGGAGTGGAGAAGATGGATTGACTATATTCAAAATAAATACGGGACTAAGAAATTTCAGTTAGCTTATGAATGAAGGTACAAGGAATGTTACAATTTATCTAAAGTTAGCTTTACAAAAGGGGAGTTAAAGTATAAGTGAAGGTTAGTTAGTTTAATTTTAGTGTATAATTGTTAAATGTTTATACCCTGTATTTTGCTCTGGGAGGTTGGTGGGGGAGGGTGTGTGGGATTGGGGTGGAGAGAGGGAAGGGTAAGGATATACAATTGTAAAATTTATTAAAACTCTATAATAAAAAACCACATTTTATTTTGTAGCTTTAGAGGCACAGATTATATTGTAACAGGAGTGATAATCTTCTATTCTACCCAGTTACATTATATTTTATACATGGCCTACTTTTAAACAGGTAGGCGAATGGATTTTTTACCTCCAGTACTAGTCTTTGACCAACATAAATTGAATTGATTTAAATGCAAAACGTCCCTTTTAAGAATTGATTTGCGGTTAATCCTTGATTTCTCACTACTCCTTTAAGGAGTGTTCAAAGTTACAATGGCCTTGAAAAGAGTGACTTGTGAATGCTCTCTGCAGTTGACAACTGTCACAGCATCTGTGCAGTCATGTGATCAAAATTTGGAAAGACATTGGAAAATTCAAGCAGAGGAAAAGGGAAGGGGACAGAAGGGAAAGAGTGAGAAAGGAAAAGAGGAGGAGAGGAAAGGGAAGAGGAAGAAAGGGAAGGGAAGGGAGGTAAGCTAAGGTAAAGGGAAGGGGAAGTCAGGGAAGGGAAGGGAAAGGGAAGGGGAGGAAAGGAAGATAAAAGGGAAGGGAAAGGGAATGGGAAAAAAGAAAGATAGAAGGGAAGGAAAGGAAAGAGAGGGAAAGGAAAGGAAGATAAAAGGGAAGGGAAGGGAAAGAGGGGAAGGAAGATGGAATGGAAGGAACAACAGAGGGAAAGGAAAACAAGGAAAAGAAAGGAAAGGAAAGGAAAGGAAAGGAAAGGAAAGGAAAATGCTGTCACGAATATCTATGCACTACAAAAATCCACCACTAGATGGGAGCAAAAGTTTAGATTTTGTATCATGTTTGGTTGCCCCTCCTGTTGGTTGTCCTGTTTTAGGCACCCCAGATTTGACAACTTTTCATTCTGGGTGGGGGGAAACCCCCCCTGTATTTGCTCTGTCACAGTTTCTGATGTTTGATTGATTGATCGCTGCTGCTTGTCAAGCTGGCTCCTGTGATAAGTTGCTCTGAAGGAAGTTTGAGGAGAAGCTTCATTTAATTGATAAGGAGAGAACTTGATTCTCTCCTGATTCGGAGGGAAAAGATTATTTTTTTTCCCCCACTCTACGTTTATCGCCACAGTAGCTCCGGGCAGAGCACGCTGGATTTCCACAGTGCCACCCGAACAAGGGTTGGCGAGAGAGGTTTAAATGTCCTCAGCTGCTCCCTTTCTAGACACTTCTGTCAGGCCCATCTCACAGGAAGATTTAAGTTAATTAAAAGTGCAACAGGGGGAAGAGAATATGTACAGGGCCATTTTTTATCTTTTATTATCATCATTTTATTTTGCTGGTAAGTGAAGACGGTGTGAGTCACGCTTCACTGAGCGTAACCGATGACATTTGCACGGGCTGCGAAGGCAATTATTTTTATCACAAACAGTTCTCCCCCTGCATCTCCCTCCCCCCCTCTCTTTTCTCACTCTTTTTGCATTTCCAGCACTCTGACAGTTTGCTCCAAAAGGCCACTTCGCTATAGAGGCTGCCTGGGAAAGACGCAAGTAAACCCCTTGCGAATGAATCTCTGGAGCTTTAAAAAACCAAAATGGCGAAACAAAGGTGACATTACAACGGGACAAGAAAGACAATTCTCCTTTCTTCTTTCTTAATTGCCCTATCTTGGTTATCAAGGGATTTGCGGATCTCCTAACTTGCCAAGATATTTAGTTGAATCTCCAGAACTGTAAAGCCTACAAACTTGAAATTTGGCACGTAGGTTCCTTTTGGCTTCTAGGTGCTCACTAAGAAATGATTTTTTTTTAAATGACCATTAGATCATTAGTATTTCTTATACAGGAGTTAACACACTCTGATGCTAAAATGTTCTACTTTCCCTCCCCAACTGAAAAGAACTCTGTTCCAACTGCCAGTTGCCTTATATTAACACGCTCTGATGCTAAGGAGTTAGACATTCTACTTCCCCTCCCCACCTGAAAATAACACTTCCAACTGCCAGTTGCCTCACATTCTGTTACCTCAGTTCAAACGTTCCATTCCTTCACTCAGGAGCAGCCTGGGGCTCCTTACAGTACTAAACGTCGGTACCTCACCAAAATGTATACGCCTTCCACCTATGGAACTGCTTCTGGACCCAAGGCAGAGGGAGCAAGATTCCCTTATGTGTTTCAATCACTGACCATCACTGAACCAACGGATTTTGAACCAGAGTGAACTGGATTTCTCCTGCACTGCCCGATCACATAGTTTCGTCGTGAAACACGGGTATCCAGCTAGTATGTGATATATTCCTCTGAGACAAGAATGAGCAACACGTGGACTTCAACTTCAGAATAGACTACAACACAGAGTAACAGAGTTTGGAGAGACCCTGAAAGTCTTCTACTTGAACTCCCTGCTCAAGTAGGAGACCCTATACCATTCAGGACAAATGGTTGTCCAATCTCTTCTTGAAAATCTCCAGTGATGGAGCACCTACGGCTTCTGGAAGCAAGCCCTTCCACTGATTGATTGTTCCCACAGTCAGGAAATTTCTCCTTCATTCTAGGTTGGATCTCTCTTTAATAAGCTTCCATCCATTGCTAGGATCCCTAGTCCTTCTCTTAATTAGGCTAGATAACCAGCTCCCTCAGCCATTCATCATGAGCTTTAGCCTCTGGATCCCGAATCAACTTTATTGCTCTTCTCTGCACTCTTTCTAGAGTGTCAACATCTTCTTTGTATCATGATGATCAGAATTACTGGAGACAGTATCCCAAGGGTGGTCTTACCAGTGCTATATAAAGCAGTGTCTTGTCATGCTCTTAGCGTATGACCATTGTCTTATTCTAGTAGGTTTCATCCATTCAATCTGCCAGAATCTGTCTTCACATGCTCAGGATTGACAAATCCCTATCTCAGTAAAGGTCAACGACCCAATGGCTACTCTCAACCTGGTTTGGCCAGCCTGTCGAAGCTGTCGCCTGGGGTGCCCCTGGTCTCAACTCTGGCCTCAACTCTACCCGCTGATGTACCATTTTCTCTAACCATGTCTGTATTTTAACCCAATAACTTCTTGCATCCCTACATGTCCACCTAATATGATCCTGGCAATTGGTGGCACGTCCCATTGCTTCTTTATTCCCCAGTCTTACTGTTCCTTAGCTCAAAATATATAGATAAATGTACAGCTGACCTTGGAGAAGGAAGGAGAGAGCCATTAAAGGGAGAAAAGATCACCCAGTCCTAAAAAAAAGAGAGAATTGTGAGAAAGGCACACAAAAGAACCTCACTTTGATTTTGTTTAGTATAAGATGGGGCAGGCAGAGAGAAACTCTAACAGGCTTTTAAGATTCTGTTATTCTACCTTTCCCTGGGAAAGGAATTCCTGCAAGCTCTGGAGGGCTTGTTTCTTCAATTGACGCCTTCAAAGGATTAATTAAATACCAAGAAAAGGTGGGACTTCTGCAGCCCAGATCTGAAGCTCTGATCGTTTTGGATTTTGATCATGCTCAGAGCAAAACTGGTCAATGAATGTTAATCGTTCCACAGAAAAGATAAAAGGAGATGGCTATGGATGCTTAATGGTGTGTGGGGTGACCCTGGGAGACCGGAGGAAAAGCTGCAGATTAGACAAACGCCGGGCAAGTGGCAGCTGAGTCCACAGAAGGAAAAGGGTCTTGGCAAAACTCGATTTCATTGAGGGCCGCATCAGGGTTGTGTTTGACTTTGGGGAGGGGGAGGTTGGCATGGCCAGGGAGTATGGCCAGCTTGACATCCAACATCTTATAGAATAGAATAACAGAGTCGGAAGGGACCTTGGAGGTCTTCTAGTCCAAACCCCTGCCTAGGCGGGAAACGCTACACCACTTCAGACAAATGGTTATCCAATCTCTTCTTAAAACCTTCAGCATTGGAGCAATTACAACTTCTGGAGGCAAGTTGTTCCACTGATTAATTGTTCTCACTGTCAGGAAATTTCTCCTCAGTTCTAAGTTGCTTCTCTCCTTGATTAGTTTCCACCCATTGCTTCTTGTCCTGCCCTCAGGTGCTTTGGAGAATAGCTTGACTCCCTCTTCTTTATGGCAGCCCGTGAGATATTGGAACACTGCTATCTTGCCTCCTTTAGTCTTTCTTTTCATTAAATGTCACTTGGGTTAGGAGCGCCTAAAGTCACCTGAGCACTCTGCAGGTGAAAACGGGCCCCCGAGCTCCATTTTAGGCTGTGACGGCCTCCTGCAACCCACAGCCCTCCTAAGCTCCATTTTCACAGGCAGACGCACCACAGGCCATACCTTTGCTGTTTCCAGGGTGGCCCCATGGGCCATATCTAAGCACCCCATGGGCCATATCTAAGCACCCCATGGGGCAAATCTGGCCTCCGGGCCTTGAGTTTGACACCCCTGTTCTAGTCCAACACAGTACAGGGGGGAAATCTATACGGTTCTGAACAATGGCTGTCCACACCTTTTCTTGGAAAAACTTGGAAAAACACCTGCAACTTTGGGAGGCAAGCTCTTTCCAATTGTTCCAATTGTTCTCGCTTATCAGGAGATTTTTCCTGAGTTCTAGCAAGGCTAATTATCTTGCAAGACTGACATCAATACTTGTAAGTCTGAAACTGCATCTCTTTCTCCCTCTCCCTCTCCTTTACAGTCCAAGAAACTAGGGAGGGTCCCTTCTGAGTTATTTGCCTGCTACTCCTTCTGCAAGCTCAGCTGCCATTTGTCTGGACTGCAGCTCTTCCACCTGTCTCCCAAGGCCATTCGCAATGCCATTACAGGATGGTTCAGGCCATAGAGCTGGTTGAGAGAGGGTCATCAGTCTATTTAGTTATTATCTTTGTCCCTTCCAACAAAGAAGATGCATTAGTGACCTGTGCAGAGGAATCATTCACGGAAGAGGGAAAGCCAAGAGGGAAAATACAGAACAGTGAGGGTTTGTATAAGGAGGGAGTAAAGTCTGCTGGAAGAAGGTATGATAGTTTTCTGGACAGCCTTTGGACAGAAAAGGTGTTATTTTGTTCAGCAAAACACCATGCAGTGGTGGGTTCTGGATTCCGTTCCAACAGAACGGTGCGCGCATGCGTTGTACTTGCCTGCAATGCTTCTGCAAGCCTCCGTGACGCTCCAGCTGCTTGGTGGAGGATCGCGCGCAGGCGCTGTATGTGCCATGTGCATGCGCGGAAGCACTAAAGGCTTAAAGGACAGGCTCGGGCGGGCAGGCGGGTCCTCCAGAGCACCGTACCGGAATGGTACCCAGTGCTCTGGGCAGGCTCCGGTACACCTGGACCGGGGTGTACCGCCTGCAACCCCCACTGGCGCAATAGATTGTACCAATCTGTCCTCTTGTTATGAACACATAAAAGAGGGATGCTGCAGGCATATTTTAAGGAACAGCTGTACGTCAAGTTTCAAGTAACACCCCCAATGAAAGACAACTCCGAGGCTTGAGTTTCCTCAAAGTTGTACTTTACTAGAGATGTCATATTGGCACATCTGGGAAAAACTGAATCTGAAAGTTTCCAGGTTTCCTCCCAACCAAATGAAAGTCCATGCCCCTGCCCAGCACCCACATGTCCATCACTTGGTCCAATCAAACTGGAGCTTGTTTGTCTCCCAGTCACACCACTCCAGGTGCAGGGCAAGACGTCCTTGACTCTCTGAGAAAGGAATGTTATTTTGACTATATATATCTCCCCATACTCCATATAATTCCCCCTCCCAGTTTCCCACAGCATTAAATGTGGCAGGTCTGAAGGCCCAAGGCAAAAGATGGCTTCCAGGACTGACAGGTAACTGGTGGAGTTTAAAATTGATTTGAGTTTAGATGGCTTAAACCAGGACGACTGGTGATTTTTGTGCCTGCAATTATTTCTGGTGCATGTATAGTAATACACGAAAAATTTTTTTATTGTGACATGTCAGCCACTTACATATTCCAGCTAAATAGAGAAGCATTGTTCTTTTAAAATTTCAAAGCATCTGCAAATGTGGATCAAAACCAGGATTAGATATGTCAATGTCTGCTCTCCAGGGCCAATCAACACATATACCATTTTTTTAAAATTAAAGATTTTTGGCAGATCACTATAGAAACAACGGCTGTCTCTGAGTCGGATGGCAATGGGGCTTGGCTTTGAAGTATTTTTAAGACAGGAGACACCTGCATACTAATTTGTGTATCCGATTGCTAAATTTAATCTCAAAAGAAAGTCTACAAAAGGAATATATTTGACCTGTAACTGGATGGGAAGGGCGAGATGGGTGATTCTCCCTTCACCTCTCTATAAATTCTCTATCCCACCAGGTTAATTAATTCAGTGATTTTACTTCACTAAATTTAAGTGGTTTTTTAAAAAAAAGATCAAGTAAATCTCCTATTTTTAAATGAGATCTGACCCCCTAAAATTTTGGGTTGCTCACAGATTTGAATAGGGTGTCCTCTGGGAGGAGGGAAGTAGGAGGGGAAGGCTTAAAATAGTTATTACAACTTCCACAACCATGTGATTGAAGTCCCTCCCCTTTTAAATTCATATGCCAAAGAGGGGTGGGGCTTTGACGGCATGGCTGTGTCCACCATCTTTGTCACGCCAAATTGTCAGTTAAAAACATCGTTATTGGTCAACTTTTTGAGCATGGGCTGTTCATTTGTGACATGACTAGTGTGAGGTTCATCCCTGGGCTTTTAACGTTTAGTACAAATTGTATTTATTATAAATCATATTTTGAGATGTACCATATTTTTTGGACTATAAGATGCACCCTTTTCCCTAAAAAAAGAGGGTGAAAATCTGGGTGCACTTATACAGCACTTTTGGTCTCCCAAAACCCCACCCCTTCACCAAAATGGCTATGCATAGCCTTTAGGAGGCTTCCAGAGTGTTCCTGGGGGCTGGGGAGGGCAGAAATGAGTGAAAATGGGCCATTTTTAGCTCGTTTTTGCCCCACACAACCCCCAGGAGCACTCTACGAGCCACCTAAAGGCTACGTATGCCCTTTTTTGACAAAAAAACAGGTCCGTTTTTGTGAAAAACGGGCCATTTTTGAGAGGTCTGCAGAGTGCAAAAACTTTTTTTTAATTTGTCTCTTCAAAATCTTGGTGCATCTTATACTCTGAAAAATATGGTATTATAAATCATACTTTGAGATGTAGTGACTCAGGAAAGAAGAGCAACAAGGATGATTAGAAGGCTGGAGGCTAAAACATATAAAGAATGGATGCAGGAATTAGGTGTGTCCAATCTAATGGAAAGAAGGATTAGGGTGCAGATGATAGCAGTCTTCCAATTTTTGAAGGGCTCCTACAAAGACAACGGAGTCAAACTATTTTCCAAAGCACCATAAAGGCAAGATGAGAAACAATGGATGGAAACTCACCAGGGAGAGACGCAATCTAGAACTAAGGAGAAATTACCTAATGGTGAGAGCAATTAACCAATGGAACCACTTGCCTCCAGAGGTTGTGGATGCTCCATCACTGGAGGGTTTTAAGAAGAGATTGGACAATCATTTGTCTGAAATAGTACTAAGGTGGCACAGGTGGCATGCAGAGCCATTTCTGAGGGCATGCGAGGAGTTGCCTGGTCAGCTCCAATGCGCATGCGCGTGCTGGCCAGCTGATTTTTGGGCTTGATTTTCGGCTGCTTTTCCCCCTCCGGAGAGCAAAAAACTCTCAACTAGCAAACCGAAAGTCCATTCCCAAACTTCCAGTTTGTGCATTGGGCTGGTTTTTGCCCTCCAGAGCCTTCAGAAGGCTTCCCTGAAGTCTCTGGAGGGAGAAAAATGGCCCAACAGGCAACCCAGAAGTCCGTTACAGAACTTCCAGTTTGCATATTGGGCTGTTTTTCTGCCTCTGGAGCCTGGGGAGGGTGAAAAATGGACCTCCTTGGCCCAGTGGAAGTCAGAAAACCGGTGGGGGAAAAGGCATGTTCAGGGGGCAAGGCACAGGGGGATTCAATTATGGGGGTGGGCACGTGAGCGATAGCACACGGAGGATTGCTTTTGGAACCTGAGGTGAAAAAGTTTCGCCATCACGGATATAGAGTCTCCTGCTTGAGCAGAGGGTTGGACTAGAAGTGGTTCTCAACCTTCCCAATGCCGCAACCCTTTAGTACAGTTCCACATATTGTGGTGACCCCCAACCATAAAATTGGTGTCTCAGTTCCTAAGACCATTGAAAATATGTGCTTTCTGATGGTCTTAGGCGACCCCTGTGAAAGGGTCGATTGACCACCAAAGGGGTCCCGACCCACAGGTTGAGAACCATTGGACTAGAAGATCTCCAAGGTCCTTTCCAACTCTATTATTCCATGTTCCATGTTCTATATTTATAGTTTGACATTTCTATTGAAAACCAGAATAGGCCCTCTTTCCTTCTCAAGAAATAGACCTCCTCTCTGGTATTTGTGGCACAACTATCAATAAAATATGTCTACAAGGGAGTCTACACCAGAAAGGATATTCCCAACAAGAGACTGAACAAAACATTGCATTAAGCAAAATTGTTTGCGAAATTAAGATACGTTAGACAAACATGTGCAGGCTCCAAGAACTGCGTAGCCAAGTGTGTTAAAAATTTAGCAGTGCAAATGTTTTAATATGCTTTTTTTTTTTTTGCAAGCTTGACAACCTGAAGTTGACAGCTTGCTGAAAGGAGAAATAGAGAAAAATTGAAATTGACAGATGCCTCTTCCTACTGCCCAGGGCCTTTCCCACATTTTCACTTTTCTCACTCATGGCCTGACTTGTGGTGGTAAATAGGGATACTAGCAAGCACCAGTCTCAGTAAATTTCATCAGGCATTTGTCAGATTTTGTTCATTCTTCACTGTCCCATAATGTACCATCGGAGTATGGAAGCTATTTTATAGCAGTTACTTCTCAACCATCTTGAACTTCTGAATTCAGTTTCTGAATTATTAGACCAGTGTTTCTTAACCTCAGTGACTTCTACTCCCAGAATTCCCCAGCCAGCATGTCCACACAACTTAAACAATCAACAACACCCAGATAAGCGTGGATTAACACCAGACAAATGATCTAGAAGAAAACAATACCCTACTCAAGGAAGCTACCGACCCAGATAAACAATTGAACAGTAAACAACATCCTAATCAAGGAACTACCAAGGAGAAAATGTATATCAACAGAGAGGAAACTTCACTTTCTTCTAGCATTGAAGATGTTACCTAGTCAGGTAATGAAATGTCTGGATGAAAACCATCAAACTCAGAGACCACCAAGGCCTGACTCGCCACGTTATTAAGTCTGGTCTTACAGACAATCTGTTGCTCCATCTTCTCAATTTTACTACTTTCTATTTTCCTGAGCTCCAAGATCACCGCAAATGGGACTGCAGCCAAGAAATTAAAAGAGACTTGCTCCTAGGGAGGAAAGCTATGGCAAATCTAGACAGCATACTAAAAAGCAGAGACATCACCCTGCCAACAAAAGTGCACATAGTCGCAAGAAGGGATGGAAATGAACTGGTATTCATATGTACAGATACAATCTAGATATAATGAAGATAGAAAAACTAAAGGTCTTTATAACAAAATGACTGAGTTAGACAAAATTCTAACAGATACTGATGAAAAAGTAATTAAAAAACTATATGGATATTTATTGGAGTTTAAATTACATGAAGAACAAGTTAAAGAAACCATGATAGCTTGGGGAAAATTTTTTAGGTATGGGATTGATTTAGAGAATTGGCAGAAATTGTGGTCTCAAAATTATAAAATGACAATGTCTACTGCATATAGAGAAAATTTGTATAAGATGTTTTACAGGTGGCACCTACCCCCGACCAGAATCGCAAGAATGTTCAAGAATAAATCAGAAAAGTGTTGGAAATGTCACCAGATACCTGGCTCATATTACCACATGTGGTGAACTTGCACTGAAGCTAAAAGATACTGGACTAAAATCCACATGTGGTTGGAGAAAATGACACACAAACAAATAGACTTTAAACCAGAGGTCTTTCTATTGGGAATCATACCAGAAACTTACAACAAAGACTTAAAATATCTGATTGTAAATGTGTTAACAGCAGCCAGAATTGTATTTGCAAAAACTGGAAAAATGAAATAATACCAAAAGAGGAAGAAGTTATCCGAAAAATAATGGACTGTGCCGAAATGAGTAAATTGACTTTTGAAATTAGAGAGCAAGAGGATGAACAATTTTATAAGATATGGGATTTGTTTTATCGATGGCTAAGGGGAAAAAAAAACTTTGGAAATGAAAAATGATATACTTATGCCTTAACTGAAAAAAGTAAATGATGATATAATTATGCTGTGAAATAACCCAACAATGATACAATGAAGTATTAATATAAGGTCTGGTGATATAATGTATAAGGTTAAGAACTTACTATAATGATATTTCGCTGCTGATAAAGCAATTCTAATAGGGGAACAAATGAAAACTGGTATATGCAGGCAGCGACGCCTTGTTGAAAAACGAAGGAATAAGATCTCTGTTTGAAGGTATGAAATGCAAGGTTAACAATGAATAGAAGTATACTTTCTGGGGGAAAATAATGCCAATGTTAACTGAATATATACTGTAGAATGAAAATGAGGCCTTTAGTTATATTAGATGGAATATCTGAGACGGTAAATATTATTTCAAGATGCAGATGTTAAAACAACTATAACCAAACGACATGTTGCATGTGATGATGGTTTTTTTTTCTTTTGTCTTTTTTGGACTTTTTTGTCTTTTTTGTCCTTTTTGGCTTCCCTCTCCTCCCCCCCCCCTTTTTTTTTTTCTTTTTTAAACCCTAGCTTATTGTGGTGTTTATTAAATATACAACAGAGAGACTATGGGATGTATAAATTTAGTAGGGATGCACCTGTCATTAAATGACATATTGTATGTGATGATGGGGTTCCCCCCCTTTTTTTTCTTTTCTTCTCCTTTTCCCATTGTTGTCTATGTAATGAAAAATAAAAATAAATGTCAAAAAAAAAAAAGTGCACATAGTCAAGTGTTGTGGCCCAGCAGGAACCGTTGGAGCTGCCACCAGACTCCGACAGTGAGGGGCCCTATGAGTAGGCTCTGGAGGATGTGGAGGACCCTGGACAGGGTTCCGACTCTGAGCAGGGCGCAGAGAGGCTGGTTGGCCACCAGAAGGCGCCTGAGCCTTGGACCAGTTGGGAGGAGACAAGGGAGTGTGATCCGGACGTCAGCAGTGGGGAGGAGCCAAGGGAGTTGTTCATGAGTGCTCGGCACCGGAGAGCTAATAGGCGTAAGGAACAGTTGCGGAGTTACAGGAGGTAATTGCACTCAGCTGGTGGTAATTAGGCTCCTCTCAAGACTATAAAAGGAATGCTTGTGCACACGCCCCTTTTGCAGGAGTCAACGCGTTAACTAATATTGGAGAACTGTGGTGTTAGCTTGGCAGGCTGGATTGCTGCCAAGGACCTGTCTGTCTGTTAATAAATTCCGTAAAGTATTTTTGGCTTGGCATGCTTTGGTGTGGGACGAGGGGGGTCTGAACAGTCAAGGCTATGGTTTTGCCAGTTGCAATGGATGGTTGTGAAGATTGGACCATAAGAAAGGCTGAGTGCCAAAGAATTGAGGCCTTTGAACTCTGCTGCTGGAGAAGACCCCTGCGAGTCCCTTGGACTGCAAGGCGATCAAAGCGGTCAGTCCTAGAGGAGATCAACCCTGACTGCTCTGTAGAAGGCCAGATCCTGAAGAGGAAACTCAAAGACTTTGGCCACCTAATGAGAAGGAAGGACTCCCTGGAGACGAGCCTCATGCTGAGAATGATAGAGGGTAAAAGAAGAAGAAGGGGACGACAGAGAAGGAGGTGGCTGGATGGAGTCACAGAAGCAGTCAGTATGAACTTAATCTGGGAGATGGTAGAGGACAGGAAGACCTGCAGGAACGTTGTCCTTGGGTTTGCGATGGGTCAGACATGAGTTTGCAACTAACAACAACAAATGTTATTTTAGTGCAATGTTTATTGAATATGATCAAATAAGAATTCTTTGAAATTTTTCTCTATAGAAATCCTGGCTTTACCCAGACAAGAAATTCAACTGTACATGCTCTCATTGATCATTGATACAGGAACTTTTAACTGAAGGCCTTAGCCAATCCAGGATTGTCTTCTTTTGATTTAATTGGAGCTCTGCCCTGTGGGAAAAGTTGAGTCCTCCTCTAAATGAGTCTTTCTCGGTTGCATTGTGATAGCTTTGGATTTCAATACCAATTGATTGCTGTTCTTAGGGAACCTATAATGCAGATCTTCCCTGCCAGATTGGGGGCACAAGGTTATTCTTCCAATTGGCCTATACAGAGAGATTGGACTAATTGGATACTTTTTCCTTTCCTGTTTCTAGAAAAAGATGTCACCATCTCTTCCTTCCTTCCTTCCTTCCTTCCTTCCTTCCCTCTCTTTCCTTCCTTCCTTCCTTCTCTCCCTCTTCCTTCCCTCCCTCTTTCCTTCCTTCCCTCCCTCCCTCTTTTTTCCTTCCTTCCCTCTCTCTTTCCTTCCTTCCTTCTCTCCCTCTTCCTTCCTTCCCTCCCTCTTTCCTTCCTTCCTTCCCTCTTTTTCCTTCCTTCCCTCTCTCTTTCTTTCCATCCTTCCCCACTCTTCCTTCCTTCCTTTCTTCCTTCCTTCCTTCCTTCCTTCCTTCCTTCCTTCCTTCTCTCCCTCCCTCCCTTCCTTCCCTCCCTCCCTCCTTCTCATCAGCTTAACTGCCGTGCTTTTCATGTTTATCCCTTCTGGATCAACCGGTTAGAAGAGATTAAGGGTGTTTTTGTGACATGGGATACAAAAAATCTTGTCCCTTTAACCTGTTCAATTGCATGTCATTGAGCCCTGAAAATATACAGCAATGTTCGGCCTTCTTCCATTCTTTGCAGCGGGGGTTTCATGGACAACAGTGATAAATTGGGAAGGAGAAGCTTTATCAAGGATGTCTTACTTTTCAAGATGTCTGTGTGTGGTGGTGGGGAGGGCTTATAAGTTTCATTGGGCAATGAAGAGATAAGAGAATGACCCAACTCGTCAGTTTTACCTGAATTAAAAAAAGCAAAAAAAGCAAGGGCCATCCTTTGAATGTTTCTTCGATGAAATCTATTAAAATAGGAACCTCACCCTTTGATTAATTTATTCAAAAGGAAAAAGAAAAAGGAGAGTGGGATTAATGTTTGGAAGGAAGGGAATAACAGAACAGAATAATAGACTTGGGAGGGACCTTGGAGGTCTTCTAGCCCAACCCCTGGTCAAGCAGGAGACCCTATGCTATTCTCTTCTTAAAATCCTCCAGTGATGGAGCACCACAACTTCGGAAGGCAATTTGTTCCTCTGGTCAATTGTTCTCAATGTCAGGAAGTTTCTCCTTAATTCTGGGTTGCTTCTCTTCTTGATTAGTTTCTATCCATTGCTTCTTGTCCTGCCTTCTGATGCTTTGGAGAATTGTTCTGACCCAGCTCTCCAAAGATGACAAACCCTCTGAAATGAACTCAGAGATTCCTTTAATTAGGAGTGCTGGCAGCCCCTGCAAAATGTTTCATTCTCACCGCAGGCTAACGAATTCGGCCGAGAGATGAATAGTTGTCTACCACATCTATTCATCTCCTCCCCCTGCCTTTTATCCCCAGAGCTAGGGGGCTGCTTCTCTAGTAGCAGTGGCTCTTCCCTCCCAAGGATCAGCCCATAGATTTCCACTGCTCTCCTCTCCTCTGCCTTCTGAGTTTCCGCCCATCAGGCACTGGTCCCAGCTGTTTCTCCTCTTCATCAGCCACCTCTAGACCTGGGGACTGTTGACTCTCCATCTGAGGGCTGATGGATGCCCAGGCTCCGCCTCCCTCCCTCCTTCTCCCCCTCCCTCCTTCCCCCCCTCTCTCTCACACACACACCTCCATTCCTTCTTGTCCCTCAGAGTTCCCAGATTGCCTTGATGCTGACCCTGACTCCCATACTGCCTCCTCCTCCTCCTCTGATTCAGCTGTTGGAAGGATCAATGGCCAACTGGCCACAACAAGACTAAGTTTGCCCCTTCATCCTTGTAGTTTGTCCCCCTCTTCCTTGTAATTTGCACATGATATAAATGATAGGATATACATATAGAATGATTTATACATTTATACATTTATATAGGTCTTTCTAAGAGCCGAGGTGGCGCAGTGGCTAGAGTGCAGTACTGCAGGCCACTTCAGCTGACTGTCATCTGCAGTTCAGCGGTTCTAATCTCACCGGCTCAAGGTTGACTTAGCCTTCCATCCTTCCGAGGTGGGTGAAATGAGGACCCAGACTGTGGGGACGATATGGTGACTCTGTAAACCACTTAGAGAGGGCTGAAAGCCCTATGAAGCGGTATATAAGTCTAACTGCTATTGCTATTGCTATTCCTCGTTCTTCTCTTCCCTTTGGACACCTTCTCTCTTATAAATGCATCATTGACTCTGTTCATGAAGAATTAGCTGACCAAGGCAATGCAGTCAGCGAGAGATACTCAAAGCCGACACTAGATGGAGGTAGAGATTACAAAATGAAAACTGAAAGCAGCTGGGTTTCTACTACAGTGGGCCCAGCACAATTGGTTGTTAAGCAGAACAGTGGCTAAGTGAAACCATGGCTGTGATGACCATCTCTCTTCAGCTCTCCTTTGCTTTACAGATCTGCAAAGTCCATAAGGGCACAGATTGGTTGCCAAGTTATTTTTCATCATTGTCATAACCGAACGGTCAGTAATGAGGCAGCCACTAAGCCAGGAACTAGCAGTACCAAGAATGTTGTGGCTTGCCATATTGTGTCCTCCCCTCTTTGCTTCTAATTGCCATCCACCCCCTTCCATTCTTGATACTCCAGGAGAGAAAAAGCACTTTGCTCAAGAAGATTAGAAGTCACGGGGTATCTTTTGCAAAACTCATGCCTTGCCGACTTTTATTTTGCAAACTGTGTGGCCAAGTTTCACCTTAATTTAATTTGATTCATTTTAGAAAGTAAGGATTTTGAGACAAGGAATAAGGAGTTTTAGCAGAGCTAGAGTTTTCCTCCTCCTTGAATGTGAAAGTCTAAATGTGTCAGCCTCTGTTTTGCTGCTTGCTTTTCGGCTGCCATTGAAACGGGGAGGGAGGGCATGGTATTTGGGTGTGGGAAATAATTTGTACAGGAAGACTGTTAATTGGGAGTGTTCTCACCATCTACTGCGCATGTGGCAGGGAGAGGAGTTTACTGCCAAGGCTAACTGTCCGGCATACCAACCTGATGATGATTTTTGAAGATGTCTCCTACCTGACAGCTGTGGGGATATTGGATTGGACTATGGGCTGGGGTTACCAAGGAGAGGGAAATGGGTCGTGTATTGATATCTAATGCTTTCGCGCGCTTTTGCTCAGATCCAGCTCTGCTTAGCTTCTATTTACTTATAATCAGTAAAAGTACTCTTAATTCTGCCAAAATGGAGTTGAGTGGTTTCTTTCTTGGTTATTAAGTGAAGCAGCCCTGACAAAATGTATCAATTAAAAAAAGAGATTGCTTTAAAATTTCAGTCTGCATTTTATTAACTACTGTGCTGTGGGTTGCAAATGACATGTTCCCCATAGGTTCTGTGCAGCAGAACCAAATTTTATTTAGTACAGAGGAAAACAAACAGGCATTTTGGACTGCACAGGTCCCTCAATATCCTTTCTTATATTATGCCTCCCTGATTTAACAGATTTGCAGATTAACAGATTTGGAAGGGACATTGCAGATCATCTAGTCCACCCCCCACTCAAGCACCCTACACCATTTCTGTCAGATGGCAGTCCAGTCCAGTCTCTTCTTGAAAGCTTCCAGTGATGAGCTCCCACAACTTCTGAAGGCAACTTCAGTTCCATTGGTTGATGGTTCTCACTGTCAGAAAATTCCTCCTTATTTCTAGGTTGAATCTCTCCTTGATCAGTTTCCATCCATTATTCGTTGTCTGGCCTTCTGGTGCCTTGGAGAATAGCTTGACTCTCTCCACTCTGGGGCAGCCCCTCAAATATTGGAAGATTGCTATCGTCTCTCCCCTGGTCCTTCTCTTCACTAGACTAGCTGTGCCCAGTTCCTGCAACCGTTCATCATATGTTTCAGCCTCCTTCCCAATGTGAGGATGAAATAATGTTTGCATTTCCCTCTGTGGATGTCCTTTTCTTTCTAAATCTTCCCTGTGAATAGGAGGCAGGGGCAAGGGAGGAAAAATTGGAAACAAAGACATGGGGGGGAAAGATGTTTAAAGGCTATGTGCCACAGAGAGCTGATGCATGCTTCCTTTTGCTAAATGTAAACATGCTTCTGGGCAAGGTGTCTGAAGAAGAGTGATTTTGGTTAAATCTGTTGCTCTCCTTTTATAAAAAGCCCTAAAGGATAGTTAGAACTCTGCTTTTAAAAATAAACAACAATATGCAACAGGAGATCCAATGGATCGTAATGCAGTGCTTTCTTTCTTTTTATTTTATTCTGGAGAGATGCCTAAGAGAATGGATGCCGCTGCTATTATGTTTGGTCAAGACAGGAGACCTTATACCCAGGATGGCAAACCTATGGAATGCCTGCCAGAGGTGGCACACAGAGCCCTCTCTGCTGGCACGCGCACTGTCTCTCCAGGTCAGATCTCCGTGGCATTTCTTTTGTCAGCTTCTGTTTCCCTGCAAACGACGAAACAGAAGCTCACGAAAGAAAAAGATCTGACCTTTTGCCCTGCCACCACTGTTAGGATGCCCTGCCTCCTGCTGGCCAGTGCAGTTTGGGCACTTGGGTTCTAAAAGGTTCACCATCACTGCCTTATACCATCTTGGTCAAAGGATGGAGGTCTAATTCTAGGTCTCTGAGACTTATTACCATCTACAACATGGAGGCGTAAATAACTCTGGGTTTGGGGTTGATCAGACACTTATGCAAAGCACGTGCTCCTAAATTTACAGAATAACGGAGTTGGAAGAGACCTTGGGGGTCTTCTAGTCCAACCTTCGGTCCAGAGCAGATGTTCCTAAACTATTCTGGACAAATGGCTATCCAACATCTTCTTAGAACCCTCCAGTGATGGAGCACACACAAAACTTCTGGAGACAGGGTACTCTGTTGATTAATTGCTCTCTGAGTCAGAAAATTTCTCCCTACTTCTAGGTTGGATTTATCTTTGATGATCTGTTGGAAGAAATGTCCTTCTGGGTTCAGTTCCCAGTGGGGAAAAAGACACTGGAGTCATGGAAGTTGTTTGTTGATGAACAGGATTACATGGTTTGAGGTCCTGGGAGAAAAGGGCAGAGATGCTGAGAGTGCCCTGGTTTTATGCCCTCTCTGAGCTTTTGAATTTGAACCTGCATTCTGATTGGTTGTCCGACTCCCATGGGGCCATGCAGGAGCAACTCTGTAGGCTGTCCTGAGTCCCAAGCTTGGTTGAGCCTTGTTGGGTGGTGATGTAATGAAAGAGCTTTGGGCAGTGGTGAAATTCAATTTTTTTTTTTACTACCGGTTCTGTGGGTGTGGCTTGGTGGGCATGGCAGGGGAAGGATACTGCAAAATCTCCATCCCCTCCCCACTCTGGGGCCAGTCAGAGGTGGCATTTGCCAGTTCTCCGAACTACTCAAAATTTCTGCTACCGGTTCTCCAGAACCTGTCAGAACCTGCTGAATTTCACCCCTGGCTTGGAGCAATTCCTACTATGGCTCTGCCTGAAGGAGGCAGATCTTTGTTATGTAGAATGGACTGGCTCAGGCCTTAATGGCCCATTGACGAAGGTGGGGACATGTGAGTTTCTTCCTCCCTTTTAGGGGAAATATTCTGCCCTTTTAATATTTCCTAAAATATCTCATTTTCCTAGGAGAGGGATGGGTGCTAACTTCCTACAGATCTTTAACCAGTTACTTCTTGTCTTGCCCTCGGGAGCTTTGGAGAATATGTCAATCCTCCTCGTCTCTGTGACAGCCCCTCAAATCCTGGAAGACAGTTATCATGTCCTTCCCCCCCTCCCCAAGATCCTTCTCTTTGACAGACATGTCCACTTTTCTACAATTGTGCCACTAAAACGATAACATTCTTCGGCATACAGAGGCTGTTGAAGTGAGTGTACAACACCCTCCGTTGGATGTACTGAAACGAAATATTTAGGATTGTGAACCTTGGAATGGAAACTCAGTAATGCGAGTCACATTAGCGGCTGCGATTCTGTTTGTGCAGCTGCGGGCCCAGATGTTACAGTTTTCCTTTGCAGATGTAAACACAACTATTAAGTTTTGTTCCACTGCTACTATTTCGGGAATGAAAGCTTTGCTGTTGAAACTTAAAGCTTCCCAAGGCATGCTTGCTTCCCAAGCGTGCTTTTTCTGTTTGCATCTATATATGCAGATGCTGGGTAAATATTTTATATCTGCCAATAAATAAATACTAGTGGTTTATTCACACCAGTGTTACATTTGCAGCTCTGTCCAGCTTCACCAAGGACATTTTATAGGCTTTAGGTTCCAGTAGATGACAACAGGAAGGTCAGAATATTCCGAGAAGTTGCTAACATATCCTTTATCTAAGAGCCAGACGTTAAATTAAGGAAGCATTAATATATAAAATAGCAAAGGGCAGATTTGAACTCTTATTTGAGTTTCAGAAATATGTAAAAAAAAAAAACCCATTTGTGTTCTTACTGTCTTTCAGAAGGATTTTTTCCTAGGTAAGCAGTTTCAATGGACTTTGAGGCAATAGTAAGTCTCAGTTTTCCAATCTGTCCAATTTATTTGCTCCCAAATAAGTCTTTGAAATCAAACAAGGTAATAGACAACATTGAGATGGAGAAAGCAGGAGAAATAGAGGTAAGAGATATATTGTATATGGATCTCTTTCTTTATCTCTAGCTTTACAGCTCCCTCTGTCTCCATCTCAACAACAGAGTAACAGAGTGATGGAAGAGTTGGAAGGGACCTTGGAGATCTTCTAATCCAACTCTCTTCTTTCTATCCCCTTCCCCTTCTCCTGGGGATGAGACTTCTTTCTCTTCCTCTTCCTCTTCCTCTTCCTCCTCCTCCTCCTCCCCCTCCCCCTCCTCCTCTTTCCCCCTCTCCTGGGGATGAGAACATTTCTTCTTCTTCATCGTCTTCCTCTTCTTCTTCTTCTTCTTCTTCTTCTTCTTCTTCTTCTTCTTCTTCTTCTTCTTCTTCTTCTTCTTCTTCTTCTCCTCCTCCTCCTCCTCCTCCTCCTCCTCCTCCTTCCCCTTCTCCTAGGGATGAGACAGTTGTTTCCTCCTCCTCCTCCTCTTCCTCCTCTTCTTCTTCTCCTCCGCCTCCATCTTCATCCCCCTCCCCTTTTCTGGGGATGAGACAGTTCCTCCTCCTCCTCCTCCTCCTCCTCCTCCTCCTCCTCCTCCTCCTCCTCCTCCTCCTCCTCCTCCTCCTCCTCCTCCTCCTCCTCTGTTAGATCCTCCTTTTTCCTAGCATATTCCCACAGGTGCAGGGTCCACTTTTTGGATCATTGAACACCACTTTGCATGCTCAGCCTCCAGGACACAGGCCCACGGCTTCCATATCTGATGGTGTCTTGCCATCTCTGTTTTGGGTGCCTGCGAGGTTGCCAGCCATTGACTTCCAGTTGGTAGGCAGTCTTGGCCACGGTGGAAGGTGTTGCTCTCAGGATGTGCCCCTACCAGTGGAATCTGCCATCTGTCATCTTCTCTATAATTGGTGCCGCACCAAAATTCTGTCGAATGGTGTCATTTGTGATATGGTCAAGAAGGGAAATGCCCGATATCCAATGGAGCCTTTTCAATTCCATTGCATGGAGAGAGCTTTCGATCCGTGTTGTTGCTGCCCAGGGCAGATGGTTCATCTCCATCTTTATCCTCAACTCTAATTCTATCTCTACATATTGGAAGGTTGTGCAGTTTGTTAAAGCGGCTGGGTTTTTTTTTAAGCACACCTACAACATTATATAATGATATAATACACAATAATACGATACAATCATATACAACATAATAATAAAGATCAGGGTGAAATCCAGAAGATTCTGAAGAATTTTGAGTAGTTCAGAGAACCAGTAAATGCCACCTCTGGCTGGCCCCAGAGTGAGGAGAGGATGGAGATTTTGGAGTATCCTTCCCCTGCCACACCCACCAAGCCACGCCTGCCAAGCCAAGCTACGCCCACAGAACCGTTAGTAAAAAAAAAATAGAATTTCACCACTGATACAGGTTGTATCAATGGAAAGGAATGAAATAAAGCAGAACCTCTGAGTTTCCTTCCAGCAAAGGAGCCTCCCCCTAAAGCACTTTTCTGGAATCAGGCTTCAAGCATTGTCTGCTCTCTTCCTCTTTCTTACGCACCCCACACATCCCCCCCCCCACGCAAGGTAATGAAAGTTTTACCCCACAAACCAGGACCAGAGGGCTCCTGACTGTCTGCTATTCAGCCAAAGGCCCACGAGCGATGCTCAAAAGATGCAGGGGCTTCTGCAGTACCACTAGAGGTCTCCCGCGGACCTCTTCAGTCTCCGAAGAGTCTTTTCCATTTAGGTTTTGGAAAATTAAAAATGGCTCCTCTTTTCGTGACATGGATAAATCTTCAAGAGCTTGGCTCTTGCATTAGATCTCATGAGATTGGGAAGATATTAGTGCTTTAATTATTTTCAATGATTGTTTTAAACTTAGACACATTGAATTACTTTTCCCCCTTCCTTCCTTCCTTCCTTCTTTTATTTCAAAATATTCTTCCTTCCTTCTTTCCTTCTTCCTCCTCCTTTCTTTATTCTTTCTTTCCTCCCTCCCTCCTTCCTTCCTTTATTTCAAAAATTTCTTCCTTCCTTATTTCCTTCCTCCTCCTCCTCCTCTCTTTATTTTTTTCTTTCCTTCCTTCCTTTATTTCAAAATTTTCTTCCTTTTTCCTTCTACCTCCTTCTCGCTTTATTCTTTCTTTCCTTCCTTCTTTCCATCCTCCCTCCTTTCTTCCTTTATTTCAAAATTTTCTTCCTTCTTTCCTTCCTCCTCCTCCTCTTTATTCTTTCTTTCTTTCTTTCTTTCTTCCCTCCCTCCTTCCTTTATTTCAAAATTTTCTTCCTTCTTTCCTTCCTCCTCCTCTCTTTATTCTTTCTTTCCTTTCCTCCCTCCCTTCTTCCTTCCTTTATTTCAAAATTTTCTTCCTTCTTTCCTTCCTCCTCCTCCTCTCTTTATTCTTTCTTTTTTTCTTTTTTCTTCTTCCTTCCTTCCTTCCCTCCCTCCCTCCCTCCCTCCTTCCCTTTTGTTAAAGGAATAATTTGGCGATTCCATGAGCTGGGGTGAATCTAGAACAAATCCAAGATGAAATCCAGACATATTGTAAGAAAGGAGATTTGTTTTATTCCCAAGAGCAAAGAGATTTGTTTTGGAGGTACAATAGCTGCAGAGCACATGGGGTCCAGAGATTTGGTTTTACCGGAGGAATGGGCCTTGGTGTGAGCTCAGAGTGTTGTTACGGTCAGGGTGTAGATGCAAGTTTTAGTGTGAACTTCATTTTATTCCTTAGATGAGTGTCCTCATGGAGCCAATGAGATGCTAAAATGGGGGCGGGGCAGATAAGAGATTTTAACTTTTTCTTTCTTTCTTTCTTTCTTTCTTTCTTTCTTTCTTTCTTTCTTTCTTTCTTTCTTTCTTTCTTCCCTCCCTCCCTCCCTCCTCCATTCATTCCCTCATTCATTCATTCATTCATACATTCCCTCATTCATTCATTCATTCATTCATTCATTCATTCATTCATTCATAATTATTATATAGCAACCTCTATCATCTTGTGGTGCCTGGCACTGAATGATTGTTCTTTGCTGATCCTTTGTCCAAACCTTAATGGTGATGCATTTTCAGAGTCTTTCAGATCTTATTTAGCACATCCACATGCACGCCCCCCCCACCCCCCTTTGGAACATAGGTTTATCAATGTTTTTTCCATACTTATTTCAGATCAAGAGTCCTTTCTCATCCACAACAGTGCTGAATCTCCTGGCAAGTTGGACCTTTGCATTTGTGACGGATGATGAATTTGTCCTTTGCATTTTCCAAACAGCTTCATATCTATTTTCCCCTAGTTTCTTATTTTTCAATTATTAGCCTATTGGACTTAAAAAAGAAAAAAGAAACAAATTGTCTTTTTCACATGGTTTTGCAAAACTTTAGTTCTGGCTGGTATAACTTCTTTTTTATTTTTAATTCACTAATGTATTTTTTTCTGTAGAGTTTTTTTTAAAAAAAAAAAATCTGGCAAACCATATTACAAAACACAGTGAAACCCAT